>NC_081317.1:35362500-35970000 GCF_026419965.1 Kogia breviceps
TGTTGTCACTGCACATAAATTCAGGAGGAGAGCTCACAATTGGCTCTTGTGAGAAAGTACAAGCTGGTTCCTGTACACCACAGACTTCATCAAACATGGAAATAAAGTCTGAAGTATATGGCATGAGGAGTTCTTACCATCCCTGGGCTGCTTTTAGGAAAAAACACAAACATGAAACAAAGGTAGACTTGAGTTTCACACTAATACTGAAAACAAACAGTGTCAGGGTAGTTCTGTTTCCATCATCACCAACTAATTTTAGAGAGATCTTTACTTTCCCTTCGTATGTCAACTTTCTCCTCTGCCTCATATGTTTTTCTACCATGGGAATTAGGCTTCTTTATTTCTCTGATGCTAGAGAGATTCATGGGTCAATGCACTAAATCCTCCCAAAGCATTCAGCTGTCTCCTGGGACTCAGTACTGAGATTCTGGCAAGAGATACTGAATTGTCTTAGCTGATTACTTGATACTTTTACTGTAGAATCTCAACAGTGTGCAGAATCACCATTTGAACACACAGTGCAAAGTGGACAAGCAGAAAGAATACAAGGTCTTTATTTTGCCTATTGCTGATCTGGTTTTTCTTCAGACCACTACTTGCTGCATGGCACGAAAACAAATTAGTAGAATGTCTAATGAGTTTAAACTTAGTTTGATCTGATCATCTAAACTGTCCATTTAGGAAATATGCTGTCCATTATTTAGAGAAAAATGTTCAGTCTTGCCTGAGTGTCCCTTCTTCTGGCTTCTCTCGCTAAAATGACACTGGGGAAAGAGTCCCTATGATCTCCTGCTGGTCCTTAAGTGTGTGTGGCTGGTGTCCCTAATCTATCTGATGGTTGCTCACCTTGCTGGTTTATGTCTGTAGGGGGTGTGGGGATGACTCCTTCTGTCCTTTTGGCTAGGCCAATGCATTCCCCAGCTACTGATGGCTGAACATGTCTGAATCTCTGCTACCTCCCTCATCCAGCCAGAGGCCAGCTCTTCATCAGCAGCTTTGGTTCACAGAGGCCCTCTGGTTCTCTACTCTGCATCAGCACCGATTTGAACCTGAGGGATGCTGGAAAAACCAAATCTCAGCACTTACCTCGCCAAGCTGAGATAATATTCTGTGGCTGCACTCCAGAAGAGTGGAGGCAATAAAGCCTCCTTTGCTACCATTACTTACTTATCACACTTTCCTATCCTTCACCCCAGGCCCCCAGCCCTCCAATGTAAGCTCAGAGGACACACATATCAGAGGACACACATCTGGTCACGTCTTCCTCTTTCTCTCTTGTACCTCCCACCATCTCCAGGGCAGAAAAAGTACAGGCCTTTTGTATGCTTTCCCAGGGTCACATCCTGTCCATCTCAGAGGGATTTAGGTAGCTCCAGTGGATAAGACATCCTCTCCTTCCCTTAGCAGAACTCTATACGTTTAGTCCTCCAGGATATTGATGTCTTAAATGGAATCCATTAGCATTTAGAAAATGTGTTCTTGAGACAATAGCATGGCTTGCAAGACTATTGTCTTGCTACATACGTACTGTAATCCAATTCTAGATGTCAAAAGTTGAATTTTTTTTTTTTTACTTTTCTCTTTGATTTCTTATGTAACAAATTCTAATCTCTACTGCTAAACAGATGCCAAAAACAGTAGGAAAAAGTCTTTGTGCCTGGTGAAGCAAAAGAGAAAACAAAGGAAAACACATAAATCATTAAAACCAATTTTGAATTTGCCAGGGTTTAAAGATCGTTGAATCTAAAGTTATGGGTAATCAAGTGGAATCAACCAGTAAACAAGCAAGTCTTCCATTTCAAAGAGGTGAGGCAAAGACAGTATGCTGTCTACCCTCAAGGAGTTTTGGGGCAGCAGTTGAAGTGGAACTGGAGCCTCTACCTAAGAATCCGTGTGGAATTTGGGGTTTCATAGTTACCTCATTTAATTCTCCTAAACATCTTGTGAGACAGGACATTTGGCTCCCCTTTTACATTGAGGAAACCAAAGCTCAGAGCTGGATCAGATCAGATGAAGCTCAGATGGATCAGATGGCCCAAGACCACCTGGCTGGTAAAGGTGATGCAAGGGTTTAAGTCCATTTTTGCCTGATTTGGCTGCAGGGCCCATGGGTCCTGGAACTAGTGTTGGCTTGCTGGTGTTCAGGGCTGGGACCCAGGTTGTCCTGGAGATAGTGACAGCCCCCTGGTGAGCAGAGCCTGGTCCCAGTGTCTCTGGCTGCAAGGCCCTGGGTGTCCTGGAGTTGGTGTTAGCCTGCTGGTAGGCAGGTTTGGACCTGAAATCTGGCTGTGGGGCCTTGGAGGTCCTGGGGCCAGTGCCGGTACCCTGGTGGTTGGGCTTTTGCCCTAGTTCCCAGAGTGTGTGAGATTTTGTGTGTGCCCTTTAAAAGTGGAGTTTCTATATCCTAATGCCCTCTGGCTCTACTGAAAATAAGCCTACTGACTTTCAAAGCCAAACATTCTGGGGCCTCATCTTCTGGAGCAGGACCCTCAGGCTGGGGAGCCCAATGTGGGGCTCAGACCCCTCGCTCCTTGGGGAAAACCTCTGCAATTGTAATTATCTTCCCATTTGTGGGTCTTATGCCTGGGGGAATAGGTCTTAACTATACCACATTCCACTCCTCTTACTCATCTCTTTGTGATTCCTTCTTTATATCTTTAGTTGTAGGAGATCTTTTCTGCTAGACTTCAGGTCTCTCTCATCAGTAGTTGTTCTGCAAATAGTTGTAATTTTGGTGTTCCTGTGAGAGGAGGGGAGCTCAGCATCTTCCTGCTCCACCATCTTGGCCACTCTCCTGTTCATTCACTCTTTTATGCATTCAGGTATTTGCTTAGTGCCTACTATGCCTCAGGCATTGTGCCAGGTGATGGAAAGCATTTCTGATTCTTTTCCTGGAATCTCATTTTAGTAGAATCTTGCTGGAAAGAATATGAAGACACTGGGAGATCAAGAACCAGACAGAGAAAGTGCTCACTAAGAGAAAGAAGAAAGGGAGGGTGTTACTATGTACAGAGTTCTCTTAATTTAGAAATACCTCACGACTGTTCTGACAAGTGACTGCTTTGACTGTTCTGACGTTCCTGAGAAAACTCTGTTTGCTGAGAAGATGTCACAAGACATTTAAACTTTAACAACTACTTAAAAGATTTGGGACTTAACTTCAGTCATCAGACATACATTTTTAAAGATGATGAATATAAATTGAGATGCTTTCTTGCAACTTCCTTGCTCTTCTTTTCTCCCAGACACTTATGTTTTTGTCTATTAAAGGCAAGCATTCTGAGCCTGATCCCGTCATGGGCCTTCTACAGCAGCGTGTTTCAGAAAATGCTCCTGACTTGCTACATGGATTACCTCAAGAAGAATGCCAACATCAGATAGTCCTGGTGGGCTGATGTGCCACCCAGCATTGCTTTCTTCACCAAGTTCTGCGTTAGCCACAGAGGACCCAGGAACAGACCAGTACCTGTCCCCTCCCTGAAGCTGGAGGGCTCATGTCACAGATCCAGTACTTAAAATTCAACTTTGTTTTGCAATTTCACTCAAGTCTGGAGATCTTTGGGAGAGCTGTGATGTAAAAACATGTGTCGTGCAATGGGGTTTTAATAGTTAGAGAAGGTGAGGGTGTCTATAGGTAAAACTGGAAAATTTTCTATATGGGATTATAATGTAATGAGAAGAAAGCCTCTGATTCTTTGAATATTGGAAACAATTATACCTAGTAATCTACTTGTATAGCTATATTAAAGAATGTCTGAAATTACTAAACTTTATCAAGACTGCTGTAGTCCTAGAGCACTCACTGGTTCTCAAACTGGCTTCCTCAGAGACCCAGGAAACTGTCTAGGAGAAGGGGTGGGGGCAACAGCTACATCAGGACAGTTTCTGGGGACCCCTCATTTCAACTAATGCAGCACCAGATTTATCTATTTCAATTTTATTTGGGGTTCTATGGAAGACTGTGTTTATAAAAATAAAAACAGAAAATATGTTGCTAAAAGTAGTTTAAAAAACCATTGCTTTAATACAGGAGTTGGTATCTGTAGAAATGAGTATTTACAGGTCTCCAGCCCTTGGGTTACTGGACTGGGGGCTTTAATTGTTAATGCATATGAGATGGTGTGTTAGGGAACTACTATCCTTCAACTCTTGAGGGAGTTGGGGGAGAATCATGAGAGTTGGTGACCCTGCATTGTCGGCATTGGTCAAGAGTGCTTCCTCAAGACATCATCGTGTTCTAGGCACTGCCAATGCTTGGTGGCACTTATCTTTTCTGAGAATGTCATTTGCATTTATGGAGTGAGCAAAGATTATGTGCTGCTACTCCAGTTTTAAAAGGATTCTGGGAGATTTGGTTGGAATTTATGGGACATTTTGATGTTCTGGAGGAAAGCAGAGGATAGAACATTTAAAAACCTTGGTAAGCTTAGAAAATGTACTATAATATCATAGCTCTTATTAGACCTTCTCTGAGGAAAAGACTGGGAAAATTTATCCATTTTAACGTGTAGTTATCTACTTATATTTTCTCAGTTATGGGTAAAAATAACTATAATACAGGACGCTTTTATGTACTGATTATTAACCTGGTGTTTTTCAGTCCTAAGCTCCACCTTTTATACTCTGATCTATAGTGATGGTCTGGGGAAGCTTTAAACTCGAGTCTTAAGACACTCACACCAGCTGGCTTTGGGTTAGATTCTAGGGTAGGCAAATTTGGGAGAGTAAAAGGAGGTAGAAAGGGCTAGGGAAATTTCTTCATGATTGTACTTCTGTTGCCATCACTCTGCAGAGAGAACAGCTTTAGCGAGACTCAGCACCAATCAAGAGGCAGCCTGTAAGGATCTGAGCACCAGCCCCACAAAGCCCTCTTTAGGTATCTGAGCATTAACCGTGCAGGGGTCCCCCTCCAAGCATACAGTTCCCAGAAACACCACCTCTTCCTTTTTGTTCCACCAGCCCGGCAGTTACTGATATCTGGGTTACTTAGTATTCTCTTTTTGCTCTTTCAGCCTTTCAACTTTGGTATTACAGATTCCCTCTATTTGAAATACTCAGTGTGCTTTTGTTTTGTTTTTGTTTTTTGTGACTGGATGTAACTGAGCCTGGACCTGACATAATCTGTCACATTGATTATCTTGCTCGATCTCTGAAGCAGGCTGGATGGGCGGAATCTCTTTTTTACAATGAAGAATCAAAAACTCCTTATCAGTCAGTATCCCAAGAGGAAACAAAAGGCATGTTTGAGCAATTTGAGGAATTAATTGCAAATGTGTGGGAAGGGTGTAGGTAAGTCATCAGAGCTAGTGATAGAGGGGCGCTTTTACTACCCCAAGGCCTGAAGGGGCTGGGAAAGGACCAAATACTAGGAGAGAGAGAGAGAGAGAAAGGGAACTGTGTAAGAAGCACTGCCTCAGAGGAACTGCAACCTTTGGCTGAGAGATGCTGCCACTCCATAGAGAGGCAGAGGGGAATTGCGATACTGTGGTTTAGAATGAGAAATATATATTTCATTTTCATTCCCATTCTTTGGAATTTCCTAAGTGATAAGAGCAACAAATGTGTCAATTGTTATTCATAATGAGCCCCTTGCAACTGCACTTGAGTTTAAGTTAATGAGGTGGCTTTTAGAAAGCCCCTAAAGATGACAGTTGGTTGCCAGGGGAACCAATCATGTGATTAGAGTTGGAACTTTTAGCCCCACTCTTCAACCTTCGTGGAGGGAAGAAGGGTGGAGATTGAGTTCAATCACCAATGGCCAATGATTTAATCAATCATGCCTATGTCATGAAGCCTCCATAAAATATGAACTATAACTATGGGGTTTAGAGAACTTCTGGGTTAGTGAACATGTGGAGGTGCGGGGAAGGTGTGCCCACAGAGGGCATGGAAGCTCTACACCCCTTCCCACATACTTTAACTTATGCAGCTCTTTCCTCTGGCTGTTCCTAAGTTGTATTCCTTTATACATAAACTGGAAATTTAGTGAGTAAACTGGTTTCCTCAGTTCTGTGAGCCGTTCTAGCAAATGATCAAACCTGAGGAGGGGTTGTGGGAACTTCTGATTTACAGCCATTTGTTCAGAAGCCCAGATAACAGCCTGGACTTGCAATTGACATATGAAGTGGGAGAAATCTTGAGGGACTGAGCCCTTAACCTGTGGGATCTGATGCTATCTTCAGGTAGATAGTGTCAAAATGGAATTGAATTGTAGGACATCCAGCGGGTGTCCAAGAATTGCTTGCTGTGGGAAAATCTCCCCACACAGTTGGTGATCAGAATTACTTGAGAGTAGAGAGAGGGTTGAGTGGAAAAACAGGGGTGTTTTACCTTTACTGGAATGATACCCAAACTTCATTCTCCTGCTGTCTTCTGGGCCTCCTGCTGGTGCCTCCCATTGGTCACATCCAACTGGAAGCTCACTGATGTAAATCATAAGGTTAATCTCCTGAGATACCAAGTTTGTGGTGGGGAGGGGGAAGGGTAGAGGCTGGATCTAGAGAAAAGGTATGCAACATAAGCCCCACATATTAGGTGATTTGTCCAAGTCGTACAATTAATAGTTGGTAGCACCTGGATTGGGACATTGGGCTTCTTTCTTACTACACTTCACTCTGTGTTTCAAAAGGGGTAAAACTTTAAGCCAAAAGAGTAAATATCTCATTGTGGAATTTATGATATCAGCAAAGTGGGGGGTATTTTATAGACATTAAAGGCTAATCTACTTAAATGTGAGACAATCATGCTTGCTTGCTGTACCAGTTATTATTGCTGTGTACTAAGTGATGCCCAACTTGGTAGCATAAAATGACAACAATTTTCTTGTGCTTACAGATTTTGTGGGTCAGAAAGGGCACAGTGGGAAGGTTTGTTTTGTTCCATGATATCTGGGGGCTCAGCTGGGAAGACTCAATGACTGGAAATGATTCAGCTTCTGGAGCTAGAATCATCTGAAGGGTTGCTTAGTTACATGTCTGACAATTGATGGGAGTTGCTGCCTGGGACCCCAGATGGGGCTGCAGGATGGAAACCTACACATGGCTTCTCTAAATGCAGCTTGGTTTTCCTAACAGCATGGTGGCTGGGTTCCAAGAATGAGCATCCCAAAGAAAACTAGGAGGAAGCCATACTGTTTATATGACTTAACCTTGGAAGTCACATGGCATCATTTGAAAGCCCTCCCAGATTCAATGGGAGGGAACACAAACCCCACCTCTTGATGGGAGAAGTATCACATGTAATAGGAAATATTGTTGTGACCATCTCTGGAAAATACAACGAGCCACACTAATTAATCTTGTTTGTCCTGGCCTATATCAATTATGAAGAGTTACTTGGCATTTCAACTATTGATGGAGCAACTTATAAAAGTGTAGATATTGTATTTCAAAACCTTTACTTCAATCCCTGGTAAATTTGCCTTTGGGGAAGAACTACTACAACCAGCAGCTTAGGTGAGAAAAGGAATGCAGTTCAGCTAATAAAACCTGGGGCAGATGTTAGAGATAAAATTTTAGTTGTATGATATAGAGGTTTTTCCAATGTATTAATGCTGGGTAGATTTGAATGATTTATTATCTAACAAGCTTTTTGAGGGTCTTTAAGAGAGCATTTCCTCATAGGAAAAGCCCTAAGATGTTGGACTGGGTGAAATGAGGGTAGAAAAATTCTGTATTTTAAGATCTTTATTCCCATCACCACTAGCACTAGATAATAACTAACATTTGTTGAGTACTAATTATGTGTCAGGGACTATGTAAATCCTTCCTATATAATAACTTAGGAAGTAGGTAGGAAATTGTATTATTATTACCTTCATTTTACAGATGAGGAAACTGAGGCACAGAAAAGTTGAGTAACTCATACCGATTCACCTGACCAGTGAGTGACAGAGCTGGGATATGAATGTGCATCCTCTTCCAGCATCTGTAGGCTAAAGCACTATAGTATAGCCCTAACTGTCTGGATAAGGTTCTTTAATTGGGAGAAATGGCAAGGGGTGAACACTATTGCCCCCAACTTTGTATTTTTCACTTTCACAAGTCCTGGAGAGAGGGGAGGAATTGGGCTTTGCAATTCCAGGCCCACGTGTCTCGATTTCAACACTGACCATTTTCCAAATTTACCATCATCTGGGAATCATTTGGGAACAGTGAGGCTTGCCAAACTTCACAGAACTTTTGCTTCCGCTGAGGAGTACTGAGCTCTTGTTTCTTGCCTGATTCTCTTCTTTTTGTTAGGAGGTCTTGGGAGCCTGAGGAACAGCATCAGCAGCTGGTCATTCTTCCAGCCTTCCATCTGTATTACCTCCCTGGATGCCAAAGGCAGAAGAATTCCTCTGACAACACTTGGAGCAGGAAAATGAGGTGATTATGGGCTGCTGCTCCGAAAAAGTTGGGAGCTGTTGCTGGGGCAGTCCTCTGAGGCATCATCCATTTCTTGTTCTTGTGGGATGGGAACCAGAACGCCCCACTTCAAAAAGACTTTTTTAGCCAGAGCTTGCCAGAGAAAGCTGAAGACGGTCATCCCAAGGTCAGCATGATTTTAATCATGTTTGTCTGCTTCCGATGCCAAAAAAGATGATTATTCTCATTGTAGTTTATCTACTGTGCTTAGGGCTCAGTCTGTTTTAACTTGTGACTGCCCTCTAATGGTCTAGGACAGAGATGTTGGTTTTTTTTTTTTTATATATAATCCTATAGGAGTTTTAGAACAGAATTCAATTTGGGGAAAGAAATCTCTCAAATTATTTTTAGTTTTTTTTTTTTTAAATTAAGGTATACTTGACATATAACGTAATATTAGTTTCAAGTGTACAACATAATTCGATAAATGTATATAAAATGATCAGCGCATTAAGTTTAGTTAACATCCATCATCACACATGTTTACAAAAATTTTTTCTTGTGATGAGAACTTTTAAGATCTACTCTCTTAACCCCTTTCAAATATACAACACAATATTGTTACCTTTAGTCACCATGCTGCACATTATATCACCAGGACTTGCTTATTTCATAACCTTTTGACCACCCTCAACCCCCCACCCCACATCATGCCTCTGCTAACCATCAATCTGCTCTCTGTATCTATTAATTTGGGTTTTTAAAAAAGATTCCACATATACAGGAGATCATACTGTATTTGTCTTTTCTGTCTGACTTGTTTATCTTAGCATAATGCCCTCAAGGTCCAGCCTTCAATTTTTTTTTGAGCTACTTTTGTGAGTGTGTGTGTGTTTGTGTATCTGTGTATGGTATCATCAAGACAAAAAGAGGAGGAGAGAAGAGGAGAGGAACTGTTTCAGTTTCACACACTCCGACAAGATGGCCGACAATGGGCCAAGGCACTTAGCCTCTTCAGTAAAATTACCTCAGCAGTAAAGTTAGAAGATTTTATCACATGATGTGTAATTTTCAATTCAGCTCTTATAGTCTATGCCTCTCAAGTAAGTTTTGCAAATAAACTTTCTCAATCATTAAAAAATAATTTTCCTGATTATAAAATACATGCAGTGTAGGAAATATAGACGCTATAGAAGAAAGAGAAGAAAATAAAACCCACCATTTAGCCCACCACCCAATATTAGCCATTCTTCATTGATTATGGATTTTCTTTTATAAATTTTCTGTGTGTGTGTCTAAGTGCAGATTTTATATTCTGCCTCTCGCCTTAAGATTATAGCATGAGATTTCTTTGTGTTAATCAGTATTCAGAAAATGATTTACAATGGTTACTTAAATGACTCAACATCATTTATTTTACCATTTTTTTTTGCTTTGCATTAAGGTATTTTCGTATTTTTAAAATCTTATAAATAACTTACACCAATATACATCCTTTATATGCATCTTTTTTACAGTTGTTGATGTTGATGTTTTGAGTATTTTTATAATGGCTTTACTAATTCACACACTATACAATTCACACATTTAAAGCATACACTTTGATTGTTTTTAGTATATTCAAAAAGTTGTGCAGCCGTTGGCACAATTAATTTTAGAACAATTTTTTTACATTTCAGCACCCCACATAGGAATGCCATGCCCATCAGCAGCCACTCCCCATTCCACATGCTCCCTCCCCAGCCCCACACAACCACTAATCTACATTCTGTCTCTATGGATTTGCCTATTTTGGACTTTTAGTATAACTGGAGTCATACAATATGTGGGTTTTTTTTTATTGGCTTCTTTCATTTAGCATAATAATGTTTTCAAGGTTTATCCATGTTGTAGCAGATATCAGTACTGCATTACTTTTTATTGCTGAATAATGTTCTATTGTATGAATAATATCACATTTTGTCAGTTGATCAGCTGATGGACATTTAGGTTATTTCTACTTTTTAGCTATTATAAATAATGCTACTATGAACATTTGCATACAAATTTTTGTGTGGACATATATTTTCATTTCTCTTGGATATATACCTAGGAGTGGAATTACTGGGTGGTGTGGTAACTCTATGTTTGACCTTTTGAGGAACTGCCACACTGTTTTCTAAAGTGGTGATACCATTTTTACATTACCACCTGCAGTGTATGAGGGTTCCAATTCCTCTACATCCTCACCAGCACTTGTTATTGTTTATCTTTTAAATTATAGCCATCTTAGTGGATATGAAGTGATACCTCACTGTGGTTTTGATTTTCATTTTCTTGGTGGCTAATGATGTTGAGAATCTTTTTAAGTCCTCATTGACCATTCATTTTCTTAGGAGAAATATATACTCAGATTGTTTGCCCATTTTTTTTTTTTTTAATTTATTTATTTATTTTTTTTGCGGTATGCGGGCCTCTCACTGTTGTGGCCTCTCCCGTTGCGGAGCACAGGCTCCGGACGCACAGGCTCAGCGGCCATGGCTCACGGGCTTAGTTGCTCCGCGGCATGTGGGATCTTCCCGGACCAGGGCATGAACCCGTGTCTCCTGCATCGGCAGGCGGATTCTCAACCACTGCGCCACCAGGGAAGCCCTGTTTGCCCATTTTTAAAAAATTTAACATCTTTATTGGAGTATAATTGCTTTACAATGGTGTGTTAGTTTCTGCTTTATAACAAAATGAATCAGTTATACATATACATATATCCCCATAGCTCTTCCTTCTTGCGTCTCCCTCCCTCCCACCCTCCCTATCCAACGCCTCTATGTGATCACAAAGCACTGAGCTGATCTCCATGTGCTATGCGGCTGCTTCCCACTAGCTATCTATTTTGCATTTGGTAGTGTATATATGTCCATGCCACTCTCTCACTTTGTCCCAGCTTACCCTTCCCACTCCCTGTGTCCTCAAGTTCATTCTCTAATAGGTCTGTATCTTTACTCCCATCTTGCCCCTAGGTTCTTCATGACCATTTTTTTTTTTTTTAGATTCCATATATATGTGTTAGCATACAGTATTTTTTTTCTCTTTCTGACTTACTTCACTCTATATGACAGACTCTAGGTCCATCCAACTCACTACAAATAACTCAAATTTCGTTTCTATTTATGGCTGAGTAATATTCCATTGTATATATGTGCCACATCTTCTTTATCCATTCATCTGTTGATGGACACCTAGGTTGCTTCCATCTCCTGGCTATGGTAAATAGACCTGCAATGAGCATTGTGGTACATGACTCTTTTTGAATTATGGTATTCTCAGGGTACAGGCCCAGTAGTGGGATTGCTGGGTCTTATGGTAGTTCTTTTTTTAGGTTTTTAAGGAACCTCCATACTCTTTTCCATAGTGGATGTATCAATTTACATTCCCACCAACAGTGCAGGAGGGTTCCTTTTTCTCCACACCCTCTCCAGCATTTATTGTTTGTAGACTTTTTGATGATGGCCATTCTAACCAGTGTGAGATGATATCGCCCTGTAGTTTTGACTTGCATTTCTCTAATGATTAATGATGTTGAGCATTCTTTCATGTGTTTGTTGGCAATCTGTATATCTTCTTTGGAGAAATGTCTATTTAGGTCCTCTGTCCATTTTTGGATTGGGTTGTTTGTTTTATTGATATTGAGCTGCATGATCTGCTTGTAAATTTTGGAGATTAATCCTTTGTCAGTTGCTTCATTTACAAATATTTTCTCCCATTCTGAGGGTTGTCTTTTGTTTTTGTTTATGGTTTCCTTTGCTGTGCAAAAGCTTTTAAGTTTCATTAGGTCCCATTTGTTTATTTTTGTTTTTATTTCCACTTCTCTAGGAGGTAGGTCAAAAAGGATTTTATGGGCTTCCCTGGTGGTTCAGTGGTTGAGAGTCCACCTGCCAATGCAGGGGATATGCGTTTGTGCCCTGGTCTGGGAAGGTCCCACATGCCGTGGAGCGGCTAGGCCCATGAGCCATGGCCGCTGAGCCTGTGCATCTGGAGCCTGTGCTCTGCAACGGGAGAGGCCACAACAGTGAGAGGCCCACGTACCATGAAAAAAAAAATTAAAAAGATCTTGCTGTGATTTATGTCATAGAGTGTTCTGCCTATGTTTTTCTCTAAGCGTTTGATAGCATCTGGCCTTACATTTAGGTCTTTAATCCATTTTGAGTTTATTCTTGTGTATGGTGTTAGGCAGTGTTCTAATTTCATTCTTTTACATGTAGCTGTCCAGTTTTCTCAGCACCGCTTATTAAAGAGGCTGTCTTTTCTCTATTGTATATTTTGCCTCCTTTATCAAAGATAAGGTGACCATATGTGCGTGGGTTTATCTCTGGGTTTTCTATCCTGTTCCATTGATCTATATTTCTGTTTTTGTGCCAGTACCATACTGTCTTGATTACTGTAGCTTTGTACTATAGTCTGAAGCCAGGGAGCCTGATTCCTCCATCTCCATTTTTCGTTCTCAAGATTGCTTTGGCTATTCGGGGTCTTTTGTGTTTCCATACAAATTGTGAAATTTTTTGTTCTAGTTCTGTGCCAAATGCCAGTGGTAGTTTGATAGGGATTGCATTGAATCTATAGATTGCTTTGGATAGTATAGTCATTTTCACAATGTCCAAGAACATGGTATATCTCTCCATCTGTTGGTATCATCTTTAATTTCTTTCATCAGTGTCTTATAGTTTTCTGTATACAGGTCTTTTGTCTCCTTAGGTAGGTTTATTCCTAGGTATTTTATTCTTTTTGTTGCAGTGTTAAATGGGAGTGTTTTCTTAATTTCACTTTCAGATTTTTCATCATTAGTGTATAGGAATGCCAGAGATTTCTGTGCATTAATTTTGGATCCTGCAACTTTACCAAATTCATTGATTAGCTCAAGTAGTTTTCTGGTAGCATATTTAGGGTTCTCTCTATATAATATCATGTCATCTGCAAACAGTGACAGTTTTACTTCTTTTCTGATTTGGATTCCTTGTATTTCTTTTTCTTCTCTGATTTCTGTGGCTAAAACTTCCAATATTATGTTGAATAATAGTGGTGAGAGTGGACAACCTTGTCTTGCTCCTGATCTTAGTGGAAATGGTTTCAGTTATTCACCATTGAAGATGATGTTGGCTGTGGGATTGTCATATATGGCCTTTATTATGTTGAGGTAAGTTCCCTCTATGCCTACATTATGCAGGGTTTTTTTTAATCACAAATGAGTGTTGAATTTTGTCAAAAGCTTTCTCTGCATCTATTGAGATGATCATATGGTTTTTCTCCTTCAATTTGTTAATATAGTGTATCACATTGATTGATTTGCATATTTGAAGAATACTTGCATTCCTGGGATAAACCCCACTTTATCATGGTGTATGATCCTTTTAATGTGGTGTTGGATTCTGTTTGCTAATATTTTGTTGTGGATTGTTGTATCTATATTCATCAGTCATACTGGCCTGTAGTTTTCTTTCCTTGTGACATCTTTGTCTGGTTTTGGTATCAGGGTGATGGAGGCCCCATAGAATGAGTTTGGGAGTGTTCCTCCTTCTGCTATATTTTGAAAGAGTTTGAGAAGAATAGGTGTTAGCTCTTCTCTAACTGTTTGATAGAATTCGCCTGTGAAGGCATCTAGTCTTGGGCTCTTGTTTGTTGGAAGATTTTTAATCACAGTTTCAATTTCAGTGCTTGTGATTGATCTGTTCATATTTTCTATTTCTTCCTGGTTCAGTCTTGGAAGGTTGTGCATTTCTAAGAATTTGTCCGTTTCTTCCAGATTGTCCATTTTATTGGCATAGAGTTGCTTGTAGTAATCTCTAATAATCTTTTGTATTTCTGCAGTGTCAGTTGTTACTTCTCCTTTTTCATTTATAATTCTGTTGATTTGAGTCTTCTCCCTTTTTTTTTTCTTGATGAATCTGGCTAATGGTTTATCAATTTTGTTTTTCTTCTCAAAGAACCAGCTTTTAGTTTTATTGCTTTGTTATTGTTTCCTTAATTTCTTTTTCATTTATTTCTGATGTGATCTTTATGATTTCTTTCCTTCTGCTAACTTTGGGGGGTTTTTGTTCTTCTTTCTCTAATTGCCTTAGGTGTAAGGTTAGGTTGTTTATTTGATATTTTTCTTGTTTTTTGAGGTAGGATTGTATTGGTATAAACTTCCCTCTTAGAACTGCTTTTGCTGCATCCCATAGGTTTTGTGTCATTGTGTTTTCATTGTCATTTGTTTCTAGGTTTTTAAAAATTTCCTCTTTGATTTCTTCAGTGATCTCTTGGTTATTAAGTAGTGTATTGTTAAGTCTCCATGTGTTTATATTTTTTACAGATTTTTTCCTGTAATTGATATCTACTCTCTTATCACTGTGGTCAGAAAAGATACTTGATACAATTTCAATTTTCTTAAATTTACCAAGGCTTGATTTGTGAACCAAGATATGATCTATCCTGGAGACTGTTCCATGAGCACATGAGAAGAAAGTATATTCTGTTGTTTTGGGATGGAATGTCCTATAAATATCAATTAAGTCCATCTTGTTTAATGTATCATTTAAATCTTGGGCTTCCTTATTTATTTTCATTTTAGATGATCTGTCCATTGGTGAAAGTGGGATGTTAAAGTCCCCTACCATAAATGTGTTACTGTCGATTTTGCCCTTTTATGGCTGTTAGCATGCATTTTCCTTAAGTATTGAGGTGCTCCTATGTTGGGTGCATAAATATTTACAATTGTTATATCTTCTTCATGGATCGATCCCTTGATCATTATGTAGTGTCCTTCTTTGTCTCTTGTAATGGTCTTTGTTTTAAAGTCTATTTTGTCTGATATGAGAATTGCTACTCCAGGTTTCTTTTGATTTCAATTTGCATGGAATATCTTTTCCAATCCCTTCACTTTCAGTCTGTATGTGTCCCTAGGACTGAAATTGGTCTCTTGTAGATAGCATATATATGGGTCTTGTTTTTTTATCCATTCAGCCAGTCTATGTCTTTTGGTTGGAGCATTTAATCCATTTACATTTAAGGTAATTATCGATATGTATGTTCCTATTACCATTTTCTTAATTGTTTGGGTTTGTTTTTGTAGGTCTTTTCCTTCTCTTTTGTTTCCTGTCTAGAGAAGTTCCTTTAGCATTTGTTGTAAAGGTGGTTTGGTGGTGCTGAATTCTCTCAGCTTTTGCTTGTCTGTAAAGGTTTTAATTTCTCCATCAAATCTGAATGAGATCCTTGCTGGGTAGAATATTCTTGGTTGTAGATTTTTCCCTTTCATCTCTTTAAATATGTCCTGCCACTCCCTTCTGGCTTGCAGAGTTTCTGCTGAAAGATCAGCTGTTAATCTTATGGGGATTCCCTTTTATGTTATTAGTTATTTTTCCCTTCCTGCTTTTAATATTTTTTCTTTGTATTTAATTTTTGATAGTTTGATTAGTATGTGTCTTGTCGTGTTTCTTGTTGGATTTATTCTGTATGGGATTCTGCTTCCTGGACTTGATTAACTATTTCCTTTCCCATATTAGGGAAGTTTTCAACTATAATCTCTTCAAATATTTTCTCAGTCCCTTTCTTTTTCTCTTCTTCTTCTGGGACCCCTATAATTTGAATGTTGGTGTATTTAATGTCCCAGAGTTCTCTGTGACTGTCCTCAAGTCTTTTCATTCTTTTTTCTTTTTTCTGCTCTGCAATAGTTATTTCCAATATTTTATCTTCCAGGTCACATATCTGTTCTTCTGCCTCAGTTATTCTGCTATTGATCCCTTCTAGAGAATTTTAAATTTCATTTATTGCATTGTTCATCATTGTGTGTTTGCTCTTTAGTTCTTCTAGGTGCTTGTTAAACGTTTTTTGTAACTTTTCCATTCTGTTTCCAAGATTTGGGTCATCTTTACTATCATGATTCTGAATTCTTTTTCAGGTAGACTGCCTATTTCCTCTTCATTTGTTAGATCTGGTGGGTTTTTACCTTGCTCCTTCATCTGCTGTGTGTTTCTCTGTCTTCTCATTTTGCCTAACTTACTACGTTTTGGTTCTCCTTTTCACTGCAGTTTCGTAGTTCCTGTTGTTTTTGGTGTCTGCCCCCAGTAGCTAAGGTTGGTTCAGTGGGTTTTGTAGGCTTCCTGGTGGAGGTGACTAGTGCCTGTGTTCTGGTGGATGAGGCTGGATCTTGTCTTTCTGGTGGGAAGGTCCACATCTTTTGGTGTGTTTTGGGGTATCTGTGACCTTATAATGATTTTAGGCAACCTCTCTGCTAATGGATGGGGTTGTGTTCCTGTCTTGCTAGTTGTTTGGCATAGGGTGTCCAGTACCGCAGCTTGCTGGTCATTGAGTGGAGCTGGGTCTTGGTGTTGAGATGGAGATCTCCTGTAGATTTTCGCCATTTGATATTATGTGGAGCTGGGAGGTCTCTGGTGGACCAATGTCCTGAACTTGGCTCTTCCACCTCAGAGGCACAGTCCTGACATCTGGGTGGAGTACCAAAAGCTTGTCTTCCACACAGCTCAGAATAAAAGGAAGAAAAAATGAAAAAGATAAAATGAACTGAAATGAAATAAAGTTATTAAAATAAAAAATAATTATTAAAAATACTAAAAGTAATAAATAAAAAAAGAAAGACAGAAGAGAGCAACCAAACCAAAAAACAAAGCCACCAATGATAACAAGCACTAAAAACTATACTAAGAAAAAAGAAAGAAGGAAAAAAAACGGACAGACAGAAACCTAGGACAAAGGGTAAAAGCAAAGCTATGCAGACAAAATCACACACAGAAGCATACACATACACACTCACAAAAAGAGAAAATGGGGAAAAAATAATAAATCTTGCTCTCAAAGTCCACCTCCTCAAATTGGGCTGATTCATTGTCTATTCAGGTATTCCACAGATGTGGGTACATCAAGTTGACTGTGGGGATTTAATCTGCTGCTCCTGAGGCTGCTGAGAGAGATTTCCATTTCTCTTCTTTGTTCTCACAGCTACTGGGGTTCAGGTTTGGAATTGGCCCTGCCTCTGCATGTAGGTCGCCTGAGGGCGTCTGTTCTTTGCTCAGACGGGGTTCAAGAAGCCACTGATTCTGGGGCTCTGGCTCACTCAGGCCATGGGGCAGGGAGGGGTAAGGAATGCGCAACAAGCCTATGGTGGCAGAGGCCAGCGTGACATTGTACCAGCCTGAGGAATACTGTGTGTTCTCCTGGGGAAGTTGTCCCTGGATCACGGGACCCTGGCAGTGGTGGGCTGCACCGGCTCCTGGTAGGGGAGGTGTGGATAGTGACCTGTGCTTGCACACAGGCTTCTTGGTGGCTGCAGTAGCAGCCTTAGCATCTCATGACCATCACTGGGGTCTGCACTGATAGCCGTGGCTCATGCCCATCTCTGGAGCTCCTTTAAGCGGCACTCTTAATCCCCTCTCCTCACACACCAGGAAACAAAGAGGGAAGAAAAAGTCTCATGCCTCTTTGGCAGTTCCAGACCTTTTTCCGGACTCCCTCCCGCCTAGCCGTGGCGCTCTAGCCCCTTCAGGTTGTGTTCACACCGCCAACCCCAGTTCTCTCCCTGCGATCCAACCAAAGCCAGAGCCTCAGCTCCCAGCCCCCGCCCGCCCCAGCGGGTGAGCAGACAAGCCTCTCGGGCTGGTGAGTGCTGGTTGGCACCCATCCTCTGTGAGGGAATCTCTCCACTTTACCCTCCACACCCTGTGGCTGTGCTCTCCTCCATGGCTCTGAAGCTTCCCCCTTCACCACCCGCAGTCTCCACCCGCGAAGGGGCTTCCTAGTGTGTGGAAACCTTTCCCCCTTCACAGATCCCTCCCACTGGTGCAGGTCGCATCCCTATTCTTTTGTCTCTGTTTCTTCTTTTTTTCTTTTGCCCTATCCAGGTACGTGGGGAGTTTCTTACCTTTTGGGAGGTCTGAGATCTTCTGCCAGCATTCAGTAGGTGTTCTGTAGGAGTTGTTCCACATGTAGATGACTTTCTGGTGTATTTTTGGGGAGGAAGGTGATCTCCACGTCTTACTCTTCGACCATATTGAAGCTCCTTTTTCTATTTGCCCATTTTTAAATGAGGTTGTCTTTTTTATTCATGTGTGTATAACTTTACTGATTATTTTTTTGAAGTAGGGTTTTTGGAGGAAAAGCTCTAAACATTAAAAAAAAAACTCCTAATGCTTATTTCCAAGTTGTTTGTAGAAAAGTTGTATAAATTTATACCTCCATCTTTAGCAGTGGTTCTCAACCATGGGTGCTATTTTCTCCCCCAGGGACTTTTTGCAATATTTGGAGACATTTTTGGTTGCCCAAAGTCAGGGAAGGAGGATACCCCTGCTACATCTCATGAGTAGAAGCCAGGGGTGCTTCTAAGCATCCTAACAGTGCACAGTGTAGCCCCTTCCCTCCACCCAAGACAGAATTACCTGGCCCCAAATGTCAATAGTGCTGATGCTGAGGAACTCTGATCTTTGGTTTATGAGGGTGTCTATCTCAATGTATCCAGGTTCCTGCCAGCTTATTACTACTTTATTTCTAAGGAGTCTAAGATGGTGGCTGAATCTCCAGCCATCACATCCACACTTAGGTAGCAAAATGGAAGAAAGGGATGACAGAAAAGAAAAAGTGTATGCCAGTTTTGTTTTAAGGAAGATTCTTAGAAGCTGTCACATGATATATTCTTTTCTTTCTCATGGGCAGACCTTAGTTTCAGGGTCACACTTATCTGCAAGAAAGGCTGGCATTCTGTGACACCACATGAAAATCTCAAGACTTGTATTACTGTGAAAAAAGGGCAACAGAAATGGAGAGACAACAGCAGTCTGTGCACAGTTTTTGCTCTCTTTTTACAGGTAAGGATATGGAAGCTCAGGGACATACATAAATGTCAGACCTGATATTTGACCCTAGCTCTGTCTGATAACAAAATTCATGTTTTTTTGTGTGTGTTATATCATATCACCTTTCACTTAAAGTTTTAATGATGTATCAAGACATGAATCAATTATAAAACAAGGCAGATATTTTTAAAGTGTTAGAATATGTGTCAGAGAGCAGTAGGCCCCCAGTTCTGGCTGTGGTTTTAAAAGCTTCCCTGTGCCAACCTCATGCCAGTGCTGTGACTCAGTGTTTGGAGAGAGCACATAGGAATCTGTGCAGCAGAGGCCCCTGTCTGGGGCAGGGAGTTGGGCAGCTCATCAAAAAAGTTGGTTAAACCTGGGAATCCTGGAGGATAATACATACCTTAAACATTTTAACTTAAAAAATTACTATGGAAAATTCCAAACATACACAAAAGCAATCACAATAGTTTAAGGCACCCTCATTATACTTTTCAACAGTTATCAACATTTTGCTATTCTTGCTTTATCTATAACTTCATTTTCTTCCCAGCCCCTACTTGAGTTTTAAAATTCCATTTTCTTTAGGTTAAATTTACATAATTAAAATATACAGATCTTAACTGTACAATTTTGAAAATGGCAGGTGTGTGATCCACAATCTTATCAAGATATCAAACATTTTCATTACCCCAGAAATTCACCCCTGAATTCCATCACTATAGATTAGGTTTGTCTCTGCTAGAATTTTATATAAGTGAAATCATACAGTCTGGTTCTTTTGTGTCTGGCTTCTTTAACGCAGTATCATGTCTGTGAGGTTCACTCGTGTTATCTCACTCACTCCTTTTTACTTTTGAGTATTATTTCATGTAGGCACATATCATAATTTGTTTATCCACTCTTCTCTTGACAGACATTTGGTTCTCCAGTTTGGGTTATCATGACAAATGCTATGAACATCTTTGCCTAAGTATTTTTGTGAACATATGTTTTCATTTCTCTTAGGTTTATATCCAGGAGTGAATTTATTGGGTCAAAGTGTTGCTGTATTAAACATTTTATTTTAACTTAAAACATATAAAAGTGTATTTCTTTGCCAATCTTTTGATGTAGGGCCAAGTCCTTTCTTTTAAATATGGGTCCACTGATTGGAATTGCAACTTTACTTTCTTACATAAATCACATAATATAATGTGTCAATTACAGCATATATATCTTATTTCTTTAAAGGGAAATGAGAACTTGACATTTAAAAGGAATCTGAATGCAGAATCCTTTTGGAGTTTCAAAATCCCCCCAACGATATTTTATAGTTATCTTGTCCACAAAGAATTATACTGTAGTAATTTTTACTGATTTCCTCTTATTGAGTCTTTTTAAAGCATTAATCTTAGTTTCATAATAATAATAATTCTTTTTCTTTTCATACCAAGATTTTGTTGGTTTATATAATTTTTAATTCAATTGTATAATTATAATAATGAATACAACTGACATAAACAGGTTTGGGAACAACACAATGTGTCTTCATAAGCACTAAACTCAACTGGTAGGAAGAAATGAAAGGGTACATAACAGAGAGGAGCTTTATACTTGGTAGTAAATGTTTAGTAAGCATACTCACTGATTTGCAGTCAGTATGTTTTCCAGAGAGAACTAAGAGTACCCGTTTGCTCTGGTTACTGCTGCTGTGTAATGAATACCCCCAAACTTAGCATAAAACTATTATGCTTGTAGATTTTGCAGGTTTTGAATTCAGACAGGATATAGTGGAAAAGACTTGTATCTGCTTCAAGATGTATGAAGCCTCACCTGGACAGTTTGATGGATGGAAGTGACAGCACCTAGCAATTGGCTGAGACCTCAGCTGGGGCTGTAAGCTGAAGCCTCCCCATGTGGTTTGAGCTTCCTCACAGCAGAGATCTTGCTTGGCAACTTAGGGTTTCAACAGTGTCCCAGTGAATTTGTAGAGTTACTTTTGTTCATTACAAATAGATGATATTGAACACCAATTTATGGACTTTTTTGACCATCTGTATATCTTCTTTGGTGAAGTGTCTCTTCCAGTCTTTTACCCATTTTCTTTTAACATCTTTATTGGAGTATAATTGCTTTACAATGGTGTGTTAGTTTCTACTTTATAACAAAGTGAATCAGTTATACATATATTCCCAAGTCTCTTCCCACTTGCGTCTCCCTCCCTCCCACCCTCCCTATCTGACCCCTCTAGGTGGTCACAAAGCACTGAGCTGATCTCCCTGTGCTCTGTGGCTGCTTCTCACTAGCTATCTATTTTACATTTGGTAGTGTATATATGTCCATGCCACTCTCTCACTTTGTCACAGCTTACCCTTCCTCCTCCCCATATCCTCAAGTCCATTCTCTAGTAGGTCTGTGTCTTTATTCCCATCTTACCCCTAGGTTCTTCATGACCTTTTTTTTTTCCATTAAATTCCATATATATGTGTTAGCATACTGCATTTGTTTTTCTCTTTCTGACTTATTTCACTCTGTATGACTGACTCTAGGTCCATCCACCTCAATACAAATAACTCAATTTCATTTCTTTTTATGGCTGAGTAATATTCCATTGTATATATGTGCCACATCTTCTTATCCATTCATCCGATGATGGACACTTAGGTTGCTTCCATGTCCTGGCTATTGTAAATAGAGGTGCAATGAACATTTTGGTACATGACTCTTTTTGAACTATGGTTTTCTCAGGGTATATGCCCAGTAGTGGGATGCTGGGTCATATGGTAGTTCTATTTTCATTTTTTAAAGGAACCTCCATACTGTTCTCCATAGTGGCTGTATCAATTTACATTCCCACCAGCAGTACAAAAGTGTTCCCTTTCTCCACACCCTCTCCAGCATTTATTGTTTCCAGATGTTTTGATGATGGCCATTCTGACCAGTGTGAGATGATATCTCATTGTAATTTTGATTTGCATTTCTCTAATGATTAATGATGTTGAACATTCTTTCATGTGTTTGTTGGTAATCTGTATATCTTCTTTGGAGAAATGTCTACTTAGGTCTTCTGACTATTTTTGGATTGGGTTGTTTGTTTTTTGTTATTGAGCTGCATGAGCTGCTTGTAAATTTTGGAGATTAATCTTTTGTCAGTTGCTTCATTTACAAATACTTTCTCCCATTTGGAGGGTTGTCTTTTGGTTTTGTTTATAAGAATTTGTCCATTTCTTCCAGGTTGTCCATTTTATTGGCATAGAGTTTCTTGTAGTAATCTCTCATAATAAATATCAATTAAGTCCATCTTCTGTAATGTATCATTTAAAGCTTGTATTTCCTTATTCATTTTCATTTTGGATGATCTGTCCATTGGTGAGAGTGGGGTGTTAAAGTCCCCTACCATGAATGTGTTACTGTTGATTCCCCTTTTATGGTTGTTAGTATTTGCCTTATGTATTGAGGTGCTCCTATGTTGGGTGCATAAATATTTACAGTTGTAAATATTTCTTCTTAATGGATCGATCCCTTGATCATTATGTAGTGTCCCTCTTTGTCTCTTGTAATAGTCTTTGTTTTAAAGGCTATTTTGTCTGATATGAGAATTGCTACTCCAGGTTTATTTGATTTCCATTTGCATGGAATATCTTTTTCCATCCCCTCACTTTCAGTCTTTATGTGTCTCTAGGTCTGAAGTGGGTCTCTTGTAGACAGCATATATATGGGTCTTGTTTTTTTATCCATTCAGCCAGTCTGTGTCTTTTGGTGGGAGCATTTAATCCATTTACATTTAAGGTAATTATTGATATGTATTTTCCTACTCCCATTTTCTTAGTTGTTTTGGGTTTGTTGTTGTAGATCTTTTCCTTCTCTTGTGTTTCTTGCCTAGAGAAGTTCCTTTAGCATTTGTTGTAAAGCTGGTTTGGTGGTGCTGAACTCTCTCAGCTTTTGCTTGTCTGTAAACGTTTTAATTTCTCCATCAAATCTGAATGAGATCCTTGCTGGGTAGAGTAATCTTGGTTGTAGGTTTTTCTCCTTCATCACTTTAAATACATCCTGCCACTCCCTTCTGGCTTGCAGAGTTTCTGCTGAAAGATCAGCTGTTAACCTTATGGGGATTCCCTTGTGTGTTTCTCCCTTGTTGCTTTTATTATGTTTTCTTTGTATTTAATTTTTGACAGTTTGAATAATATGTGTCTTGGTGTTGTTTCTCCTTGGATTTATCCTGTATGGGACTCTCTGTGCTTCCTGGACTTGATTAACTATTTCCTTTCCCATATTAGGGAAGTTTTCAACTATAATCTCTTCAAATATTTTCTTAGTCCCTTTCTTTTTCTCTTCTTTTTCTGGGACCCCTATCATTCAAATGCTTTTGCTTTTAATGTCCCGGAGGTCTCTGAGACTTTCCTCAGTTCTTTTCATTATTTTTTCTTTATTCTGCTCTGCAGTAGTTATTTCCACTATTTTATCTTCCAGGTATCTGGAAGATATCTTCCATTCTTCTGCCTCAGTTATTCTGCTATTGATCCCTTCTAGAGTATTTTTAATTTCATTTATTGTGTTGTTCATCATTGCTTGTTTCCTCTTTAGTTCTTCTAAGTCCTTGTTAAATGTTTCTTGCATTTTCTCTATTCTATTTCCAAGATTTTGGATCATCTTTACTATCATTATTCTGAATTCCTTTTCAGGTATACTGCCTATTTCCTCTTCATTTGTTAGGTCTGGTGGATTTTTATCCTGCTCCTTCATCTGCTGTTTGTTTTTCTGTCTTCTCTCTTTTTTTTTTTTTTTTTTTTTTTTGTGGTACGCAGGCCTCTCACTGTTGTGGCCTCTCCCGTTGCAGAGCACAAGCTCCGGACACGCAGTCTCAGCGGCCATGGCTCACGGGCCCAGCCCGTGATGAAAGCAGACATCCTTGCCTTGTTCCTGATCTTAGGTGGAAACATTCAGTCTTTATCATTAAGTAAAATGTTAGCTGTGGGTATATAACATCTCTTTTAATGTTTGCATAATATTCTGATACATTTAGCCAGTGTTTCTTTTGGCATTTAGCTTGTTTTGTATTTTTTGCTATTATAAACAATATTTCAATAAATATTCTTACTGCAAAAGCTTTATGCATTTCATAGTTGCACACCCCTAAATGTCCACACTCTCTATTTTCTTCCTTTTACTATGGATGAAAGGTCCCTGCTCTTATCCAGGACCACTGGTCCTCTGGTTTCCATCCCACCTTTCCTATAATTGTCTGCACTCCTTTCTTTGCCATCAGTTAATCTCCCACTCCTGGATCACTCTCATCAGTACATAAACAAGCTCTAGCATGTGCCATTAAAAAATATTTCTTCCTTGTCTCTATGTCATCCTTTGGCTGCTACCTCATCTCTCTGTCCCCTGTCACAGAGCTTCTCAAAAGAGTTTCCCTTTGTCACTGTCTCCACTTCCTCACTTCACATTTTCCCTGCAACCCATTCCAATCAGCCTTTGTTGTCACCTCTCCAATGAGACTATGCTTGTCAAGGAGAGTATTGACCCTTATGTTGCTAATCCAGTGTTCAGTTTCTGGTTCTTATTGTGATTGTCACCCATATACTCTTCTTGGAACACTTTCTTTATGTGACTTCATGACACCACACCCTAGTTTTCTTTTACCTCATTGGTTGCTCCAGCACATGTCTGCCTATTAATTCTCCCACCAGCCATGGCATCAGGATTGTGTTTAGTAAAATGAACTTGGAAATTTTTCATTTGTTTTTATCCTACAGAACAGTTTAAAAACCAAAGGCATTTTCAATTCCTTGAAGGTTTGAAAGAACTTGCCTCTGAAATTGTCTGGGCCAGCATATTTTTTTGGGAGATGATTCTTAGCTAATAACACTCAGCTTTTTCTATAGCTATTGACTCATCAACATTTTCCTGTTTTTCTTTTGCCTGATTGTTCCCTGCTTGTTCGATAGTGACTTAAAGCGTGGACTACTAGATTAGAAGATTTTATTTATTTTGTTTACATTTAATAGTCCCTATTCTTTTAATTCTAATTTATTTTATTTCAGATAGGTCTAGAGGATGTTGTTCTATAAGGAGAATGAGGACATTTGCAAGGTTAAGCAGTGAATTTGCTCCACACAGACTGTAGAATTAAGGGAAATAACACAGTTGAAGCATCTCCGTGGTCTTCTCTCCTCTTCCACCTGGCACAAGTTGCAGAATTGTTTAAAGTGACCCTAAGACTCTGCTCTGCTTTGCCTGGACAATGAACTCTCTGGGATCTCTCCTCTCCTGGCAGGAGGTGCTGCATCAAACTCAGTCTCCCACAGGATCCTTAGCCTCTTCCCCTCTACTGGTTGCAATGGCTACAACTTCCCAGGGTCTCTAGGTGTTGGGCAGTTGGCTTCCCCATATAACTCTGGCACCCAAATCCATACTGGTGCCCAAGTGGTGTGCACATCCCTTCGTTGAGCTGGTTGCTCTTGTGCTTTCCCTATAACAGAGGGCAACGAAGTGGGAGACCTTCCCTTGGAATGCAAACCCACACCACATCTCCAGCAGAGAGCGTGGCCCTGGAACTCACCTCATGGGAACAATGCTGCTCTTTCCTGTTGAGTTTCCCCAGCAATATGGGCTCAGTTGTGTCTTCCACATTTCATATGTGGAAGTCTTAATCCCTAGGAACTCAGAATGTGACTAGAGATAAAATCTTTAAAGAGGTGATTAAATTAAAATGAGGCCATTATGGTAGGGCTTAATCCAGTCTGTCTGCTGTCCTTATAGGAAGAGGAAATTTGGATACACAGAGACCCTAGGGGCACTCACAAAGAGGGAATGACCATGTGAGGACACAGGGAGAAGGTGGCCATCTTCAAGCCAAGGAGAGAGGCCTCGGTAGAAAACAAACCTGCTAACACCTTGATCTTGGACTTCTAGCTTCCAGAACTACGAGAAGTGAATTTCTGTTGTTTAGTTGCCCAGTAGGTTGTATTTTGTTATGGCAGCTGAGAAGACTAAGACACCCAGTAAAGCCTGTTCCTTAGCCCATAGTATAGGGTGTGTGGAATTTATTCTAACCCTAGTGCTTGACAGGTTGGTAGAGTCTGAAATGGGTCGGATTTACATGACCTGAACCTAAACTTTTGCCTACTCCCACAGTAATGAAGCAAAACCGCTGATGCATATCAAGAGATGGCAATAGAAGATGTCAATATTATGAAGGTAGGAGGAGTAGCTGAGGGAGAGGGAGCTGCCACACTAATAGCATCAGCACTTTAGGGCAGCCAGCCCCAAAGGTCTCATATTAAATTTATAGATAAGAAAACTGAAGCAACAGAAGTTAAGCAGACAGCAAACTTTCTACCCTAAGTGTTAGAACCGAGACCGGAACTATTACAGCATGGTCTTGAATATGAAGGTGCTTTATTGAACACCCCCAGTAGGATCACATGTGCATGCTGGGAAGTTTACTATAGCTGAGAAGGATCTGTAGAGATCTAGTCGTTACCCGCCCTGCTGGCCAATGGGTGCATGTTCAACAAGACGAAGAGATAATATGGGCAGGGTCCCAACATGAACTAGCTGGGGAAGGATGTTTCATTTCCCAGATGACTTATGGTCATGAACCACTGTGCAGTGAGTATGGGTAGGAGTGTCAATCAGTGGCCAAGGCATGAGTTGATTCCTAAAGAGGAGAAAGGACTTTGTGGCTGAGAATTTCTATTTAAGAGAGAGGCACTGAATAAACCATTATACTTAGATTGTATGTCCCTGGGGTGGTTCAGAATGTGGAGAGATGGTGTTTTTGAAAGGCTCACTTTCCCAAACTGCCTTCTACTGTTTCCCAGTTTGGTGTTGCTTGTCAGGGAATGTGACTGTTGATTGTCCCCAAATATTTCTGAGAATTCCTGGGTGTGGATGATGGGGCTGGGTGTCAACATTGGGATCTGCCCTGTCCTCTTTGGTCCACCTAAATCATTTGTTTCCAAACCTGACTCTGCACTAGAGTCATTAGGACAAGTTTGAAAAGTGAGATTTGCAGGCTCTATTCCTGACTGCTCAAATTAGCCTGTCTCTAAGGGATACAGTCCAGGGATATGACATTTGTTGCTGTTCTTTAAAATAGCTTTATTGAGTTAAGATTGACGTACAATAAACTTGTTCATATTAAAAGTGTGTAATTTGAAACTGTCACCACAATCAACCACAACCACCGCAATATTGATTGCCACCTGTTCAACTGTTGTTTTAGGCCACCCAGTCTGTGGTATTTTGTTATGGCTGCTCCAACAAACTAGGCCCCTCAAACTTCCTTGTGCCCTTTGTAATCCACCCCTCCTGCCCCATCCAACCCCAGGAAACCATTGATCTGCCTTGTCACTATAGATTAATTTGCATTTCCTAGAAATTTATATAGATGGAATCATAAAGTATATAGTCTTTTTTGGTCTGGCTTCTTCCACTCAACTATTTTGAAATTCATCCACGTTGCTATGTGTATAGATCATTCGTTTTTGCTGCTGAGTAGTATTCCAGGGATTGACTGTACAACATTATATTTATTCATTCACCTGTTGATGGGTATTTGGATTGTTTCCAGTTTGGAGCTATTACAAATGTAGGTGTTATGACCATTTATGTTCAAGTCTCTGTATGGACATATATTTTCATTTCTCTTGGGTAGGCTTGGGTAGCCTAGGAGTACAGGGGCTGGATCATATGTTAGGTATATGTATAATTTTTTAAGAAACTGCCAAACTATTTTCCAAAGTGGCTACACCATTTTATATTCCCACCATCAATGTGTGAAAGGCCAGCCGCTTCACATTCTTGCAGGATCTTGAGTTTTTTACTAACCTCTTCTTCCCCCAGCAATTGTGAAGCAGCAGGCCCTCTACCACCCGAGACCGTTCTTTGGCCACTACAGATCCAGGCAATGTTTCTAGGGACCCCATCAGCTGGGAGGAGGCGGGGAGGGTTTGGACATAGAGTGAAGTGTCTCAGGCTGAGACATGATGAAACATCACATTGCACACGAGCTGTAAGCTATTCTAAGACCCTGCTGTTTTCTCCTCGGACATCCCTAACATCTATGCCAGTAGAAATCCTAACATCAAAGCCTATCTCAAATTCTATCTCTCTTCTCACTCAGAACCTTCTTATCACTTGACACCTCTTCTATATGATGCCACACACAAAAATATAAGGTTTAGAGGTAGGTACGTGTGAATTTTAAATAGTATTTAGTTTCTCATATTCAGTTATCTGCAAAATGAAGATAAGAGGATGTGGCAGTTGGACTGTTGTGAAATAATGCAGCCAGGTGAAGCCTCCAGTACCTGGCTCATCACAGGCAGCCAACAAATGCCATCTCTTTTTTTTTTGCGGTACGCAAGCCTCTCACTGTTGTGGCCTCTCCCGTTGCGGAGCACAGGCTCCGGACGTGCAGGCTCAGCGGCCATGGCCCAGCCGCTCCGTGGCATGTGGGATCCTCCCGGACTGGGGCACGAACCCATGTCCCCTGCATCGGCAGGTGGACTCGCAACCACTGAGCCACCAGGGAAGCCCCTACTCAACTTTTTTATATACACAAGACTGTGTTCCCACAGCATGTGCTCCATAAACATGTGCTGGGTGGAGGAACATATCTGGGGAAACTGCCTGCTCTTTCTCTCTTGGCAAGGACATTTTAGGTAACATTCGTTTGGGGGCCGTTTGAGTCACCAAATGGGGTCTGCCCTCCTGGGAGTTGCAGTATCATGACTCTGACCCTACTCTGGAGGCTTTGTCATCTTGCTGAGTTTTTCTTTTCGTTTTTTCATTCAATCCACAAGTATTTATTGTGTCTAATATATACCTGGCAGTAAGCAAGGTACTGGAAATCCAGTGTAAGTTGTCCTGGAGCTGATGGTCCAATACGGGAGACAGACAACCAAATCACTACAGAAACTAAGGTAGAATTACAGCTATGACAAGCACAGCAGAGAAGAGGGCCCGGTGCTGTGAAAGTCTCCTGGAGATTTCTGCTATTCAAGGAGGCTGAGAAGCAGGACAGAGACTAGAACGAGGCAAGTGGGCACCCAGGGTGCAGAGTGTAAGGAGTCCCCACTCTCAGTCGTGGCCTCACTGGCCTCTTCTCCAGGTGCTTCTTTCACATCTAGTTGGAAGTAAAGGCCAGCCACTGTTTGGGCACAGAAGAGCTTGCTGATTTTCTTTATGTGTGTGTGTGTGAGCGGAAACGATATGGAAAGAATGGGATTTAGAAAAAGTTCTTGATGAATCGGAATCTTTTATCCGCATTGAATACATGCAAACTGCAAGGGGCCGAGGGTTCAGGTCTGGTTCTGGGGGGCTGAGAAGCTCGGTCTGTCCTCTCACCTCCCTGGCGGGGTTGAGAACGCACCTGGCTGAACTCTCCGAGGCGCTGCTCCGCTAGGGGGCGCCGGAAGGCAGGCCCGCCCCCGCTCCCCGCTATCAAAGCTTCCCTGCTGCCCACCGCACCTTCTGTTCCCAGGAAGGTGTCTGTCTCTCCGAGGCTCACAGAACTTTCGTGAGGTGCAGCGGAGCCCCATCTTTTACAGTCATGAAGCTTTGCTCTCAGGGTGCCTTTGTAGCTCCTGGAACTCAATGAAAATCAAAGTAAAAAGCTTACAAGGGGCTTCCCTGGTGGCGCAGTGGTTGAGAATCCGCCTGCCGATGCAGGGGACAGGGGTTCGTGCCCCGGTCTGGGAGGATCCCACATGCCGCGGAGCGGCTGGGCCCGTGAGCCATGGCCGCTGAGCCTGAGCGTCCGGAGCCTGTGCTCCACAACGGGAGAGGCCACAACAGTGAGGCCCACATACCACAAAAAAAAAAAAAAAAAAAAAGCTTACAAGGTTAGCATCCAATAAAGGGGTGAGGCCTTCACCCTCCGCACCTTCTGCCTGAGTCTTGGCCCAAATCACCCCATTGTTTGGCTCATGGTCCTGCAGAAAGGCACAAGCATATTTTATGCAAGGTCACACTATTTCTCTGGTCCTAGATGTGGTCCATCTGTAGGCTGGTCAGTGAGGCCAGTGGCCTGGCTCTAAAAGATGAGAGGGGCTAAACACATTTCTCTTTCAGGAGAGTGGAGATTGTATACGGAGAGGCTGAGGATAGTGGCAGTGTTTTGTTATGTGTGAATGTGAACGGGATCGGATACTTTGAACTGGACACAGCTTCTATAAGCCAGAAGCCAGGAGCACAACAAAGCAGTGAGTCAGGTGGAGGAGGGCCACTCGGCAGAGACCATGATGTGGTACAGGCCCCAGCGAAGTGGACACTCAACAGAGGCTAGGCCTCCACTGCAGTTGAAGGACCAGGTCTGTCCTTGGATTTCACCAGTGCCCACTGCAGTGCTACAGCACAAAACCCCACCCTGTCCTGGAGCCTCGTGGAGGTGAGTGGACAGACCTCTGTTCCTTACAGCCAAAAGATTCCTGGTGAGCCTGAGAGCTGGAGTGGGAGAAGTGTTTTGTTGAAAATCCCTTTGAAACCGGACAATTACTATCTTGCTGTGTGTGTGGAGTGGTAAAGCCGATACCAGACACATTACCTTATGTAATCTTTACAACACTGTGATGCAAACAACACAACTTCAAATTATTTTCCTCCCTTTTCAGAGAACAGAGAATTCCAGCACCTTGTCCAGAGTTCTAGAACCAGACCTTAAGCCTATGGCTTGAAATCCCCATTTGGAACGTTCTTCCCAGCTCCAGGTTGACCAGTTGCCCGTACACCAATCTTAGTTGTGATATAAGCAAGCTATGGTTACAGTTTAACTTCCATACCTTTACGAGGCTGAGGCAAGGAGCAAAAGGCCACGGTGGGCATGCTGGCCCCGAGGGTCGTGCCCAGAGCCACCGCACGAGGGCACTGTGTCTCCATGCTAGCGTCCCAGAGGCCGCCTCTCAGAGACGGCTCACTGGCAATAGAGACTTGTTCAGCCTCAGCGTTCATTCAATTCTTTCTCAGGATGATTGTACGGTATTGGAATGGGTTTGATTCATTGGTACATCTTCCAGAAGTTAAAAACAAAACAAAACAAAACACCTCTAGGCTGCATAATGAGGGCCCCCAATTAAAGTGGGGGAGAGCAGCATCTTGTGTCTGTTGTGATCACGGCTTCTGTTTGCTCTTACTGATCCAGCTGGCATCTGTCTGCCCAAGGTCCCACCTAGATGCCAAGCTCCAGCCTCTGCTTAAAGGGGGACCAGGCACAGACTTGACAGTGTTTCAATATAACACTTCCCTGGGACAGCTACAATGTAGTCAGCCTGGCCTGGAAAACAATTCGTGGTTGATATGGAGAATTTGGTCCCCAGGCAATCAGTCCTCTGTTCTATAGCAAGCAGCGTCAGAGGTCAGTGGCCACTGAGCAGGCTGCAGCATCCACCCAGGCCTGGTGGGCATTGCCCAAAGGCTGGCAAAGGAAACGTTCTCCCAGGTCCACTCTGCACTGGACTTGATGAGAGAGATGCAGGCTTAGGCCACTGGTTAGTTTTTGTAGCTTATCTTCTTACTAAAAGTGATGTGGGGATTTTGTTCAGTTTCCTGAACAGACCCAAACAGAATGCCATCCCTGTAAATCAGAAGGAGACTCTGGCTGTGACCTCCTGGCCTCTCTGGGAAGGGGCGCCAGCAGTGCCCCCACTCTGTCGGGCACCCCGCTGAAGGGCTGCTCATACCCAGGGGGGAGCACCAGCTGCAGCTTTTGACTTGAAAGAAACTTCTCTGCTCTGGCTTATGTCGGACAGAGCTCTGGAAGGGCTGGCCTCCTCTCAGCTAGCTGGGCGGCCAGCGGCTGACGAAGATGACCTGCAGGCCTTATCAGCACTTATCTCTCAGTAAAGCCCCTCAGAGCCAGCTTTGTGTGTGTCTGGCACTCTGACAGCTCGGGAGAGCAGGGTGGGGCTTTTGTTCCTTGTTCTTCCCCAGCTGTTGGAAACTTTGCTGACAGCAAAAATCTATCCCATGGGTTCATAGCACAGGCTATGAATATCGACACATTTTCTTTCTGAAAAGTTCTTTAAAATTTTTTTTAAAGTTAATGCGCATTTTAATTTTTAACACACTATTTTGAAATAAGTTTGGGCTTATAAAAAAGTGGAAAAAAAAAACCCAGACCCCCTCAATAATAACATTTGAGAGTGAGTTGCAGACCCGATGCCCCTTTACCTCTCAATGCTTCAGTCTGTATTACCTAAAATTATGACCAATCTAAAGATCATATCGAGAAGTTAACATTGATACAGTACTATTATTTCATTTACAGACCTTATTCATATTTCCCCCATTGCCCCACTGATGTCCTTTTCTGGATCACACCTTGGGTTAGCTGTTGGGTCTCTAGTTTCCTCTAATATGGAATAGGTCCTCAACCTGGCTTTATCTTTTATGACCTAGACTTTTTTTTTTGGGGGGGGGGATACCCGGGCCTCTCACTGTTGTGGCCTCTCCCGTTGCGGAGCACAGGCTCCGGATGCGCAGGCTCAGCGGCCATGGCTCATGGGCCCAGCCGCTCCGCGGCATGTGGGATCTTCCTGGACCGGAGCACGAACCTGTATCCCCTGCATCGGCAGGCGGATTCTCAACCACCACGCCACCACGAAGCCCTGACCTAGACATTTTTGAATAATATAGCCCAGTTATTTTGTAGGAAGTCCCTGAATTTGGGCTGCTTGACATCCTTTCATGATTAGATGTGGTGGGATCCCACAGGACTCTACCCAGGGCATCCCATCAGGAGGCAGATAAGGTCTGTTTGTGCCATTACTAGAGCAGTTACTTTATCACTTGATTAAGTGGTGTCTGCCAGGTTTCTCCACTGTAAAGTTATGGTTTCCCCTTCATAATTAATAAGTATCTTAGGGATATCCTGTTTTTCATATACATTGTACATTTTAGATAATTTGAAAAGGAGAAGGGGGGAAAATTCCCTCACAGGCCCCCACTCAGAGATCACCACTATTTTCATGTTGAGTGTTTACTCTTCTTGCTTTCACTAGTGTCTCTGCTGCCAATCCGCTAATCCAGCCAGAAGTGGTGGATTCCTGTGGCTGATGAGCTCATGTGCCCTGGCCTGGCACCCTGGTCCCATTCCTCTGTGGGCATTTGGAGACTACCTGAAACAGAGGTGCGATTCTATTAAAGTTTTAGGTCTGGCACTGGGAGGAGGAGATGTTTTAAGTAGATGAAGCTTTTTTTGGTCCTCCAGAACTGGGGCATCCCTCCAGGTAGAGAATGAAGGCAGCCACTCAAGTGACCTGGGCCCTCATCACTTGAGGACTACAGAGGGCTTGGAGTTGGCCTTGTGTCCAGGGGAAGGTGGCCAACAGCGGGTGAGCACTAAGCACAGTGGAAGGCTGGAGCACAGTCCCATGGGGAAATTCGGGACACTCACATTTCAGAATTAGCCAACCCAGGGTGCACAGGAGCCAGGGGATGGACATGTAAAACGTAAGAGTAACTAGCTTAGGATCATTAGTGGAGGTGGCAGGGTTGTATTAATTCCCCAGGCCTTCCTGCCTGCTGTAGGCACATGGCAGGGTGACTTCTAAGGTTCTGGGGGAAAAGACTCAGGCCAGAGATGCAGATACTGGCAGTAGGAAAGCCAGAGACCCTAGCTAGGGATGTGGCTGGGGCAATGAGATGTATATTGTTTATCAGCAAGTCCAGTGAGCTCTATGTCCAAAGTACATCCTTGTCCACTCATTTCTCTCTAGTTCAACTGCTATGAGGGCCACTATCCTAGCCTAAGGATCTGTCCCTGCAGTAATCTCTTAATGAGCCTCATTCCCATAGATCATTCTCTACACAGTAGCCAAAATAATGTTTTTGTTTGTTTGTTTGTTTGGCTGTGCCACACAGCTAGTGGAATCTTAGTTCCCCAGCCAGGGATCAAACACAGTCCCTTACCATATGACCCAGCAATCCCACTACTGGGCATATACCCAGAGAAAACCATAATTCAAAAAGACACATGCACCCCAATGTTCATTGCAGCACTATTTACAATAGCGAGGTCATGGAAGCAACCTAAATGCCCATCCACAGATGAATGGATAAAGAAGATGTGGTACACATATACAATGGAATATTACTCAGCCATAAAAAGGAATGAACTTGGGTCATTTGTAGAGACATAGATGCATCTAGAGACTGTCATACAGAGTGAAGTAAGTCAGAAAGAGAAAAACAAATATCATATATTAACACATATGTGTGGAACCTAGAAAATGGTACAGATGAACTGGTTTGCAGAGCAGAAATTGAGACACGGAAGTAGAGAACAAATGTATGGACACCAAGGGGGGAAAGCAGTGGCGGGGGTGGTGGTGGTGTGACGAACTGGGAGATTGGCATCAACATGTATACACTAATATGTATAAAATGGGTGACTAATAAGAAAAAAATAAGAAATAAAAAATAAACATAAGCAAACAAGCAAACAAAACACAGGCCCCTGGCAATGAAAGGCTGGAACCCTAACCATTGGACTGCCAGGGAATTCCCCCAAAATGATTTTCTAAGAATATGGTTCACACTAGCTATTTCCTTGCTTGAAACCCTCTGCCAGTGTTCCATGGGATCAGGGTGAAGTCCAAGACTTTGTCCTAGTCTTTTGTCCCTGTATGATCTGCCACATTTGACTGTACCTTCAATGCAAGAAACTTGGGAGTGTTTGGATACCATTGTACAGAGAAGGAAAGGAAATACAAGTTTACTGAACATGTGCTAGTGTCAATCCCCAAGCTGTGTTTTCACATGTATACGTCTATTTAATATTGCATCTTGGTCTCCTGCCACACCTCCCTCATTCACCCCCATCCAGGGCACTGGCCTCTTTCATGTTTCTTGGACCTCCTAAGCTTGTCCCTACCTCAGGGCCTTTGTACCTGCTTACTGTTCTGCCTGGAGTCCTCCTGCCTTCGATTTTTGCATTCAGGTCTTAGCTGAGAGGTTAGCAAACCTAGCATAGATTCCCCCAGTGGGGGCAGTGTTACAGTGATGGGCCAGGAGCTCAGGCTGCGTAGAGAAATCAGCTAAAGAGAGGTGAAGGGGCAGGGTATGTAGTACACAGTCGCTTCAGCAGTGGGGAGGTAGAAGGGCCCTGAGCTGCAAGGGGATGGCTGGAAGAGACCAGGGAGCCCTGATTGGTTCTGAGAGGTTGAGTGGTAGTGGTGCCATGGGTGGTTGACTTGAGTGCTGGTGAAAATTGTCGGGGTCAAGAAACTAGAGGGACTGTGAGCCAGACCTCACGAAGAGAAAATGGTTATTCAGAAAAGAGTGTCAGTATCTTGAGGGAGATAAACTGGTTTTTGATCACCATTAGCCAAGCCGGTCAGATTAGCAGAAAACTCATTAGTTTCCATGGAATGAACTTTGGCCAGATTAATCTTGAGGGTGTCATGAATGAGGGGGAGCCTTCCAGGTCTTGGGGCACTAAGAGCAGGCTCTGGCAGGTTACTTAAAGAAAGGAGGTGGGTCTATCATTCATGGAGGAGCAGAGGATGTGGCTGTTGGAAATATAAGGAATGTGGCAGCTTCTCTCATGATTTAGGTGGGAGGAAAAACAGCAGAGGAACAAAGAAAGGGACAGAAGAACCTCCCAAAGCACATCTTTAATTTTCCAGCAATTTTAAATTTCAGGGAATCAAGCTACCAGTCGACCAGTGTGAATCTCTGTGTTGGGGACAATTCTCTGTTCTAATACTCTGTTCTTTTTTTGGCTCAGATGTTCTCAGGTCTTGGTGTGGTTGGATGTGGTCCATGTGGCTATTCTGTAATAGACCTTGTAGGCTCTAAACGAAAGCCTGGAACCTTGACTTTGTTTCTGCTGCCTCTCACTCATGATGTCTTTGTCCTGGTGTGCTTGGTTATTTTTTACTGTGTTATTTTTTGCCCTTAGAAAAGTATCTGTGGGAATTCTTTGAGGCTTGGAATGAGGGAGTTTCTTCAGAGACCATCTGTACGTTTTTCTGCCATCTGAGGCCACTGTCCATCTGGAGCACTTTTTAAAAATTAATTAATTAATTAATTTTTGGCTGTGTTGGGTTTTTGTTGCTGTGTGCGGGCTTTCTCTAGCTGCAGCGAGCAGGGGCTACTCTTCGTTGCGGTGGATTGGATTTCTTGTTGTGGAGCACGGGCTCTAGGCGCGTGGACTTCAGTAGTTGTGGTGCACGGGCTCAGTAGTTGTGGCGCACTGGCTTAGTTGCTCCGTGACATGTGGCATCTTCCCCGACCAGGGCTCGAACCTGTGTCCCCTGTATTGGCAGGCGGATTCTTAACCACTGTGCCACCAGGGAAGTCCCTGGAGCACTTTTAACTAAATTTACAGCTTGATGTTTTTCACGTTTGGCTGCAAACACTGCTGAGGGCTGGCTTGTTGGTACAACTTCTCCATGATGGTTCTCCGTCCCCCTGCTCTGCTCAGCACAGAGGCAACTTTTCTTTGATGTTCCCTGGGAGAGGAATGGGGCAGCCTCATGGGTCACACTTTTATACTAGACCTCCCACCTTGGGTGGTTCCTAGGTGTCATCTTCTTCCCCAGGATTTCCTGGGGCTGTAAAAATTGGAGCTCAAATGTGCCAGGTTCAGCAAATGCCCCCAAAGCCAAGAACTTCAAATCACAGCTCTCTCTTGGGTTTCTGGTTTCATTTAGATTTGGCCTGATAACGATCAATTCTTTGATGCTTTTAAAAGGTAAGACAGTCATCAGAATTTGGGGATGTTTTCAGGGTGTCTGTGTGTGTGGTGGTTTAAATACTAGCCAGCCATAGTTCCAGAAGTCTTAGCAACTCCACTTTGAGACCTTCATGCTGTTCACCTTTTACCCCTGGGTCTTGCATTCTATCAGTAGTGTGGGCAGTGGCTATGAAGCAAAATTATGCTGCCCCAAATGGATTTTGCCTTTTACCTTCCACATCTTGATGCCTTTCACAGTGACCCATGAGCTGAGCGATTCCTAAGTGCTCAGTAGTTTGGGGCAACCAATGTGTTGGGCCTGGTAGTTGTGGGAAACAGCTTTCTTTTCCCTCCACCCCCAACCCTGAGATGTTGTAAGTGGCTTGTTTGACACCCAAGGGGATTCCACTCTAGGGATTTTATACAAAGCTCAAGAAAGACAATGTTCTTTTCCTGGGGCATGAGACAGACTCTAAACAAAGGACTTTATACTCCAAGGTTTTAAACAAGGATTCCATAAAGCATCTTTCCCTCAATCTTACTTTAAACCAGATTTAAAGAACTTGCTCAGCTCATCCCCAGAAAGGAGGATTTCGTTTTATTATTACAGTTTTGTGCCTGTCACAATTATTCCTGGAGCCATTGGGTGATGATGGGTCCTTTATGTTTTGTGTGTTTGTGCATGAGTGTGTCTGTTATAGATAATGGAAGACTCAGAATTTCCCTGTCTATTTGATTTCTCACCATAGTCCCTGGTTAGACAAATTCTTTAGTCTTTGGTAGATGATGAGCAAAATTTAGGACTCAGAAGTGCTCTACTAATTACTGAGTGAATTTTGAATGATTCACTTAGCTTTTCTGTAAATTGAGAGGAATAACACACACCTCTCTGGGTTGTTGTAGGTATAATGAGATAGAGTATGTGGAAGGACTCTGATGCTCTCCGCCCTATGTTGTTGCCATTTTGACTGACTGTATTTCTGCCTGTACCAAGCATCTTCTGTGTTAGGTTCTCTGTTCTAGGTTCAAAGCATTCAGAGCTGAGTGGGAGATTGTTTTATATGTCAGCCCAGTGTGTTATAAGGCCTTGTAGTGTGGCATGGGTACAGCATCTTCAAACCATGTGAGGTTTGACAGTACAGCTTCTCACAATGATCATTAGACTTCAGGGAAACTCATAGACAATAAGAAGATAATAATACATTGCATTTGTTTAATATTTTAAAATTTTAGTAGTATTGGATTTTAACTCAGTCAATTCTCATATTAGTCCTGAGTGATGGGCAGGGACCTGTATCTCCATTTTACAAACAAGGAAACTGAAATTCAGAGGAAACCAGGGATTTACGTGACAAGTGATCACCCAGGCCTGTAACTCAAGTTTTAAGTACCGCCCAAGAGAGACTACTGGTGTGCCAGTGAACATGCTATCCTGGGTTAGCCCGGTGGTCCAGTGTCATTTCTAACAAGAATATCAAATATTCTTTGATGAAAGAATGTGATAGTTTTCTTCTGACATGTTAGCCATGAAAGCTTAATGACCCTTTCACTGTAGTCTCACGGAGTCCATCTTTGGTTCTTCTGCGTTGGTGTAGTTGAGGATGCTGTTCATTACATGGGGTCTCCATGAAAACTCAATGCGTGAGCAGTCATTATTCTCCTGACAGTGGGCAGAGGCTGATAATTTAACTTTCTCAAGGTAAATTCTGTCATGGTGGGTGCTCATATTTGAATAAGTGAACTAGTTTCCCTGTTTGTATTGACTACTAGAAAACTCAAGCCAGTTTTAAGGTCCACCTATCAAGAATGTAGGACTCAATACATGATAGTATGTGCTCTTATACTGGTTCCACTTTACATCTCTACTCTGGCTTTTCCTTTTTCTTTCCTATACTCTTGTAATGTGTGTTAGTTATAATATTAGTTGTATTATAATGGTTAATTATATTTTATTCCCCCTAATAAACCAACTAAAAAACTTTTAGAAACAAGTTAAAGAATGACTGCCTAAATAAATAAATAGGGTTAGAATATATGGTACAAGACATAGATGTTAGAAGAATTTGAGAACAAATGTTATTATGAGCTGAACCAATCACTGAATACTTCATGAGGACAGTGATATTTGAGGTCAAATTAATTCAATAAATATGGAAGTGATACCAAGTGAAGAAAGCAGTGTGACCAAAAGAATGAAGTTGGGAATGGGTGTGGCATTTGCTTAGAGTTAAAAGTCTGTATGAATAGATAGTGGGAAACAAGAGTGGGTATATAAGTGGGGCCAGTAGATGGATAAAAGCTGTGTAGCGAACTTGAATTTGATTTTAAAAACAAAGACGTCTTATTAGACATGGTGAATTTGGCCATATGTGTTTATCTCCTATCCCTCCAAAAAACTCACCAAGGTGACAAAAAAGGAAATACAAGGGTACAACCTACAAGGGCCAACATAAGAGGAGAAGAGAGATTTGGGGAAATCTTTGAAAGACAGAGACCTGCTAGAGAAGTAGTAACAGACAGAGAAGGACCCAAAATATCCATTCTAAGTGTCAGCAGAGGGGAGACAGGTGAGAAGAGAGCTTACCTGTCACCCAGAACCTGTCAGGTCTCAAAGGCATCAGGAATTGTGGAGGGTGAGAAGCCAAAAGCTAAGGGTTGATAGAGGTCTGGATAAAGTTGCCCATACACCCAGCAACTATGGAGGCTTATTTGTAGAGACATTGAGCCAGATCATCTCTGGGGTAGAAGACACCAGGCACAGCAGAGAAGAGAAGAAGGGGCTGATGTGGGTTGAAAATGGGAGGATATGGTGAAAATCGTCATATGGAGAGGTGGGAGCTCCGGATTTCTTAACCTTCTTTGTTTTCAGAACATGAGAAAACAGACACACACCACTGGCCCTGGTCGATCACAGGCAAGAGACTAAAGGAGCCTTCTTTTAGGAAACCAAATGGCCTCAGACAAAAGAGCTTCCAATACTGACATGAAAGATTGCCATCAAAAACATGGGCTTGTCACCTGATGACCCAAAGAGAGCTCCACCAGTTGAGATGCTCTGGCCTCACAAAAAGCTTTCAGTCAGACTTTAACACCTAAGTTTTAAATATAAGCAAATAGCCCTGGATCATCAGACATTTAAGGAATATCACTGACATAACAGTGGCAGAATCAAGGAACCTAGAGGAAAGAGAGAAAATGCACAGAACACAAGAAAAGAAAAAAAACCTCCAAAAATCCTAAGAAAAAAGTAATACAATATGTCATAAAGCAAGTATAGGACTCTTTTTAAAAGAAACAATACAAAAACCAGACAATAAGAAGAACTTCTGAAACTTAACCAAAAAAGCAAAAATATTAATAGAAAAGTTAAACTAGAAAATAAATGTCCCAAAAGGGAGAATAAAAAAACAGAGGTGGAAAAAAAGAAGCTAAAATATAAGAAACTTAGGAGGATCCATCAATGGTCTTAAAAAAATGAAGAAGACAACGATGGAACCTGAAAAAGAAGAAATAAAAAATAAAAAGACATTTTATCAGAATTTATGGATGAATCTCTAGAGCTACACTGTCTAGTATGGTTACTATTAACCACCAAGGCTATGTAAATTAAAATTCATTGAAATGAAATGAAATTAGGATTTCTGTTCCTCTGTCACACTGGCAACATTTTGAGTGCTCAATGGCCCTTTGTGGCTAATGGCTGCCCTATTGGACAGTTGGACAGTGCAGGTTTCCATCACTGTGGTGAGTTGTATCAGATGGTACTGCTCTAGACTAGGCACCCAGCTCAATGAATGAGAAAACACTCACTCTACGTTTTATTGCATAATTTCCTCTAACTCCAGGGATAGAGATAATATATGAGGCCCTCTGAGGGCGAGGGCCCCTCCTGGCTGCTGATTTACCTAGCCCCATCTGACCACACCCGCCACAGGAGAGGGAAGTGTGAAAGCTCTTTTCCCTGGCTTAGTTACATCCTCTCATAAAAGGCTTCACATTTAAGGATAAAAGGAACTCAGAGCTCACCCAACCCTCTCTAGGGGCCAGGCACTGCTGATGAGCATGTGACATACCTTGTGTTGTTTTTCTGTTATTCTAAGCCCGAGAAGTTGGTTTTTTCTGTGCTCCTTTTCGTTAAAGAGAAGGAAAATTAAGTAACTTGCCCGAGGTCACACAGCTAGGCCTTCTGCTTCTAGGATCTTCTACCCTAACCACTGGACTCAACTGCTGCCTGTAGGCTGTGTCTTGGGGTGGAGGTGGAGGGGTGTCTTTGATTTGACCTTTGACTTATTACAAGTTTTCCTAGTGAGGGGGATAAGAGCATAATAAAAGCAGAAGCCTCAAAGGAATGACCCTTCCCCATGACAAAATGTCAGACTTGCAGTTCTAGACCATTTAAGGAAATATTTCCCTAGTAATGCCTCGAGACACAAACTACAGGTTGTACCTAGTCCAAATGACTCCCCAAACCAGGTCCCATCATAGGGGTGCCTCCTGCTGGCCCCCACTCGTGGTTCTGTCCCTCAGCAAAGCAACTGAGGGCCCTGAGGGAGAGTGGGGACCCTGAGGGAGGGATAGAAATGATGACTCCTGCTTTAAACTCACAAAACCTCACTGCTTTCACTACCAAGTGTGCAGAGGGAAGAATTAAGGCCCGAGACCCCTTTCAGTAAAATCTACAAAGGAGGCCCCAGCTGTGGCATCTTAATGTGGGATACAGCAGTACAGCAAGCCCTGTGGGAGGCTTCGACTTTTTAAAACCTGTCTGCACCTGTTCTGGTACTTGCCCTGAGTATTCCAGAAGTTCCTTCCTTCTCTTTCCCTTCGTTTATTTGTGCTTCAGTCCAAGGTGTTTCAGAGTGTGGTGATAGTGCACACTTTTTCTTCACAATATACTCCTTTTTATATGCTTAGTAACTCACTTCAAAGACAGCATTAGAGTTTGATATCAGTACATTTTTTTTCTGCTATAAAATTGAGGCTTATTCATGGACAAAATAACAAGACCACGGGAGCAGTTCCAAGTTGAGGAGGCAGGAGGGGGTGTGGGGTTGTGTCTGGGGTGAGAATGGGAGTGGGAGGGCACACGATGGCCTCAGATGCTGATACTGGGAGGGGAGGAAAGGAAAAAGAGAAAAAAAAAAGAAAAAAACAAGAAAGAAAAAAAAGATTGTGCTGCCAGATGATAGTTTTTTTTTTTTTTTTTTTTGCGATACGCGGGCCTCTCACTGTTGTGGCCTCTCCCGTTGCGGAGCACAGGCTCCGGACGCGTAGGCTCAGCGGCCACGGTTCACGGGCCCAGCCGCTCCGCGGCATGTGGGATCTTCCCGGACCAGGGCACGAACCCGTGTCCCCTGCATCGGCAGGCGGATTCTCAACCACTGCGCCACCAGGGAAGCCCCAGATGATAGTTTTGTGGCAAGGCAAACATTTCCCTACTCCAGAGCCACTTGCCGCTTGTATGGGCCATCCTTGCCTCTGCCACAGAATGCTGTCATTGCGGGTGGAGACATCCTAGGTATCCTGGGCTGGCATCTGAAACACATTGTAAGAACCCTGTCCCGGTGGCAGCGGCAGTGTTGCCATTTGACACACGTAACCATATGTATTTGTGTAAACAGCACGAGTGCCCCCAGTTCATGTGACTTTCACCTGTGAGAAGTGCACGGTTGTTAGCTGAACACTAAATCAGATGCAGGTTTTTCAGAGCCTCTTTTAGATGCCCACTCTTTTGTTAACTGACAACACAACGGAAAATGTGAAGTTCAGTTCTGAGAGCCAACTCGGGCATCTCAAGGGAACAGCTCATGAGAAAGATGTTTAACTTTTTAGCAGCCAAACTGGAAATGTCCTGGTAACCAAATGGGAAGCATCCTGGCTGCAGGCAAGCCTCTATGTTCTCAGCCAGGGCTCTGGGGTGTGCAGGTAATCCTCACACCAGAAAGACATGCCGATAAGCTTGGAACTGATTCAGAGGAGCAGAATTCTTTTTTCTTCATTAACCAAAATAGGCACTACTGTTAAAGTTTGATTTTTACCAATCCATTGCCAGAAAAATTAGGTCACACACCAAGAAGAAATTTTGGAGATATAGCCAGATGACAAAAAAACCCCGCAGATGTGTAAGGCAGAGAGATGCTTAAATAACCCACTAGTACATTTTGTCCAACCCCCTCTCCTTGCCCTAAATTGCCATCTCATACCCTTACACCACGATATCATTTGTGGGGAGATTCGAGACTTTTTTGTCTGGGTCTACAACTTTTATTTATTTCTGTCACAAACACAATGCTTCCTAAGCAACCTTCTTATGGTTCCAGGCCTGGTGCTCTTCTAAGTTGTGAAAACCTAATGTGCAATTGGCTTTAATTAAATCTCCTCCTCCAGTTTTCCCTCTAAATTTTGTTGCTGCAAAGGAATTTTTCCTACTGCCAATTGAAACTTCTGATACCTCATAGGTGTGTGAAGCGCATGGTGGTGGTGTGGGCTGGAGAGCGTATCAGTCAGGATGCACTAGGTTTTGCTGTACAAACAGACCCCAACTCTCAGTGGTTTAAAAAACCCACATCATAGCGTTATTATCGGTTGGCTGCCACTTGGCTCCATGTTAGCTGCGCTCTGGGATTCAGGCTTAAGGATCATCTCTGTCTGGAACTTGCCAGTGTGGCAGAAGGAGAAGAGATACAATCAACCACATACGGCTTAGAATGCTTCTGCCTGGAGCCAGCACATCTCATTTCTGCCTGCATTTCATTGACCAAAGCGGGTCACTTGGCCATTCCTGCATTCTATGGGAAGGGAATACCTAACTCTTCCTGGAGGAGGGTCACTGTAGGGGGAAACCAGAATACTCCATGGAGCCAGCAGGGCTGGCTGGTACTGAAAAGGGGCTTTCTGTCCGTTCTTGGTCTGAGGCCTGAAATTACTGTGTATCTAGGTATACACATTTTCAGGAAAAGCCAAAAGTTGATTATTCCATTGCAGGAGGCACCCCGCAAGCCTGACATTACTGTTCCCTGAAGGATCATTTGGAGCAGGGGTAACGTGTGAAGAACATTTTCTTTCAGTTCCACCATTGTCGTTGAAGCTGAGCCACTCATAAAAGTCCCAGCTCAGGCCTAGGCCTGCTCAGCCTGGGCCAAGCCACACTCTCCTCCCAGCTCTGGGGAGCCTGCCTGCATACCCTGGGTGGCCCAGCCCTCTGGAGGCACCTCCCTCAGGAGAGCAGGGCCCCTCCATCCCATCTGGACCCCAGAGCACAACCGTCTTGGCTGAGGCTGCCCAGGGTGTCTGTCAAACTCAAGAATATTCTTTTAATACTGAATTACCATGTAGGGCTGGCAGGGTTCCCTCTGCCTGACAGATGGGGAACACATGCCTCGGGCAGCCCGGCTCTCCACATCAATCTCTCTCTGCTGGCTTTCAGCACATCCTTTCAGCCAAAGCCTCTTTCTAGCTAGCTCACGATTGTAATGCAGTCTCTTCTGAGGGCTGGGGGGGTGGGGTGCAGGAAGGTGGAGAGGTTTTTTGGAGGAGGGGTAGGAAGTTTGGGTGCTGCTATCCGATACTGTTAGATAGATAATCAGATTTTCCTCTGGCCAGATTTGGCTGGTTCTCTGCTGATTGGCCACTGTAACAGCTCCTGTGTGGGCAGAAGGGCCTGGAAATCATGCCAGCAACTGGGAACCATTTTGGGTTTGTAAGATCAGACCCTTCCCATTATCACTAGGCTTTTCTTGTACTTTGGATTTCAAAATCAATCTTTTTTCACATCCCTTTAAGAAGCTTCGAGCGTGTTGGAAAAGACAGCTTGTAAAATTTCTCAATGATTGGGTAAGAGAGAGGGGGATTTCTGTGAGCCTGTTCAGTAGGGCAGTAGAGCAGCAAGCTCAGTCGTGGGCAGGGTATCTGGATAAGGTCCTAGCGTCTGAGCCCCCAAGCTGTTCCCACTCATTCCCATGGCCAGAAGGACCATCTGCACTAGCAACTTCCAGGTAACTATCTCCAGGTCAGACATTTCCACAGAACTCCAGCTCCACTCTTGCATGGCTAACTGCCTTCAGGATGTCTCCATTTGGATGTCTCACGAGCATCTCAAACTTCACATATTGAAAACCAAAGTCATGCTTTTTATCTTGAAACTCATTTCTCCACCAGTTTTCATGATCTCAGTAAAGCTTGCCACCTTCTTCCTCTGCTCAAGGCTGAAACCTGAGAGTCAGTCTTGGTTTCCTCCTTCTCTCTCCTCAACCTACCTTACCCTTCACACATCTGTTCCACCAGTGAATGCTTTCCAATCTGCCTCCAAGATATATCTTGAGTCTGTTCACTTCTCTTTACCTTCATGGTTGCCAGTCATGTGAGCATCCATCCCTTCACCTCAGACCATTACAATAGCCCTCACTTCTGCTCTTGTCCCATCCCCACCCTGTCCAGGTTTATTTTCCATGCAGTAGCCATTGGGATCTTCCAACATGAACTAGGCCATTTCAGCATTGGTCTAGGAGCCCTTAGAATGACTGAATAGGCAACGCTTCTCTGTGGCATGCATGAGCTGGTCCTTGGCTCTCATGTCCACCCCATGTTGAGCTGCTGCACCCCCCCCTTTTATATAACTTTCCAATAATACTGGCTTCTTGCAGTTTGTTGCTCTTGCCCAAACTCTGTCTAGCCCCAGGGATTTTGCACACAATTTCTCTAGTGCCTGGAATGCTCTTGCTAGCTCTCCACTTGATCAACTCTTTTTGGCCATTTAGGTCTTAGCTCAAAAGTTTGTAGCTTGGGAGAGGCAGCCAAGATGACAGAGTAGAAGGACCCTAAGCTCACCTCCTCTCAAGAGCACAGCAAACTCACAAAAATCTGCAGAACAACCATCGTTAAAAAGACTGAAACCTACCAGAAAAGATCTTCTACAACTAAAGACATGAAGAAGGAACCACAACAAGACTGGTAGGAGGGGTGGACTCATGATATAATGAAATCCTATACTCCTCCAAGTGGGTGACCCACAAACTGGGGAATAAATATATTACAGATTTTCTCCCAAAGGAGTCAGAGTTCTGAGACCCACGTCAGCGCCCCCCCAGCCTGGGAGTAAAGCACCAGGAAGAGGAGACCCCAGAGCATTTGGTTTTGAGGGCCAGTGGAATTGATTGCAGGAGCTCCACAGGACTGGGGAAAATAGCGACTCCATTCTTAAAGGCTGCATACAAAATCTCACATACACCAGGACCAAGGACAAAAAGCAGTAATTTGATAGGAGCTTGGGCCAGACATAGCTACTGGTCTTGAAGCATTTCCTGGGGAGGTGGGGAGTGGCTCTGGCTCACCCTAGGGACATAGACACTGATGACTTATATTTCAGGGAGCATTCATCTGTGTGAGCTCTCCTGGAGGCTGACATCTTGACACCAAGACCTGTAGGCTCCAGTACTGGGAGGCCAAACAACAAATTGGGCAGGGACACAACACTACCCATCAGCAGACAGGCTGCCTAAAGATTTCCTGAGCCCACAGCCACCTCTAGACATGCCCTTAGACACGGCCTTGCCCATCAGAGGGCCAAGACCCAGCTCCACCCACCAGGGGGAAGGCACTGGCTCCTTCTGCCAGGATGCCTGCAAAAGCCTCTAGACTAGTCTCACCCACGAGGTGGCAGACAACCAGAAGCAAGAAAACTACAGTCCCACAGTCTGCACACTGAGTCTGCAAAGGCAGGCCAGACACTACCCTGGGATCAGCTGGCCCCTGGCTCTTGGGTGATGAGAGGGGAGTGCACTGCTGGGACACATAGGACATCTCCTACAGAAGGCCAATCCTCCAAGGTTAAGAAATGTAACTAACCTACCTGATATGTAAAAATACAAATAGCTATTTAGACAAAAAGAGGCAACAGAGGGATATGTTTCAGATGAAGGAACAAGATAAAACCCTAGAAGAAGAACTAAGTGATGTGGAGATAGGCAATCTACCTGAGGAGGAGTTCAGAGTAATGATCATAAAGATGATCAAAGAACTCAGGAGGAGAATGAATGCACAGAGGGAGAAATTAGAAGTTTTTAACAATGAATTAGCAAATATAAAGAACAATCAAACAGTTGAAGAATACAACAACTGAAATGAAAAATACACTACAAGGAATCAATAATAGACTAAGTGAGGCAGAAGAATGAATCAGTGAGCTGGAAGACAGAGTAGTGGAAATCATTGCTGCCGAACAGAAAAAAGAAAAAAGAATGAGAAGAAATGAGGACAGTTTAAGAGACCTCTGGGACACCATCGAGCACACTAATATTCGCATTGTATGGGGTCCCAGCAGGAGAAGAGAGAGAGAAAGGGCCTGAGAAAATATTTGAGGAGATAATAGCTGAAAAGTTCCCTAACCTGGGAAAGGAAACTGTCACCCAAGTCCAGGAAGTGCAGAGTCCCATACAAGATTAACCCAAAGGGGAACACACTGAGACACATTGCAATCAAAATGACAAAAATTAAAGATAAAAAAGAATTAAAGATAAACAGAGAATATTAAATCAACAAGGGAAAAGCAAAAATTAACATACAAGGGAACTCCCAAATGACTATCACATGATTTTTTTAGCAGAAACTCTGCAGACCAGAAGGGAGTGGCAAGATATATTTAAAGTGAGGAGGAGATTGGGCAGTTGGTGCAGCAGATGCTGAATGACTTTGGGCCATAGTGCTACATTGCCAACCTGGGCCATGGACTTTACCCTGACATGGACCCAGAACATGTGAGAGCCTTTGTGGATGCTGTGCACAAACACTCATGCCTGCTTCGACAGAAAGAGAAAAACCTGTAACCAAGAATACTCTACCCAGTGAGGCTCTTGTTCAGATTTGATGGAGAAATCAAAAGCTTTACAGACAAGCAAAAAAAAAAAAAAAAAAGCTAAAAGAATTCAGCACCTCCAAACCAGCTTTACCACAAATGCTAAAAGAGCTTCTATAGGTGGAAAAGAAAAGGCCACAACTAGAAACAAGAAAATTACAAAATGAAAAAGCTCACTGGTAAAGGCAAACATACAATAAAGGTAGGAAATCATCCACACACTAATCTAGTAGGGAGGCTAAAAGACAAAAGTAGTAAAATAATTTATATCCACAATAAGCAGTTAAGGGATACACAAAACATTTAAGAAGTAACATATGATATGAAAAACAGTAGTCATGAGGTGAGGAGAGTACAAATGCAGGGTATCTAAAATGCATTTGAAATTAAGAGATTAGCAACTTAAAACAAGTGTGTGTGTATATATATATATATATATATATATATATATAGAGAGAGAGAGAGAGAGAGAGAGAGAGAGAGAGAAAGAGAGAGAGGGACTACTATACAAAAACCTCATGGTAACTGCAAACCAAAAATCTGTGATAGATATACACACAAAAAATAAAAAGGAATCCAAACATAACACTAAAGATAGTCATCAAATCACAAGGGAAGAGAATAAAAGAAGAAAGAGGGGAAAAAGACCTACAAAAAAAAGTAAAACAATTAATAAAATGGCAATAAGAACATACATATCGATTATTACCTTAAAAGTAAATAGAATAAATGCTCCAACCAAAAGACATAGACTGGCTGAATGGATACAAAAATAAGACCTGTATGTATGCTGCCTACAAGAGACTCACTTCAGATCTAGAGACACAAACAGACTGAAAGTAAGGGGATGGAAAAAGTTATTCCACACAAATGGAAATCAAAAGAAAGCTGGAGTAGCAATATTCATATCAGATAAAATAGACTTTAAAATAAAGACTGTTACAGGAGACAAAGAAGGACACTACATAATGATCAAAAGATCAATCCAAGAAGATGATATAAAAATTGTAAATGTGTATGTGCCCATCATAGGAGCAACTCAATATACAAGGCAAATGTTAACAGACATAAAAGGAGAAATGGACAGTAACACAATAATAGTGGGGGACTTTAACACCCCACTTACATTAGTGGGCAGATCATCCAGTCAGAAAATCAATAAGGAAACACAGGCCTTAAATGACACATTAGACCAGATGGACTTAATTGATATTTATAGAGCATTCCATCCAGAAGCAGCAGAATACACATTCTTGTCAAGTGCACATGGAACATTGTCCAGGATAGATCACATGCTGGGCCACAAAGCAAGCCTTGGTAAATTTAAGAAAACTGAAATCATATGAAGCATCTTTATTTACCTCAATGCTATTACAAGGAAAAAACTGCAAATCCACAAACATGTGGAGTTTAAACAATATTCTACTAAACAGCCAATGGATCACTGAAGAAATCAAAGAGGAAATAAAAAAATACCTAGCGACAAATGAAACCATGACGATCCAAAACTTATGGGATGCAGCAAAAGCAGTTCTAAGAGGGAAGTTTATAGTGATACAAGCTTACTTCAGGAAATAAGAAAAATCTCAAATAAACAACCCTACCTTACACCAAAAGCAAGTAGAGAAAGAAGATCTAACAAAACCCAAAGTTAGTAAAAGGAAAGAAATCATAAAGATCAGAGCAGAAATAAATGAAATAGAAATGAAAAAAAAATAGAAAAGATCAATGAAACTAAAAAGCTGGTTCTTTGAAAAGATAAACAAAACTGATAAACCTTTAGCCAGACTCATCAAGAAAAAAGAGAGAGGGCCCAAATCAATAAACTTTGAAGTGAAACAGGAGAAGTTACAACGGACACCACAGAAATAAAAAGGATCATAAGAGGCTACTATGATCAACTACATGCCAATAAAATGGACAACCTAGAAGAAATGGACAAATTCTTAGAAAGGTACAATCTCCCAAGGCTGAATCAGGAAGAAATAGAAAATGTAAACAGATGAATTACCAGTACTGAAATTGAATCAGTAATTTAAAAACACCCAACAAACAGAAGTCCAGGACCAGATGGCTTCACAGGTGAATTCTCCCAAACATTTAGATAAGAGTTAATACCTATCCTTCTGAAACTATTCCAAAAAATTGCAGAGGAACTCATTCTATGAGGCCACCATCACCCTGTCAAAGATGTCACAAAAATATCTGTGAATCAATCAATGTGATACACTGCATTAACAAATTGAAGAATAAAAACCATATGACCATCTCAATAGATGCAGAAAAAGCTTTTGATAAAGTTCCACATCCATTTATGATAAAAACTCTTTGGAAAATGGACATCATAGAGGGAAAATACCTGAAAATAATAAAGACCATATATGGTGAAAAGCTAACATAACACTCAATGGTGAAAAGCTGAAAGCATTTCCTCTAAGATCAGGAATAAGACAAGGATGCCCACTCTCACCACTTTTATTCAACATAGTTTTGGAAATCCTAGTCACAGGAATCAGAGAAGAAAAAGAAATAAAAGGAATCCAAATTGGAAAAGAAGAAGTAAAACTGTCACTATTTGCAGATGACATGATTCTATATACAGAAAATCCTAAAGACATTACCAGAAAACTATTAGATCTCATCAATGAATTTAGTAAAGTTGCTGGATACAAAATTAATATACAGAAATATGTTGTATTTCTTCTGTACACTAACAACAAAATATCAGAAAAAGAAATTAAGAAACAATCCCATTTACCATCGCATCAAAAAGAATAAAATACCTCAGAATAAACCTACCTAAGGAGGCAAAAGACCTGTACTCTGAAAACTATGACACTGATGAAAGAAATTGAAGATGACACAAACAGATGGAAAGATATATGTTCTTGGACTGGAAGAATCAATATTGTTAAAATGACCATATTATGCAAGACAATCTACAGATTCAATACAATCCCTATCAAATGGCATTTTTCACATAACTAGAATAAAACATCTTAAAATTTGTATGGAAATACAAAAGACTCCAAGTCACCAAGACAACCTTGAGAAAGAGGAACAGAGCCGGAGGAATCATGCTCCCTGACTTCAGACTTTACTACAAAGCTACAATAATCAAAACAGCATGGTACTGGCACAAAAACAGACATGTAGATCAATGGAACAAGATAGAAAGCCCAGAAATAAACTCATGCACTTACGGTCAATTAATCTATGACAAAGGAGGCAAGAATGGAAAAAAGACTCTTCCTTCAATAAGTGGTGCTGGGAAAACTGAATAGCTACATGTAAAAGAATAAAATTAGAAGTTCTCTAACAGCATATACAAAAATAAACTCAAAATGGATTAAAGACCTTAGTGTAAGACTGGATACTGTAAAACTCCTAGAGGAAAACATAGGCAGTACACTTTTTGACATAAATTTCAGAAATACTTTTTTGGATCTGTCTCCTAGAGTAATAGAAATAAAAATAAAGAAATTGGACCTAATTAAACTTAAAAGCTTTTGCACTGCAAAGGAAACCATAAACAAAACCAAAAGATAATCTATGGGCTGGGAGAAAACATTTGCAAATGATGCTACAAATAAGAGATTAATTTCCAAAATATACAAACAGCTCATACAGCTTAATATCAAAAAAAAAAAAAAAAACAACCTAATAAGAAAATGAGCAGAAGACCTAAATAGATATTTCTCCAAAGAAGACATACAGATTGCCAACAGGCTCATGGAAAGATGATCAATATTGCTGATTACTAGAGAAATGCAAACCAAAACTACAATGAGGTATCACCTCATACCAGTAAGAATGGCCATCAATAAAATGTCTACAAATAAATGCTAGAGAGGGTGTGGAGAAAAGGGAACCCTGCTACACTGTTGGTGGGAATGTAAATTGGTAAAACCACTATGGAGAACAGTATGGGTTTTTTTTTTAAAGCTAAAAATACAGTTACCATATAATCCTGTAATCCAACTCCTGGGGGCATATATCTGGAGAAAACTCTAATTTGAAAAGATACATCACCCCTATGTTCATAGCAGCACAATTTATAATAGCCAAGACATGGAAGCAACCTAAATGTCCATCGACAGATGAATAGATAAATATGTTGTATATATATCCACAATGGAATATTAGTCAGCTATAAAAAGAATGAAATATTGCCATTTGCAGCAACATGGATGGACCTAGAGAATATCATACTAAGTGAAGTCAGACAAAAACAAATACCATATGATATCACTTATATGTGGAATCTAAATAAAATGAAACAATTGAACTTATTTACAAAACAGAAATAGACTCACAGACATAGAAAACAAACTTATGGTTATCAAAGGGGATAGTGGGGGGGAGGGAGATAAATTAGGAATTTGGGATTAACAGATACACACTACTATATATGAAATAGATAACCAACAAGGACCTATATTGTATAGCACAGGGAACTATATTTGATATCTTATAATAACCTATAATGGAAAATAATCTGAAAAAGAATAGATACTTATATATGTATAAATGAATCACTTTGTTGAACACTTAAAACCAATGCAACATTGTAAATTAACTCTACTTCAATTTTTTAAAATGGCTAATAAAAAATATAAAAGCTGGCACAAGGTAATATTGGATTAGTTACCAGATAAATGGCACATACAATAAATGTCAGGGGTCAAAGAGGAGAGAGGTCATTTCAAAAAAAAAGTTTATATCTTGAGGGAGATGTGGAGATGACTCTGGAAAGGGTGATTGGAGGCTAAGTGCCAGGCAAGGATTTATAGAATGGCTGCATACTGGGGGTGACCTGACTAAAGTGGCCCTATTAAGTATTAGCAGGGCATGTTAGATTGCAGACATAGTCCAGGCCAGTGGACCAGTTTGAATGGTGATCCAGTAATCCAGGTGAGAGTTTCAAAAGAACCTGACTGGGGAGATGGCCTAACTTCAGCAGAGTAACAGGGGACTAATAGCGGGTAGGTGGTGGGGATTGGTCCATCTGTGATTGCTGACACAAAATTATCTGAGAACCTGTGTCTGAGGTAAAGGGAAACTCTTGTACTAATTGGTTTTCTTTTCTGAATCCCTCACTGAACACTCACCCTGGGGGCCGTGGGGTGGCTGGCATTTCCCATTTATATGATTCTAAGGGATCATTTTGCATCTATGATTCCTGTTGGCTGCACAGCCTGCCTTGCCTGGGATTTGGAGTAAATTACCATTGCTTAGGTTAAGCAACTCTGGTGTCTTGCATATGTGCTTGAAGAAAAGGAATCTTCAAGGGTGGCAAGTGGCCAAGTCCCCTCCAAGGAAGGTCTGCAAGATTCCCATGAATATTGTTTGGGACACCCACTGGACAATTCAGGGAGCCTGTGTTCTCAGGGACACCCTTGGTGAAACATCCTGGGACCATCTGTCTGACACTGCAGCCAAGTAAAAACCTTCCAGAAATCGTGTGAATCATTGCTTACCAAAAATAGTAATGGTGGGAAGAAAACCTAAAGCAAGGACCAGCCCTCCTTCATGTGCTTTTGCACACCATGTATTTAAAGTCTGTTTCCATGTTGTTGATTGACACTGAATTTTGCATTTAGTGATTTTCCTCATTGTAAAGGCTTGTCTCAACTCAGTGCATCACCTACCCTTTGTGCCCGTGGTTTGTCCACCATCTGGTTGAGTAACAACCTACTCCAGGTTAATGCAGAGGCAAAAATCTTACTTATTTTCTCCCTTCGCTTGAATCAATCTACAAAGGAGAGAGTTTCACTACTTTATAATTCTTCATTCATTCTTGAACATGCAAAGCCATGTTTAGTGAGGAATGACAAGAAAATGCTAGTTTTGAGGAATAGACCTGAGGCCTCTAGCAAGAAATAGAGATATAGGGATGGACAAGGAGTCCCTGGCTGCTGTCTGGATCATAATCCACTTAAATGGTTATAGAAATGCAGAGTTTAGGGCATTTTAACTCTTATGATGCTTAGACATGAAAAGAAACCACAATTAGATACTTTGAAAAAACTAGGTACAGTGGTACTTTCTACAGATAACTTTTTGTAGACAGTGAATGACTTATTATTCCAGAGGACATGCCCAAACCCTGAGTAAATTCACATTTGAGCAGATCATTTTATTTTATATAATGCAAGCCAAGCTTTGCCCCCAAGAAGATCAAAGGAAGGAGGCTGGGGTTGATCCATTTGTGGTATCATACTCTCTCATCTTGTGGCTCATTCTGTTGAGATTTGGAGATAATGTGGGGAATGAAGGGTTTTGAATGATATTTACTTTGTAGATTCCACCCCCCCAACACACACATTTTAATCTTTGTATGAAGCTAAGAAAATATTCATGAGTTTTTTCAAGGGCTTAAAATATTTTATCTATATTTTTCCTCTATCTCTATTTTTTTAATTGAAGTATACTTGATTTAATAGGTAATAAGTATAATATAAAAAATGCACTGTTTAAAAGTGTATACAATGAAGAGCTCTCCTAACCCTGTCCCCTAACCAACCTCTGTTATTAGTTGCTTTTATCTCCTCCAAGAGATGACCCCCACACAGACATATGTGCGTGTGTGTGTGAATACATGTGTCTATATATGTGAAGAATGTAGCTGGCAGCATGCTATAGCCACTGTTCTGCACCTTTCATCATTTACCTAAACATATTTCTTTGGGATTGAAATAGAACTATTAAATAAATGAGCCCAACTAGGAAACTTTCTTCTGTGAACTATGTTACTGGTAGCAGCTAGTAAGGGCGTGGTTTGCTCTGCATGTCACATATTTCAGTTGCTGAAGGCAAAGAACTGTTATGTGCATATTTCCCAACTTTCTTTTAGCTTTTTCTTCAGCTTCTGTCTGTTATTACCTTCCATTTTCTTGTGTTTTTCAATGTGTCTCATCTTTCCTTCTTTTTGCTCCCATGGCTATTTTGCTTCTCCCTCTTTCTCTCTTGCATACACTCTATCTTTATTTCAGCTTGGCCCCCTAAAAGCTGCCTTTGCTCCCTCTGACATGTTCTCATTTCTTTCTGGTGATCTTCCTTCTTGCTGAAGATTTAGTCCAGCTTTGCATGAGGCAGCCCCTTCATGTCAGTGATTGACACAAGATGCTCTTTTTGGCAACTGAAGGTCTTTCCTTTTGGTAAAAGATATTAATCCAAGAGGGTTCTGCTTGGAACTGATGTTATTTCTGGTGTGTAGTGAAGGGTTGCTCATCCTTGCAGCTTTCCAGCTGTGTGGAGCGGAAGGAGGTTGAAATGACTTATCCAGCATGTCAGAAAGGGAGTTAGCGATTGAGATCAGTATTTGTCACCATTCTGTCCGCCTTCTGCCAACAACAAGCAATTGTCTGTGAGAGACAGAGAGACAGAGAGAAGGGAAAAGCAAATAGAGGAGGAAAAAGCAGGGAAGATGAGAGACACTGAACAAACATGAGAAAATGGATGCTAGTAATAGAAGGAAGCGTCTGCAGGAAGGTCCAGCGGGCAGGAGGAGGTCGCTGCAAATGGAGATGACTCAGCATAGTCCACGTTTAGGCCTTGAGGAGGAAGGATTTCCCCTCTCTGTCCTTGCATAGACCCTGCGTTCAGACATCAGTTATAAGTGCTGTGTCGTGGGCCCAGGGGTGGAGAATGATGTGGACAAGTGGAGGAGGCTGGCTGGTGGAGAGTGGCGCAAGTGGGAGAAGCAGGACCCTGGAGTGGGAGGAAAGCCGGAGGGGGTGATTCCATAATATAGAAGGCAGGGCACTGTACTTGCTGCTCTACTCAGGATCTTCCAGAAGGCAAGAGGTGCTGGGTGGATGTGGATACTTCTTCTCCCCTTGGGCGTAGCCAGGAGAGAAACCAAGGGGTTCCACAAAAGTGGTTTGGGCACATCCTTCAGGTTTTGCTCGAAGGTCTCCTCCTCACTAAGGCCTCCCCTAACCACCCTGCTCCCCACACCAATATTCCTGACCCAGTCACCCACTCAGCATTATTTTTCTCCTTAGCGCTTGTTACCTGCTAACATGCTATTTTCCTTGCTATTTTATTTTATCTTGTAGAACTTTTCATCTTCCCCCATTAGAATATAAACTCCACCAGGGCAAAGCTTTTAGTCTGTTTTAGTCTTTTTTTTTTTTTTTTTAAATTCCCATTTTGTTCACTGCAGCACCCCTAGTGCTCAGGACATGGCCTGCACAAAGCTGGTACTCATTAAGCATTTGTTGAATGAATGAACAGACAGTTAATATGAGGATACTTTGCGATATAACCAGGGAAGGGATGGCATATTCCCCTAGCAAAATTATGCCAGGCTTATTAGGACGTAAGAAATATGGCCAACATCACATTAATGAAGGAGCATGAATCTCTAGTACAGATTAGAAAGGAGCATCTTAAGAATGAAATCAATCCTCCCTGAAGCATGACATATTTGCTTTTGGATGTTTTGAGAGCAAACCAGCTGCAACTGAATGGAAGCTGCTGGCCATTCTCCTGGGCTTGTTCCCCTACCCAGAGATGTATCCGAGGTGCCTCAAGGCCTGGAACTTCCTCACCATAAGGGAGGGATGACTCTTCTCAGGGAAGAAGAGAGAATGGGGCAGGGAGTGGGGAACAGCTCAGAAGTTCTGCCTTCCTCCCAGGAATGAAGCCTAAGGGGGCGACCCCCACCTGATCATACCCACTGTACTCACCACTCCTGTGTGGCCTTGAGCAAAAACCTTCTTGAGAGGAGGCTTCCTCAGAGGAAAGCATTCTGGGTCACAAGTTTGATTTTCTCATCTTCCTCCCAGACCCACGACAGGCCTCATATTCTGTTTACCTCAGGCACCTCCGCCTCCTGAGTCATGCTCAACCTCCAAGGCTCCAAGCCTTCTCTCCCCCACACTCTGGGAGGCTCTTGGTCTGGGATGATCTGATCCCCCCACATCCCCGGTCTCCTCCGAATACTGTCCTGGCATCTGGCCTTTGGGGGTGCCAGCTTGCCACAGAGTGCTGGGTGTCACACTAGCTGTGCTGGGGCAGCTTTTCTCCCATATTCTGGGCCCTCAGGGCAAGAGGTGGAGCTTGTGGCCTCCTTATTCCCTGTTTCTGCCTCTCGGATGTCTCTGTCCCTCTTCCTGCCAAAATCCCTGCTGCTTAGAAGATCAAGACTTGCAGATATGTCTCCTCTGGCTCCTCCTTACCGTGATGTTGGGATTCCTGGTACTGGCCTTCTGGCTCCTCCTGCGTACAGATGGGGGCCCCTAATCTTCTCTTTCACCTCAGCTCATGGTCTTTCTCAGGAACTTCAATATCCACATAGATGACTCACCTGACCCCTTGGCTTTTTGTCCTTGACACTTCATTGCTAATGAGCTTTTCTTTACCTCCACTTTAACCATCCATTCCCAAGGTCACACCCTGGGTCTTGTCCTTTGCAGAAGCTGTTTTATTCAAATCTCATTTTCAAACATCCCATTCTCTGACAAGCATTCCGTTATTGTTCTAGTCTTCTTGCTGCTAAAATAACTCCTTCTCACAAGACTTCTAATCCATCACACCATATACTTTCTACCTTAAGTCTGCTCACAGGATTTACTTAACTCACTACCCACTTAGATTTCATGGTTATATGTGTAGTCATTCCCTTGCTCTGTGAGAGAATCCCTTTGGATGGAGAGCATCCCTCATCCCTCTGAGAGGCAGATTGTATTTTTCAACCCAATAGCCCTTCCACATGCTCTCCTGTAATGTGACCTTGTCATTGCCAATTGAGAGATGGAATCTAATTCCTTGCCCTTGAATCTAGACTGGTTCATGACTTGATTGTAACTAAAAGGATGCAGCAGAAATACGGAGTAAATTCCAAAAGTAGCTTAGAAATGGCCATGCAGCTGCCCCATGGTTCTTTTGGGATCCTCACTCTAAGCCAGCCAACCAAATAAGGAGTCCAATTACCCTAAAACTTCCATGCTGGAAAGACCATCTATGGCTCTTGAATCAGCAATCCCTGTAGACCCAGCCTTCCAGATACCCCCACCAAGGTGCCAGACATGTGAGTGAAGTGGTCATGGATGTTCCAGCCCAGCCTATTTGCCAGCTGAGTACCACTGAGTGGCCTCTGTCATGCTCCAAGGAGCAAAAGAATCATCCATCTGAGCCCTGCTTGAATTCCTGATTGTGAAACACAAAAAATCATTGTCCTTTTAAGCCACTAAGCCTGACAAGATTTTTCATGCAGTAATCATAACAAGCTTGAAAACCGAAGGCTTGGTTGAACCCAGTCATATGCCTCCTGTGTTCCTATACCTGAGCCACTGGAGAAAATTACAAAGTAGGGATGATTGGCTTCACTTTAAACATCAAATGGACACCATGTTTCACCATGCTCCCAAGCTCTAGTGAGCTTTTCTCTCCCAGAGTCATCAGTTTCATACATTCCCTCTTGCTTCAAATCTCTTCCACTTCCTTCTTCTTCCCCAAATCTTCAGAGGAGATATGTCAGAGAGGCAAATGGATATATGAGTCTGGAGTTTAGGGGAAGGGTTGGGGATAGAGATAAAAATTTGAGAGTCATCAGGGTATAAGTGACATTTGAAATTATAAAACTGGATGATATCACCAGATGAGGGTGTGGATGGGTAAGAGAAGGGAGTCCAGCTCTCCAACATTTAGAGATCCAGTAGAGGAGGTCAACCAAATGGACTGAGAAAGATGGCCATGGCGGTTAGAGTAAAACTAAGAGAGGATAGTGTTCTAAAGATGGAGAGATGAGAACTTTTTCACAAGGCAAGTCCCTAGTAGGTGAAAAGAGATAAGGGAAAGTATGGAAATGGAGGGATTGGTCTTTGACATCTGGAGCTTCCTCCATGGCCGTGGGAAGTGACAGGGAGGTGTGTACAGATGCTTCTGGATTCTAGATTAGATGGTGGGAAGGTGAGAGTGCTCCCAACTCATCTGTTTAATTTCTGTGAAAGAATCCATGTTTAATAGAAATTTCAGCCCTAATATGTTTAAAACACAATTCCTTCCTCACCTCCAGTCCCTCTCCTACCTCAGCCTTTCTCAGCTTAGTTAATGGTACCACCACCCACCCAGCTGCTTTGACTAGAAACATTTGTTTCCTCACTCTCACTCACACCCCTTATTCAATCCAACAGCAACTCCTTCTGGCTCTACCATGCAAACATGCCTCACATCTGATCCCTCCCCACTGTTTCTGTCACCTTGTTCAAGCCTCCCTTGTCTATCATCTGATTACTGCTCTTGCTTATCTCTCTTCCGTCTCCCCAATCCATTATCCACAGTGCTCTTAAAAGGGAGAAATTTAAAAACCATAAATCATATTTAACAGCCTCCACTTAAAACCCTCCAGTGGTTTCCATCACACAAAATAAAATCCCAACTCCATGGGCATGAATAGACATTGGTTTTGGATTTGGTAAATAGATGACTCAGCAGCAGAAATAGAAGGCTGAGACCCTGATAATCACCTCCCCAGAATGGATAGGTCTTAAAATTCAGGTTACAGTTGGAGTTGTTTTTGAAGTTGTGGCTATAGTTTAGGGCTGTTCCAGAACATGAATGAGGTCTTGTAAGGCAATGGGACAGGCTCACACTGAGAAAATAGTCCTATGGCCTAGTAGTAAGGCTATCACCTACCCCCTCCCATCATCAGACGTATGTGCTCACCAGCAGAGGCCACGGAGTCTCTGGCAGGATAAACTATATTTAAATTTCAAAATGTAGGCTCCCCGCTAGGCTTCCACTGATATCACCCGAAGACTGCCCTAATTATCCATGGGTATTCAGAAAGTTTTGATGAATTTGATGTGCAGGGTATCTACACAACAGGGCTCCCAGCTTGTAATCATGGCAGTAGGATTCTGACCACAGATTAATTTTGAGAGGAGCAAGACTGTAAAAGGAAACTTCCAAGGACCTTCCAGGGATGCCTTAGAGTAAGTTGTTGTGCTGCTGGGCAAGTGATGCTCAAAGGAAGAGGGCACTGAGTTTAGCAGCAATTCTAAAATTTTAAAAACATTTATGAAAATCAAAAAACAAAAAACACCACCAGTTATATGCTAAGGCAGTTGCACAATTCCACCAACTGCGTTTTGCCTCAGAATATTCCAACCACACTCCTGTTACCTATTAAGCCTCTGTGTCCTCAAGACACAGAGGATACTCCCTCAAAAGAGAAGCCTCTGCATGGCTGTGGTCTCCCAGTCATTCCCCAAGTTAGCACTTCTTTCTTGAGTTGGCAGCTGGCTGTCCAGCTGTTGAATCTTCACTTGGGGATTATAAGTATTTCTTTTTATAGGCTCAGACTGTTGGGTGGTACGAACTCTTTGCTTCACCAAATCATATGAACGTTTTTAGCTTTAATTTTTAAAATCAGATAAGTGGAAATCCTCGAGTCAAGAAATTGACAGTAAATATATTTTCCCCACTCTGAGGATGAATTCTGGGAGGCTGGCTATTTAAAGATAGATTTGGGGGTCTTTGTAACTGTCAACATGAACCTGTTATTTAAAGACAATCTCTTCTGATTGGACTTGAAATTTTTAATGGACCTTAAATTTTACTAATGTTATTTGTCCAGTTGTGCCTAAAACCTACTGGACTAATCCCAGGTAGCAATCATGGCAATTCCAGGATGATGGTCAAAGTGCCCACCCTCTAGCAGGTCCAGCAGCAATGTTCTCAAGGAGACTTAGTCTAGCCAAGGAGGTAGGACCTCAACATATAAAAATCTGAATGACAATAAAAAATTTAAATAATTTGAAACCGACAGGTGCCACATGATTAATCAAACAATGACTTGTACATATCATGCTTTGCAGGAAGGACAGAACCCTTTCCCGTCCTGAGTGGTTGGAGTTTGTGTTAGTTCAGCGAGAAAACAAAGGTGGGATTTGGAAATGTGGAATGGCCAGAGGAGTCAGCCCTAGGTATGAAGGAGGCATATTTCCAGCAGGGACAAAAGCATAGATGTTGGGACCCACATGGGGCCTTCTCAGGCAGTGAGAAGACCAGTCTAGCTTGGGCAAAGGGTCAGCTAAATTGAGCGAAGGAGAGAAGATTTTTATCAGTGTAGGATGGGGGCTTGGTTGTGAAAGGCTCTGAAAATCAGGTTAATAATCAGTTGATACTACTTATTGATCACATCCCAGGTGCCACAAAATGTTCTAAGACTTTTACATGCGTTTTAATTCTCCTATTATTATTATTGTTATTGTCAACACCAATGTATAGCTGAGAAAACTGAAACACAGGGAAGTTAAATGACTTTCCTAGTTGGAGTAAGTGTGAGGAGCAGGTGTGAACAGAAGCCAGCTCTGCTCTACTGCCTCTTGTTACCACTGAGCAGTTTAACCAGCCCTCTTGGCGATAGCGACCCACTGACCAATTTGATGCACAGGTTCTCAGCAAAGGCCAGATTCACTATTAGATCATGGTGCATATTCACCTTGGAGTGCTATTGGATGCCCAGACTTTTCCTGGGACTGCATTTGCATCTTGTTCCTGTGGGACCACCGAAAGGCATTGCCAAATCACTCGGATATCTGAGTCCAGGCATCTCAGGAAGGGTGAGATGGGATGACCAATTCCCTACAAGTGATTTTGGAGGTGGAGGGCTCTGATCCATTTGTGCAGAATCTCACATTGAGCCCAAAGGGGTCTGTGTCCTGCCATTGGAGTTGAGAAGTCAGTCAGGGAATACAATTCATTTATTCTTTCCTTTATTCACTCAGCCACTACTAGTTAAGTGCTGTCCAAGTGTCAGAAACTGAGCTGGGTGTAACAAATATCGGCAATCAGTCTTATGTAGATTAACATTAATTAGTGAGATAATCTTAGATGTCTGTGTGAAGTCAATAGAATAGAGTGATGAATAAGGAGTAAAATAGCTGGTGGGGAAAGACCTGAATTCATGACATGTGGGATGGGCCTAAAAGATTCAAAGGGGACAGCCATGTGAAGAGTGGGAGGCAGACATTCTCAGCAGAGGCAACAGAAAGTACAAAGACCCTGAGGGGAGAATGAGCCTGGTGAGGTGGAGGAAAGAAAGGCCAGTGTGACTGGAGAGGACAGCTGCGGAAGAGCTTGAAGAGAAAGGAAGGCTTGGAGAAGCGGCAGGTTCAGGCCAGCTAGGGCCTTTAGGGTCTGCAGTAAGGAGTTGAAATTTTATTCTGTGTGTGATGGGAAGTCATTGAAGTTAATAAAGAAGACTCATTTCATTAACATGTGTCTGGAGAGGTTTGAACAAGTTTGGTCAAATTGCCCTACTGAAGAAGAGCCTGGCCCAGGTCACTGGTGACACATACCTGCTGTTACAGTTAACGGTTGGGTGGGAGGTGAGCACAATCCCATGAGACGTCCTCTAAGGTGGGACAGAGGGTGGGTAGTCCTGGACTTTCTAGGTACTGAGAAGACCAGAGAAACCAGAATTCTGAGGAAGCAGCTCTCAGGAATAGCAGAAGAGGCCTCTTGTAGGTTTGGGGCATACCTTACATAGAGAGGTGGGATCTGTGTCCCCGTTCCTCGAATCTCGGCATGTTTGTGACTCTTTTGGCCAATAGAATATGGTAGAGTGATGCTATGAGACTTCTGAGGCTGGGTCATAAAAAGCAATACGTGGGCTTCCCTGGTGGTGCAGTGGTTGAGAGTCCGCCTGCCAATGCAGGGGATGCGGGTTCGTGCCCCGGTCCGGGAGGGTCCCACGTGCCGCGGAGTGGCTGGGCCCGTGAGCCATGGCCACTGAGCCTACGTGTCCGGAGCCTGTGCTCAGCAACGGGAGAGGCCAAAACAGTGAGAGGCCCGCGTACTGCAAAAAAAAAAAAAAAAAAAGCAATACGTAAAAAGTTTTCTTGGAGGCCCGAGCTGCCATGCAGGGAGTCCAGCTTTCTTTAGTTCCAGCCCACAGGGGCCATATGGGTGACAGTCCCAGGTAAGCCAAGCCTTCCAACCATTCCTGCCAAGGTGCAGGGCATGACAGTAAAGCCGTCTGCCAGCTGAATACCATTGAGTGACCTTCGTGGCTGCTTTATGAGACTGAAGAATCGATCTTCTGAGCCCTGCACAAATTCCTGGCAATAAAACTTTACCCATAAAATCATGTGATGCAATAAAACGGTTGTTGTTGTAAGCCACTAAGACTTGGGATAGTTGGTTAAGGAGCAGTAGTAAGGATCGTATGAGGACAAGAAAGAATAGCCAGACCTTGGGGTGCCAGGCATTCTGTCTGCAGACGGCCGGGTTCTTCAACCATGGCTGACATGAGGATTTTACCAGTCCCCAGGGGAGGCCAGAGACATGCTGGGGGTCCAGTGGCTATTCAGGAAGGACCTCATACATATCTTCTTAGGATCATTTTCTCAGGGATTTGCCATGAAAACACAGCTCACTGTGTTTAAAAAATCCTCAGCTACCTTTGGAGACTAATCCCTCAGGCCACAAATCAAAAACAGCAGACTACTAACTCCAGAGCTGCTGAAAGACCTCAGTTCTGGCTTCTGTGTCATCTTGGTTTTGAGAACTGATTCCATTCTGAGACAAATATGGGCGTTGTTTCCAAATAAAAGAAATCAAGATTCATAGTCTTTCTTCATAATTAAAGTTTCTGAAAAGAAAAACTGTGTTGGTCTCAGGTCTCCGGGTTGGTAGGATCACCTCTGGTTTGGCTTCTTTTCTGTGTGTCACAAAATGAATTTATAAATGAGTGCTTAAGAAAACCCCAAAACAAAAGAGAAAAACTTCTTTGGCAAAATGATAGTGAGAATGGAAATTTCTTGCTCTGGAGCAAACTTCTTATGAGGAGTCCATGTGGCTATCCCTAGTTGCAATGTAAATTGGGTTTTCTTTATTTCATTTATATTTTATAAATGGTTCTTATTGGCCATGGGGCCTTATTCTCATTTCCAAAGGTGAGGAGCCTGAGGACAAAGGCAGGATGACTGACTTAAAGTCAGAGGTAAACAGTGTCCACACAGTTCTTCCCCTGGTAATTGGTTAAGAACCATGGGAGATAATTCAGCCTGTCTCAGACCCTGAGTTCCATAGTCACTGTAGGTCACTCCACCATATCTCTAACAAGAATGAGGTAGTACCAACAGGTAGAAACTAACAATGGGAATGCAGATTTCCACTCTCCAGAAGTCATTGACTATACTTTGGTCTTTTTACATTTAATCTCTCTTGCACACTATTACTTACTGTTGAATACTTTTGAGAACATATTTCAGTTATGTCTATTAAATTAGCTTTTCAAGAACATTCATACACACACACACACACACACATATATATATATATATATATACACTCACATATGTGCATGTATTCCTATCTAATTTTTATCTAAATTTTCTGTTGTTCACTGATTCCAACTTGGAATCATTTATTTAATAGTTAGCGAGTGTCTACACTATGAGGATTCTTTGTAATTAAAAAAGATGAAACTAATAACACGGGTTTCCTATTTCTTGAGTCCATACTTCTCATACTCCCTTAGGGGATTACAGTTATTATCAACATGTGGATGCAAACAGTTTTAATGTAGGCAGAACATCTTAGTTAAAAGAATAATTCTGGACACTGAAAAACAGAAAAATCAACAGAATGCTGATTGTTCTTATGTACTGAGACCTTAAATTGTTAATCTTGTCATTCATATAATTCCATGAATCAGAAACCCAAACTCAGAGATGGAAATCTAATTTACAAAATGTTCTTCTTTAAGAAGAACATTTATATGAGGAGATAATGGATCTTTCCTCTTTCCTGCAAAAACCTAATGAAACAAAAACTTAAATTAAAAATACTAAGTATTTGAAAATCAGTTTACTTAGGACAGTTGTGCTGTGAGTTAACACACATCCTGAGTAATTTGCCTTCATTTTCATGTTTTAATATTTTGGTTCACTGAGTCACAATTGTGAGAATCCATCCTGTTTTCACTTGCCTTCCCATTCCTGATGCTCCATCACAATGCCTCTACCTTGTACATAGTCTCACCAGAAATGCAGTATTTGATGTACCTTTTTATGAAGCCACCTGGAACCCGCTTTTGGGGAAGGGTCAGCATTCCCTTCCCTGAACAGGCGAAGCTGCTGCACGTAAAGGTTAAACGTCTTGGACAGATTCAGCCAGGCTGCTGCCTCCTGAGCTCCTCATGTTGTTTCGTTTATTATTTCTTTTTATTGCCTCTGTGCTGGCAATAAAGTTGGGTTATAAAATTAGAGTGCGGTCACCACGTCCGGTATCCCAGATTTCCATGTCATCTTGGGAAGCCCCAAAGTTCCTGATTGGTGCCACTGGGTATTTTCATCTCTCTTATTGAGGGTTGTGGAGATTGACAGAGCATAATTTTTAAAAAACGGGGACAGGGAAGCAAAGCTAAAGTTGACATTTTGGAGCAAACTTGTGCCTTGTATGAAAGAAAAGATTAGTTATTCAAAGCAAATTCGCCACCTTGAAGGCCCTTCTCTTGCATGAGGACCATGTAGGTCGCAGGCAGCCCCAGGAACCCCCAGCAGAGTCCACACAGAAAGAGCGCGCGAACAGTGGGGTGACCACCCACAGAAAACAGGGGAGCGCCAGTCTGCTGGCCGCCCCAAGATCGTGTGTGCGGGAAGCTCAGGTTCCAGAAGGGCGGCCAACCATCTCTGTCCCAGCACAGCTTCCCCAAGCCTTCAGCTAACCTGCCAGTCGTTTGACTTTTGTCTCCACTGGCCACTCCTTTCTAAGCGACAAGGAGTGGCTCTCTTTGAAGAGGGGAAACTCAAGGAGGTCTAAACACAAAAACGATGCTCAGAGAAGTTTTCTTTGCTTTCTTTCTTCTAAAGCACGGAATTGATTTAAAAAGGAAAAGGAAAAACAAACAAGCAAACACTCCCTGTGCCCCTGCAAATATTCTCCCGAGACACACAATCTAAAAAAAATATCTGTTTTATTGCGAGGAAAATAGCTAATGGTATTGATAACTACCTTTGGATGAGGCCTACCTGTATTTGATCTCCTGTGATTTTTACAACCACTCCATGAGGTAGGAACTGCAATATCCCCATGCTACACAGAAGAGGAGCTGGACCTACTCACCCAAAGTACACAGCTGCTGACTCCAGCCTGGGTCTGGCTGACCCTGGAGCTCACGCCCATGACCTTCAAGCAGTAATTTGCCCTTGAACTTAATGCTCCTGGCTGGGTGACCACAGCTGCCTCGAGAGAGGAGCTCCCCCAGGGCAGTGGTTCTTAAGGGGGAGCGATTTTACCCCCTAGGGGACATTTGGCAAAGTCTGGAGACAGTTTTGATTGCTGGAACTTGCAACTGGCCAGGGATGCAACTCGACATCCCATACTTCAAAGGATAGCCTCCACAACAAAGAATTATCGGGCTGAAAATGTCAAGTGTCCAGGTGGAGAAACCCTGCCATAGATGCTTCCTTCTATTTTGTGACATTTAAGTTTAATGTGGTTTACTATGTTGTGAATAATTGGAAAGAGAGGAAATTGTAGGGTGAAAATGAAACTGTTCCCATAAATCGTCACCTATGGCAATATCAGCCCATGCTTTTATGTGCAAAATGCTTCAGAAATCACACCAAAGTCACAATATTTTCTCCTTAAAACTTGGGCAAGATATGCACACTTATGAGACTCAGTGTAATGGACAATTGAGGTTTGCCGTCCTGCTATTGTTGAATCCATTCTTTCCTCCCTCTTTGGGACAGCTGCATCTGGATCTCCAGGGGATTCTGAAGAGCCAATGTCACCCCAGATCCTGGGGTGGAGCTTGCTGCTGAGAGGTGGGCATGTGACTAAAGCAGAGAAAACGTCTGGCTGTTTTCTGGGAATCCTGAGGCAGAGCTCTCCTCCTAAGGATGAGTGGGGGTGAGAATCGGAGGTCAGGAACAGCTCTGGCCATTTTTCTACCATGAGGGAAGTTCTGGCACTGATGACAGTCCTGCAGCTGGCTGGTACCCGTGGTAACCAGGGGCTCATCTTTGTCAGTGGCAACCTGTTTCCTTCTCCACCTCCAAGCCTTCACTTAAGCAGTTCCCTCCGCCTGGAATAGCTTCCCAGGGCTGTTTCCTGACCTCCTTCAAAGCTCAGCCCCATACCCTCTCCTTGATGAAGGCTTCCTTGAATACTCTAAATTTGAGTCTGTTTATTGACTGTGAGAGCTGAGTTATGTGGTATATTTTCATTATCTACCCAAATAGATTATAAGCCCCTGGAAGGCAGGCTTGTATCCTATATTTCTCTATATTCTGTGCTTATAGTCTAACAGGCCAGAGGGCTGCAGACAGAGAGCCACACAGGCTGTGTGACTGGAGGTCTCATTTTGCCTGGCTTTGTTTGGAAGATGAGAACAGATAGGTGGTTGGGGGAGACAGGTTTTGTGACGCTACACTTCTAAGTCCCCTCTGCCAACCTGGGACCCACACACTTGTGTGATATTCATGTCCTCAGATGGGTCTAGCTGGCTCAGCCTATTGCCTCTGTCCTCTTTTCTGCTTCCTCCTTTATGATCATTTCTTACGCTTCATCTGCCCCCCCACTTCTCAGCTAGGGAAAAGCCAGCTAGTTTTTCACTTCCTGTGCCTCCTTTCCTCACCTGAACCTGGCTAATAGGGAAGTTATGAGGCTTAATGGAGCCATCCCATGCACTGTGGGTACTCATGGAATGGTAGGTGTTATGAAGAGCCACAGGGTGGGTGAATGCAGAGGAAGAAAGGGAAACAAGCAGATTTATAAGCTACTTATGCAGTTTGTCAGAGTTGGGGGTGTCTTTTTTTTTTCTTCAATTTTCTATTTTTTTAAAGTAGAGTTAACAAGTTTTGAGTTTTCTACCTAGGAAAAGACTGGTCAACTTTGGCTGCTTCATAGAAAAGTTATCATTCAAAAAAATGAATAAAAATCTATAGTTGCCTTTGTGACTTAAAAGAAACAAACAACTATTTTAAAAGTTACCGAAACTCCAACCATATCTGAGACCATTATAAATTTCAAACAGTAGATTTACCACACATATTACATTTTCAAATTCTAACATAGCAAAACTTAAACACATAATTTGGCTACATCTAATTATTTCAGAAAAGTTTTAAAAGTAACAAAGTTATGACTATAAAACTTTGGTAGTTTCTTTTCTTTACAAAGTAAAAAACCTTAAATCTTTAATAAAGGAACACAAAACAATCCTTAAATTTCTTGTAAATAGCTCTCAAGACATATATTACCCATCTGCTGCAAGCTTTCTTTACATGAGAGAATTTCCCAGGATACTTCACCCCAAAGGATTATCTTCAAGAATTCTTCCAACATTTCACTCACATAAATATGATTAAACACCTGCAGAAGTAGATGTGGATAAATGCATTCTTTTTTTTTAACATCTTTATTGGAGTATAATTGCTTTACAATGGTGTGTTAGTTTCTGCTGTATAACAAAGTGAATCAGTTATACATATACATATATCCCCATATCTCTTCCCTCTTGCGTCTCCCTCACACCTTACCTATCCCACCCCTCTAGGTGGGCACAAAGCACTGAGCTGATCTCCCTGTGCTATGTGGCTGCATCCCACTAGCTATCTATTTTGCATTTGGTAGTGTATATGAGTCCATAACACTCTCTCACTTCATCCCAGCATACACTTCCCTCTCCCTGTGTCCTCAAGTTCATTCTCTACATCTGTGTCTTTATTCCTGTCCTGTCCCTAGGTTATTCAGAACAACTTTTTTTTTTAAGATTCCATATATATGTGTTAGCATATGGTATTTGTTTTCCTCTTTATGACTTACTTCACTCTGTATGACAGATTCTAGGTCCATCTACCTCACTACAAATAATTCAATTTCGTTTCTTTTTATGGTGAGTAATATTGCATTGCATATATGTGCCACATTTTCTTTATCCATTCATCTGTCAGTGAACATTTTGGTTGCTTCCATGTCCTGGCTATTGTAAATAGAGCTGCAATGAACGTTGTGATACATGACTCCTTTTGAGTTATGGTTTTCTCATGGTATATGCCCAGTAGTGGGATTGCTGGGGCAGGTGGTGATTCTATTTTCAGTTTTTTAAGGAACCTCCATACTGTTCTCCATAGCAACTGTATCAATTTACATTCCCATCCAACAGTGCAAGAGGGTTCCCTTTTCTCCACATCCTCTCCAGCATTTATTGTTTGTAGATTTTTTTGATGATGGCCATTCTGACTGGTGTGAGGTGATACCTCATTGTAGTTTTGATTTGCATTTCTCTAATGATTAGTGATGTTGAGCATCCTTTCATATGTTTGTTGGCATTCTGGTATATCTTTGGAGAAATGTCTACTTAGGTCTTCCAACCATTTTTGGATTGGGTTGTTTTTTTTTTTTTTTTGATATAGAGCTGCATGAGTTGCTTGAAAATTTTGGAGATAAATCCTTTGTCAGTTGCTTCATTTGCAAATGTTTTCTCCCATTCTGAGGGTTGTCTTTTCATCTTGTTTATGGTTTCCTTTGCTGTGCAAAAGCTTTGAAGTTACATTACATCCCATTTGTTTATTTTTGTTTTTATTTCCACTTCTCTAGGAGGTGGGTCAAAAAGGATCTTGCTGTGATTTATGTCATAGAGTGTCCTGCCTATGTTTTCCTCTAAGAGTTTGATAGTGTCTGGCCTTACATTTAGGTCTTTAATCCATTTTGAGTTTATTTTTGTGTATCGTGTTAGGGAGTGTTCTAATTTCATCTTTTTATGTGTAGTTGTCAAGTTTTCCCAGCACCACTTATTGAAGAGGTTGTCTCTTCTCCATTGTATGTTCTTGCCTCCTTTACAAAAGATATGGTGACCATATGTGCATGGGTTTATCTCTGGGCTTTCTATCCTGTTCCATTGATCTATATTCCAGTTTTTGTGCCAGTACCATACTGTCCTGATTACTGTAGCTTTGTAGTATAGTCTGAAATCAGGGAGCCTGATTCCTGCAGCTCCGTTTTTCCTTCAAGATTGCTTTGACTATTTGGGGTCTTTTGTGTTTCCATACAAATTGTGAAATTTTTTGTTCTAGTTCTGTGAAAAATGCCATTGGTAGTTTGTTAGGGATTGCATTGAATCTGTAGATTGCTTTGGGTAGTAGAGTCATTTTCACAATGTTGATTCTTCCAATCCAAGAACATGGCATGTCTCTCCATCTGTATTGTCTTAAATTTCTTTCACCAGAGTCTTATAGTTTTCTGCATACAGGTCTTTTATCTCCTTAGGTAGGTTTATTCCTAGGTATTTTATTCTTTTTGTTGCAGTGGTAAATGGGAGTCTTTCCTTAATTTATCATTCAGAATTTTTGCTGTTAGTGTGTAGGAATGCCAGAGATTTCTGTGCATTAATTTTGTATCCTGCTACTTTACCAAATTCATTGATTAGCTCAGGTAGTTTTCTGGTAGCATCTTTAGGATTCTCTATGTATAGTATCATGTCATCTGAAAACAGTGACAGCTTTATTTCTTCTTTTCTGATTTGGATTCCTTTGATTTCTTTTTCTTCTCTGATTGCTGTGACTAGAACTTCCAAAAAATATGTTGAATAATAGTGGTGAGAGTCAACAACCTTGTCTTGTTCCTGATCTTAGAAAAAATGGTTTCAGTTTTTCACCATTGAGGATGATGTTGGCTGTGGGTTTGTCATATATAGCCTTTATTATGTTGAGGTAAGTTCCCTCTGTGCCTACTTTCTGGAGGGTTTTTATCATAAATTGGTGTTCAATTTTTCAAAAGCTTTTTCTGCATCTCTTGAGATGATCATGGGATTTTGCTCCTTCTATTTGTTAGTATGGTTTATCACATTGATTGGGTTGCATATATTGAAGAATCCTTGCATTCCTTTGATAAACCCCACTTGATCATGGTGTATGATCCTTTTAATGTGCTGTTGGATTCTGTTTGCTAGTATTTTGTTGAGGATTTTTGCATCCATGTTCATCAGTGATATTGGCCTGTAGTTTTCTTTCTTTATGACATGTTTATCTGGTTTTGTTATCAGGGTGATGGTGTCCTCATAGAATGAGTTTGGGAGTGTTCCTCCCTCTGCTATATTTTAGAAGAGTTTGAGAAGGATAGGTGTTAGCGCTTCTCCACATGTTTGATGGAACTCACCTGTGAAGCCATCTGGTCCTGGGCTTTTGTTTGTTGGAAGATTTTTAATCACAGTTTCAATTTCAGTGCTTGTGATTGGTCTGTTTATATTTTCTATTTCTTCCTTGTTTGGTCTCAGAAAGTTCTACATTTCTAAGAATTTGTCCATTTCTCCCAGGCTGTTCATTTTATTGGCATAAAGTTGCTTGTAGTAATCTCTCATGACCCTTTGTATTTCTGCAGTGTCAATTATTAATGCATTCTCATTTCTAAATCTATTGATTTGAGTCTTCTCCTTATTTTTCTTGATGATTCTGGTTGAAGGTTTATCAATTTTGTTTACCTACTCAAAGAATCAGTTTTTGTTTTATTGATCTTTGCTATTGTTTCCTTCATTTATTTTTCATTTATTTCTGATCTGATATTTATGATTTCTTTCCTTCTGCTAACTTTCAGGTTTTTTGTTCTTCTTTCTCTTATTGCTTTAGGTGTAAGGTTAGGTTATTTCTTTGAGATGTTTCTTGTTTCTTGAGGTAGGATTGTATTGCTATAAACTTCCCTCTTAGAACTGCTTTTGCTGCATCCCATAGGTTTGCGGTCATCGTGTTTTCATTGTCATTTGTTTCTAGAAATTTTTGACTTCCTCTTTGAGTTGAGTTCTTCAGTGATCCCTTGGTTTTTCAGTAGTGTATTGTTTAACCTCCATGTGTTTTAGTTTTTACAGATTTTTTTCCTGTAATTGATATCTAGTCTCATAATGTTGTGGTCAGAAAAGATATTTGATATGATTTCAATTTTCTTAAATTTACCAAGGCTTGATTTGTGACCCAAGATATGATCTATCTTGGAGAATGTTCCATGAGCACTTGAGAAGAAAGTGTATTCTCTTGTTTTTGGATGGAATGTCCTATAAATATCAATTAAGTCCATCTTGCTTAATGTATGATTTAAAGCTTGGGCTTCCTTATTTATTTTTATTTTGGATGATCTGTCCATTGGTGAAATGGGGTGTTAAAGTCCCCTACTATGATTGTGTTACTGTCAATTTCCCCTTTTATGGCTATTAGCTTGCATTTTCCTTAAGTATTGAGGTGCTCCTATGTTGGGTGCATAAATGTTTACATTTGTTATATCTTCTTCTTGGATCGATCCCTTAATCATTATGTAGCATCCTTCTTTGTTTATTATAATATTCTTTATTTTAAAGTCTATTTTTTCTGATGTAAGAATTGCTACTCCAACTTTCTTTTGATTTCCATTTGCATGGAATATCTTTTTTGATCCCCTCACTTTCAGTCTGTATGTGTCCCTAGGTCTGAAGTGGGTCTTTTGTAGACAGCATATATATGGGTCTAGTTTTTGTATCCATTCAGCCAGTCTATGTCTTTTCGTGGGAGCATTTTATCCATTTACATTTAAGGTAATTATCGATATGTAGGTTCCTATTACCATTTACTTAATTGTTTCAGGTTTGTTCTTGTAGGTCTTTTCCTTCTCTTGTGTTTCTTGTCTAGAGAAGTTCCTTTAGCATTTGTTGTAAAGCTGGTTTCATGGTGCTGAACTCTCTCAGCTTTTGCTTGTCTGTAAATATTTTAATTTCTCCATCAAATCTGAATGAGATCCTTGCTGGGTAGAGTGAACTTGGTTGTAGGTTTTTCTCCTTCATCACTTTAAATATGTCCTGCCACTCCCTTCTGGCTTGCAGAGTTTGCTGAAAGGTCAGCTGTTAACCTTATGGGGATTCCCTTGTGTGTTATTTGTTGTTTTTCCCTTGCTGCTTTTAATATGTTTTCTTTGTATTTAATTTTTGATAGTTTGATTAATATGTGTCTTGTCGTGTTTCTCATTGGATTTATCCTGTATGGGACTCTCTGTGCTTCCTGGACTTGATTGACTATTTCCTTTCCCATATTAGGAAAGTTTTCAACTATAATCTTTTCAAATATTTTCTCAGTCCCTTTTTTTTCCTCTTCTTTTGGGACCCCTATAATTCGAATGTTGGTGCATTTAATGCTGTCCCAGAGGTCTCTGAGACTGTCCTCAATTCTTTTCATTGTTTTTTCTTTACTCTGATCTGCAGTCATTATTTCCACTATTTTATCTTCCAGGTCATTTACCCTTTCTTCTCCCTCAGTTATTCTGCTATTGCTTCCTTCTAGAGAATTTTAAATTTCATTTATTGTGTTGTTCATCACTGTTTGTTTGCTCTTTAGTTCTTCTAGGTCCTTGTTAAATGTTTCTTGCATTTTCTCTATTCTATTTCCAAGATTTTGGATCATCTTTACTATCATTATTCTGAATTCTTTTTCAGGTAGACTGCCTATTTCCTCTTCATTTGTTTGTTTTGGTGGGTTTTTACCTTCCTCCTTCATCTGCTGTGTGTTTCTCTGTCTTCTCATTTTGCTCAACTTATTGTATTTGGGGTCCCCTTTTCACAGGCTGCAGATTTGTAGTTCCCTTTATTTTTGGTGTCTGCCCCCAGTAGCTAAGGTTGGTTCAGTGGGTTTTGTAGGCTTCCTTGGGGAGGGGAGTGGTGCCTGTGTTCTAGTGGATGAGGCTGGATCTTGTCTTTCTGGTGGGCAGGACCACGTCTGGTGGTGGGTTTTGGGTTGTCTGTGAATTTATTATGATTTTAGGTAGCCTCTCCGCTAATGGGTTGTTTGGAATAGGGTGTCCAGCACTGTAGCTTTCTGGTCATTGAGTGGATCTGGGTCTTAGTGTTGAGATGGAGATCTCCAGGGAGCTTTCATAGTTTGATATTACGTGGAGCTGGGAAGTCTCTGGTGGAGCAATGTACTGATCTCGGCTCTCCCGCCTCAGAGGCAGAGACCTGACACCCAGCTGGAGCACCAAGAGTCTGTCAGTCACACGGCTCAGAAGAATAGGGAGAGGAAAAGAAAGAAAATATAAAATAAAATAAAATAAATGCATTAATATTAAAAATTAAAAATTAAAATATATTAAAATGAAAGAAAGAAGACAGCAATGAAACCAAAAATGAAATCCACCAATGATAGCAAGCACTAAAAACTTTAGTAAGAAAACAAAAAGAAACCAAAAAAACAAAAACAACAGTCAAAAAAAAAAATGGACAGACAGATCCCTTGGACAAATGGTAAATGCAATGCTATACAGACAAAATCACACAAAGAAGCATACACATACACACCCACAAAAAGAGAAAAAGGAAAAAAAATATATCTATATAAGAAAACAAAAAGGAAGAGAGCAACCATTCAATAAACAAATCTACCAATGATAATAAGCTCTAAATACTAAACTAAGATAAATATAAAATCAGAAACAAATTAGATGCAGAAAGCAAACCCCAAGTCTACAGTTGCTCCCAAAGTCCACCACCTCAATTTTGGGATGGTGTGTTGTCTATTCAGGTATTCCAGAGACGCAGGGTACATCAAGTTGATTGTGGAGATTTAACCTGCTGCTCCTGAGGCTGCTGGGAGAAATTTCCCTTTCTCTTCTTTGTTCACACAGCTCCTGGGGTTCAGCTTTGGATTTGACCCCACCTCTGCATGTAGGTCTCCTGAGGGCATCTGTTCTTTGCTCAGACAGGATGGGGTTAGACTAGCAGCTGATTTGGGAGCTCTGGCTCACTCAGGCCAGGGGGAGGGAGGGGTACAGAATGCGGGGTGAGCTTCCAGCGGCAGAGGCCAGTGTGACATTGCAACAGCCTGAGGTGTGCCGTGTGTTCTCCCGGGGAAGTTGTCCATGGATCACAGGACCCTGGAAGTGGTGGGCTGCACAGGCTCCCAGCAGGGGAGGTGTGGATAGTGACCTGTGCTTGCTCACAGGCTTCTTGGTGGCTGCAGAAGCAGGCTTAGTGTTTCATGCACCTCTCTGTTGTCCACACTGATAGCTGCGGCTCGTGCCCATCTCTGGAGCTTGTTTAGGTGGTGCTCTAAGTCCCCTCTACTTACTCACCCTGAAACAATGGTCTCTTGCCTCTTAGGCAGTTCCAGACTTCTCCTGGACTCCCTCCTGGCTAGCTGTGGCGCACTAGCCCCCTTCAGGCTATGTTCATGCAGGCAACCACAGTCCTCTCCCTGGGGTCTGACCTCCGAAGCCTGAGCCTCAGCTCCCAGCCCCCATCTGCCCTGGCGGGTGAGCAGACAAATCTCAGGCTGATGAGTGCTGGTCGGCTCTGATGCTCTTTGCAGGAATCTCTCTGCTTTGCTCTCCGCACCCCTGTTGCTATGCTCTCCTCCATGGCTCCAAAGCTTCCCCCCCACCACCCGCTGTCTCCACCAGTGAAAAGGCTTCCTAGTGTGTGAAAACATTTCCTCCTTCACTGTTCCCTCCCAGAGGTGCAGGTCCTGTCCCTATACTTTTGTCTGTTGTTTCTTTTTTCTTTTGCCCTACCGAGGTAAGTGGGGAGTTTCTTGTCTTTTGGGAAGTCAAAGGTCTCCTGCCAGCATTCAGTAAGTGTTCTGTAGGAGTTGTTCCACATGTAGATGTATTTCTGATGTATATGTGGGGAGGAAGGTGATCTCCACATCTTATTCCTCCACCATCTTGAAGGTCTCCCTGGATAAATGCATTGTTAATCCACCCTTCCCTAAGTAAGTTATTTTTTTTTTTTTTGTGGTACGTGGGCCTCTCACTGCTGTGACCTCTCCCGTTGCAGAGCACAGGCTCCAGATGTGCAGGCTCAGTGGCCATGGCTCATGGGCCCAGCCGCTCCGTGGCATGTGGGATCCTCCCAGACCGGGGCATGAACCTGTGTCCCCTGCATCGGCAGGCGGACTCTCAACCATTGCGCCACCAGGGAAGCCTGGCCTAAGTAAGATTTTGCTGAAAGGATTTTGCTTTAAAAAAAAAAAACACTTCGGGGCTTTCCTGGTGGTGTAGTGGTTGAGAATCTGCCTGCCAATGCAGGGGACACGGGTTTGAGCCCTGGTCTGGGAAGATCCCACATGCCGCGGAGCAACTGGGTCCGTGAGTCACAATTATGGAGCCTGAGGGTTTGAAGTCTGTGCTCTGCAACAAGAGAGGCCACGATAGTGAGAGGCCTGTGCACCACAATGAAGAGTGGCCCCCGCTTGCCACAACTAGAGAAAGACCTCGCACAGAAATGAAGACCCAACACAGCCATAAATAAATAAATTAATTTAAAGAGAAAAAAAAGAACACCTCTTTGGTAAAAGCCAAATATTTCCTCCTTTCAAAATGAGTGCCTCTGAAAACGATTTACTGAGGCGGCGGGGGGAGCGGGAAGAGAAAGATCTTTAGAATGGCTAGCATTAATTCTAAAGATCTGTGTTCTGCAAAGCAGGTCCAACATTAGAGAGTACATCTCTGCCTAAAATGCAAAATTGGATTAAAATGTCTGAGGCTTTACAAATATATTAAAGATGGCAGGAAACACAGTTAAGAACAAGGCCAGAGGGATTTAGTAAATTAAGGAGAATACCCTACAGAGAATGCCATGAACCCAGGGGGGCATCAGCACTGTCCATGATTAAGGAGGGCCTAGCGTGCTGTCTGGACGTGTGGGGTCTTGGCCCAAGGTCACACCCTTCTTAGTTATAGCTAAAACACCCTTTCATTTCCAAGAGGGTTAGGACATGAATGTATACCAAAATGAGATGCTCTTTCGAAAGGCAGTCAAAGGAGAAAAACGCCTAGGCAGCTTAAATGCACACAGGCTCTGGAATTCCCTTTGCAAGGTAACAGGAAGTACCAATGGTAGTAAACTTCTGGCCAAAATTAAATAAGCACATAATCTTAAAAATGCAGAAGGTGACAATTTCGGGGGAATTAGCACTGCACAGAGGTCATCCATAATGAAGTTGCCTCTGAGCAATTGGAAATAAACAATGGGGGTGTGGGAGCCCCCCTGCTGGTCACTCCTAATGGGCACCAGAACCCCAAATCCCCAGTAACCCCACCCTCCATCAGCCCACATGCACACGGCCCATCTAGTCTACAAAGTAGCTCCAAAGACCTCAGGTGAACAATTCTTTCAAGCTGTTTCCCAAGAAACCGTGAGGACAAAAGCAAAATCAGCTAACTGGTATTAAAAAATTCAACCCACTGAGGACAAAGTGGGGTTTCCAAAAGACTTTGACAAAAAAGTCTCTGGTCTTCAGTCAGGTGACACTTCTAGACATACACAGCAACACTAGTTGGGGGTGTCTTATACATAGTCATTCATTAGACTCTGCTGTCCAGTGCGATGGTCACTGGCCACAGATGGCCACAAATGAAACGTGGCTGGTACAAACTGACAAGTGCTACAAATGTAAAACACGCACTGGATTTTGAAGACTTGTGAAAAAAGGAATGTATGATATTATTTCTATTTCTTTTTATATTGATTACATATTGCAGTAATATTTTAGATATATTTGGTTTAATAAAATACATTATTAAAATTAATTTCAGCTGTTTCTTTTTTATGAGGTTACTAGAAAATGTTCATTTATATCTGTGACTCCCATTGTATTTCTAGTCTCGGCAGAGCCTTCTGTAGTGGAACTTCTGGGTGTTGAACAGAGCTTCCAGCCCACATTGTGTTGGACTGTGATGGCTGAAACCCTACTTTAGCAGCCTCATTTCTATGCCCTGGGAAATTGTAAGTCTCCTTGGGGGATTTTAAACTGCTGTCAGTTATTTGCACCTTAATACATGTGAATGAGCTCTGTGCTGTGCTTTTTTTTTTTTTTTTGTGGAAAGCAGGTTTTGGTAGGAGGAAGTGGGAAGCAGAAGGGAACAAGGGCCAGGAGAACAATGAATAGGTAAGAGTGTGAACAGGGTCCCCACCCAAGTGGGTGAAGGGGTTGCTGAATGAGGCCATGGTGGAATTGAGCCACAAATGTTGCCTTCACAGCTCTGTGTCTTTATTCCTTTTGAACTTCCTGCAGTACTGTCACAATGGTCTGCATGTTGTTGGTGAGCCCAGAATAACTGTACAGACTTCGTGACCAAAAGTAGATTTAAAAGAAGGATTCAGCTATGAAGGACAATTTCTCACCTGAAGTGATATGGTCTTGAGCCTGCAAACCATCACTGGATGAGTAGCTGTCAATTCCTTATTGGGTAAGGAGTTTTACTAGGAGTTTTTCCCCCTTACCTTTTTTCATAGCATATTGAGATGCATTCAGAATCATGACTTCATTGACAAGGGAGGAACCTCTTGAGGCTCAGAGAAAAGGCAGTGGCCTGATTTTGATCACATCGAAACCAAAAATCCAGGACAAGATCTGGCTTCTATCATCGAACCACCCAATGGACAGGCTAGATTCTCAAGGGAGGTGAGTGCTAATATTGATTTTCTCTGATTCAGAATTTCAAGGAAGCAACAAGTCAGAGGGACAGTCTTTTGCAAAATGGCCACCTCCTGAAATGGCAATGCTTTGTTGAACCTGGTTTTTTGTTTTGTGCTACTGAAGTGGCTTCAATTTCCTGATATAAGGGACTGGGTTCCTTTAATTCTGAGGAAGACACTACTGGTTTTTCAAATCATTTTCCAAAAAGAACTTAAATGAGGAAAAATAATATTTAGTTCCCACAACAAGAGATGTGGAAAAGCTACCAAGACTGTCACATACTGTGGGGATGCTCAGAATGGCCTCTGTTTCTGGGTTCCTAGTCTTGGGAAGACTAACTTCAGACACAATTCTGATCCTTAAATGCAATTCCACTCTCTCCCACTCCCCTCTCTTTAAAATTATCTTCAAGTAAACTAACTCAACTATTTTTTTCTTTTTCTTCATTTTTTTTTTTTTGAGAATATGAAAGATGACTGTCTAGCACAGGGAATGCTACTCTGTAATGACCTATAGAGAAAAGAATCTAAAAAATAGTGGATACATGTATATGTATAACTGATTCACTTTGCTGTACACCTGAAACTAACACAACATTGTAAAGCAACTGTACGCCAATAAAAAAACAACAAAACCCCAAAACTAAATACATATGTATAAATAAATAAAACACACGCACACACAGAATATGAAAGATGATGAGAAAGTCTCTTAGAACAGACCTTAATCTGAGGGAGAAATACTGAGCTTAGCTTCCTCACTTCATAAAAAAAACTTTAAGGAAACTGCCCTTGTTAAAATTCCTTTTGTTAAAAAGCTGTGAAGTCAAAAATGTTGTTGAACAATCGTTGTTCACACAGAAGGGGGCTTCTGTCTGTAGTTCCCCTCTGAGACCTGCTGCTCCCTCAGCAACAATCAGGGCCGAATGAGGACTCTGCTGTGGGTCCCCTCTGTCCGCATGTCCTCTCCGACTTCCCATTTGGTCTCAACACTATTATCTCCCTCTTTGTCCTTTCCTTTCTCCTGTCCATTAGGAAGGCTATGTGAAAAGTGACTTTTATAACTTCTAGTTAAGACATCTCTTTTGAGGCACATGGTGTCAGTGCTGTGGTTGGTGTTCTATCTAAACTCCGACACTTTGCTTGAGAACATTGACTAAGATCTACATCAGAAATATATAGGTACAGTGTTTGTTTCGTTTCATTTATTTATTTTCAGAACACTGCTATGAATTCCTAAAATGAAATGAAAGGTTTTCAGTAATTAGAACTTGAAAGGAATAGGTCCCTGTCGGTAGGAAATTTCTGGTGGCTTTGGTTTGTGTCATCCTTCCTTCCTTCCTACCTCCCTGGGGAGACCATGGCCTCCAACCTGGCCCATTTGACAACCTCAGGTACAGTGGTCCTGCTCAGCTGAGAGGTCAAAGGTGAAAAAGATTCTGGCCCTGTCTTCAAGAAGTATTCAACAGTTAGTTTTGCAGGCTGGATACTGGTCATAGGGACTTGCTAGTATCCTGTGTGCTAAATGCTCTCCCTGTCGTGTCCATTTTTCTGATAATATTTAGTGCATTCTGACCAACCTCCAACTACCTGCACCTGTGTCTAAGAGCTCGTTTCCTACCAACCCTGTCTCCCACTACAGAAGACCATGCAGGGCTTCCCTGGTGGCGCAGTGGTTGAGAGTCCGCCTACCGATGCAGGGGACGCGGGTTCGTGCCCCGGTCCGGGAAGATCCCACATGCCGCGGAGCGGCTGGGCCCGTGAGCCATGGCCGCTGAGCCTGCGCATCCGGAGCCTGTGCTCCGCAACGGGAGAGGCCACAACAGTGAGAGGCCCGCGTACCGCAAAAAAAAAAAAAAAAAAAAAAAAAAAAAAAAAAAAAGACCATGCAGCCTGCCTGTGGCCCACAAGACGTACCACAGAATGAATACTTCCTGGAGTGGGAGTGGCCGTCAGCCATGAATCTAGGGAGAAGTGTATAAGTCCCCCTGGGGGATGACTCTGATGTACGGGGTGCCCCATTTCTTAGGGCTGCCCATAGGCTTAAGCTTCAGTTTGCCCACTGGCAGTGGAAGCTGGCTTGATGGAACACCCTTTATCGTCCTCCCCGTGTCCCTTCTGCACTCTCTTGCCAGAGTCCCAGTGCCTCCACTTGAGTCCTTGTCTCCAGGTTAGTTTCTGGGGGAACTGAGAAGTCACCTGGATGTAGCTGGTCACAAAAGTGAATGATATTGGGCCTCAAAAAAGGGGAATGTATAAGTATGTTTGGAACATAAATTTTGCTGTTTATGTGTTTTGACTTACAAAAACAAAATTTCCCTCAAATGCTCTTTATTCTACTAGGATTTCCCATGCGCAGTCAGGAGATCTCGGACTCTCGGGATGTCTGAAAGCATGTGGGTGGAGAGGAAACTCGATGGCAGAATTTTCTGGACTGTGTCAGCTCTGGGAAGGGTATATAATAAAATATGATTACTTGCAGATCTATTTTTTCAGATATATATATATATATATATTTTTTTTGCGGTACGCGGGCCTCTCACTGCTGTGGCCTCTCCCATTGAGTAGCACAGGCTCCGAACACGCAAGCTCAGCGGCCATGGCTCACGGGCCCAGCCGCTCCGCGGCATGTGGGATCCTCCCAGACCGGGGCACGAAGCCGTGTCCCCTGCATCAGCAGGCGGACTCTCAACCACTACGCCACCAGGGAAGCCCCAGATATATTTTTAAGGTTAGAAAAAAATAGGACTCACCTAGCCTTGTTTTAATGCCCTCCTTTTCCTCTCCCAATTTTCCCCTGCCTCCAGCAGGTTCTGAATTTTGGGGTTTGATCCCAGTATCCCATGTTTTATCCCCTTTCCTTTGTATACCATTGAGATGTCCAGAAGTCTGAAAATATTAATGTTAAAAGCACATCTCCCATCCTGTCTCTTGTAGCTGGAAGTTACTCCATGGGTCTGTGTTGAACCATGTATCCCAGTTAGGGATTTGAAAAGATGGTTATCATATCCACTGGACCCTGCACTCACTCCCAGTGACTCTGGGAAACGGTGAGGGAAGGAGGTGATGAGAGGAGGTGATACCACCAGCTGGTACAAGGAGAGGCCTGAGGCTGAGCTGCAGTCAGTCCACAAGCCTCTCCAATATCAGTGTGGCAAACGGTGCGGCTTCTGCTCTCCTTTTCTACACACCCCTTGAGGTGCGCCTGTTTTATTTTCCCAGGAAGGCTTTTTATAACCTCATTAACCTGATCGACTGCATATAATTTTGTGAGAGTGTCTCTGTGTGTACGTACGTGTGTGTAGGTGCACACACACAATGGCCTCACCCATGGCCTTGGAAGAATGATGCCACCACTATGGGGTCCAGTGCTCATGGGTGGGATGGAGAACTCTGGATGGAGATTCGGGACACCTGTGTTCTACTTAGTTCCTCCTTTGCCATCAACTTGTTTTGTGCAAGTCACTGTGTCGGCTCCAGTTTCCTCTTTGATAAAGTTCAGAAGCTGGTCAAAATTATATCTGTGGCTCTTTCCTCTTGAAAAGTTTAAAAAGGGGCTACTTACAAAGATGTGGGCACACTGTAGGGAAACCACAAGGCATAGTGCGGGACCTGAGCCTGGTAACGGAGACCTGATGTATCCTCGAGGATAGGACCTGTTACAAGAAACTAGAGTGCTAAAAAGGGGCCCTTCCCGACAGGAGGTTACAGTTGTGGAGAGTAGACAGCCTGAAGCAACCCCATTGGGGGAAGGGGAGAAGGTGAGAATATATGCCAAAGCTCACTCTCTTCCCTCCTGCCAGCCCCTCTGGGGCTCCCTGTTAGCCAAACCCAACAGGAACTCTAAATCTTGTGTTGCCACAGGTCAGCCTCCAATGGAAGAGGCGCAATGGAAGGGCTTGTGCCCAGCGGGCCTGTCACTTACAATCTGTAAGTCCACTGTGAACTCAAGGTTGTTTTAGCTTCCTCACTAGCCTCTGCTCTCCCCTCCCTTTTGTTTTCCTATCCAGAATAAAGAAGATCTGACTTCAGCCAAATAAATCAATTTTAATGTCCTTACTTTTGTATCCCCCTATATGCATGTTAATAATCCACAGCTGTTAATAATCCCCAGCTAATCAGGCTTCAGAATGTATTGATTCTGCATCTCATCCCTCGTTTTGGTCCCCACACCCAGGGCCCTAACTCAGATTCCCATGACCTCTTCCTTTTACTGTGGCAAGAGCCTCCTAATTAACCTTTTTGATTCTGCTTCCAGGATAAAATTCTAAAGGCAGAACTCTAATCCTTTTCCTGTTCAAAACTCTTCCATGGGCCCTCTTGTCTGAGACTATCATCTGAAGTCCTGAGCATAGCCTCTGATATCCTATGATCTGGATTAGATTCCTCCTTTCAGTCTTATCCTTGGGCCCCCCTTTATGGTCCTGTGTTCCTGCAAACCAAACTGTCCTGCAGCCTGTCCTGTCTCCATGAGGATAATCCCCAGTTATGGAGCACCTAGTGTATGTCGGGAGCTCTCCTAGGTACCTCACTACACGATTTCACTTATTCCTCACAGACATCCAGTTAGCAGTCCCCTCCTGCTGCCTAAATATAACAAATTTAACTCAAGAATTTATAGGGAGCTCAGAAGTTTAGAAAGGGAAATCCCAGGTGCTAGAAGCAAAGCCAAAGTAGTGAGCAAGATCTAAATTCTGGATCAATGAGAGGACTGGAACCAAGAATGCTCCATAGTGGGGAGGGCCTTAGGTCCAGGGTTGGGAGCTGGAAGTGAGCCCCCTGCACAAAGCCAGACATCTCTAAGGATTGTCCTCCACCACTAGAGAAAAACTCTATTCCTTGGCTGAGGGCTGTGACAAGGAAATGTTGTTCATTCAAGATGGGGGAGTAAAAAGAACCTTTGGCAAAAATTTAAACTCCAGTCTGCCCCTGCCTGTCCTGTTGGGCGTCCACATTATTCGTGCACTGTGGGAATCCTGAGCCCCTAAGTTAATATAAAATATAGGCTAGACATGCACAACTGCATCATGTTTTTAACAGAGGCAGTCGTTCTCCTACTGAAAAATTCCTCCTGAAGATGGTCCCTCACAAGAAACTTCCAGTTGCAGCAGAAAACAAGCACTCAGTGAAATAGTGTACAGAGGCAACACCTAAAGATTTCACACCCTAACAATGCAAATAGTAGGACATTTTGAGTACCTTAGGCTTAGGGAGATGAGAGCAGTAATGATCCTGAATAAGGCAAAACTGAGGTTTTTATTTAAAAATAACAGAAAAAAATTTAGAAAAAGAACCAAATAAAAATTCCAGAAATAAAAAAATGTGGTATTCATATAAGGATAAGGATTAAACAGGAGGCCGATCTCAGTTGTGAGGTAATAAATTAGAAGGCAGATCTGGGAAAATCATTTAAACCTCGCAATAGCACTTCAAGTAGGCGATTGCTTTTCCTTGTTAACACAGGAAGAGTTAAGAAACTTCATCAAGAGAGCCTGTCTCTGAACTCAGATCTGTCTTATCCAGCAATATGGTTGGGCTGGTTTGTACCACCTCTGAGAGCCCTTTTTATGTATCTCTTCCCAACTCCACTTTCAGTGACATAACCTTAGTAGCTTGAAATTGACCATGGTGAGGGTACTTATACCACAGAAACTGCCAAATACTACAATTGGGGCTTTTTTTTTTTCCTTAGAGAGTCTATGGTTAAACATTTACCAGCATACCACTGGTCTGACCCGTGCTCACACTTTAAATTGGGAATCACAAGGTAACTTCCCACAGGGGACTCACAGGACACATAAAGGATGAGGTTGGCTGAGTGGGCTCACAGTGTGGGTTGTGTGACCTTTCTAAAGTGAGCAACTGCTGCAAAGCCTTTGGTATTATGTGGGCTGTGGACCCCGTGTTAACATCTTCTGATTTCTTTAAGAGCAGCTGCAAAATCCAGAATTTTATGTGAAATCTCAATTTTATTTATTTATTAGTATGATTTTAAAAAAATATTATTTATTTATTTATTTATTTATTGGCTGTGTCGGGTCTTAGTTGTGGCATGTGGGATATTTCATTGCGGTATGCAGGCTCTTTGTTTCGGTGCGTGGGCTTCTCTCTAGTTGTGGCACGTGGGCTCCAGAGTGTGTGGCCTCAGTAGTTTCAGCGTGGGTTTAGTTGCCCCGGGGAATGTGGGATCTTAGTTTCCTGACCAGGCACCAGGGAAGTCCCTGAAATCTCAATTTTTAAATGCTGGCAACAGATTCAAAAAATTTTTAAAACATTACTCAGGTCAAAAAATAAAATAAAACCCACATCTGCTGGCTGAATTTGGCCATGGGATGCCAGTTTGTAATATCTAGTTTTAACCAATAAACTCCATTGCTTTGTGTTATTGTTCCTTTCTCTAAACGCCCTCCTACTTGTCAAAATCCAGCTTAAATGACAGCTTCTCCATGTTTCATCCCTGAGCCGTCCATCTAAAAGCCATCTTCTGGGGCTTCCCTGGTGGCGCAGTGGTTGAGAATCCGCCTGCCGATGCAGGGGACACGGGTTCGTGCCCCGGTCCGGGAAGATCCCACATACCACGGAGCGGCTGGGTCCGTGACCCATGGCCGGTGAGCCTGCGCGTCCGGAGCCTGCGCTCCGCAAAGGGAGAGGCCACAACAGTGAGAGGCCCGCGTACCACAAAAAAAAAAAGTAAATAAAAAAAAATAAAAATAAAAAATAAAAGCCATCTTCTGAACACTAAAAAGATGGTTCTGAACACATAAGTATTTTCTTTAAGGGAAATGTATGTGTTACAAGTATTTTCCCTTAAAGAAAATAGTTATATGTTTGATATTATTTGTGCACACATTTTTCTTCTCTGGTAGCTTATAACTTCCCTGAAGATCAAGATCTATGTCTTGGTCATCTTTGTTTCCCGGTAAATGTTCAGCAAGTCTCTTGTATATAGTAGACATTCAGTAAGTATTTGGTAAAATGTAAAACGGGAAACTCGGGGTTCCCTGGTGACGCAGTGGTTGAGAATCCGCCTGCCGATGCAGGGGACACGGGTTCGTGCCCCGGTCCGGGAGGATCCCGCGTGCCGCGGAGCGGCTGGGCCCGTGAGTCATGGCCGCTGAGCCTGCGCGTCCGGAGCCTGTGCGCCGCAACGGGAGAGGCCACAACAGTGAGAGGCCCGCGTACCACAAAAAAACAAAACAAACACTGGAAACTCAGTACATGTTTATTTGAATCACATTTTATACTTGTCTTCAGAATTGTGACTTGTGTGTTTAACCAGGAAGACTAGGAATTTAGATAGGAAATTTCAAAACCATGTTGATAGCACAGAGGATGGTTATCATTCCTAGTTTTATGAGACATGCTCACGGTTAAGTTATTTTCCTGTCTTTGTTGATGCATGTGAATGGGCGTTTCTGCACTAAGCTCTGTGATTCAAAGAGAGGACTTCCCATAGTCATGGTTGACTGAGATGTTAGAATATAGAGCATTTTCCTATTTAAACTTTTATCCTTAATCAAAATGAAACTTACTAAGACCAAAAACATAATGTTTACTAATATTTGTACTTAAAAGAATTTTCAAAGCTTTAAAATTTTAAAGTATAATGTATTATAGAGCAAAATTTAAAGGAATACAAATACTTTGGTGCAAAACTCAAATTAAAATTTGAGAGTTACTACTTTCCCCCTTCACTTTCCTATGTTGTTTAATATAAAGACTTTTTAGTTCTTTCTCTTACTTTCAATGCAATAGATTTGTAAAGCTTGCAGCTCTTCATCTCTTAAAGTTCCCTTGGGATCTTCAAATGTCCTTACATAATCTTTCCTTGACTGCTTGCTGCTAATTTTAGAAAGGAATTAATTAGTTATCTCTAAATTCCAAGAATTACAAGGGTTCCTTTTCTTTCCAGGGTAGGGTTAGCTACATACCCTCTGTTTCCTGCTATAGTATTGTTTTCTAAGGACAAATAGAGCCCCCTGCTCTCAACTGGTTTCTGTTTTCTGTTAAAGAGCTTAAAATTAGGAAAACCTCAACCTTATCAGCACTCTATGTTAAAAATAGATTTAAACAAAATAGTGAAATAATATTAAAAGCAGAGCCAAAATTTTTCTCTTCCCATTAATGCTTAACTTTATTATTTGCATCCTTTGGGACAAGGTGGTAAAAATGAAAGTATAGGCTGGTCATTCTTTTCAAACCTACACACAAGTGTATTTTAAACATTGGTTCTACCTTGAGCTATTACACAATTTTTTAAATTGTAAATATTTAGTCTGAAAATGGCATAGAAATAATCTATAAGTGTTGTTTAAATATAGGTTGACTTTTCTTCTCATAGTTCAGAAGTTTTTCACTCTGCTAGCCACTCAACTTATCCTATTTCTAAAGCTTTGGAGAGTCATGTGCACTGTGCACAATTTTGTAAACATAGGTAATGCATTCATTCAACAAATATATGTTGAGGGTCTGCTCTGTGCAGGCACTAGCTACACACTGATGAATAAAACAGACAGGCCTAGGCCCTACCCTGTGCTGTCAACAGCATGTGGCCACGCAGGGACTGAGCCTACAACGTGGACACTCACTACCACATTCTAACTTCAATTGTTAAACAGCTTTGAAGTATAATGCATTTGCTTTCAATTGCCAGTGAGAGGTGATTGCCATCACAGCCAAGACCTAAGTTATTAAAGTTTGACAGGAAACTTTTCATAACATGTACCTTCATCATCAGTGTCAGTTCACCCTTCAGCTGAGGTCCCCAGTCTCTGCTCTTTACCCGTTATTTTCTGCTGCACAATATTGGACTGATCATCCATAAAACAAACAGACAAACACTGGATGTGTGTGGTGGAGGCAAACCTGTCATCCCAATGGGGGTGATTACCTTTTGCCTTGGCTCCTCTTAAGTAAGCACCTTGAACTAGAAGTTTGGGAGGTTTCCTTCATCAAGGCTGGAATTAATTATTTTGAAAAAGTGAAAGTTAAATGATGAATTTTGTTGTCATTTATGTCATTATTGCCCACCCCCTCATGTACCTTCTCACTATTTAATATTGTCGTTCAGGACAGTCATGGTGTATACATAGCTCCAGAAAGTCACAGACTGCAGTTGGGGAGGGACAGCCTTAGATGAACTGAATCCCATCCCCTCCTTTGACTGCTAAGGGATCTGAGACTCAGACAGGTGAAATGGATTCCCAAGGGCACAAAGCTGGTCATGGAGCAGGATCCTACCTCTTGGTCTACATAAGAAGAATGATGCTCTCAATATTCCGATCCCATATTTTATGGTTCCTTATCATGTTACCCTATTACAGTTATAGTTGTAGAATATTAACTTCACTAATGCAATATGTTTACCAAATATGAAAGTTTCAGGTTTTATTCCATGATGGACACTTTTCTGCTCAGCTCATGACTGGTTTTGAGTTGGCTTATCTTAATGGACAATGCTAGCCATTTGAACATTAACCAAAAGAGGTATTCTGTTTACAGCAGTTGATTTTTCAGAGATCAAAGGAAAAGGGAAAACAAAAGGAGCTTGGAGTTAGGACATATTGTTTCTCATCTATGATCTGTGAGATAGCTGATCTAGGACCATTACAACACTTGCTTTTGTTCCACTGAGGAAATAGTGGTCACATGGTTTAAAGGAAGTGGCTGGAAGTAGAACTGCCAGGATTCTGGGAAAGGGAATTTGTATATACCAGACGGGTGATAAGTCAGTGCTTCTCTTACCTATTAAGTTGAACCACATGAAATTGTCCAGATTGCAGCACTTCTGACCTATGAAAATGGTAATTTTTTTATGACTTAATCTAATACAATTTTTTTCTCCTTTCCCCTCTTATCCTTCCAAGCCCTTGCATGTATTTTTCCTCAGCCTGGTGTAGGATCAATTCTTTGACTTACTATCAAACCTGCACTTATTCTCTCCTCTTGTCATTAAAGACTTTCAGGCTCAGTGTCAAAGATTTTCTCCTTGAAAGGCACAACTGGATTCAACCTAGGTTGAACTGGTTAGAAAATCAATAGCTCAGTGCTATTTCATCACTGGAAATGGTTCAGCCCAATAATTGGGGTCAATATGGTTAATATAAACGTATCTTGAGAGAAGATGCATCTCTCTTCTTGCCTGGACAGGTGGAGACATGGCATCTCTGTCTTATTACCCAGAAGAATATTATGATTGGATCTCTGCCACCCATAGGTCTGAATGGGGCACCCTATGTTTCATCAGAAAAACAGGATGCCTAGTTGTACTCATCACGTAAACAAACTTCTGTGTAATTGATGAGCATCAGGCCAACTGTTGGGAGGATTATTGGTCATGGAGAGGCAGATAATCCTACCACAGTCATGTGAGTGTTGAGTTCTTAGGATAAATCTCAGAATCTCAGTTGACTGCCTCAGTCCCTTCATCCTTAGAATAAAGGAGCCAAAGAAACTTGCCTAAAATCAGAAATGAATGCAAAGTTGTATATGAAGACCCATAAGGCCTTATAATGGAACTAGTTCTTGGTTGCAGAAATAGAACAGTAGGATGACAATTCTGGATAAGTACTCAGGGTCAGCTAGCATTGGGAAAGGGAAAGGCAGGATGGATTGAAAAGTTACTGGATGCTCTTGCATTTTTTTAATCGAAATATAGTTGATTTACAATATTGTGTTAATTTCAGGTCTATAGCAGAGTGATTCAGATATAAGCGTATATATTTTTTCAGATTCTTTTCCATTAATGGTTATTACAGCATATAGAATATAGTTCCCTGTGCTACACAGTAAATACTTGTTGTTTGTCTGTTTTATATATAGTGATGTGTATCTGTTAATCTCATATTCCTAATTTATCCCTCCCCCCTCCCACCCTTTCCCCTTTGGTAACCATAAGTTTGTTTTCTATGGCTGTGAGTCTGTTTCTGTATTGTAGATAAATTCATTTGTATTATTTTTTAGATTCCACATATAAGTGATATCATATAATATTTGTCTTTCGCTATCTGACTTACTTCCCTTAGTATGATATTCTCTAGGTCCATCCACGTTGCTGCAATTGGCAATATTTCATTCTTCTTATGGCTGAGTTTCATATATATATATATATATATATATATATATATATATATATATATATATATATACACACACCAAATCTTTATCCATTTATCTGTTGATGGACACTTAGTTTGCTTGCATCTCTTGGCTATTGTAAGTAGTGCTGCTATGAACATTGGGGTGCATGTATTTTTTCGAATTAGAGTCTTCTTTTTTTTCTGGATATATACCCAGGATTGCTGGGTCATATGGTAGCTCCTATTTTTAGTTTTTTAAGGAAACTCCATACTGTTTTCCATAGTGACTACACCAATTTACATTCACACCAAGAGTGTAGCAGAATACCCTTTTCTCCATACCCTCTCCAACATTTATTATTTGTAGACTTTTTCATGATAACCATTCTGACTGGTGTGAGGTGATATCTCATGGTAGTTTTGATCTGCATTTCTCTAATAATTAGTGATGCTGAGCATCTTTTCACATGTCTGTTGGCCATCTGTATGTCTTCTTTGGAGAAATGTCTATTGAGGTCTTCTGCCCATTATTTGATTAGGTTGTTTGTTTTTTTGATATTGAGTTGTATGAGCTGTTGTATATTTTGGAAATTAAGCCCTTGTCGGTTGCATTGTTTGCAAGTATTTTTTCCTATTCCATAGGTTGTCTTTTCATTTTGCCAATGGTTTCCTTTGCTGTGCATTAGGTCCCATTTGCTTATTTTTGCTTTTATTTCTTTTGCCTTAGGAGACTGATCTAAGAAAATATTGCTATGATTTATGTCAGAGAATGTTTTGCCTATGTTCTCTTCTAGGAGTTTTATGGGGTCATATCTTATACTTGAGTCTTTAAATTATTTTGAGTTTATTTTTAATATGGTGTGAGGGAATGTTCTAATTTCATTGATTTACATGTAGCTGTCCAGCTTTCCCAACACCACTAGCTGAAGAGACTGTCCTTTCTCCATTGTATATTCTTGCCTCTTTGGTCAAAGATTAATTAACCATAGGTATGTGAGTTTATTTCTGGGCTACTTTGTTCCATTGATCCATAAGTCTGTTTTTGTATTAGTACTATGTTGTTTAGATTACTGGAGCTTTGTAGTATTGTCTGAAGTCTGGGGGGGGCAGGCGGGTTATGCCTCCAGCTTTATTCTTTTTCCAGATTGCTTTGGCAATTCTGGGTCTTTTGTCATTCCATGTAAAGTTTACGATGATTTGTTCTAGTTTTGTGAAAAATGTCATGGGGAATTTGATAGGAATTGCATTAAATCCATAGATTGCTTTGGGTAGTATGGCCATTTTAACAACATTAATTGTCCCAATCCAAGAGCATGGAATACCTTTGCATTTCTTTGAATCATCTTCAATTTCCTTTATCAATGTTTTATAGTTCACAGTGTATAGGTCTTTTACCTCCTTGGTTAGGTTTACTCCTAGGTTTTTTTGTTTGTTTGTCTTTTGCTTTTGGATGCAATTTTAAATGGGATTTTTCTTTTTATTAACATTTTCTTTCTGATAATTCATTGTTAGTATAAAGAAATGCAACAGATTTCTGATATCCTTGATGCTCTTGTTTTTCTTTTAGGCACTGAATAGATTTGATAAATAAAACCTGGCCCTATGGAAATGTCTACCTTGGCTGTGGTTGGACCAATGAACTTTAAGATTCTTCCTAAGTTCTAGAAACTCTGCAAAGCAACCCAAAGCACTCAGCCTTCTCCACCCTTCATTGTCAGAAACTCAATCCAAGACACTGCCTTTTCATGAAACCAGCACATATTTATTGAGGACCTGGTATGCACCAAGTCTCATTCTATGCCAGTGGATATCAAATGTGGTCTCCAGACAAGCAGAATTAGCGTTACGCAGAAACTTGTGAGAAACCCAGACTCTCAGGCTCACCCATGACCTGCTGGACCAGAAGCCCTGGGAGTGGTGCCCAGTGTCTGTGTCCTAACAAGCCTTTCATGTGATTCTGGAGCAACGCCAAAGATGGAGAAGGTCTTTTCTGGGCGTGGGACATCCCCAAGCTAGCAACACTGTTGGGCATGGATTCAGTGGCTTTGTTCCTGTGTAGTAAAGATCATAAAATATGCCTGACAAACTGCTGCTTAGAAAAAATTCTTTAAGGTTGCCAACCAGTGAAAAGGAGGCCACATTGATGAAACGTATTTATGTTTTGGTGAAATGTCACCATTTCCTCTGAAGCTAGGCCACATATTAGGAAATTCTGGAATTGTTTAGCTGTGATGTAATGTTGCAATTTTGCTGTGAACAACTTTAAGAGCCTTGATGAAGATTTTTCCTTTCCCCTGGTTCTTAACCATAGCCTGTAATGGAGTTTTGATACTAGAAAATAATACTCCTTGTCATTGCCTCCACCTAAAAACTGAGGGTATAGCTGAAAAACTCTTCTATCAGTGCTATTAAAAAATCATGGCCAGTTACGTTTTGGGTTTCCTCCCTCCCTCTCTTCCTCTCTTCCTTCTTTCCTTCCTTCCTTCCTTCCTTCCTTTATTTTATATCAACAATTTAAAATCTGTTGAGATGTCTCTATCCTCTAGCACTCATCTAAATACCTGTTTCTTTCATAGAAAAGAAACAATAAAGGAATAAGTTTGTTGTATAAACATTCATCATAGTGAAGGAACCTTTATAGATACTTGCTTTCTACATCTTCACAAGATGTTCCTTCTGACTATTCCCTTTTGCATGTAGGACACCAAGGTATGGAGAGGTAGAGTGACCTGTTCAGGATCCAGTTGATAAATGGCAGTGGAATTGTAGTCAATATATTGCCCAGAATTTCTGCCTTCTAGCCTCATGTGTGCCCACTAGGTAACATATGTGATACACTATAGTTTCACACTTTGCTTGTTTTCATTTGTATCCAAGTTGAACTGGGTCTGAAGACTACTCCGAGGTAAGCCAGGTTTATTGCTGACCCTACCCCTTTACCCTCTTGGTGCTGCCTCCTATTCCATCTCTTCAGAGTCACCATCAAATATGCTGCTAGAGGAGGCTCTGAAGGTGTGCCCTGACACATTCATGGCATGGAAGAAAGCTCCGGTAGTAGAATTTCAAGTGTCAGTAGTCAGATAGGGCACTGGGGGCTCCAGGCCATCCTTAGAATTGGGTGGAGCTGGTAGACCAGCAGGACCTTTGTGCCTGAGCTTCCACCAATGACTGGGACCTGAACTTCCACTCCAAGTGATGAGGGCAGCATGTGTCTCATGCTTCCCTTCTGGGAAATGTCAACTGCACTTATTCTAGCAATTGAAGTAACTATTGCCCTTCTTCAAACCTTTTAAAATTAAAGATTTGACAAAAAAGAAATTTCTCTCCTAATAGATGAGTGGCATATAAATGCCCAATAGGAGATACTTCATATACTGAACTTGATTCTCTTTTTTTTTTTCTCTCTCTCTTTTTTTTTTTTTCGGTACGCGGGCCTCTCACTGTTGTGGCCTCTCCTGGAGCACAGGCTCCGGATGCTCAGGCTCAGCGGCCATGGCTCACAGGCCTAGCCGCTCCGCAGCATGTGGGATCTTCCCGGACCGGGGCATGAACCCGTGTACCCTGCATCGGCAGGCGGATTCTCAACCACTGCACCACCAGGGAAGCCCTGAACTTGATTGTCTTTGAAAAATAGAATTTATCTAGGTAGAGCACAGAGAGAATTTTTAGGGCAGTGAAATTATCTGTATGATACTATAATGATGGATACATGTCAGTAATGTCTATCAAATAACATCTGTCAAAACCCATAGAATGTAACAAATTCAGAGTGAACCCTAGCGTTAAGTACAGACTTTGGGTGATAATCATGTGTCACTGTAGGTTCATCATTGTAACAAATGTACCACTCTGGTGTGAGATGTTAGTGGGGGCAGGCTCTGCATGTCTGGGGACAGGGGGTATATGAGAAATCTCTGTACCTTTTGCTCAGTTTTGCTGTGAAGCTGAAACTGCTCGAAAAATAATCTATTTTAAACGTTGAATTTATCCTTAGAGTATGGAAACATGATTTTTAAGACAAACATTTTCCCCTTCAGTCTGTGTAGAACACATCATCCTGCAGTTGAGAAATTATTAGAGCAATCTGGATATCAGTCAGATATCATTTTTAAAAACATAACTGATTTAGTGGGTAAAGGATAAGTGAAATAGATAAGAAAAGGACAGTCAAACTGACCCATCTAACTCTGCACATGTCCATTTAGCTAAGTTGAGGAAGCTTTAGAAAAATGAAAAACAAAAACAAACACCCAACCCTCCCTCAACTTCGCAATAAGAAAAAAATCTGGTCAGCAATTTCTTATTCAAGACATTGGTGATCTGTCAGAAAGAAAGTAATCGTATAGGACATGCTAGAAGAAAGGGAAGATAATAAAAGGCTTGTTTTATTTCATCTCGTTTCAATGAGGTTTAAGGTTTCCAAAACCGCCTACTTTTTCACAGGCAGACCTGTAGGGTTTAGACTCCTGATCTAAATTACTGACGGTCCGCACCCCCTCCCCTGCACACAGCCCCAGGCCCAGCCCTCCCCCCAACCCCGTCCCCCTGCTGCTCCCAATGCAGCCCTGTGGCCGCAATCGAAGGCTATTTCCAAGTCCATCTGGTTCTTTCAGAAATAGTCTTGTTTGTTGTCTTTTCAGTGACATTCTGTTTGTTCAACCCCCTTTTTCCCTTCTGCGGGAGAGAGCCTAACATTTTTTCTTCTTTAAAAAAATGTTATCTGCTTTTCTTTATCAGCGTCGAGAAGAATGAAAACTCTGAAGGCAAAATAAAGGGAGACTTAAAACCGGGAAGAGAAAGGCGCGCCGCGGAGGAGGGAGCCTGCCTCGGGCCACTGCAGCGGCTCGGCGTCACCCACATTCCTGGGCCGCCGCGACGCCCCAACACAGCTTGTCGTTTCCTCCGACGGAGGCCGGCCCTGAAAGCCTCCCCGCGACGTGGGTGGGCTGCTGTGAAGACGCAGCGTCTTGTCCCATTCAGGAACTGCCCCGGGCCTGGCCCCGCGGAAGGCGGGCTGCGTGTTGTTTAAGTAAATAGACTGGTCGGAGGCCGGGCTGGCCGGGCCCCCACCTTCCCTCGCCGGCCCTGACCGGGAAGGGCCACGGGCGGGAGCCACCGCCGCCACCCACCGCGCAGGCGAGACCGAGGGCCTTCCCTGTACTTTCCAGTAAACAGAGAAGCTCTATCTTTGTCCCGTGCCACAGGGAGGCACTTGGGCCCGTTCATCTTGTTTTTTCAGATGTTCCCTTGGGTCCTCTTCCTGGCCCATCTACTGCCCCAGACACTTCCCAGCAGCCAGTTAGCATCTTCTGTGCGGAAGCGGGAGTCCAGGGCGACTCAAAGGGTGGTCCTGGGACGCCAATGCGGCCTCAGCTGGAAACTTGTCAGGAATGCAGTTCTCAGGCCCTGCTCCGTACCTGCTGAATCAGAAACTCCGGAAAGGACGCACAGCCGACTTTTCTACAACTTCTCCAGGTGATTCCATGCACACCCAAGCGTGGGAAGCAAGGAGCCTGGCTGCTGGCTGACCCCGAGCAGCAGGGCTTCTATCTGTTCTGTGCGGCTGGGCCCCCAGGCCCTGGAAGACTGTCCAGCCTTGAACAGGTGCTCAATGCGCATTTTACAGATGAGCAGGTGATGCATGGGGTAGGGCCAGCTAATGGATTTGGATGGGTGTTTTCCTGTTTTCTTTCCCACAAGTTCACCTCTGCCCCTGCCCCACGCAGCACATCTATCTCAGCTGAGGGCCCAGGGTTCGTTACTGGGTTTTGCCATCCACTTGTCTTTTTGAGGGGATTAAGCACAGACGAGTTCAGGGATGGGAGGGCTGTGGGACAGAGAAAACGTCTCTTCCAGGACTGCCTCCGAAATCTTCCCTCCCCACAAATTTCCTTCATGTTGCTGAGCTTACACACAGACAGACATGCCTCCCCTCCACTCTGTCTCAAAGCAGATAGATATCGATATTTTAAATTGAAAGTACTGCAAAAGTCCCTGACCATGTACAGTCAAGCATTCAGGTTGGCCCAGTTCACCTGATTACCACTTAGTGCCTGAAGACACCTGGACAGGATGCCCTTCAATGCCCTCCTTCTCCTGCCAGGTCTGATCCCGTGCAAGGCTGCCCCTGATAAGTACTGAGCACCTACTATGTGTCAGACACTGGGGGAAGATGTCTGTGGTCAACAAAATAGAGTCAGAGCCTATGCTCATGGCATTTCCATTTCACATTAAGGAACATAGATAATTAAATAATTTCAATAAAATACAATGTTACAAGTGTTAGGAAAGTGTTATTTAAGATTCTTTAAATTATATACCATCTTGTGACATCTCTTGTTATCTTGATCTGTTACTATTTAACTATTTCACTGATTTAGCATGTTTACTTCCTTCTAGCTGGATGTTAAGTTTCTGGAGGATAAGAACAATGTCTTACATGCTTTTTCTCTTCTGCAGTTCTTAGCCCGGTAAGCTTGGTATACACCAGTGGTTCTAGCTTGGGCGATATTGCTGGGGCAACGTCTGGAGACATTCTTGGTTGTTACAACTTGCACAGATCAGGGGCAAGGTCCTACTGACATCTAGTGGGTGGAGGTTCAGGATGCTGCTAACATCCTTGTGCACGGGGTACTCAAACTTCTCATCGTCAAGAACCTTTCATCACACCAGTGTGGCTGAGGCCTCAGATGGAGCCACACTGGTTGATGCAGGCTGAACCTGGAGAAAGATATGTATATCTCCTGGACCTTGTGCGCTAACATACAGTGCACGGGACAGCCCCTGCCCCCAACACAGAATCACCCAGCCCCAGATGTCAACAGTGAGAGGCCGAGAAGCCCTGGCCTAGGGAGACCCTTTGTGTTCTCCCCACAGCATCCTCTTCCTAACAAGCCAGTGCCTGGTAAACCAGAGGAGCTACAACAGCTCAGCATGACTGCGGGACTCTCCTCCTGCCTTCTTGTCCACCAGTCAGCACGGCTCCTCTTCTGCCTGCCAGACACCTCTGCTTGTCATTCCCTGTCCTTGTTTGTGACAATAAAATCTGACCTGACTTACGCAGATGGAGACACGGACTCACACCTCATTTTCTTTAGCCTTTGAGACCCGATTTCTAGATACCAGATTCCGAGGTCCTCATTATTCTGATTATAATTCAGGTCATCAGTACTTAAGGTGTGTCCAGGGGCTCCAGGTCCAGCCTGCATCAGCCTGTGTGGTTCCATCTGAGGCCTCAGCCAGACTTGTGTAACGAAAGGGTCTTGACGGTGAGAAGTTTGAAAACCACCACTGGCTCTAACTTGGTTCTTTGAAAGTGGCAGAGTAAGGATGTTCCTGGAATGGTGATGAGTAACTGCTACTCATATGACTGGTGTACCCCACTAGGATGATTCTATGGGGCAAAGATCAAAGCTGGAAATTTCGTGGCTTTTTAGCCCCCCAGCATTGAAGTAATTAAAATGGGAAGTCATGTTTTAAGGCTGCATCAACTTTGATTCTGGTCTCCAGTGTGATGCTGAGAAGGAACAAACCTGAAAGACCGAGCAGGGTGCACTGGCTTTGTAACCATTGCTTCCTGCAGCTCATGAGACTTGGTCTTTGATCAGGAAGTTGCACCTGAAACACCTGCTCACTCTCTTTGTGGGAGTCCTGCCCAAGGAAGTGTCCAAATGCAGTTGGTTCACACATCAGGCTAGAATGTTCAGTATTTTGTTTAATGAAGGGCAAGTGCTGGCCTTCACTGGGGTGGGTGCATCTCGGCAGGAATTATTGACCCACCTGGGGTGGGAAATGGCAGCAGCAGGGAGGAGTGTGCTAGACTGGTGGTTGAGGGGAGACCAGGGGGAGTTAGTCCAATACAGAAACATGGTCACTGGTGTTTGGGAGCTGTGAGGGCTAATATCTAATGCCTATCCCCCCTTTTACCTTGAAAATTCTCAAGGTTGCTAGTTAACATCATGAAGCATGACCATGTCCTTCTATTATGGCTTAGAGAAGATCCTGGCCCTGTGGTTGGACTGAGTGACATTCTGGAGCAGCAAGGCAGTAACAAGAGGGCTAGGGGAGAGTGGGAGAGCTGCTATCTGCAGAAATGCCCAGGAAAGGATATTCTTGTAATTCCTCAGGAAAGGCACTCAGATTACAACAATTTGACATTAGTGGGGAAGGGCAAACTTGAATTGCTAGGAAGCTCAGTGACATCTGTATTACAGGTGTTTTCAGACACGCAAGAGTTTTAATATCTGAAGATTGTGTTGAGAGACAGACCCGGGGGGGATGAGGTATGCCTGCTGCCTTGGGGAAAAGCAGCTCGAGGCCATCAGAACTGGCTGGGCTTCACCTGGCTGGGCCAGTGGTTCTCTAACAGGGTGATTTTGCTTCCCAGGGGACATTGGGCAACGTCTGGAGATGCACTTGTTTGTCACAGATGGGGAGGCGGGTGCTACTGGCATCTAGTGGGTAGAAGCCAGGGATGTTACTAGATTTCCTGCAGTCCACGGGAAAGCTGCATGACAAAGAATTATCCAGCCCAAAATGTCAATGGTACTGCTGTTGAGCAACCCTGGACTAGAACAGGGAGAGAGGGAAGCTTCTTGAGAAAGACTTGAAGACAGGGTTCATGTAGGAGAGCCAGAATGGTGCAGGAGGTCTGCGCGAGATTCCATTCCGCTGAGGAAAGTATTGCAGACACAAGCCACCCGAGTCTGCTTGATATGTGCTGGCCTGTGTCCTACTCTGCAAATTTAGCATCAGGGGAGAGCTAAATCCTAGAATATTTTCATGCATGTGTGATTCTGAGCCAGTCTCTCCCAGCCAAGTCTTTTGAAGGAGGATTGGATGATTTTCTGTACTGAAGGGAAGTGAAAATCCCCACTACTTCCTTGAGGGACCTGGAAGAATACCTTAGCTGGAAAGCTGCCAGACTCCTGCTGAGTGTGGCTGGACCTAGAGGCCTTGAGGATCAGTCCTTCCTTTGCCAGAAACATCATATTCAAAGCACAAAATAGCTCTGTCAGTGCCCCTAGTGGTGTGTTGCAGTGATAACCAGGGAGAAAGTGGATTGGCCTTTACTCAGGCTGTTCCAGAGGCCCAGACCTCCAGCCACTAGAACTGAATTCAGCGGGGAGAGTTCAAGGGGAAGGCAGATGGGAGAATGCCTCACAAAGGGAGGGTTGGTCTAGATGAGCAAGGGAAAGACCAGGGGGGCCTCCTCTGAGGAAGGTGCCTTCTTCTATGTCTAGTCTGGCTCAGCATCTTTAGACTGCCTTGCCCACCCTATCCAGAGTCTCCTGAGATTCCCAGCCAGCAAGGAGGTTTATCTGTGCGAGCTCATTGGTGGGGCATCTGTGGACACGCTCTGCCTAATCCCTTTAATCCTGCTATGAGACATGAGCACAAACAGCAGCAACACAAGTTGGCGCCTTCTTATGAATAGTTGCGAAGGACTCAGTACCGAGCACACATGGAGCAGCAAGGTGACAACTATTAATTTGATTTGTCTGCATTTGAAAGAGCAAAGCTCTTTGGAAATAAATGTGCTCAATTTGACCTCAGTTCTGAAGGACTTCTAATGATCATTTCATTTTTCTGAGCCTTGGATTTCTTATCTACAGAGTTGTTAGAGGATTGAAAGAATCCATGTGACACAGTTAGTACATTATCTGGTCCAGAGTAGGTACAATAGGGAAGCTGCTTTTATTATTGCTGTTATTATTTCCTAGGCTTCATTCAAGGCTGGGAAACCTGAACTGATACAATATTTTTGCAGCTGGTCAATAGGGTCCATGTAGTTAGTTACTGTTCCTTAACCACAGCTGCCTTAAAGCTTCTTAAAATTTTGGTAGTATTTGTTATATCTAATATAAGTAGAGGTGGATTAATCAACACATAAATCCAACTATTGCCTAAAATAAAATAAGATAGATAGTTTCTTTAATAAGTACTTGAAAATAAATTCTCTTTGAGAAAGAAGGTACACTAAAACTCATACTCCTAAATATAGTCACATCACCTGGATCAAAGCATTGCCAACATTTTTGTCACTTGGTAAATGGCTCAGTGAATTATTTAAGATGTTATCACCATAGATTGGTACCAAAAAGGTAAGTTTATCATTATACTTTTATATTTTAAAGTTTAGCTTTCCAAACCTTTCATTAATTTTGCATTACTTGTGATTCTGTATTTGAATAAGATGGATGTGTGTGTGTGTGTGTGTGTGTGTGTGTGTGTGTGTGTGTGTGTGTAGGAAGATAGCTGGGAAAAGTCTCACCCATTTAAATAATCTCTTAGGGTAACTTTTGTAAAAGTTAGTAATAAAACCGTTTTAGATTTAGGACCCAGTAATTGGAAACTTTAAATTCAGTGTTGATGTAAAGAAACTCAACATTATCTTTGGTTATTTTTGATTTCTAAAAATGTCCACACATATATTCTCTTATTCACTAACACCTATATCTATATATTAATTCTTTAATATTTTAATTTTAATGTTGAGTACATTGGAGATACCCAGGTTAGATAGGCATTGTGGGGAATACAATGTGTGGGACAGAGTCCCTTTATTCCAGGAGTGTAAAAGAAATGAGAGAAAATTCTCCTGCCCAATTTCTCCTTGAAATAATTAAATGTGGAAAGAGATTGCTAGTTCTCCAGATACCCATTCTCATCTTGCCAGTGGGATATGTCCAAAGTAGAGGGTGAAGACTTTAAAAGGAAAGAATGTGTCCTCCCTTCCCCCTTCCCCATTCTGATGGGGATGCAGTGGTGGTGAGCCATCATAGAGAGCGTGGCAGAGCAACAGCATGGAAGGAGCCTGGGTCCCACACTGTGGGGTGTTGTGTCAGCCCATGGTGCATGTGCTCAGACAATTCTTGAAAGAGAAATAAACTTGTATCTTAAGTCATTGTTTTAATCTGTGTTATGGCAGTGGAACCCATCTGCTAATTACCATGGGAAGGGACAGGGCCTGAGTGAGCATTACACCTGGTGACAGAGTTAGCAGTCAGAGGAGATTTTATGGAGAATTCACACTCGACTTGGTTCCTGATGCTAGAATTTGCAGGAGGAGAAAACAGAGGTCACTTCAAGTGGTTCAAAGAATGATGCCTATTTGGGGATGACAAGGAGGTCAGGCCAGCTGGAAGGAATGGTGTTACGGAAGGAAGGCCTGTGTGCACGGGGTATGGACAGGATTTGGGAAACCTGGAATTCCCAGTGCAGAATTTCAAAACTTATCCTAGAAGCAACAAGAAATGCTGGAGTTTGGGAAGCAAGTTGGAAAACATCTCTGGAGCTGACAATTTTACCAGTGGAAAGAGATCAACTAAAGACTGTTAAGCATTTTCTAACTGTGTTTCACAGAAGCTCCAAGGCTCTGCAGAACCTTCTGAGGCACCAGGAAGAGCTGAGTGGAGGTGGGACAGGGAAGAATCTTTGCTTCTCCACCTGATTTAATCAGTGAACCTTAATTTTATCTATTGAATATAGATTTGGGGCTTCCGTACAAGGTTTTACTTGAAGAAGGGAGCCCATGTGGTTAAACATTTTGAAAGCCACAGGACTGTGGGTGGTCTGGGAGAGCAGCAAACCCAGCCCCAAATCTGTATTTGATGGAGTATGCTTAGTGTTTAGATGTTCTGTGTTTATGAGGTTAGGAGCTCTGGAGTCACTGCCTGTAAGCACATCTGGCTCCCTGGCTAACTAGCTGAGTGATTTTAAGCCTCAGTTTCCTCACCGGTAAAATAAGACTAGTTCCTTCTTTAAGGAGATGTGGTGAGGCGTGAATTAGTATATATAGAGCACATAAAATACTGCCTTGCCTATATTACATGCTCAATAAACATTGGTTAATATTATTGTTATTAGTATTATTACCATACTTACAATTATCTTATAAGGATGAAACTTGAAATAGATTATCAAGCTAATGTTGACAGGTGTAGAACAAAAGGTTGAGAGTGGCAGTTAGAAATTTGTAGCTTTCACTGAAAATTCTCACTGGGAATTAATTCTAATTTGGGTGAATTCAGGTATTGTTGATGTGACTTCAGTGATAACTAACAAGCTGTCCTGAGAACCTGAAGTATGACAGAAAAATACTGTAGCTCAGGTCTGCATAAGCCAACATATGCTTAGCGCCCAACAAAGTCTATGGGGAAGTTTCTATGACTTGATGTCAGGAGGAAAGTGACTATCATGGAGGTAAATTCCCTAGAGACAGTTATTCCCAAGCTGAATTTACACTTTCTCTGTTTATTTTTCTCCCAGAGCACATAAGGGATTGCCTTTCTTTCTAATCTGTTTTCATCTGCTTTTCTCTCAAGGTTCTTCTGATAGTACAGAAGAGCAATGAAATAAGATATATCTCTCTTGCTCTCCAAAATAAATCTCATAGCCCTTTTGCCATTTTTGCTTTATTTCAAGATTTGTTACTGCTTATAACTATAGGGAATAGACAGGTATTAAAAAATAATAATAAACAGTGAGAACATTACAAGTTCTTAAGAAATCTTAAGAAATCTATAAAGATTCTGTGCAGCATTTCTGGCCTCCATTTACGTGCAATAAGGACTAATTTTTTTTTTTCATTTTATCTTCTTCTCTGACTTCCTTCTTAGGTGTGCCCCTGGATTTCTTCTAATTCTTATCTTGAAGATGGATCTGCCCAACTCTGTGTAGGTGGGGTCTTAGATCAAACAATGTAGGCTTTAGCTCAAGAACCACAAAAAAGGTGTGTCTAAAAACTCCATTAGAAATAAGAAGATGGAAGAAGAGAGACATCACCATTTGGAATGCAAGTTGTATAAAGATAACATGAGACAGAGAAAGTGGGATCACTCATCTCTTCTTTACTGTTTGTCTCTCTTCCTTCCCTCCCTCCTTCTCTCCTTCCTTCCTTCCTTCCCTCCCTTCTTTTTCACTGGTGATCACAAGTCCTTGAGGGTAGACATTCTCACCTAAGAAGTGGGCCTCCTTTCATCTTCTTCCTGCTTCATCTTATTTTCCCTCCATCCTGGACATCTCAGCAAGTTCCTGTCTCTGCTTGGAAGCATGCCAGGGCTCTGTGGATATAAATCATTTGTGGCCCTCCTCTTTCTCTAATGCCCCATGATGAAGATTCTCACATCCAGAGGTGTTTGCCCATCCTCTTGGCCGTGGTCTTTATAACAGAATCATCAGTCTAATTGTGTTTCTCTGGGAGAGTTCTATCTCAAAAGACATATAGGAGCCATTTATTCAGAGTCCCTCAGGTGACTTATTGGTGAGAGCAACTTCACCCGCCAATGCTAACACCAGAGGGAGGGCAAGATTGGGGGAAATTAGACAGTGTATCAAGAGATCGTTATTGGAATAAAGATTTTTGTCTAAAAAAAGTAAATCAACCCAGTTAGCACTTAAAGCCTTAAAAAAGTGGTGAAAATAAGGTTTAGTTCCCAAGGGAAGAATAGATTTGTTGCTTCTCTATTCGTAACGATGTTCATAACTTTGTGTAACCTTGAGGTGATAAGCCCAGATTTCAATGTGGCTTAAACCTGGGGCTCAGGGGTTAATACGGCACAGGTACCAAGGTCTGTGCTTGTATTCCCAGAGTTGGTCATGTTTAAAAAACTACAATTTATTGAAGTGATTTAACATTTAATAATCATCTACTCAATAATTAGAGAAGTTGCTCTAAGCAGAAGAGGAAAAGCTTCACTGTAACCAATAAATGTCTTTGCAGTTTCATCCCATAATACCTGAGCTTAATTTTTTTTCAGAGGAAACCACAAAAAATACCTAGTACAATTGTGTTGAAGGCTCTTGAGGCAGATGCTAGGAGTGGTGGTGGAAGGGCTCTTGTGGAGTTGTGATTGAATCACCTCCAGGACCAATGGGAGGTCACCAGCACTTCTTGCCTTAGCGACATTTATTTCTCTTCTAATGTGATCTTCAGACGTCCTGCTAGGGTGAAACATACTCAAATTGCTCCTGGCCTGTTGCTTTAATTTAATTTTTTTTCCTGTTCTTTGGGAGTGTGGATGGTCTGAGTTGTGCTAATTATGTGAAGACCTCATCTGCTGTTATTTGTGGATTTTCATGATAACCAGGATGCATCTCAGAGAACCATCCCCTGCATGCAGTCTTCTTCTTTTTTTTTTAAACATCTTTATTGGAGTATAATTGCTTTACAATGGTGTGTTAGTTTCTGCTTTATAACAAAGTGAATCAGCTATACACGTACATATATCCCCATATCCCCTCCCTCCTGCATCTCCCTCCACCCCTCCCTATCCCACCCCTCTAGGTGGTCACAAAGCCCCGAGCTGATCTCTCTGTGCTATGCGGCTGCTTCCCACTAGCTACCTATTTTATATTTGGTAGTATTTATAAGTCCATGCCACTCTCTCACTTCGTCCCAGCTTACCCTTCCCCCTATCCGTGTCCTCAAGTCCATTCTCTACATCTGCATGCAGTCTTCTGAAACAATGGGGTCAATGAATCCAGGAGTGGGAAAGCTTTGCCAAAGGAAATGCATACATCCTTGGAGAGTGCTGGGGTGGCAAGGCCATTCAGCCAACTCCAAACATTTATGGAGCATCTTTTGTACACCAGAGCTCCACTAAGTGTTAGCCTGGTCGCAAGCAATGGGTAGAAGGCAAAAAAGAAACCCAGGTGGAGTCTGATTACTGAGCTAGGGAACTCTGAAGAAGACCACAGCTATGGTGGTAACACAAGACCAGTTTTCCAGGCTTTGGAATTCTTCGAAGGGGGCCATCCCGAGCTGGTAGCATCCCAAGCTGACAGAAAAGTCATATCTTCTCCCTATCTTAGCTTCAACTTCAAATTGGTGAGTGCTGCTGTACCCACGTGTGCAATTTCAGCATGACACAAAGGGCCCCCCAAAGGGGCAGGGGCTAGACTTCGGCCTGCTTTGTTTGCCAGTCTGTGTGTTCTGGGGAGGGGCTGTGTCTGCTCATAGGGTGAACTTTTTTCTCATTCTCATGGAGGTACCCCACAGGTGTGTGGCTTTGAATTTGATCCACTGAAGTTCCTTGCTAGACCAGCTACCTAGTGGACAGGGAGATAAAGGAGCAAATGATATGTGTGTATCTCCTGAGGCAAAGGCGGAGACCTGAAGACATTCCTGGGTTTTCTCAAAAGCTGTGCTGAGAACATATGCTGCCTGCACATGCACACGTGTGCGTGCGCGCGCACACACACACACACACACACACACACACATACACACACACACTTTCCTTTCTCTGACTTCTGGCTCTGTTTTTTATTTGGAAAAGCATCTAGGTTTTTATCTCAGGGAGAACGATGACAAAGGCCAAAATGTATAATATCTTATGATAAAAATTGGAGCTGTCAAATACTGAGTGCTTCTTGTTTGCTCCTGAGACACACTGCTAAATTCTCCACATGGACCTTTCTCTCGAGTTCCTGAGGTTTGCGGTGCCCAATACCACTTCCTACACACAGCCTTATAGAGTCTACCTGCTCAACAACACATGCTTCGCCCTTCCAAAAGAGCTGTATTTCTGAACAGATAGGCGTTCCAGAGAGAACCAGGGCTGAGCTCCCCATCAGATAATTATTGAGGGATGACACCTAGGCAGCCTCTCAGAGCTGGTACACCTGGACCCATGCAGAGAGGTCTTAGCTCTTAGAAAAGTTAAAGGAGGTAGCTCCCATATTAGTGGACCTGACATTGCAGGCCTCTGCGGAAAGAACAAGAAAACAGTGTTATTTAAACCTCCATCCATTTCTTGAGAAAAATAAAATCCTGCACTAAACACTGCAAAGAAAAAGAGAAACAGGGTTTTCCTATGGGACATAATCCACATACCCAGGGAAAAATCGAGGCCCGATTCTGTTTCAACATAATTAACATTTGCGCTAATTACAAATGCATTCCTGTCTTCAGGACTGATGCTAGGCTTGGCTGCCTCTAGCTCTGGCCTTGGCATTTGACTCCTGCCTTTGTTAGAAGCAGAGGAAGCAAAGACCCATAGAACCCACCATTGCCTTCCTTTCTGCTCCTGCCCCTCCAGACACACACTGTGCCCCTTTCATATTCAGAGGCGCTAATGGAGGGTGGAAGCTTCAACACCTGGCATTTCCAGGGTCAAAAACTTCATCAGATGATTCCCAGCTGAGCTGTCAGCAATGTTATGATTTGGCCATTTTTTGGAAAAGGAAATGGACTATTCTCGATTGATTTCAGTGATCAATAAATGTACTATATACACTGGTTTGCATACACACGTATGTGTGCACACACCCGCACCTGGGCACTTATGCCCACCTGCTGCTGTCTCAAAACCCTCGTCAGTTGCACTTTCTCCAGTAACAGAAGTGATTACTCTGATGGGAAATGCAAAATTAAGCTCTGGAGTGATTTCCCTAGAAATCAGTAAGAAGGGTTTACTGGAACTTTTTTTTAAAGATGAAAAGTTTGTTTTCCTTAAGGGTTTGCTCCAAAAAAAGCAGTTCTCACCATATGTTTTCCTGGAGGGAAGAAGGAGGGGACAGAATGTACAAGCTGAATGCTGACTAAATATTGCAGCCCTGGATTCCATTGGCAGCTAGTCACTAGGATCCTGGAAAGACCTTGGCCAGCCTGTCAAGTTGAAGGCTATTTAGGAAAGTCCTGGGCAGACTCAGTGCCTCATGAGTATTGGAGTGGCCAGTAGCTAAATGTATGATCAATAAATGCAACATTTTTCCTGGGATAAGTGGGGGGGGGGGGATCAGTCTATAACAAGTTTTAAAGATTTTCTGAGCCAGTGTTTTACACATTTTAAAGGAAGGCTTTGAACCATGACTTGAATATGGTGAGTGGCCAGGCCCAGTGGAACGAACACTGGATAAAAAGCCATAAAACCGTAGAATCAGGACTCAAAGTAACTGTTAGAGTTCCTTGGTTCTAGTCTTGTCCTTCAAGTAGTATTATCACTAAACTCGTTTGGATAGGGTGCTGCCTGCCCTTGTCTTAAAGTTTTCCAGGGAGTAAAATTTGACAAGTTACACTGGTAATTCCCCAGAGGGATTATCATAAATTGATTCAATAAATATTTATCAAGGGGTCACTCTGTGCCTGGTCTTTTTCTGAGCTCTGGGGATACAGTAATTAATAAAGTGCCCAAATCCCAGCCTTCATGGGTCTTACATTCTAATTGGGGGGTGGGGGAAATTGGGAAAATGTGAGGATAGAAAAGAAACAAAAATAAGTCAAACATAGAGTATGTTAGATGGTGAAAAGTACTATTATGAGTAATTCTAATCTGCCTTACGATTGCATGAGGCTTCATCATTTCCATGTGCCAGACATGTATATTCTATGTGATCTTCGTAAGAATAGACGGCCTGGAATGTTAAGGAAATCCCCCAGGGTCACATGAGTAAAAGTGACTTTTCTGGAATTAGAATGCATGTCATTGGATGCTCAGTGTCCTTCCCTTCTATCGAACTTAAGAAATAAATACAGAAACTCAAACACCTGTCTCTTCTTGGTACTCAGTGGAGACTGGATGAGAGCTGCTCACTTTCCTGCCCCAGGAAGACTGGGAATTCCGAGGGAGAGCTGGCGAGGCAGCCTGTTTTTCAGTTTGAATATCAGGGTCTTTAATAATGGTGACTTTAGTTGCAAGGGCCCATGAGGGCTAGATGGAAATAACCACTGAGTGATGGCATCAGAGAGACACCACCCAGGAGGCCAAGTGTGCCCTCAGCCAGGAAGAGTCCTGCTGGCGAGGAAACAAATGATTACACTCCTTCAAATGTTTTCAAGTGGGGACATGCAAAGACAGCCTGGGCCAGGCTCTGCCCACGTCATGTCGCTGTAACACAAAGCTGAAAACAAGAGGGGTTTTAAGAGGAGAACGAGTGAACGAGTGTTTCCTGTCATGATGTGCTGTGATTCCTTGCACTAGGAAATCCAATTCCCCTTTTAGTCCCACCTGTTTTTCCCTACCATAAAACAGGGGAAAAAAGAGAACCAGATGTTCTACAATAGTCATCAAAATAATTAAATAATTTCAGTAGCTTTCTTTGAACTCAAGTTGGAGAGAACCAGGGGCTTTTCATTTTCAAGGGGAGGGAGGAGTCATGAGGGAACATGAATATTTGAGACTGAGATCGGTACACCATATGGTATGGGAAATAAAAGAGTAGGGATTTTGGAATCAGGCAGAACTGGATGTGAATTCCAGCTCTTCCACTCAATGGCCTTGGACCTCAGGTCCAATTTTAAAATCTCAAGTCCCTTGTTCACAACATAGAGATGTTACCTACCTGGCAAGACCATTTCAAAGAATGAACGGGATAAATTGACATCCGTGAGACATGGCAGCAACTCAGTAAGTATTACAGATCAGTGATATCACACACGAGTTAAAGCTTTGCAAATTCAACTACTCACACTTGGCAAGGAAAGAGTTGGGAAGACACAAAGTTAAATATGTGGGTAGTTCCAGCTTGTTTAAATACCTTGTTCAAACAAGGCAGCTTGAAAATCTCCTGAATTTATTCACTCTTCCGCTCAAAGAACTTACATTTGGGGCTAAGTATCTGCTGCTCCCTGACAAAGCTCTGTTTCCTCTTTCCCATCAATGTGAGCATCTCACCATGCCAAGTGTCAATCTAGAGTTTAAAGCTGTGTACATTTCATACCTCATGCGCCCTTACTGCAATCCAAGTGTGTCATCAGGGACTCTACTAAAGAACAGTGATCGATGGTCGTTTTGACACTATGCAATTTTTGTTGTTTTTTCTTAAACCAAAGAATTGTGAAATGATAAAAAGAAGATATGATGTCCCCATATCATATTAATAAAGATCTTTGAAAACTTTATAACACCTAGGGTCCACCAAGACACTCATTCCTGATAGAATGAATGAGGTTTCTCTTGAGGACACAATAGTAGGTATAAAAAAGCATAAAACTGTTCAGGCCTTTTGATGTCATACTTTCACTTCTAGAAATGTTTTTGAAGGGGGTAATTAAATAAGACCTCACTGCTTTCTACTTAAGAAAGTTCATCACAAATTAATGTGTAAGACCAAAATATTGCAAATGACTTCAGTGCTCACCCACGTAGGACTGGCCAAGAGAATCATTTGTTGAACACCCCGCTGTGCTGCCCACTGCCTTCTGGCCTTGGTCCTGCTTCAGGAAGCTTCTTCTCAGACATCTGCTCTGAATGTGAAGTTTGACCCAATGTTGAATGCACACATTTGTAAACTGATATTCTGTCAAAGTCACATATTGCCGTCTTAGAACTTCTGGGTTACATGGTTACATCTGAAATTTTATTTAAAAATGTAGGTAACATTTCCATGTTCACTTATGAACTTTAGTAGTTAAATTTTAAAAGTTTGATTGTATACTGTAACAATGATGTCTCAGCGCCATCAACCGGCAGAGGGCCCCTGGATGCTGTGCTCATACCTGTGAGTGAAACTGAAGCCTATTTCCAACTGGAATTAGTGGGGAGTGTGATGTGTGTGGCAGCTTTATCAATGTTGGGTTCTGAAGAAGATGCTAAGGGCTGAGGAGGATTAATGGCAGCGTCTTTACCAAGGGTTATCACGTGCCATTAGAAAAGCCTGTACTGTTAAGGTTCCTTCCAGTAAACCAGTGGTTCTCAGGGTGGTTTTTGGTTTTGCCCCCTAGGGGACACTAGAGAATGTCTGGAGACATTTGTGGTTATAACTGGGGAGACATGTTACTGACATCTACTGAGCAGAGGCCAGGGACGCTGCTAAACATCCTACAGTGCACAGGACAGCCAGCCGCTCACAACGAAGTGTTACTGACTCAAAATGTCAATAGCGTAGATGTTGAGAAACCCTGCTCTAAACATTAATAACCAACTAAAGTCAAGTTTTTTTCCCCTCTTCATCTCCTGCTCTTGAAGATTTAGTCTATGGAGCCGAAGCAACAGTCAAACCAAAGCTGTATGCACTGCTTGAAGAGGCTTTCTTAATATTTCAGAAGCAGAACTCAGATTGTTGCCTTCCCTTGGTCATCTTTATTTCTAATATTTTTGCATGGACTCTAGGAAAAATTTTGTCCTTGAATATTTGATCGAAAAATGGAACATTGGAACAATGTATAGGTATCCTTGGCTCTTCCAAAGTTCACTTTTCACCACTTTGCTTTTATAAAAGATCTACATTAGTAACTGCTTTTGCTAACAGAAAGGAATCTGAAGAGGATTTTCAGTTTTACAGAAAAAGGTAAAAATTCAAAATAGCATCAGAGTTTGTTTTGCAGTGAGCTGTTATAGAGTCAGCACGCACCCCAAGCCACGGTGAGAGAGGCACTCCAAGCTCCTCCCCAGGGAACTGCACTCAGCATCTCAGACTTAAATCACTATAGCTTTGAGCTGTGTTGTATCTGTGCTTTATTTCTATTCTGTGCCTCAGTTAGCAAGATGTGTCCTGAGATAACTGATAACTGCTTCTTATCTTCACTCTACGAAAGGTTTCATAGGAATGCTCTACTTTTGGATGGGGGTTGGGGACCTGTGAGAACCTGTAATTGGCTTTTAAGATAACACTATTATCCAGGAATTTCCACCTGTTCCTCAGCTTCCCTTGCATGCATGCCAAGTCCAGCACCTTTTCAGCAGTGGGAACATAGGAGGACCATTAAAGCAAATTTAAGAAGGAAATAGTTGCCTTCTCAAACTCCATTAGGTGATTCACTTTGTCAGCATGTTTCACAAATGAACTACTTTCTCTGCAAGCAACATTTGGTTCTTAGTACCCTTGCTGAATTGGCATTATTTTCTGCATGGTACAATTTTAAGGCTTTTTTGGTACAAGCAACCTTTGAACATGTAATGGCTGCTGTTCTAGTTTGTTGAACCGTTTTGTAAAATCACATAAGGCAGTTCCAAAAGCTCTTCTATGTCACGTAGTTTATCTTTGGATGAAAAAGAATGATGACAGGGGGCACATCCCTGGTGATTACAGGCAGCAGTTCTGTGCCACAATAGCTTTCTCAATATGCAGCTGAAGAGTGTGAACAACGTGGGATGTTTGTGATCCTTAAAACACAGACGTCACTGTGTTTGTTACATTGTCAGAGACAATTGCCCAACACTTTTCTTCATGAACTTTTCATTTCATAAATACTTCTTCAATCCGATTCACTATGCTGGGAAAAACCAGAGCCTCTTGGCACCGAAATAAAGATGAAGCACACTTGACTTCATCATGAATCCACCATGCTGTCAAACTGTTGTAAAAGTACAAAAGTGGCATGTTTAATAGCACCATTACATTTTGTGCACACAGCAGAATATAATTCAGGAAAAAGAGCTTTTTAATAGTATGTGGCCTGGAAGGAAATTTGTACCTAATCACTTGAGTAAATCACAAAGTCTTTTGTCTTCATCTACTGAAAACAGTTTTCAAGTACACTCTCCATGGCTGCCTGGGTGCCTGTGAGGGTGGGTCATTAAGCCGTGGCTTTGGAACGGCAGCAAGGGTCTTCAGGGCTCAGGCAGTGGACAGTGGGGAGGACCATCCTGGTACCATCTGGGGCAGAAGTGCCTACCCATGGTGAAGAAATGCTGTCCAATGGCAGCAGTGCCTTTAGCTGATGGTGCATAGTAACAGCAGTGACCACCCTGCAGCAAGGACTGTGCCTGCCCCTTTCTCCAAAAGCACAATAGCCTAGGGTTTTGTTTTTTTTTTTTTTTTGCGGTACGCGGGCCTCTCGCTGTTGTGGCCTCTCCCGTTGCGGAACACAGGCTCCGGACGCACAGGCTCAGCGGCCATGGCTCACGGGCCCAGTCGCTCCGCGGCCTGTGGGATCTTCCCAGACCGGGGCACGAACCCATGTCCCCTGCATCGGCAGGCGGACTCTCAACCACTGCACCACCAGGGAAGCCCTAGCCTAGGGCTCTTAATTGATCCAATATAAAGCATAGGATAGAGCCCCAAAAGGACTGTCATTGGCCTTCTCACCAGGCTGAGCCAGAATGAGATTTGGTTTAGAAAAAAAATGTGATGTCTCTAGTACTCAAATGACATGGAATTGTTAACACTTGATGGGTAGTATGTACCTACACAAACAAAACCACACTATGTATATATCAACAGAATGACACTAGTTTCTCTGAGTAAGACGGTCAGGGGAGATTTTTATTTTAATTTCTAGAATGAATTCATATTAATTTTACAATCAGGAAAAATAATTCTAATAAGCCAGCAGATGCCTTTAAAACAAAGAAAATCTGCAGATAATTCAGAATGGCAAGAATTATGTCTTACTGTCTATTGCACCTCTTTGTTTCAGCATTAAAACAATGGCTGATATTTTTCAAGAGCTTTTAATGAACCAGGCACTGTGCTAAGCATTTTATGTTAGTTAATTTAATCTCCACAACAATAAGATGGGTACTATCATTAGCACCCTTTAAAAGAGGAGGAAAAATTATAAAGCATTATTAAGAGAAGTAAAATAGGGTCTGAAGAAATGGAGAGACATTCAAAGATCCTAGAATGCAAGGGTTGGCAGATTTTTTTCCATAAAGAAACAGATAACAAATATTTTAGGCTATGCGGGCTCTAGGGTCTCTGTTGCAGCTACAGAACTTTGCCAGTGCAGTGCAAAAGCAGGTACAGGCAATATGTAAGTTAATGAATGTGGCTGGGTTCCAATAAAATGTTATTTAGGAAAGCTGACAATGGGCTGGAGCTGACCCACTGGCCGTGGTTTGCTGACCCCTGCTATGGAGGAAGACAATATCATAAACATAAAACTTCCTAAATCAATACCTAATTTAATGCAATTCTAATCAGGAATTTAAGATAACGTTTTTCAACCTTTCAGAGAGGAGACCTTTTCAAGCAAGACAGGAAACCAAAAAGTCTTAAGGGAAAAAAATCTGACAATTCTGACTCCATAAAAATTAAATATTTTTGCACTGCCAAAGACAATACAAAAATATTGACAGAAAGACGACGGTACTAGAGAAAATATTTGGAACACCTATGATAGAGTATTAATCTCCCTAATATCGATAACCTCTTATAAATTATTAAGCAGAAAAAAAAAGTAGGAAAGTGAGCAATTCAATGAGGTTGGAATGAAAATGAATATCAAACAATTAAAAATATGCCCAACATTACTAGTAGTTGGGGGAATGTTATATAACAATAAAGAGAGGCAATAGTTTGCCAATCAGGCTGGCAAAAATTAGTGATAATATTCAGTGCCAGTAAAGGTGTGGGAAACCTCTCTCAAGTCTTATGATGCTGGTGGGGCCTGGACTCGCACACAATTTGGGAAAATAATCTGGTGGTACCTATTAAAATGAAAAAAGACAAATTTAAAATGACAAATTATCTACAAATTAAGGAAAAGAAAAATACTTCATATCAAGAACTATGAGTTATGGTCAGGCCTGTATGCTGAGGAAAATTTATAGTCTTCAAATGATTTTTCAAAAGAATATTGTGCTCCATTTCTATTTTATATGTATCATAGTTAAGATTGCTAGTATCTTTGTAACATCAGGAGGATGGCTACTTCCTGACTTTGATCAAAATGGGGCTTTCCCAGGGACACTTCTTTTAAAGTATTTTCCTTTGTCTCTCATGCCCATTCTGGGGCTTACTTTATCTTGTGCCTCGTTGGTCTATCCTTATGTAGCTATGTTGGTGATGTTGGCTCACGACTAAGAGTTTGTGCGTCTCTACCAGGACGTACCGGAGGGTTAATGTCCAATCACTTCTGGTCTCATGAACGGCACTCATTATGTGAACAACTCTAGGGCATTTTATTAAAAAGCTGTCCTATAAAAGTCCGAGCTGAAAGTTAGTACTCAAAGGAACAGAGGTGAGGATGGAGTCGGGGTGGTGGGCAAAATGACTTCTTAAGGTCTCTAAAGCCCTTTGCTCCAATAATTATGCAACTTCAAGGCATGATTTATTACAGTAAAGAAGTGTAGCTCATATTCTTCCAAATCAGCATAGTGACAGACTCTCTATGAACCTAGGCTAGAAGCTTCAAAAAAATAAATGTAATGAATTTATATTATGTCTTCCTCTGTCTTCAAAGATGGGCACACATCTGGGGGCCTCTTAGCCCACCCATATATCCACAGCTGAAAGTCGCCTATGAATCCTGCTAAGTAATCTCCCACAATCAACTAAATCTGTTGCAGGGCCTGAAATCGAACAGAACCCCAATGTGAATTGGATAGAACCGAGTGAGAAATAAGAATGGAATTTTCTCCATATGGCTCTGTCTCTAGAAATGTCACTAGGCAAAAAAAATGGGGATGGCAGGCAAAGGTTATGGACACAAGGCTTGGAAGTTTGATTCAGACTTGCATATCATACTCCAGCTGTTCATCTGAACTTCTTTAATAGGAAAGACGTTCCTTTATATCCGCTTGTCTTTTCCAATCATCACATCAGTGCTGTTCTTCCACTCCCAGAATTGCAGTAGGGAAGTGTCAGACCTTATGTAGGCTATTTTAATATTATTTCTCATGACTATTTAATACCATACCCTCCGCGTGAAGAGTTAGAGGTCCAGTCCCATCCCAAAGCGAGAAGCGGGCAAGGCTTTGTTCCAACAGATCCTAGTGCACCCACCTTTCCCTCCAGTGCTGGCCAGTTTTCCACCCCACTCCTGGTAAGGACCCACCCTTCCACCTCTGGTTTAGCAAAGTCACAGGAGGATGCCAAGTAGGAACTAAAACACAGAATCACTCTTCTTTTGGCCTGAGTTTCGGGGGGGAAATTATTCATCACTGATGCATCAAAATGTGAGTTTTGTTTGGGTCACACATGTCCCAGGACTTTGTTTGCAAACGTCCATTTGGGTGCCCCAGGGCTGCCTCCCTTCCTCCCGGAGATGGTCTGCGGCAGGCTCCGGGTGGTGTGGTGCTTTAGATTCCATCAGAAATCTAAAACCTGTAAACACACTGACAGCAGTCGGCCGAGGGATGTGAGAAACTCGCAAATGAACAACAAATGCAGGGAGAGAAAGGCCAGACCAAATGGACTGATGTTTTTCACAACCGTGGAGGGTTTAATCCACTGGTCTCAAACCATATGGCACGCTGAACACGAGCCGGGGGAGGCTGGGAGGTACTTGGCGACAGCCCATGGAAACATAAACGCAAGGCATTTTGTTTCCTTGTGTGTGCTTTTTTCCCTTTAAATATTTACTTTTTGTGTTTTGCCAGGACACAGTTTCCATCCCATATGCAGAACAGGCTGTTTTTGCAGATGGGGGTGGGGTAGGCAGGGGACAGCTTGATTCAGGGGACCTGTAATAGGATACTGATTCTGTCATGTCCAGGTTGCTCGCTTTCCTCCCCAGGGTGGCTCTGAGCAAAAACCTACAATCTTTGTGTCTAAGTCTGGTGGCTCCTGGAAAAAAAGAGCCCAGACCCACACCCACACGGTTAGCTGCGCCCCCAAAGGGAGAAGGCTGGCTGGCTTGTGGAAAAGGCAGGCCTTTGTTGGGCCAGCAGTAGGTGGTCTCTGCCTGTCAGGTCTGAGGCTGTGGGTGGGAACGTGCAAGTGAACCACAGTGGCGAAGAACGGAGTCTCTGGCTTGGAGGCTGCTGATGGGGCATCTTTCACAAACTTTCTACCTGATGGGAGACAGGAGAGGCAGGCCCAGGAAGAAGGGTGGCAACGGGAGGGGTGGGTGGGCGAAGGGAGAGCAGCTGGAAGAGAGAATGGGGGGTGGCAAATTCCCAAGTGAAATAGAAATGTACCATACAAAAATAAGTAAATTAGTCCTGGGCTGTGAGCCATGTTTGAACCAAAATAATGTAAGCAATCAGATGCTTACTGTCTCTGATTCACTCAAGCTTCCAAACACATTACTTAACAGAAAATGTCATAAAGGAGTGTAGTAGTTGCACAATGCTGGCCATGTGATTAGAGGGCAGGCTCGGAGATGGCAAATGCAGATGTCTTGAACTAAAAATACACAGCCCTGGCATTTTTTCATTGGTTAGGAGGGATGAGGGCTGGAAGAAGCATCCTGACATTCTCAGGAGGTCTCTGAGGGATTCCATTTGTTCCGCACGCAACCAGAGGAGTGGATGTGAGAGATGCCGTGTAAATACTTCTATCGGGGAGGGCAGATGCTCCTTCACCGACATGCAGAGTGAGCCCATGGAAACAAGACTCCTGCTAGGAAGAGGGAGATTAGTTTGTGCTTGTGAACTGCTTTTTAGTTTATAACATCTTCTCACGGTCACCACCCAGAGACACTGACATTATTGTCCTTATATTCTAGTGCAGTGTTTCTCAAGCTGTAGTGTGCAAAAGCAGCAGGATGGACTCAGGGGCTCCACCCCCAGAGCTCCTGCTCTAGTCCCTCTGGATAGGACCCAAGAATTTACATCTCTAACAAGCTCCCAGGTGACGCTGCTGCTGCTGGTCTTGGACAATACCTTTGAGTTGTACTGTTCTCAATGAGCTTAAGTGACAAGTGCCGTTATTCAACCAGGGTAGCTGGACTCCAAGGTTTCCCGCCAATACTATGATTCTTCTTACTCCTCATGTGCTTTCCCTGCCAGTCATGGTGCCTACGTCAGCTGAGCCTGGACTTGTACTCAGAGTCCTTCCTGACACAGTCTTCTTGGTAGCCACCAGCAATCGACCAGAGTTGATATATGTATAAAGTTACTTGTCACCTTTGAGTTGGTGGAATGGGCATTGGTCTAAAAGTTAGAGAACCCGGACTTAATCACTACTGGGCCATTAACTGGGTGTGGGGACACCATATTAGCATTTTAACCTGACTAAATACGTACAGATTCTGCAGTAATGGGTGAACTTTTGTATTGAATGATGTTGAATTCAGAGAGGTGACAGAACTTACTAAAGTGGATAAAGTGAAAATTGTAACCTGTGATGGTAAAAATACTGGCTCCAATACTACAGAATAAATAGGGGAAAAGGCTTTTTTATGCCATCCTCTGTTATTGTTCATCACTTTTTAAAGAGAAGCATAGAAGAGACTTTCTAAAAATTTTTTCTAGCATTGCAGAATGACTACACAATGCGGTACTGTCAGAGAATTTCAGTAGAAAGAATCTTATAACTGTACTCTCTTACATTATCTTCACTGTATAGTATGAAGAAACAGAAAATTTTAAAAATAAATCAAATGTTGTTGCCTTCCTAAGACCATTCTTTAATAAGTTCATTTTAAAACTCAAAAAAAAAAAGTTTCCTCACCTGTCAGATGAGAGGGCTGGATTGGGTCAATGGTTGTCAATTTGGATGATTCTAAGAATTATATTGTATTAGTCTGCTTGGGTTGCCATAAAAAAAATACCACAGGCTGAGTGACTTAGACAACAGAAATTTATTTCTCACACTTCTGGAGGCTGGAAGTCCAAGATCAACGTGTTGGCTGATTCAGTTCCTGGGGGTAACCTTCTTCCTGGCTTGCAGACAGCTGCCTTCCTGCTATGTCAGTTCTGGGGGCTAGAAGTCTGAGATCAAGATGTCAGCAGGTTTGGTTTCTTCTGAAGCCTCTCTGCTTGGCTTGCAGATAGCCACCTTCTCTCCGTCCTCACTTGGTTGTTTATTTGTGTGTGTGCATGTCTGGTGTCTCTTTTTATAAGGGCACAAATCTCACCATGACTACATCTAAACCCGATCACCTTCAAAAGTCCCCACCTTCAAATAGCATCGCATTGGGGTTTAGGGCTTCAACATATGAACTGGCGGGGGATGGGGGACACAATTCAGTCCATTGCACAGATGGATAGTTTGTTTTAAAATACAGCTTCCGGGCTTCCCTGGTGGCGCAGTGGTTGAGAGTCCGCCTGCCGATGCAGGGGACACGGGTTCGTGCCCCGCTCCGGGAAGATCCCACGTGCCGCGGAGCGGCTGGGCCCGTGAGCCGTGGCCGCTGGGCCTGCGCGTCCGGAGCCTGTGCTCCGCAACGGGAGAGGCCACAGCAGAGACAGGCCCGCGTACCACCAAAAAAAAAAAAAAAAAAAGAAAATAAAATAAAATACAGCTTCCTGGGTCTTTCCAGAGCTTCTGATTTGGTCTGTTTGGGGCAGTATCCAAACATTTATATTTTTAGCAGGCACACCACATGACTCTCAGACTCACTCAGGCTTGAGAAGCTCCGGGTGATTTGGTCACTAAGTTTCCTGATTCCTAAGCAGTGCACTTCTGGCCCTTACAGCTGCTTGCTCACCTCTCTACATAAGCACTTTGCCCACCTCACTCACAGCTGCTGACACCGGATGGAGAGCCTGGCTTATTAGGATGCAGATCTCTAACCCAGGACCTCTCCTAGAACAGGGCATACAGTAGGCACATAATCAGTGTTTATTGAGGGCCTTGCCCAGGACCATTTCTAACCTTAGCAGTCTTTGAAATGTGTAGATCATTTCTGAAGCTCTCTCAAAGGGGTTATGTGACATTATTTAGGAAAAAGGCAGTAGGGCTGTCTTTGTTTTACTGTCCAGGAGGCTTAAACAACAGTGAGTACATTTCCATTTCCCTCTCTCCCCGAGCAGGGGAAAGCAAAACAACTTGAGCTGTGACTAGAAAATGAATATACACAGGCACAAAGAACAGGCCCCCTCCTCCTAGCCCTCTGGCCAGCTGCTTCTTTCTTTTATTCCCCACTGACTACAAGGCCAATGTTGAAAGCAAATGAAAGATGATAAAACTGAGGCTTTGTTAGGACAATATAATCCAAGAGAAAATGAGGAGTCTTTTCTACATTTCTTTAGTCCCATGAGGAATAATGAAGTAAGGACAGGGAAGGGAATGTGGAGTTTTCTCTGTTAAAAATTAGAGTAAGAGGAAGAAGATAGCAATGCAAAGTAGTTGAACTGCTATATAGAAAATTATAAATCATTCCTGAAAAATTACGATGAGGTATCACTACCCACCTGTTAGAACAGTGAAAATAAAAAACAGTGACAATATCAAATGTTGGTGATGATGCAGAGAAACTGGATATCTCTCAGACATTACTGATGGGAATGTAAAATGGTATAGCCATTCTGAAAAATAGTTTAGCAGTTTCTTACAAAACTAAACATACCACATGATCCAGCCAGTGCACTCCTGGGCATTTATCTCAGAGAAAATAAAATTTATGTTCGCACAAAAACATGTACAGGAATGTTCATATTAGCTTTATTTGTTGTAACCAAAAATTGTAAAAAAACCCAAATGTCTTCAATGAATGAATGTTTAAACATACTGGAACATCCATGCCATGGAATACAACTCAGTGATAAAAAAGCATTATTGATACATGCAACAACTGGGATGGATCTTAAGGGAATAATGCTGAGTGAAAAAAGACAATTTCAAAGTGTTTTATACTGTATGATTCCATTTATGTAATATTTTTAAAATGGCAAAATCATAAAGATGGAGAAGAGATTAGTGATTATAGTCGTGATTACACAAATCCACACATGTGATAAAAGTGCATAGAACTACACACACACAGACAAATGCATGTAAAACTGATGAAATCTGAATAAGATCTGGGATTGTACTAATGTCAGTTTCTTTGTTTCAATATTGCACCACACATAGGTAAGATGTACCATTTGGGGAAATTGGGTGAAGGGTACACAGGACTTCTGTACTATTTTTGCAACCTCCTGTAAACCTATACTAATTAAAAAATTTTCCTGAAGAGAAAAATAAATATCTAAAGGAATGCATTTTCTCACACTGGAAATTCGTTGTAATTATTGAGAAAAGCAATTTAATTTCTTTCCCTTTTGGAGTAGCATGCACCGTCTTTGTTTCTTCAACAGAACTGTTATTATTAGTCACCTTAAAAGGCAAATGTTATATAGAATAGAGAACCCAGAAATAAACCTTCTCATATGTAGTCAAATGATTTTTGACAAGGGTGCCAAGACCACTCAATGGGGAAAGGATAGTCTTTTCAGCAAATGGTGCTGGGGAAATCCACATGCAAAAGAATGAAGTTGGATCCTTTTCTTACATCATCTGCAAAAATCAGCTCAAAATGGATCCAAGATCTAAGGGTAAGAGCTAAAACTATAAAACTCTTAGAAGAAAACATATAGAAAAGTTTCATTTGGCAATGATTTCTTGAATATGATGCCAAAACTAGAGGCAGTAAAAAAGAAAAATAGATAAATTGGACTTCATCAAAATTAAAAATTATTGTGTGTCAAAGGACACTATCAACAGAGTGAAAAGGCAACCCACAGAATGGGAGAAAATATTTATCATATACCTGATAAGGGATTAATATCCATAATTATTAATTATGGATATTATTAATATCCATAATCTGTAAAGAACTCTTACAACTCAACAACAAAAGACCCCACATACCCAAGTTTTAAAAAATGCATGAAGAACTTGAATAGACATTTCTTGAAAGAATATATAGAAATGGCCAAAAAGCCCATGAAAAGATGCTCGACATCACTAATCAGTAATAAAATGCAAATCAGAACCATAATGTGATACCACTTCACACCAATTAAGTTGGTTATTAAGAGAAAACCAAAAGATAACAAAATTGGAACACTTGTGCTTTGCTGGTGGAATGTAAAATGGTGCAGGCACTGTGGAAAATGGTATGGTAGTTCAAAAAAACTCCAAATTAAACACAGAATTACCACATGATCCAGCAATTTCACTTCTGGGTATATACCCCAAAGAACCGAAAGCAAGGGCCTGAACAGGTATTTGTATACCCATGTTCATAGCAACATTATTCACAATAGCCAAAAGAGGAAAACAATTCAAATGTCTGTTGACGGGCGGTATATACATACAACGAATTCAGCCTTCAAAAGAAGTGAAATTCTGACATATGCTATAACATGAATGAAACTTGAAGACATTATGCTAAAAAACTAGACATAGAGGACAAATATTGTATGATTCCACTTATATGAGGTACCTAGAATAGTCAGACTCATGAAGTAGGACAGTGGTTACCAGAGGCTGGGGCGTGGGTAGTGGAAATGATTGTTTAATGGGTATCGAGTTTCAGTTTGGCAGGATGAAAACTTCTGGAGACAGATAGTGGGGATGGTTGCCCAACAATGTGAATGTACTTAATACCACTGAAATGTACCCTTAAAATGGTTAAAATGGTAAGTTTTATGTAATGTATGTGTTGTTAGTACAATATTTTTTTAAAGTATTACTAGAGATAAATAGGTCACACACACAAGTCAAACTTTGTCAAATTTTTCTCCTCATTCACTGTATTCTTTCTTTCGATCTTCAAGAAGAGTTTGTTTTACCACAGGCTCAAGTAAAATGATAACAGGATTTATGACAAACTGCAATGATGCCAAGCAACAATTAGAAAAGTTAAAACTTTCAGCTTGGCATTTGCAGTCCTGTGCATTTCAAGTTAAAGTCACTACTCCTGTTATATTTACGTCTCCCCCCTCAAAGAACTCAGTCTGGCAAGGCTACTCGTGGTGCTCTGAATGCAATTATTCCGTCCTGATTCATACCATTTGTCCTTCCTAGAATGACCGCTATTCTCTCTTTCTTCTCTATCTGTCCAAATCCTATCCATCCTCCAAATCCTGTTCACATTCCACCTTTACTGGGACAAGTTCACTCAGTGACTTCTCCCTCTCTTCTACTCACCTGTTACACTTTTTGCCCAGAACCATTTTTTGGCATCTGTAGTTTTTAGTGAGATTTACAAGTACAAATTTCAAATTCTTCCAAACAGTGTGTAAGATCCTCAAGGCACAAACCAAATCATTAATCTTTTTTCACCACCAAGTCATTCAGTGCTATGATTTTCAGAGTGAGTACTTAGTTGGGACTAGAACCCATATCTTCTAAGTTCCTACTTTTACTCACCACAGCTGCCTAACGGAATTATTTTATTTATGTCTGAGATATACGGTATGCAGAAATGATAAACAATAAATGTCAATTACAGTATTCCACCTGTGGATGAAGCATATTAAATTAATGGTAGAAGTAACCTTGCATGGTTCGAATTGGCAGGTCTGTGGGTTGTATACATCTTCCTGCTGGATAAGCAGAGATGTAGATGACTGTTTGTGGTGTGGAAATAAATAAAGACCACCCACAGAGAACAAACAAAGTCTATTTATTCAGAACTGGCTCCAGCTAGGGAGGCAGCCTTTATCACTCGAATTTGGCAGAGACTCCAAGGCAGGCAGGGGAGCTGGAAAGCTTTATAGTAGTGGCAAAAAGGGAAGGCTGCAGGTGTGCCCTGTCTGGAGTCTGTGGGTCTGGGGGGGGCAGAAGAAGAATAACTAGAAGTGGGGCTGCTATGTGGTTGGTTAAGGGTGGAGATTTGGCTTTTGCCTCTAAGACCTCTTTGGTCTTAAACTGGAAGCAGAGACAAAAATCAGGGAAGCTGTCAGTTATTAATAAAGTCCTGGCTGTCTTGAGCTGACTTGTACAGTTTACTTTTTGGCTTCCTGGACCAGTGGCTAGAGATAGGGGGTATGACTTCCTGCAAGCATTATAGACAGCAGGCTGGCTGTAGGTCAGTTTCCTAAGTGGGTGGTGCAGATTGTGGATCAGAGTTCTATTTTTGTATATGGTCATTGCCTGCTTGTGTATTCAGTCTCTCAGTGGTTATACTTAGGGAAATTGACCACATCTTGCTCTCTGAATAAACATCACCCTCCTTTCCCAGACTGAAATGAAGAGGCACATTCAGGAACCATGCCTCCATCTTATGGAACAGCAGGTCCTGTGCTGTATACTATGTCCCCACAAGTCTTCCTTAAAGCACTACTTTTCTTATGTTAGTTCCCTGCTTTAAAAAATGTGCACTAACTCTGGAATGAGGTTAAACCTGCTGCATCTGCCATACTCACCCAATCTTTGTTTCCTTCCTCCTCAGTGCTTCACTCAGGTGGGAATCCTTGCCTCTCCCCACCATCCCCATGCTTATTCTTACTTCCTTGCCCTTTCGCCCATGGCCTCCCACTTCCTGGAATGCTTTCTGCTCTCTTCTCCAAATACTGCCCATAGTTCAAGTTTCAATGCCGAACCCACCACCTATATGAACCATCTCCTCACGACTCTGGTGATATTTGCGTATTTTCTGAATCTTGAGAGGATGGACTTGCATTCCTCACAGGGGGGTCGCCAGTGGCTTTGTATCAGAGACTCACCTGGGGAAGCTGGTTAAAATGCAGTTTTGAGTCCCCTCTCAGAGATTCTGATTTGTTGGCTCTAGGTAGGATGGGAGGGTCATATTCAGACTGGCAAGGAACAAGGGGAAAGAGTGCTTTGATGAAAAAGGAACATGTGCAAGGGCATATGGGTGGGAAAACACACTCGGGTGTGTGTATGTGTACATATTACATATTAGGGAAAACTTGGAAAAGACTTAGAAATGAACCAAAATGATAACTGTCTTCAAATGGAAAACCAGGCATTGTGTGGCACACTCTTTCAGATGATTGGATTCTATGGGGTCTCTGTTCCTCTCACTGTCTTTGAGCTTTTCAGAACTCTGTAAATTGTAGATAACTGATAACAGTGCAAATGAATTTTGCACATGGGTGGAGTCCCCGTTGATTTCCCTCCCAGCTGTGGAAGGAGTCACTTTTTCATCTATTGAGCACATTCATTTCAGTTTTCTTGATGGCCTATATATGTGTCTGTTCTTCCGGTTCTCCTTTAAACCAGTTCTAACAGCTCACTGGCTCTCTCATTAATCAATCAGTTAAATAAAGCCCTTGACACATGTTCATTTTACACAGGTTCCCCCTGCTATCTGAAAGCAGAGCGTTCCTTATGAAACATTTCGTAAGCCGAAATGGCATAAAATGAAGCATCCTGCTAATGGATGCATGAAATAAATCCGGATAAAGCACAGAGGCTCACAGACACAGTCCAAAGGTATGAAGGCTTGATGCTGAGACGCTGAGTTTAGTTCCTGGGGAAAGAGCTCAGCGGCAGCACTCTCACTGCTTGGGGTTCACACTGTCTCTGTAACAGTTTGCTGTGAAACAAACGCTGAGCACTATTTTTGCTTTTCACCTTTTTCGGTAAAATCCAAACTCCTCTTCGGATTTCTTTCAGTTAGCAAAAAACAGGTACTAATGCAGATCTCTCATAAGAACAAAGTGACCTAAAGCAAACTTTCGAAAAGTGGGGGATACCTGTGGTTCTATGAGTCTTGGTTTTACCTTGTAAAAACTTCTCTCTCTCACATACACATGCACATACACATACACATAACATACGTAGGCCCTACTCGGCTCAGTCACCTCACCCTGGTTAAATGGTTTAGTTTCGTGAGAAAGGTAGGTTGGAAACTGCTGAAAGGCCAAACCATGCAACTGGGACTTTACTGGGTAATTTGCCTTTGAAGTGGTCATTCAAAATGCTGGCATCATCATTTTTTAATTATTCATCCCTCCCAGATGCCTTTGAGTAAGAATGAGTGGATAGCATTGCTCTTAGCTTTTCCATATGTCTCTGGGAACTTGCCTCTGGAAGTCTCAAAGTGCCACACAAGGGCAAGCATCAGATCTTCTGCCTGCCGGTTGCTCTGAGTGTACTCACAAAATATGTTGACTCTTTCATCTGTAGGAAGCCAGGGAAATTCTGCCTCAGGATGCCTTCTGGAATGCTCTCCTCCTCCTGGATCTCACCTGGCCAGGCAGCTGGAACCACTTCACCATCCAGAAGCCAGTAGTGCACCAGCCTAGCCACCTGCACACCATAGAACCCCACCTCTCCTGGCCCAGGGCTGCTTCATTCCTTTTCTGGTCCTTGTTTAAAGAGCATTAGGCAAAAAGTCCAGGTGCTGCCTGCACCTTTTGCCTTTCAACTTTTCACAGACAGACTCTTCTTCACCACACTTTATATTCCTCTGAAATCTCTTCTTGACTAGGCCTCATCCTTGGGCCTGTCTTTGGCCTGCTTCAGGCGGTTGTAGCAAGAATCCTGCTAAATCAGCTTAGAGAGAATCCTACCACCCTTGGTGTCTGATCCTCCTCAGTATCTAATCACTCTGACCTGCCTTCCGCAAGAATCTTAAGTTGGTTTAGCAAGAATCCCCCTACCCTTGCTGTCTCCTCTGAGTGCTTTTCTATCCACTGATGCCCGCCTCACTCTGCTCCTTGGCTATAAATCCCTAGCTGTCTTGGCTGTATTCAGAGTTGAGCCCTATGTCTCTTCTTTATTGCCATAATCATGAAGCTTGTTCCCTCAGTCCTGAATAAAGTCTACTATATTAACAAGTGTCAGAATAATTTTTTTTCTTTATCATCACTAGGGTCTGAGCTCAAAGGGGTGACTTGTCCCCGGCTATTCTGACCCCTAAGCAAAGATGACTCAACCTGACTTGGGCTGCCTTTTTCTTTTGGAGACCCACCCGCACCAAATCACCGTCTCTTCATCTTCCAAGGCATCCTTTCATGCATGGGCAAGGGGACGCCTCTAGTCTGCAACCCTGGGAGAGAATCACCTGTTCCTCTTTTGCCCTTGAAAACCTCTTACCTTGTAGACCCTTCTGTGTGCTTCTCCATGTGTGGAAGGGACCTGATGATTTTGTAACCCACCTCGCAGGGCTCCCTGGGGAGATGTCTGATTCTTTAGAAGGAGAGAATTCTACATGCTTGGGACGCCTAAAACATTCTCAGCCTCATAGAACCCAAACAGAAGTCAACCCCCAAAATGTGCAAGGACAAAAGGGGGTAGGAAACGTGCCTAAACGGCTGAAACAACAAACCATTTTCGTAAAGGGCAAAGAATGATTTCCTACGTGGGAAAGAATTTACAACCTTGGTTGCTTTCCTTTCTTTTTTCCGGCTTCCTCCTCCTTGTGCAATAAAGGAGATCAGTTTGTCCAGGCACCCCTTCTTTTTGATGAGAGCCTACCTCTGGGAAAGGGATTGGGCTTCAAGGAACACATAAAAGAAAGTAGTAAAAAAAAAAACACAGTACAACCCAGCGCAGTGCCACGGCATCGCCTGTGACTGGCAGGGCTGTCCTTGGTGTCCGAGCTGCCCTGTACAGGAGGAGAGCGTTTGTGAGTGAGGTCAGCCTAATTAGCCAGGCTAATGTCTGGTTTCCTGGGGAGAGCTTTTGTGAAGTAATTGCCTGCCTTGGGGTCAAAATGCAGTAATTACAGGTCTTTTTTTTGCCAAATGAGATAAACAGCCTTTGAATTCTTCCAGCAAGGAAGCCAATCACACTGAGAGACTTCTCTTTGTGCCCCACAGTGGATATTTTGACAGGTGATTTCAATACCATGCAGCTATTTATTTATTCGGGGCTTGGGACATAAACACAAACATCTTGGCCTACAGTTCTGTACATTAAAAGACTATCAGACTCTGTTAGAACCGAATGTGGTGATTTTGCGGCCGAGAGTCCACTTAAAATGCTGACGTTGGAGAATAAGGTCGGCAGATATTTTGAGCTAAAACAGAAATTCCACCACAATTTTAAAGTTAACAGAACAGCAGAATTATCCATGTAAACCAGCTTCCTTTCTCCTAGTTGTTTGCTTATTTTCTCTGTTAAAATCAACAACGAACAGTCTGGGAGGACCGTGGAAAGCTAATAAGGTAGGAAAAATCGTTTCCACCTCCGGAGGTAAACAATAGAGGCATGCAGACTGGATTAATTCCGAGCACGACAGAAACATATTTTTACCAGTCCTGGTTGAGGTGAAGGTGACTGACCCCAGAGTGTGAATAAACTGGTGTGGAGACCCGGAGATAGGAAATGGGGATATGTCTTATAAATAAAATGAGCACCATTTCAAGGATTTTGTTGCCTCCTGGTGTCCCCCCCACCCCACCCCACAGGCAGCCAGCTGGCTACCCCTGGTAACCCAAAACCCATGTGTTGCTCAAAGACCAGCAGCATTAATATCACTGGGGAATTTGATTGAAATGCTGAGTCTTAGGCCCCACTGCAGACCTTCTGAGTCACAATCTGCATTTTTGTAAATTGAACTACAGTTGATGTATAATACTGCGTTAGTTTCAGGTGTACAACAAAGTGCAAAATCTATACTTTAACATGATCCCCAGGGGATTCCTACAATTAGTCAAGATTGAGAAGCCCTGGTTTAAATTACCCTGGGATAGGGTTTGTTCCAGATAGGAGTAGCTCATTTTGAGCAAAGACATTGACAAGGCCGCAGCGTGGGGACGAACGTGAGAAGGAAAGTACCAGGGTGTTGACATACAACATTCTGGTCTCTTTAGAAGAAAAGTGATTTTTACATGACTATATCCCACTTTTTAAATGTCAAGACTCAGTTGCACAAGGGAATTCCAGCCACCGCCACCACCCATCTCCCTCCCTGCTCTCCCTAGGAAACGTGACACCCAAAGGTGAAGGAGATAGGCTCACTCCATCCCTGAGTCTATCTGATGCAGCTTTTGACACTCTAGGTCACCTATTTTTTTGAACATGTGGCTGGGGCATGTCTGTTATCGCCTCTTCCCAAACATCTTTGAGGAAGGGCCATTCATATGGAAGCCTGGTAATTAATGATGTGGCAACCCTCTCAGCATCACCACAAACCTTAATGATTAGAAGGAACTGCCTGCCGGGGTGGGGTCCAGAAGGCAACACATGACATAGAGCATGGATGTTTTCAACCATTTAAAGATGTGGATTGGGCCCAACTCACTATATTGTGTAGCTTGCATCTATACACTAAAAACCAAGACCTCAACCAGCAGTCAGCAATCCCTAAGGAAAAGGGAAGGAATTAGATTGCACTACAGTATTTCCATTATTTTAATTGTATCTGAGAACTTGAAAACCAAAATGCTTCTAAAGCCTTCTGAAAATGTTACTCCAAAATCATCACCTACCAAGAAACTTCTAGCTGATGACAGACACTCTATTCCTGAAATCAAAATCTCTTCAAACCATCCTCAAGGGATTCCATTCTTAATTCTGCACAAAATACATCAGCGTTATCTAGCCGGGACTCTGCCTGGCTATGCAAGGGAAGCATCACTAAGTGCAAGCTGTTGGGCATACGCAAGCCACAATACTAGGCAGGATAAAGAGTATTCTTCATTCAACAAGAGTTTATTAAGTATATAATGTCTAGATACTGGTCTAGGATGAATAAATATAATAGCAGTTAAAATTCTGTAAATGTCTGGTATATATTAGGCAACGTTCTATGCAGTTCTCACTTATTGTCTGATTTCACTGAAAAATAATCCCATGAGATAGGTTTTGTAGATTTGGAGGCTGAGGCCCAGAAAGTCCAAATAATTTGCCCGAGTCCACATATCTATTAAGTGGTGGAGCTAAGGTTCAAACCTAGGGACTTGTGAATTGGTACTCTTAATACCAAAACAATCCACAACTCCAAGAAGACTGACACTACCTTTGCTCTCATGGCACTTCCTATATCACAGGGAACACAGATATTAAACCACTAATTGCAAGTCTGACAAATTTCACAAAAGGTTGCTATGGAAGCATATCAGAGGGGGACCAAAGTCTTCCTGAATAAGTCATAAATTTAAGTTGCAACTGAGGACTCCACGGTTAGGGTTTCCAAAGGGAGGCCAGAGCATGAAGCTGGAGCCAGATTAGGGGAAGCCGGGTGAGCTATGGTAATGATGTTGAATTTTATTTGAAGAGTAACAGAAAGCCTTTAAACTAAGTGAGAGAGTGACACAATCCAACTAAAACAACAGCAGGGCTGGGGCTTGGAGATGGGTGGTTTGGAGGTGGTGAGGGAGGCCTCAGCAGGAGGCTGTTGCAGTAGGGATGGTAATGGCTGGGCCAGAGTGTTGGCCATGGGGATGGGATGCATGATGGTGAGATGGGATCAATGAGGCTTGATTTAACCTGGGGAGCAAGGGAAAAGGAGTTTGGGTTCCAAGACATAAAACATAAACAGTAGAGCTAAATATAGACTCATTGACTTGATAAAGTATAATCAGGTATTACAAATCATGCTGTAGAGTCCCTCCTTCATATTTTATCACCCACACTATGAACCAGGCATCCTGCAAAGTGGTTTATATACATTTTATCATGAATCTTCATAACAACCCTGTGAGACTAGCACTGCTCGGATTCCTATTTTACACATGAGGAAGGTGAGGTTTAGGAGGATTGAGCAGAGGGCCCAAGGCCATAAGAAAAGTGGTTGGAAGAGCACTAAAGTTCCAGCCTATCTTATTCCGCAAGCCACAGTCCCCACGTCTCTATTTCCTGAACTTGTCTGATAAGACTCACCTGGGATACTTGCTGAACAAACATGCTGCTGGGCTCCACCCCTGGACAGCTGATTAAATGAGTCTGGGCCCCAGGATCTGTATGTTCACAAGCCTGTCACCAGGCCACACTGGGCAGCACTGACCTGTGCTGACTGAGAAGCAGAAGGTGGGGGTAGGAGGCCAGCATGGCCACTTTCTAATGGGTCCCGGTTCAGCCATTTCTCTCTGCTCTGATCAGTTTTTCTCATTTGCCTTCTCCTTTGCCCTCACTCTGCTTTGTGCTATTCACAGAACTCATCACAACTGGGAATTTTATTGTATTATGTATTGAGTGGTTGTCCAGCAGCCCCTCTACAACATAAACCTCAAGAGGGCAGGACCTGGCTGGCCCCTGGAGCCTGCCAGGACCGACCACCCTCTTCCATGCCCTCCTCTCTCTCTGGAGCGTGAGAGCCATGGACTGGTCCCCTTGCTTCCATCTTCCCCTGGCCAGCCTCCATTCTGAGCCTGCATAATCTCTGTGAGACTCCCATCAATCCCATTATCTTAGTCCTTTGAACAAGACCAGCTGCACTCTGACCCCAGCCTCCCCTTCCTTCCTCCCTCAGTCCCTTGGCTCGAGCCAGGCACACTGGCCCCCAGTCACCCCAAGTGATGTTTTGTAGTCACCCCAGGTAGTCTGAGCCATCAAGGGTCACATGTGCAGCTCCCAAAGGCATCTTCCTGGGGATGCCAGTGCTGCCCTCGGTCTGTGCTCTGTGGAGGCAGCAAGGCTGGACGCCACGCCCTCAGGTGGCCACTCCTCCACCCACTTGCTTTCCTGGGCTATTGCTGAGCCCTTCAAGAGAGGGCTGATTGCTCTCTGGCTCCCGGAGAGGCCGTGCTGCGGACCTGGGGTGGAAGGCTCCAGAAGGTGTCCTGAGCAGGAGGTCAGGAGGGCTGCCGGCCGCCCCGGTGGAGAGCCCTGGCGGTGGGCAGGGGAGGGGGGGATGCAAGGAGGCCTCGGCATGCACGCACAGAGCTCTGCGGTGCCTGCTCCCTGGGTGGCCCGGCCGGTGGCCTGCTGTGCTCTGTGGAGTTAAAAGAAAGCTTTGGGTAGAGAGGGACCTTGCTGCTCAGGGCCTCCACCATGGCTTAAGCCACACATGGCTAAAGTACACAGATGATTAGCAATCAAGGGAAGGACCTCCCTGTGAGGGAAAATGACACAGGGGTTACTCCTCTGTAAACAGCTCCAGAAAAAGCACCGGTTCCTTTTACAGGCTCTTTACTTCCTTTGAGAAGCTGCAAATGTACCCACTGAGTGCTTTAGCTCTCAGCTCTCCAACAGGGGAGGAGGGACACCGACACACACACTCACCCACAGACCTATACAGCCTCCCAAAGAGAAGAAAACCCCAAAGGCCATCAGGGCTTCTCAGCAGCCTGTGCCCTAAGATTGGATCCCCTGTTTCATAGAACCCGTGGTGCCTGAAACAGAACACGGATTTGCCTCCGGGTGATGCAGTCCAAATGGCTGGCGTGGTGGCATTCTTTGAAGGTGTGTTGTCCCAGCACCTCCATTTCACAGGTTACTTGTAAGCAAACAACATAGAAAATTTGCACGTTGCCTTTGTAATTTACTCCAAATTTAAATCACGTGGATAATCTGTCAGGCCCTCTTGAGAAAAGTTGGGACAGAGGCTTATGGGGTTTTGATGCTTACATTAAGAACTTCAGATCCTACTCACATCTGTGAAACGAGAGCATTTTGGGGTCTTTGCAGCGGAGTGATTACAAGTTTCCCTTTACCTGGGAAGCCTGAAAACAACATTCTTTGGGAATAAAGATTTTTGCTTGTGGTAATGGCTACTAAGCTTGTGAGTGACGGAAAGCCCCACACTGGCCTAAGCAGCAAAGGACATTTCTAGGCTTCTACAGCAGGGAAGTCCTGATGGGCTCAAGCACTCTGGTGAGACTGGTGAAAGTGAGCATGTATTGAGCCCTGAATGTGGAATGCACGAGCCCAGGCATTTAACCCTCCATTCACCCAATGACCCAGGCTCTAGCCTCATCTCATTTTCAGAGGGACAGGTTGAGGAGGAGGACCCACAGCTGGAAAGCGGCAGGGTCTGGACAGGACTAGGAGGGCGTAAACAGCTGAGTCCCTAAGCACGACTCAGTCTTGCCTCCAGTGTCCCAGGTGTACTCTTTCCCCTTCTTGGATCTGCCACCCTCCAAATTTGTCCCATTCTTCCCTACTGGGCACAGGCTTCCTCCCTGCGTGGAGAAGCCCTCACTGGACAGCCTCTTTGCCTTGGGCCTCCAGGCCAGGGCAGTTTCTCCCAGTAGCTCTAGAGAGCAGGAACTGGGCTAGGCAGGGAATATAGCCCTGTGACAAGGGCCATGTGCTGGGCATGGTGACAAACTAAGATTCCACCACCAGCCTCAGCTACTTCAGGGATATGGCCCAGGGTCACCAGATCTTCCAGTTTTCAAGAAAAGCCTGAAATCTGGATTTTTCATGTAAATTTTTCTGCTTTTGAAAATGCTATGTAGGCCTAACAAAATATATCTTGGAGCCATCAGTGTTCAACCTCTGCTCTCCAAGAAGTGTCTTGGAGAACCAGCCTCAGCTGTTCATTCTTGAAGCAGTTACTTTGGCCAGGCCAGTGCCTGGGATGCTCCAGCCATCTGGGACCTGGTCCACTGCCTGGTGGAGGAGGGGTCACGACAGACAGCCCCACCGAGACCACCCTGCATGAGGACGGAGTTCCCAAAGGAGAATTGATTGAATAAACTTTAGAACTTCCATAGAGCTGCGTGTGTGAGTCCATAGTGCCACAGGACAAATTGTAAAAGAAAAAAAATATTCCATTCAAAAGTTAAAGTTGGTTATTTTTTGGAAAAGCTTCAAAGCAGAGGTGAATATACCAGGCTAAGAGAAGGCTGACATAAGCACTAGTGATGTTTCTCCAGCCTTTAATGAATGTGTTTTTGTCAGAAATTAGGGGACACGCTGAGGTTGAGTTGGAAGCTTGGTTTCTATTTCCTATTCAAATTTTGGCCTGTCTGATGAGATGAATACAAAGGAACCAGATGTGGTCCCTTTGTAACATTTGCTGATTATTGGAGACTTTGCCTGCAAGGCATTTCCACCTGGGGCAGGGTCTGGATTATGATTAGCAACTTTTGGAACCTTTCTAACTTGGGTTATAACTGCCTAGGCCATCTAGAGGAAAAAATGGTGTGTGTACACATGCCTCATGGTAGACTTCAAATTCATAACTGAATAATTCTGCAGGCATGAATCTGAATATTCCTTGATAGGAATCATCATGTCACTTGGAGGTGAAACAATGTGTGATACAATGAGCTGAGCACCAGCAGGGGACCCTCGGCACTTAGTCCTCATGTCTCAGTGTCCTTGTCACAGAGCCTAAGATTATACTAGCACAGTCTCGCCTCAGGCTCAGAGCATTGTATGTCTATGCTAAGTTTAAATGGTTTAACCTGGAAGGATGGTGTATTAGTACATATAACATGACCTGCTGTGTACTGTGTCTGCCCTGTTTCAGGTGTTACACACACCCTTCCTATTAAAAGTATTTAATAATTGTTAAAAGATTTTAGCCCATTTTTCAAAGGAGGAAACTGAGCCTCCAGGAGTTGGAGTGAAGCTCTATATATACCAATTATATTTATCATATAGCTAATAATTGGCAGAGGCAAGGTGCCAGGAGCATCATATAGGACGCTTATGGCTACAACTAAGAGAAAATTCCAACTCAAAATGACCTCATGAGGAAATTTATTATTTAATGGAACCGTTAAGTCCAGAGGTCAGATGGTTCTAGGGCTGGTTAATTTCACAGCTCAAATGACACCGGCAAGAACCCAGGTTCTTTCTTTCTGTTTGCCATCCTTCACAGGTCAGCCTTGACCTCGGTCCTCATTGTTCCAAGTTGGCTGCATCCCTTTCAGACATGGCCACACCTAGAGCCAGGGGGCAGTGAGAGCCTCGCACTGGTTCTCACTCCCTTTTCTCACACTGGATTTTGAATGGTCTGCAGCTACTTCTTCTGATTTTTCCTGTAAAGTTGCATTTGTAATGCTCATTTTCTTTCACTTAGCCTTAGGCTGAGAAGAGCTCTTAGCTGATGTTTTAGACAAGGTTATGTGTATCAGTCAGGGCTTGTGAACCAGTGCTTGCAAGTGACTCAAGTCCCATCTCCCTACTTCCGGCTTCTGTTCTGTGTGTTGACTGAGAGTCTGGATTTGGGAAAACGGTTGCAAGTTACTTAATGTCTTTGTACCTCAGTTTCTGTATCCATAAAATGGGGATCATGTTAGAACCTGCCTCAGAGGGTTGCTCTAAGCACTAAATAAATTAGTACATGGGAAATCCTTAGCATAGGGTCTGGCCTATGGTAAGAGCTCAGTAGGCCACAATTATTAATGTTATTCTCCAAGGTTCCTCCTCCTGGAAGGGACATGTATGAGGCAGCTCTGATGTGACATTTTTACAGTTGGTGCTCCAAAGGAAGACAGGGTTATCCCACAGCCTCAGCTTCCAGGGAGGCCACTGTGGCTTGCTGTGGTACCCTCTTGGCCCAGGCTGGATCAGGAGTCAATGCCCTGTGGCAGGGTGTGTTACCAAGGCTGTTGCCCCAGAACCATACCCCTGCCCCTCCCTCCAGGCAAACTTGCAGAAAATCACAAATAACCATACCCTCTAGCTGTGTTCACAGCACAGGAAGAGAGAGTCTAACCACAAGAAAACTGGCGCAAGCTTCAAACGTGGGACAAAGGTCGCCCTGCAGCTCATTACCATCTCATTGTCATAGTAAGATCTCTGCCTGTCTGTGCCAGGATGGTTCGACCCACTTCTGACCCAGATACCAAAGGACCATACAAGGGCAGAAAAGAGGTGGCACTGCCGTTCCAGGAAGAACCTCACCTATTCCCAGAAAACCAGTGCATATGCCTCCCCCTCATTAACCTTGCCCTTAAAATCCTGCCTTAATCATCCCCCAGGCAAGAGGTTTCCCGCCTCTCCATTCTCTGGCCATTGAATAAGGCTTGCGCAGCTTTGATTTCAGCTTCGGTTTCATTTTTGTCTGCACAACCCCCAACGGAAAAAGAACCTTTGCCGCCAAGGCGGGGGCCTCGGCCAGTTAAGACCCAAGTGGGGGTCCATACGACCTAATTCCGTCACAGGTGCAGCAGCTGGCATCTCCCCAGACCTCCCCAGCTTTCGAGAGGAAGGAGCAGTTTCCTGAAGGAAATCAGGTGGAGCTGTGACCAGAGGAAGAATGGGAGGTGTGCTAGGCAGATATTACTTCTGATGAGCCACTACCTTTGCCTTCCGGTTGAGCCCAGAGGAGTTGGGATTTGGATTCAGTGCTGAATACATTAGACTCTGTGTTAGCAGCTGTGGTTGTAAAAAATCTTTGGGTCACAATATAATCCTTAATTCTGAGTTCCAGATTGCAATCTCATGTCCAACAATTCTCAGTATTTGATAGTATTTATATTACTGAACATTTTATAGTGAAAATTTGGAGGGGCAAATGACACCTTCAGAGGCTCAGCTTTAATACACACACAAAAAACCTTTCTAGTTACTTCTTTGATCATATAAGGATTATATGTGAAAAAGTGTACACAAGTCAAACCAAAGCAGACAGCAAAGTCCGTCTCATTAGGGTAAGGCTCCTAATGTGCCCTGGCTTCAGAAACACATGCAGCACTTAAGCCTAAATGGCTGACTCAGGATGTGTGCTTCTTCTCCCATAATGCCATGGGCTTCTCCCCAGCATGACACGTGCCACAGGGTTGGGCCACCCTGCCAGACCGTGGGGTCTTCCTCTAGGTGTGAAGACAGAGCTTTATCACCTTTGCAACCCCAGCCTCCACTGCAGTGACAGGACACAGTGGAAGCTCTGCTATGGTTTAGGAACAAAACTGATAATGTATATAAAAACATATATTCTAAAGAGCAGTACAGTATAAATCATTTCTCTGAAGTCTAAAACTTGCTATGTATGAGCAAGTGTTTAGTAAGGCCTTTTTAATGTTAATTGAATTTTCTCTAAGTGTAAGACCACACACCTTCAACAAACATCTTACATGTCATTTTCATTTTTGTCAATGCATGTTCATAATTTATGATGACCTAGATGGGTGGGAGGGAGGTCCAAGAGGGAGGGGATATATGTATACCTATAGCTGATTTACTTCCTTGTACAGCAGAAACTAACACAACCTTGTAAAGCAACTATACTCCAATTAAAAAAAGAAAAAGGAAACGATAAAAAAAGTGAAACAGTTTTACAACAACAGCAAAAAAGCAGCCTTTGCCCACCCCACCTCACCTACCCCCATTCCCCCTCCTGCAGCAAACGTTTAAACTCTTTTAGTTCTTGCTTTTGGTGCTTATATCCATGTTATAACATAATAAGCTTACATTGCTATTTTTTGATTTTACAATTTTAGATATTGTCTTAGTTCATTCTGGCTGCTATAACAAAGTATCATAATTTGGGTAGCTTATAAACAACAGAAATTTATTTCTCACAGTTCTGGAGTCTGGTAGTCTGAGACCAGGGTGCCAGCATGGTTGGGTTCTGGTGAGGACCCATTTCTAGGTTGCAGACTGTCATCAACCTAGGGATCTCATCCATCACCCTAGGAATTCTCATCTGTCTTGGATGTCCTGTTACTGGATCCCATATCTTTCTCATTCTTAGTGTATTTCTTTGCTTTGGTGAATTACACCCTCCAATAGTTCCCCCCCACCCACCTTTTTTTTGAGACTGGCTTGTCTGAAAATGAAAAAGTATTTATTTTACTGTCACATTTTGATTGATGTTTTTGGGGTGATGTTTTCCAACCTAAAGATTCTAGGCTGGAAATTATTTTGAAGGCATTACTCTTCTGGCTTCCAGTCCGGCTCCTGAAAAGTCCAATGCCATTCTGATTCCTGGTCCACTATGCGTGTCCTGTTTTTCTCTCTAGAACATACTAGAGTCTTCTTACTTTTCCCAGTATTCTGAAATTTTAAGGTGGCCTTTTTTGATGTGTTTTGTTTGCTGTTTGTTTCATTTATTGTGTCAAGCAGTTGGTGGGACTTTTCAGTCAGGAGACATAGGTCCTTCAGTTCTGGAAAATTCTCTTATTTTATTTCTCTGGTAATTTTCTTCATTCAGAATGAAGAAAGTCCAGCTCTCAAATTTGGTGGACTAATTTTCTCATATTTTCTCTCTTATTTTTCAATCCCTTGTTTATACGTCCTCCATTTAAAAATAAATTTCTTCAACTGTATCTTCTAACTTTTATAAATTTTAAAAAATTCGTGTTATTTTTATGTTCCTCTTTACATGGCACCTTGATCTTGTTTTATGGATTCAATATCTCCTTTTTTTTCCTCACTTAAAAAATGAATTACAGATTTCAAAAAGACATCTTGATTCTTACATTATCTCTCTTTCCTTTTTTCTGTTTTTCTTCACAAAGACTTTTCTCCAGTATATGCTAATCCTTGAGTTCTTACATATTTAAGAGTGAGCAACTACAACAACAGCAAAGGAAACTCTGCATGCAAGGGTTTTTCTTTTGGTGGGGTTTCCCAGAGGGTAACTGGCTATTTTGTAGAGAAACCCTGGAACGTCATTATCTGCTGTCAATGCTCAGGTCGATCAATTAATTTCCCCAGAGAGGGACTCTCTAATTTTCTGTGTGGTTTGTTCTGGAGGGGAGGTCCGAAGCCTGACTTTCAGAGCTGGGAGCCAAGTGAGGAAAAGAGCTTGACTTTGACCTCATGCTCTGTTTACACCTGGGCCTAGACTCTCTCTGCTTTATTGTCTCTAAAGAGCGACTCCCTTTATGGTGGTGGTCCCAGGCAAAACGACTCATGATTTCTTTTATCCATTTTCATTGAATCCTCCCATTCTCAGCCCACCGGGACCCTCCCCATGAGAATCACCTGATGCTTCTTCTCCCTGAGACTCCCTGGGTTCTGAGGTATGAACCTGCCCACAGCCCCTGGCCCAGCCCCTGCAGACTCGGCTCTCTGCCTCCTCTGGTCTGCTCAGTTAATCACCACTAGATCTGATCACAGCTTTCAGAAGTTTAGCTGAACTCTTTCTACTCTGACTCCTTTCATGTTCTCTTTGCCGTTGTGGGTTGATGTCTTTTTATTTCTTTTCTGTCACTTTAATGGGGTATTGGGAGGGAGTGGAAGGAAATGTGTGTGTGAAATTTATCATGTTTACATAAATTTCCATAAAGCCATAACACCTGAAGTCATTACCCAAGCCAGCTGTGTGTCTCTTGTCCACATTTGGGACACTTCCATTGTCTCCTAGCTGACCACCACATTGCCAGTGAAATGGCCTCCCCACTTATTTGGGGTTGAGGCAGGCAGGGGAGATGTTGGTGGGATCTTCAGGACTAGAGCCCTCACTTTCAGTGCAGAATTGGAAACGGGGGATGAAGCAACCCCTGCTAGTTTCCAGAGTATTAGACACTGGGGACACTGGGTCTAAGTAACTCTGAATATGTCAGAGTTTTATCAAGGAGTAAAACAGTAATGTAATCCTTTGTTAAGGCTGCCAAATTTAAAATGATGCTGTATGAAGAAAAAGTCCCACAATAAAACATTTTAGTGCCCATCTGAAAGAACAGCCATTGCTCTTTCAGTTCTCTGCCTCAAAAAATGGACTCTGACTATAATGGGGGAAAAGTAAAACTGGGGGGTGGGGGGACTTGAAAGTCCCACCCTTGGGGCAAGAACTGCCTGAAATGGTGGTTACTGGGCCAAGAGTGGTCCTTCTAGTCTGACCCGAGTGCTCAGCTGGACAATTTGGATGAGTTGTGCCTTTTTCTTCCCCAGGCTGAGGAACTTGTCATTCACAGGCCATCTGCTGGATTCCACTTGTCAAGACAGTGATCAAGGACTCATGGACAATGCACTGCAAGAACAGCCAACCCCCTGGTGAGGGGGTGGAGTTAGAATCCTGGAGCTGGATCCTTGGCGAACCCTGAGGGTTCTGTGCTGAGAGGCTGCCAGGAGGCCTGTGGGGATGTTGGGAAAGGTACCAGATGGGCACTGGGCTTGCTCTTGGGTACAGAATGTTTTATTCAGTGGGGAAAAGTAGTGCTGGGCCATATGAATAAAGCCTTCAGATTCCATGTAGGGGACTATTTAACTCTCTCCCTCTTCCTTATGCTCTAAACACAGCCAAAGGCATTGGGAACTTGGCCCACATTGATCATATCATAGGTGACAATGAAATCTGGGCCACCCAAAGTCAATGAATCCTTAACAAGGCACAGCTGGCTGTTGGGACTTGCCTGAAGAATTGTAGCGTTGCCAGTTGGGTAAATATTCTTTGTATAAACACACTCATATTAATGGGTAAACTATTTCCTTCCCAGTTAGGAGGCTCTTTATAAGATTGCTCTGTGTTCCTACTTGGAGACTAAAAAAGTTGTCCTCCCTAGGTACTGAGGGGTCCTGATGTAGGGACAAGATGCAATGTGTAATCCAGCAACATCCAGCTTCGATCCAGCCCAGGGTTCTGTGGCCAAGAAGGGAAGGAGAACATCATGGATGTGAAGGTGGGAAGATGGGTGATGGTGGGGAGGAGACATGCGGGTATGGTGGGTAAAATGGTCCCCAAAAGATATGTCCAAGTCCTAACCTACAGAACCTGTGGATGTGACCTTATTTGGAAAATAGAGCCTTTGCTGGTGTAATTACGTTAAAGATCTCAAGATGAGATCATCCTGGACATAGGGGGTCCTAAGTCCAATGACTGATGGGTATCCTTGTAAGAGAAAGGAGAAGGAGATTTGAGACACAGAGACACAGAGGGAACATAGTCATGTGAAGATGGAGGTAGAGATTGAAGTGTTGCTGCCATAGTCAAGGAGCTACCAGAATCTGGAAGAGGCAGGAAGAATTCTTTTCTAGAACCTTCTAAGAGAGTGTGGTCCTGCCACCACCTTGAGTTCAGACTTTCGGTCCCCAGAACTGTGAGAGAAGATATTTCTGTTGTTTTATGCCACCAGGTTTGTGGTCACTGGTTATGGCAGCCCTAGGAAACAAATTCAGTAGGGGAGATCTGGAAAGAAAGAGGCAGGAAGATAAAAATATGTAGAGGTCAGGGCAAGGACAGCCAGTGGGGCTGAGGCAGGGAGAGGTAGAGGGTTGCTATAACAGCTACTCCCTCCCTATCTTAGTCTGCTCTGGTAGACACAACAAAATAACATAGATTGGGTGTCTTAAATAACAAAAATTAATTTTCTCACAGTTCTGGAGGCTAGATATTAAAGATCAAGATGCCAGCATGGTCAGTTTTTGGTGAGGACTCTCTTCCAAGCTTGTAGATGGCTGCTTCCTCACTGCCTCCTCACAGGGTAGGGAGAGCAAGAGCAAGCTCCCTGGTGTCTCTTCTTTATAGGGCACTAATCCCATCATGAGCTGATCTAAACCTCATGACCTAATCTAAACCTAATTATCTTCCAAAGTCCCCACCTCTAAATACCATCTCATTGCCCACTTATGATTTTTGGGGAGACACAATTGATCCATAGCACTCCCCCACTGTGTGGATTTCCCATAATAGGTCTGGCAACTTAGTAGCTGGAACTGGACAGAACTCTGCTGCATGAAACAGGAAAAAACTAACATATGTAAAAGTGTAACCAAGTGAGACCCTATGGGGCCTTCCCAGAACAGGAAACACCACTCCCCATGTCTTCTGCCTGCCTCTTTTCTGTAGAAAAACTTTAGACTCCTAGGCCTTCCCAGAGTTCCAAAGAGTAAATTTAATCAGAGAAGTGAGAAAATGCATAAAGAAAGGAAAACAGTCAAGCAAGACAAAATAATAATAGTGTAGCCACTAAACAAAGTCAAGGAGTTTTAGTTTCTCCTCAAGGGCTATAGGTAATATTCTGAGCCATGTCCTTTGAGCTGTTTTGCAGATACTGAAGCCCCCACCAGGTGGAAGAAGTTAACTGTATGCTGCCCACAAGCATGTAGACCCCAGACTGTTTGGAACCAGAAGGTTGATGATGTTGACTCACGATTATCTCACCACCAACCAGTCAGAATGTCCATGAGCTGATCACACACCCCACAACACCCATACTTCACCATGTCTTTGAAAATCTTTCCCTGGGCTTCCCTGGTAGTGCAATGGTTAAGAATCCACCTGCCAGTGCAGTGGACATGAGTTTGATTCCTGCCCTGGGAAGATCCCACATGCCGCGGAGCAACTAATCCTGTGCATCACAACTACTGAGTTTGCATGCCACAACTACCGAGGCACACGCACTTAGAGCCTGTGCTCTGCAACAAGAGAAGCCACGACAATGAGAAGCCCAGGCACCACAAACAAGAGTAGCTCCTGCTTGCTGCAACTAGAGAAAGCCCACGCATAGCAACGAAGACCCAATGCAGCCAAAAAAAAAAAAAACTTTCCCTGAAAGCCTTCAGGGCGTTGGGGCCTTTTAAGAACTATCTACCCGGATTCCTTTCTTGGTGCCCTGCAATAAACACTGTACTTTCCTTCAACACAACCCAGTGTCAGTAGGTTGGCTTTACTGCATGTGGTTAAGTGGTCCCAAGTTTGGTTTGGTGACAAAAGGATTAAATATAGCTGAGGCACAACCGCTCTAGCACCTTCTTCAATTTTATCTACTGTAGAGGACATTTGCCATGTTTTGCAGCCTGCCTCTTTGGAGGAAATGCAGAGATCTATGAGAGAGGTAGGGCCCTGTCTCCAACTGTGTGAAGATGAATCTTCTGGAAGTGGGGCAGGCAGTGTAACTGGTTCATCGAGATTCTCCCATTCAGGCTAGGTAGCTTCCTGAGGTAGCTTCTAGGAATGTTTTCCAACTCACTGTCCTACCAGCCAGGATCACATCTCCAAGTCATAACTTGCTCCTCCCTTTCTGTGTCTCCCCAGGTCCATCAGTCAACAGACCCCATGGACAACTCTGTGCAGAATCTCTCCCAGTATCCACTCCCACTGACCCTACTTTGTCCCTATTCATACCGCTCCTGGCTCCAGTTCTGTCCCCAGGCTCCTCAGGGACCCTTCAGCTTCTAGATAGTTCTCCTCAGCTCAACACATCTTGTTCGCAATTTCCAGATTAATAAAAAATATCCACATTATATATAAAACATTAAGCTTGAGAGTCAAGGTCTTACTCAATCTGAGCCCTTCTTAGCTTTCTAGGAATGAGAGAAGAATTTTAATCAATTTTGGTTTTAGGCCTCCAAGATCTTAACCAATGTTGAGAAAGAGTGTCGTTCTGGAAGAACAATGAAATTGGAAAAGTTGCCACTGGCAGGCTGTCCTGCTTCTAGATGCATGTCCATTGAAATTCAAATGATAATTTTTACAATAAAAAATGCAATCTCTATGAAGATATATTTTAACATGTTTTCTTCCTTAGATTTGTAAGCCACATGACCACAATTATGTGGCTGGATGGCATTTGAGGGACTAACTAAGTGATGGTAAGCTAGCTGAGGAGGTAGAAAAGGAAAGGGTGGAGAAAACCAGGGTGGTGATATCAAGATGGAAACTAGATATTGAAGACTCTTTCCCTTCCAGACCATGCTCAAAAGGTAGCAATAAGTGCACACAGACAACACACACTCAAGTACACATGCACATGTGCACACACACACATACACTGTTCCTTTACACTCCAACTCATCAGTACTCTTAGATTTCTAGAGCATTTCTAAAACAATCATTTCACTATTGGATTGCCGTGTTCTCTGGGTTTAGTTTTCTTTGTTTAGATATGGCCCATTACTCTATGAAGTATAACAGACATGGGGAGAAATATTAATAGTCCTCTAAGTAGTCACTCTTTTGGGCATCCTCCTCTCTTCTCTTCTCTTTTTTTTTTCTACTTTTTTTACAGTCCAAAATTCTTAGCAGTGTGAGAAGATTCAAGGTTCTCAAAACTTTGAGTGTACAGTTTCACATAATGATCACTTTTGAGTATGATCTGGAGGTGTCTGTCCAGAGATCCAAAAGTTACCATCAGTTGTTTAAGATATTCCATTATTTTCCTTCACTATTATGTGCTCATTGTGGGCGCTCTTAAATTTCACTGTGTTTTGGGATTAACCACATTGTAGAGAGACACAAAGATGTAAGAAATAAATTGAAAAAAGTTATGTAGAAACAGATTTTATACCATAAAACAGTAAATTATTAGGTGTTAGAAAAATATAAATGTTGCAACAATGTGTTTTATATACTGTCTCCAAGAATAAAAATATGACAAATCTGGGGAAAAAAAGTGGTTGGTTAATTAGATTTCTGGATGGCCCCTTCCTTTAAGCTGTTAGCACTGCTGTGCTGCTTTACAGGCAATAACCCAGTCACCAGAGAAGAATATCTGAATAGATGCCTTAGAGGAAATGCTTATTTGGGGATTAATTATTTCCTTGTTAAACAGTAATATGGGGTTATTGTAGATTTTGGGGGGTATGGCAGTTAAAATGTACTTTTTAAAACAACTTTCTACAAACCAAGAATTTCTCAAATTTAAGAAGGAACTGAAAGAGTAGTTTACAGAAATGTGGTCTCCCCATGGAACCAGATTATGAAACAAAAAAGGAAAATAAATGATGTTAAATGGGAAACAAAATAGAGGTGACCTTTCCAGATGGTTTTTTGGAAACTATTTGTGAGACAGCTATCCACTAGACAATGCTACTAAATGGCCTGTATGTCTATTGTTTCACAGTTCTAGAGGTTAGAAGTCTGAAACCAAGATATTAGCAGGGCCATGCTCTTTCTGAAGGTCCTAAGAGAGGATTCTTCCTTGCCCTTCCAGCTTCTTGTGGTTGCCAGCAATCCTTGGTGTTCCTTGTTTTGTAGTCCCGTGTGATCACATACTGTGTGTCTGTCTGTGTCCACACTTCTCTCTTCTTATAAGGACATTAGTCATTGGATTAGGCCCTTCTAATCCAGTATATTCTTGCCTTAACTTGGTTGTATCTGCAAAAACCCTATTTCCAAATGAGGTCACATTCACAGGTATTGAGGGTTCAAACTTCAACACCTCATTCTTAGTCCTCAGTATCACCATGAAGAGAGCATGTCAGAAGTTCTTTGTTATTTATACAAATTGGTATTAATAATAGTTACATACTCAAAATAAAACTACCCAGAGTAAGATCAACGTCTGGCATGACAGCATGAGGAACTCTGCTGATGCACTACTCAGTGAAACTGGTGAAAAACTATTATAAAATCTAACCATTAAAAGCTTCTGGAAATGGTCCTAAGGGGGAAAAAAACAGCAAAGGAAGAATCCTCTATTTTAAAAAATTTATGAAAATTTGGTAGAAAGGTGACACTTAGTGGTATTTGAACAAAGACTGCTTCCTTCCTCCCCACTCCTAGTTGTAGAGTGGAGACACTATTCCAGAATTCTGCAGCTAAGAACACAGGGCACCCTTCCCCACCCCTCCCAGCACATGAAGGCTTTCTTCCCCAGAGGAGCAGGATGGCAGTGTTTCTTATCCTGTCCAGCTCCCCATTGCTGAGGCTAAGTTCCAGATGAGAGTGATTGAAAGGGGGTCCCTTCTGGTCGATTGGAAGGTCTACCTTGGGCACAGAATGCTGAGAAGACTGTCACCCTCATCATTCTTGCCTTGGCTTGTGAGGTGGTGGTTCACACCAGAAGTTGCAAGCTGAGAGCACTCTGGTTGCCCTACTTCTCCACCAAGTGCTCAACTCCTGGAATGGAAGTATCACTCAGAGAGGAGCTTGCCATTGTCCCCATCCCCAGCTCCAGAGTCCTGAATCAGATATTTTGCTGGAGGATGGGATTGGGAAATGGGGAAGTAGGAGGCCATTAAAAAAAAGATAGTTTTTAATATTTCCCCAAAGGAATTGAAATTCAAGCCTAAGGATGCTCTCAAAAACTGTGATAGTTATGGTAAAAAGCAAGGAGATTCAAAATATATGCTAAACTGTAAGCCTGTTCGTTTGTGGGAGAAAACTCAAAATAAGTCACTAGGGAGGAGTCCTCTTGGGTTCAGAACAAATATCAAACACTGACCTCAGAAACTGTTCCTTCAAAGGAGTCACAATTTGATTGAATTAGTCTGTAGAGCAATTTATGCTTCAGGGCATTGTTGGAAACAATATAGCAATCAGCCACCAATTAGTGGAGCTTAACAGCTCCATGCGGTCAGAGAAAGAGTGGCTGAGAATGCTTGCAAGACCATTGTCATCCAAGCATAACTGTGGTTATACCCAAAGCTGTGCTTCTTTGAGGAGAAATATCAGAGGCTGAAAACTATCAGAGGGAAAATAGATTTCAAGAAAATAAACCAGCCAGTCACTAAACAAATAAACAATTAAATAACAGTAACAAGCCCTGGAGGATGAGAGGAAGATGAATATCTAGAGTTCCTACAATACACCAACTGAAATACCCAATTTCCAACAAAAAATTATACAGCAGGCAAACAAATATAAAAATATGGTTTATACAGTTAAAAAACAAGCAGGAAAAGAAATTGCCTGTGAGAGTGACCACTGTTGTATTTCTCAGAAAAAGACTTCAAAAGGTCCATTGTAAACATGTTCACAGGGCTAAAGGAAACCATGATTTAAAGAAGTAAAAGAACATATGATGACCATGTTGCATCAAATAGAGAATATCAATAAAAAGATAGAAGCTATAAAAAAGAATCAAATGGAAATTCTGGAGTTGAAAAGTACAATAATGGAAAGAAAAAATTCACTAGAGGGGCCCAACAGTAGATTTGAACTGGCAGAAGAAAGAATAAAGGAACTTGAAAATAGATCAAGAGAGACTATGCAACCTGAAGAACAGAGAGAAAAAAAGTACACCAACAAACATGTCAGGGAAGTACCAGAAAAAAAAAGAGAGAGAAAGAGAGAGAGAGAGAGAGAGAGAGACAGAGAGACAGAGAGACAGAGAGAGAGAGAGAGAGAGGAGCAGAAAAAATATTTGAAGAAATAATGGCTGAAAACTTCACAAATATATTAAGAGATATTGGTCTGTAATTTTCCTGTAATGTCTTTGTTTGGTTTTGATGTTACAGTAATGCTAGCCTTATAAAGTGAGTTAGGAAGTATTCTCTCTGCTTCTATCTTCTGAAAGAGCTTGTAGAAAATTGATACAATTTCTTCCTTAAATATTTGGTAGAATTCACTAGTGAACCCATCTGGACCTGTTTTAGAAGGTTATTAATTATTGACTCAATTGTTTTTAACAGATATAAGCCCATTCAGATGGTTTGTTTCTTCTTGTGTGAGTTTAGGCAGACTGTCTTTCAAGGATTAGTTCATTTCACCTAGGTTATCAAATTTGTAGACATAAAGCTGTTCATAGTATCCCCAATTTTACTGAAAAACAATGAACCTACACATACAGGAAGTTCAACAAACTTTAAGTAGGATAAATACAAAGAAAGCCACAAATAGACACATCATAGTACAAATGTAGAAAGTTAAAGACAAGGAGAAAATTTTAAAGCTGCAAAAGAAAACTGACTTATTGCTTACAAGGAAACCCCAATAAGATCAACAGCTGACTTTTCAGCAGAAACAATGGAGTCCAGAAAGCATTGGGAGAACATATTCAAAATGTTCAATGAAAAAACTGTAAACTAAAAATTCTATACCTTTTAAAACTATCTTTAAAAAATGAAGGTGAAATAAAGACCTTCACAGATAAACAAAATTGGAGAGAATTTTTTTGTAGAACAATTACTTTTTACAAGAAATAAAAATTTCAAATACCTTGTAAGAAATACTAAAGAAACTTTTTCTGGCTGAAAGCAAATGTCCCAAATGATAATTCAAATTCACATGAAAAACAAAGACACAAGAAAAGGTAATTATGTAATTATAAAAGATAGTTTAAATACACATTTTGTCCCCTCTTAACTGATTTTAAAACACTGGTATAAAATAATGTGTATATAATGTATTTGAGGGCCTATAACACATAAATATATAGGATATGTGTACTATATTTGCCAATGATAGCACAAAGGATGTGAGTGGGAGGAAAGCTTTACTGGGCTAAGGAAATGTATACAGATTGTAAAGTAAAAATTATAACAATGTATTGTTGGGTTTGTAACATTAATAGATCTAATATGTACAAAAATGATATGACAAAAAAAGAGTATGAGGAATATAACTATGTAGAAGTAATGTTTCTATATATCAATGAAATGAAACTAGTATAAGCCAGGAGCCAATTCTGACAAGATAAGATGTATATGGTAAGTCTTAGAGCAACCACTAAAAACACTTTTAAAATATAGTGGAAAAAAATCAGTAAAGAAATTAAAATGCTACATAACAAAATATTTACTTAATGAAAAATAACAGTAAAGAAGAAATAGAGGACCAAAAAAAGACAATGAAACATATAGAAAACAAAAAGCAAAATGACAGATATAAATTGAACTATATCAATAATAACATTATATGTGAATGGTTTAAACAATTCAATCAAAAGACAGTGATTGTCAGACTAGATTTTTTAAATGTCCCAGTGATATACACTTCAGATTCAAAAATACAAGCAGATTGAAAGTAAAAGGATGAAAAAAATACATCATGCAAACAACAACACATGAACACTGGAATGGCTATACTGATATGTATGTTTATCAGCCATTCCAGTTATATCAGACAAAATAGACTTTAAAACAAAAAATATTACTCTAAAATATTAGAGATAAAGAGGGACATTTTATAATAACAAAAGGTCAATACATTAGGAAAATATAATAATAATAACCACATTCACTTAATAACATAGCACCAAAATATATGAAGCAAAACTGAACAAAAATAAAGAGAGAGCTATCGTCAAAAAGTCTACAAATAATAAATGCTGGAGAGGGTGTGGAGAAAAGGGAACCCTCTTACACTGTTGGTGGGAATGTAAATTGGTGCAACCACTACAGAAATGGAGGTTCCTTAAAAAACTAAAAATAAAACTACCATCTGATCCAGCAATCCCACTCATGGGCATATACTCAGAAAAAATAAAAACTCTAATTATAAAAGATACATTCACCCCAATGTTCATAGCAGCACTATTTACAATAGCCAGGACATGGAACAACCCAAGGGCCCATCAACAGATGATTGGCTTAAGAAGGTACAGTATATATATATATATATATATATATATATATATATATATATAATGGAATATTACTCAGCCATAAAAAAGAATGAAATATTGCCATTTGTGGCAACATGGATGGACCTAGAGAATATTATACTTAGTAAAGTAAGTCAAACAGAGAAAGACAAACATTAGATGATATTAATTATATGTGGAGTCTAAAAAATAATATAAGAATCTATATACAAAATAGAAACAGAAAAAAAAAATAGAAACAGACTCACAGACATAGAAAACAAACTTACGGTTATCAAAAGGAAGAGGGAGGGAGGGACAAATTAAGAGTATGGGATTAACAGATACAAACTATTATATCTAAAATAGATAAGCAACAAGGATTTACTGTATAGCACAGAGAATTATATTCAATATCCTGTAATAACTTATAATGAAATATAGTTTGAAAAAAATAACGGAATCACTTTGCTGTACACCTGAAACTAATGCAATATTGTAAATCAACTATACTTCAATTAAAAAAAGAAATAAAGGAAAAAATAGTTCAATACTGATAGTTGGAGACTTCAATATCTCACTTTAATAATATATAGAACAACTAGACAGAAGATTAACAAGGAAATAAAAGACTTGAACAACACTATAAACTAATTAGACCTAACAGACATCTATAGAATACTCCATTCAACAACAACAGAATACACATTCCTCTCAAATGCACATGAAATATTCTCTATTATAGACCATGTGCTGGGCTATAAAACACACTTTAATAAATTTAAAAAACAGAAATAATACAAAGTATGTTCTTTGATCACAATGGAATGAAAATAGAAATCAGTAACAGGGAAGAATTTGGGAAACTCATAAGTAAGTGGGAATTAAACAATACACTCCTAAATAATCAATGGGTTAAAGAAGAAATCAAAAGGGAAATCATAAAAGAATTTGAGATGAATCAAAATGAAGACACAACATACCAAAACGTATGAGATGCAGCTAAAACAGCTCTTAGACAGAACTTTATAACCATAAATGCCTATATTAAGGAAGAAAAAAGATCTTAAGTCAATAACCTAACCTTCCACTTTAAGGCCCTGGAAAAAGAAGCACAGACTAACTGAAAGCAAGTAGAAGAAAAGACATAAAGATTGAAGTAGAAATAAATGAAATACAATAGAGAAAATCATTGAAACCAAAAGCTGGTTTTTTGAAAAGATCAACAAAACTGGCAAACCTTTAGCTAGATTGACCATAATAAAAAGAGAGAAATCTTGCCATTTGCAACAACATGGATGGACCTAGAGGGTATTATGGTAAGTGAAATAAATCAGACAGAGAAAGACAAGTACTGTACAATTTCAAGTATATGTGGCATCTAAAAACCAAAACAAATGAATGAACATAACAAAACAGAAACAGAGCTTTAGACACAAAGAACAAATAGGTGGTTGCCAGAGAGGAAGGGACTGGGGTGGGGGAAGGGGAAGGAAAGAAATAGGTGAGGGAGATTGAGGTACAAACTTCCAGTTGCAAAATAAATGAGTCACAGATATGAAATATACAGTGTGGGGAATATAGTCAATAACTATGTAATATCTGTGTTGTGAAATAGTATTACTAGACTTATAATAATGATCATTTTGAAATGTATCAAATCACCATGTTGTGTAACAGGAACTAACATAGTGTTGTAGGTCAATAAAACTTCAAAGACAAACAAACAAATGCATAGAAAAAGGATCAGATTTGTGGTTACAGAGGCAGGGAGTAGGGGGAGGGGAAATTGGATGAAGATAGTCAAAAGGTACAAACTCCCAGTTATAAGATAAATAAGTACTAAGCATGTAATGTACAATATGATAAAACTAATTAACAATGCTGTATGTTATATATGAAAGTTGATAAAAGAGTAAATCCTAAGAGTTTTAATCTCAAGGAAAACTATATAGTTTTCTATTCCTTTAATTTTGTATCTATATGAGATGATGAATGTTCACTAAACTTATTGAGATAATCATTTTGTGATATATGTAAGTCAAATAATTGTGCTGTACACCTTGAATGTATACAGTGCTATATGTCAGTTATATTTCAATAGAAGTGGAAGAAAAAAGAGAGAGAGAAGACTCAAGTTACTAAAATCAGAAATGAAAGGGAGGATACTGCTACTGTTTTTATAGAAATAAAAAGCATTATAAAGGACTACTATAAACTATTGTACTCCAACAAATTAACTTAGATGAAATGGAAAAATTGCTAGAAAGATACAAACTAAGAAAACTGACTCAAGAAAAAATAGACAATCTGAATAGACCTATGCCAATGAAGAAATTGAATTAGTAATTGAAAAAAAACTACTAATTTTAAGAAAAGCTTATGCCCAGATGGCTTCATCTGTGAATTCTACCCAACATTTAAAGACAAATTAATACCAATTGTTCACAAACTCTTCCAAAATGTAGAAGAGGAGGAATTACTTCTCAGTTCATTTCATGAGGCTAGTATTACCTTGATACCAAAACCAGACAAGGCATCATAAGAAAACATAATTAAATACCAATATCTTTTATGACTGTGGACCCTCATACCTTCAACAAAGTATTAGCAAGCCAAATCCAGCAACATATAAAAAGAATTACACACCCTGACCAAGTGGGATTTATCCCAGGAATGCAAGATTCATTTAACATCCAATAATCAGTTAATGTAAAACATCATATCAATAGAATAAAAAACAAATATCAGAAACAAGCATTTGACAAAATCCAACACTTTTCATGATAAAAAGACAGAACAAACAAGGGATAGAAGAGAACTTCTTCAAAAGGTATCTATGGGGCTTCCCTGGTGGCGCAGTGGTTGAGAATCTGCCTGCCGATGCAGGGGACACGGGTTCGTGCCCCAGTCCGGGAAGATCCCACATGTCACGGAGCGGCTGGGCCTGTGAGCCATGGCCGCTGAGCCTGCGCGTCCGGAACCTGTGCTCCGCAACGGGAGAGGCCACAACAGTGAGAGGCCCGCGTACCACAAAAAACAAACAAAAAACAAAAAAACCCACAAAAGGTATCTATGAAAAACCCACAGCTAACATCATACTTAATGATGCAAGACTAGATGCTTTTTACCAATGTCAGGAACAAAGCAAAGATGTTTGCTCTTGCCACTTCTATTCAACATTATACTTGAAGTTCTAGTTGGGGCAATTAGGCAAGAGAAAGTAATAAAAAGCATACAGATTGGAAAGGAAGAAATAAAAATGTCTATTTTCAGATGACATGATCTTGTATATAGAAAAACCTAAGGAATCCACTAAAAACTAGTAGAACTAATAAACAAGTTTAGCAAGTTTGTGGGATACAAGAACAATACACAGCAATGAATTATATTTCTATACACTTGTAATGAACAACCTGAAAATGAAATTAAGAAAACAATTCCACTCATACCATCAAAAAAATAAAATACTTAGGAATAAACCTAAAAAAAGTAGTGTATAACCTCTACTCTGAAAACTACAAAACATTGTTGAAGAAATTAAAGATGATTTCAATAATTGGGAAAGCATTTCATGTTCATGGATCAGAATGTTTAACATTGTTAAGGTGGCAGCACTCCCCCAAATGATCTATAGATTCAGTGCAATCCCTATCACTATCCCAGATGGTTTCGTTGTAGAAATTGACATAAAATTCAAATGGAATTTCTAGGGTCCCAGAATAGCCAAAACAGTCTTAAAACAGAACAAAGCAGGAGGGCTCATACTTCCTTATTTCAAAACTTACTACAAAGCAGCATTAACCAAGAAAATGTGGTACTGGCACAGATTACATAAATAAACCATACATACATGTATACATCCATAAATACATCTATGGTCAACTGTTTTTTGACAAGGGTGCCAAGACCATCCAATAGGGAAGAATAGTCTTTTCAACAGATGTTGTTGGGACAATTGGATTGCCACATGCAAAAGCTTCAGGTTGTATCCTTTCCTCACACCATATACAAAATTAACTGAAAATGGATCAAAGACCCAAATGTAAGGCTAAAACTATAAAACTGTTAGAAGAAAACACAGAAGTGACCTTGGATTTTGCAAAGGATTCTTAGATATGACACCAAAAGAACTAGCAGCAAAGAAAAAATAAATGGGACTTCATCAAAATTATAAATTTTTGTGCTTCAACAGATACTGTGAAGAAAGTGAAAAAGCCCACAGAATGGGAGAAAATACTTTAAAACCATATATCTGATAAGGGGTCGATATCCAGAATACATAAAGAACACTTACAACTCAATAATAAAAAAACCAAGTAACCCAATTAAAAAATAAAGAATCTGAATAGATATTTCTTCAAGGAAGATATACAAATGGCCAATAGCATGTGAAAAAGCACTTAATCAAATTAATCATAAGGGAAATGCAAATCAAAACAATGAGATACTACTTCACACTTTTAAGGATGTTTATAATCAAAATGTCAGGTAATTACAACTGTTGGTGAGGATGTAGAGAAATTAAAACCCTAATACACTGCTGGTAAGAATGTAAAATGGGGCAGCCACCTTTGAAAACAATCTGGTAGTTCCTCAAATTATTAAACATAGAGTTACCATATAACCCAGCCACTCTTAGGTATATACCCAAGAGAAATAAAATTATATAACCACATAGAAGTTTGTACATGAATGTTTATAGCAGTATTATTCATAATAGCTAAAATGGGAAAACAACCCAAATGTCTATCAATGACACATGAATAAACAGAATATGTTATAACAATGCAACGGAATATTACTCAGCCATAAAAATGAAACGAAATACTGATACCTGCTACAATATGAACAAACCTTGAAAATGTTATGCTAAGAGAAGGAAGTCAGTCACAAAAGATCTTACATTATATGTTTTATTCTTATGAAATGTCCAAAAGAGGAAAACTTATAAAGACAGAAAATAGATTAATGGTTGCCTAGAGGTGGCGAGGTGGGGCTGGCAGGTAGGAGGTGATAGCTAAAGAGTACCAGGTTTCTTTTTGAGTTGATGAAAATGTTCTAAAATTGTGTTAATGGTTGCACACATCTGTGAATATACTTTTGAATTTTATACTTTATCTTTTTATTATTTTTTTGATCAAAGAATGTGTTTATTAAAGATTTCCTGAGATACTATGCTCTTACACTATTTTTTTAAACACCTTTTTGGAGTATAATTGCTTTATAATGGTGTTAGTTTCTGCTTTATAACACAGTGAATCAGTTATACATATGCATATGTTCCCATATCACTTCCCTCTTGAGTCTCCCTCCCTCCCACCCTCCCTATCCCACCCCTCTAGGTGGTCACAAAGCCCCGAGCTGATCTCCCTATGCTATGCGGCTGCTTCCCATTAGCTATCTATTTTACGTTTGGTAGTGTATATATGTCCATGCCACTCTCTTACTTTGTCACAGCTTACCCTTCCCCCTTCCCATATCCTCAAGTCCATTCTCTAGTAGGTCTGTGTCTTTATTCCCGTCTTACCCTTAGGTTCTTCATGACCTTTTTTTTTTTTTCCTTAGATTCCATATATATGTGTTAGCATACGGTATTTGTTTTTCTCTTTCTGACTTACTTCACTCTGTATGACAGACTCTAGGTCCATCCACCTCACTACAAATAACTCAATTTCATTTCTTTTTATGGCTGAGTAATATTCCATTATATATATGTGCCACATCTTCTTTATCCATTCATCTGTTGATGGACACTTAGGTTGCTTCAGCCACTATGGAGAACAGTATGGAGGTTCCTTAAAAAACTACAAATAGAGCTCCCATACGACCCAGCAATCCCACTACTGGGCATATACCCTGAGCAAACAATAATTCAAAAAGAGTCATGTACCAATATGTTCATTGCAGCTCTATTTACAATAGTCAGGACATGAATTTTATACTTTAAATGGTATTATATGTGAACTATTTTGTAATTAAACTGTTAAAAAAAAACAATCAAAAAACAACTACTCAGAGTGAAAATATAGCCTAGCACCAGAACTCCAGCAATTTAATGCACCATCTCACAATAAAGGCAGACCAATGCAGGGCAACCATCTGGGAAATCCCTATAAATTGGAGTATTGCTGAAGATAGAAGAGGGGACTATTTTAATGCATTCCTTTTACTGAGTACATGCAAAATGCTTTGGGGAACTCCATCTACCTTCTTCTTGTTGTTTTCTTCCCATTCTATTATTCTTTCTCCACTAAGCTCCATAAAACCTGAAGCAGGAAATCTAATGGGATTGGGATAGTCATGCTTCTGAGGACTGCGGAAAGAACCATTTCATTTCCGATTTGTCTAAGTGAAGTGTGTTCTTAGCAAGAGGTGGTTGTGGTGATGGAGACTCTGGTCAGGCAAGGAACAGGAGAGCCATCTCGGATCCTTTGCATTACCCTCAACTCTCCCACAGTTTATAAGTTCCATGGTTTATTTGTAATTAAAAAAAAACTCTTTCTTTTCCTTTTCTTTTGATTTCTATAGTGCACATTTATATTATAACAGAGCCTGATTTTCTACAATAGGCTTTTATGTGTGCTTTTGATTCAAATACAAAAAGCTCCACTTGAATATAATAAATAAAAACCCAGCCGTTATTGTACTAAATAATTCACAAACCTCAAACACACTTGGACTCAAACACACTTCTTGTCCTCCCTGCACATCCCCTCCCCAACCTCATTAAGGAGCTTGAGAACAAATCACTCTGCTTTGTGGACAATGAGTCTGTACCTCGCTATTTTAAGTATAAATAAATTTGCATTTGGAGTATTAGCCCGTTTCATTGCCACTCATGCTGGAGGCCATGCATGCAAAACCTGGATTCTGGGTTTGGATATGCCACTGATTTATTTGTGGGCTGATTCTGTTTGGAACATTTTCTATGCTCTAAGCAAGATTCCCCACTTACACCCCCATGTGCTGTGGAAGACCTGGAGAGGAAAGTCCTCCTGGGTCTGCTGTGTGGATTATTCTCCCCAAGACATGCAGTGCATTATTTTATCTCTGACTCTAAACTCATTTTGGCTTCTGCCCTTTCACATATACTGTGTTTCTCATCTTAAAGGATGGAGCCACTATATCAGTCCACACCAATAATTTTCCTACTTTTTCCATGAGGGACATACAAACTTTAACTGGTTTAAGCTATCATATTTTGGGGGCCCATCTGTTACTTGACCTAACCTTCCTAACTGTTTATCTGTACATGAATAATGCTCAGGCTCAAGCTGTTGATCACAAGGGAGGCCACACACTCAGCTAAATTTCAGAGGTTCTGTTATTAAATAAAGAAGGGGAGAATGGATATTGAGAAAGACGATACTTCACATAAACAACTTCAAGCCCAGTTGATGGAATTAACCAGAAATCCAGAACCTCCTTGGACTGCTTCCCTGATTTGTCTGATGTCCTCAAAGACGCTTCAGTGTTGGGTCCTCATCCTTCCCTGAGGAGCAGGATTCATGCAGAGGCGAGAGAGCTTTGTCGATGCAGGCCTCAGCACAGGTCCTTTAGCAGCTGCGGCCTGTGCTCTCCCACTACCGCTGCTGCCAATGGCCCTCAGAATACTGACCATCACGCATAGCTGTCCCCAGTGATGGCCAGAGGGAGGGACGTTGTTCTCCTCTGAACCACTGACCAGTCCTTCCCCTTGATTCTCCATGCACAGAAGAGACCAGACTGTACCTTTTTATGAGAATTTACTGAAGTTTGAGAAAAGATGGAAATACAAGGAGGAGGGTGTTCAGTGAATGCACAGGCCCGGGCCCTTCTAGGATTCTTTATCAGGCTACTCCCTTCTCCTGTCATCAAAAATGCTCTGAGCATCTCTATCCTTCAAACTTTGGGCAAAATGACCCTAAGAACCTGGGCAGGAGGAACTATATAATGTCATCTCGAAGGTCCAATTCTAGAACCCCTATTCATTGTACTAGAACACCTCTTTTCCCAGGGGTGTGACAACAACTGTTCCCTACAGAACTGCCCACAGGGTGTGGTATTATTGGGGTATGGCCCCAATAAGGACTTCATAATCATCAGACAGAACAGTCCCCAAAGTCTGGACTATTGCAATGTAAGTACCATCACATGAATGAAGTACAGCTCAAAACAGTAGGGCTGCAACAATTTCACTCCAGCTTCTGTCCACTCTCATCTCATCAACTATTCAACCCAATTATTCAATCTCAAACATAGCCATTAAAAATTATTTTCCTTTTGTTCCACAGGACTCAGATGTAGTCCACAGATCTTACCTGGTAAACCAGACGTCACCGCATGTCTCCATCTCTCTAGATGCAGGGTCTTTATCAATTAGGATGTGTTTGACTGCAAGTCAAGCCATTCACAGTCACGGTTTCTAAGTTTGGCACCTTTCCTGGGGAGAAAGGAAGGTTAGGAGGTAAGATGGAGCAGTAAGCTATATAGTAGTCCTGTTTGAGAAATTTGCATTCTGAGATTGGCCTTCTGGTAGTTCTGTCTGCCTAATTTATGGTGATAATTTCTCTAACAATAGGACTAGGGGGCAGATATGATGGAATCTAGGGAGGGGATATGTGTCCTTCTGGATCCAGAAACATATAACCTAGAGCACCTTTTGAAACTGTTTCTGCCCTCTAAAGTAATAACATCCCAAACTGATTCATAAAAAACTTGTGAGATTACTTCTGAGAATTCTAGAAATAGAAAGATATGTTCAAGCTGCAAAAGGGCAGCCCTGGGTTGTGCCTAAATTTCACGTGGGTTTTTGTCCTTGTTTTTATGACACCAGTGCAATGGAAGGGTTCACCAATTAGAAATGTAAAGTTAAGTGATATGAATATTTGTAATGGGGTTTTCTGCTATGGCAGACTGCAACGATTTCAACAGATCCTCAGCACATCTGAAACTCCATGTCACTGGAATCTCCAATGTTTATTTTATGTGAAGAGGGAAACCCAGGTTGAACTTCATAAATGCTTTACATGTTTGAAATTATGCCTTCTCTTCTATTTGGTGGTATATGTTTGTATCATGTGCTCTGTGCTCCTATACCAGAAAAGGTCGACATGTTTAATACTCATGGGAATTAACTTGCTATTTGAACTTAGAATTTCTTTAGCTGAAAACTCAACCATGGAAAAACAGTGGAAGAATGTTCTTATCTTTGGCGGTGATGATGCTTTTAGGTGAAAGAAATGGAAAAAGGAAAGATGGAAGGAAAGAGGCTGTGTGCCCAAGAAAGGGTGTTATTTTCTATATTTAGCAGAATATGTCCCCATGAAATGGAAAAGGAAGCCTCTGAGGACCCCATGAAGTGATACCTAGCAGGGAACTGCGGTTATTACTGTGGAGAGCTCTTTGCTTCCAGGTCTTAGAGAAGCAGGCAGGAATTTTCTGTCCTTGGATATTTTTGCTATTGAAAAATCAATAAGAAAAGCATAAATGTAGAGATGATAATTAACAGGCATCCAAGAATCAGCCATACTAAATGAACAAAGGTTAACGTTCAGATATATTTACTTCTAATCTTTTTTAAAAAAATAAAATAATATACATATTTTGAAGTCTAAGAAGTCCTTCCCTCCAGTTCTCTTTCCCTCCCTCCCCACCAGCACTTACTATGGTATCATTCCAGCCCATGTATCAAAACTTACATTTATGTGTGTCTATACATAACAAAGAGATTTATTTAAAGAGATGTGTTTAAAAATACCACATAAATGGCATCAAATTGTATTAACACTCTGCAGCTAGCCTTCTCCACTCTAGATTGTTTTCTAGTTCCATTTATGTTGAGACATGTAAATCTAGTCATTCGTTCTGACTCTTGTTTAGTATTCCTTCAGGTGACTAAATCAAATTTATTTATCCAGTTCTCCTCAAATGGACATCTGGGGTGCTTTCTTTTTCTATTAAAAATAGCACACTTGTGCTATTATTCCTAGAATTGGAATTACTGGGATACAGAGTATTGACCAAGGTAACAAGTTGCTCTAAAAAACTCAAATTTATAATGGCTCAGACAAGATAGCTTATTTCTCCTTCATGTAAAGTCTAAAGCATATGATCCTGATTGGTAAGTCACCATTCTCCAAGTGGGTTTTGGGGTCCAGCCTCCTTCTTTCTTGGGATATCACCATAGGAATTCCTAGGTGGCCGTGCTTGACCACATCCAGCTGGTGGAAGAGGAAAAAGAGATGTGAAGGCATACTCTTCTTAACTACCTGGAAATGGCACACATCATTTGGTCACATGGCCCCACCTAGATGCTGGGCAGGCTATTTCCCAATCCTTTGATAATTAATTAATTTAAAAAATTGGGGTATAGTTGCTTTACAATGTTGTGTTAGTTTCAAATGTACAGTGAAGTGAATCAGCTATATGTATACATATATCCCCTCTTTTTTGGATTTCCTTCCCATTTAGCTCACCACAGAGCGCTGAGTAGAGTTCCCTGTGCTATACAGCACGTTCTCAATAGTTATCTATTTTATACATAGTAGTGTATATATGTCAATCCCGATCTCCCAATTCATCCCCCCCTGCCCCCTTGGTGTCCATACGTTTGTTCTCTACGTCTGTGTCTGTATTTCTGCTTTGCAAATAGGTTCATCTGTACCATTTTTCTATATTCCACATACATGCATTAATGTACAATATCTGTTTTTCTTTTTCTGACTTACTTCACTCTGTATGACGGTCTCTAGGTCCATCCATGTCTCTACAAATGACACAATTTCATTCAAGGTTGGAGAAAATGTAGGAAAACAGAAACATACATAATGTTGGGAATGTAAACTAATAGAAAACTTTCAAAAGCAGAAATTTAGTGAAGGTTTCGCTAATGGAGAGAGATTAAATTCCTGCACAGAAACAAAGAACTTGCTAATGGAGATTAGATGACCCCCCCGCCCCTGAATTTTTTTCTCATTCCTACTATCATTTTTGCCCACTTCTTTATTGTACATCCCACAGGTCACTGCTTCTCTCCAGCCTTCCTGGGCCCGTCAGAATATTTTGGTTGTTGTGATAGAAATTGCTTCTGACCAATTAAGCAAAAAAGAAAAAGTAATTTCTAGGGAGGTTAAGAAATAAGTGAGGAAACTGAAGGATTAGCTGAAGAACCGGACCTCATAAAGGGTGGGAACCAGGCTTTTTGGGGTATTCAGGTGGCAGGACCCAAGGGAGAGTCACTGCGATGGATCAGCTCCCACTCTTCCCTGTTCTCTTGTCACTCTAATCCAAGGAGAGATCTGACCAGCTGAGGTTGGGTCATGAACCCTTCCCTTAACCAGAAGAGGCTGGGGCAGAACTGACTGACACTCTTACTAAGTCTAATTCACTGGGGGTGGAGCGAAAACAAGTGTCTTTACCAAAAGAGGGCTAGTGCGTGCTAGGCAGACACCAACACAAATCTCGGCAACGTGGTGGTAAAGGTGGCTTTTTTTGTCCATGGCTGGGGGAGGAAGGGAGTGACTGGCCCACCTCTCTTTCAGCACCTGGCACCAACTTGCATGCACCTGGCTGTCTCTTTGCAGAAGGGAGGTGTGAATGGCCTAAAACCAAATTTGTGAGAGCTTTTTCAACATAGGTAGAGATTTTAACCAACCTTTTGTACTCAAAGAAAACAGTCAAGTTCAGGATTGTCCTGTTGCTCATGTTCTCTCTGGAGGTTGATGCTAAGCTCTGGGAGTTCACACAGGTACCCTGAAGGCATTAGTTTGAAGGGGCCTCTGCATCTCCATCTTGATCTGTCTTGGTCCTGAGATAGAACCAATTCCAGCCCACGTATCAAAACTTACATTTATGTGTGTCTTTGCATAATAGATTTATTTTGTGTGTTTAAAAAGATACCACATAAATGGCACCAAATTGTATTAACATTCTTCAGCTAGCTTTCTCCACTCTAGATTGTTCTATACTGAGATTCAACCTGTCCTGGTCCTTGGATGGTTCTACAGACATGTGAGGATGCCCCACCTGATCCCTGGCTCCCAACATCCCTTTGTCCTAGATGCAGACTTGTCTGTCTGTCTTCCTCTGCTGTCCCCTCCCTCTTTCTTTTCCTTTCTCCCTCTCCCCTTTCTCTCTCCCTCTCTCTCTCTGGTCACCCTTCATCCCCCTTCATGGGCTCAGGAAACAGCCCAGTGCTTTCACATGGGGGAAATTATGGGGCTTTTGTTGACTCTTTCATGCCCGGACCCATAAATGTCAGGTGAGCTTTACTACTACATCACCATGATGGAGCAGAGGCTTCTCTGTGGGGTCTGATGATTCTGCTTGGGAAACAAGGTACAGGTAGGGTCCACCCTGGCATCTCTAAACCTGAAGAGGGATTCCATTATTTCTCCTTTTCCTGGACTAAGCTGGCAAATGGGAAGGGCAAGGAGAGGCACCACACATATAAATCACCTTCTAGTTTCCTGCTTCCCCAGTTCCTCCTCCCCAGTGCAGATGGAATTTATCCAGACTCCCTGGAGCAGGGCATGTGCCCTTTGTCTACTTCTCTTTCCAGTCTGTTGTTATGACACAAAATTTCTGCCTTCATGCTTTGGGAGGGGACAGCCCTTTGAAATTCAATCCTCCACCTCTGTTCTTCTCTCAAAATTCTCAACTTTTACAAATTAGGATCTGGGCTTTCAAGGCCATTGTTTCTGGGTTTCAAGAGCTCATTTAACACAGAAAAATTCAAGAATCTGATTCTTTGGTCTCTGCATTTGGCTCTGTTCAGGCAGCCATGAGAAGAAGCAGCTAGATGATTAACAACAGGGTGGGTCACAGGGTAACTTCTGTGTGAGGAAATTATTTAGTATCTCAGGATGTCACCAACATCCTGGGCCGTATGAGCTCCAGTCATTCATGGATGTGTGAACATTATAACCCAGCCACACTTTTGGCCCCAGAAACTACACTATTATTTTCCCTATAGTGTGGACATATTTAAAAGTCCAGTTTCTGCTTATATATCAACCTCTGAGGAAGAAGACGCATCAGATGATAATGAGACGTACTTTGTTCCGTGTGGAAATATAACAAAAGCGTTTCTAGCAAGAAGAAGAAGGAGAAGAGGAGGGGAAGGAGGAGGAGGAGGAGGTGAAGAGGAAAAATGAAGGCAATTTAGGTGCAAAGAAAGCTCATCTGTGCTTGGATGGCTTAGGAGAGCAGGGGTGCTGTGGGGAAAGACTAAATGTATCATTGGGAGGAACGATGCCCAGACCTTGCTGATAGCCTGGAATGTGGGGCTTCGGCCACGAACGCTTCCCTCAAGAAGCTGGACGTTGCTGCCACGTGGAGGGCGAGGTTGGGCAGCTTCAGTATCCCAGTCTCGGGAAGACACAACCTCCGCCGGCATTCATGTGCTCACACTTCTCGGGTTTGTCAGAAAAACCACCACTTCTCCCCCGAGTCCTCATTCCTGAGAGGCTCAGCCAGGCTCCGCCTGAGTCACGGTGAACACTCACAGGCGAGGCAGGCTGGGCGGCGTGGTGCGGGGAGCAGCGAGCAGCCTTGCCCCTTCCCAAAGGCGTTTGGAAGGGTGAGGAGACACTTTTAGCTGTCACGATGTGGCTCCACTTGAGAGATGCCTGAGTAACCTGGGCTGAGGGCCAAGGGTGGCGGTGTACACTCACACAATCTTCTTCCCATGCAGAGTACCAGCTGGAACATTTCTTTAATGAGAACAAATCAAGAGAGTATGGATGGAGCTCCAGGAGCTCACAGGCATCGAGCACCAACAGCTATCCTGTGTTGTGGGCTATGGAAATGAAACTATCAGAGAAAACAATGGATGAGTCACAACAAATGGTCTCACACTCTCAAAATTGACAAATGCTCACCTGAATCCAGCTTTGAATGGATTTCTTGCATCTCAGTAAGCCAAGCAAGCTCTGCTGGAGGACACAAGGGGTCCAGGGGACAACGTGCATGCCTTTGCACCCTGGTTTCCTCACCTGTGTGTTATGAAGTTATTTCCTCCTGTGAGTCAGGACTCCGTGGACAGTCTCTGTTCTCATATGGCAAGTATCCCAGAGAGCCGGTATCTCATAGAAATAAGGGTGTGGACGCTAGGGATCTGGGGCCTGTCTTCTCATCTGCGGAAAGGGACTGCTGCTAGTACTTACCTCACAGGGGATGTGGGAGGAAGCGAGCTGACGCAAGACAAGTGCCTGAAAGGGGCAGCCAGCTGTGAGCGCTCTACCGCTGTTACTCGACTCTGCCCCTCCAGAGAATCCAAAGCCACACGCCTGCAGCAAGCAGCAGGGATTTTACTTAAAATTTCATGGAGACAAAGAGGATGTGTTTAAGTCAGATGCCAGAAGGCAAAATCCTTGCTAGCTACTTCTGTCCTCTCCCCAAAGTTTCCCTAAGACTGTCATCACCAGGAGCTTCCCCTCAATCATGTTTTGAGTTTTAGTTTGTAATAATAATGGAAAGCCTGAACGCCATTTTAAAATGTGAGGGTTTTAAAAGGCAATCTAGCAGCACTTAATCAAATCAAGTTCATCTAAGGTCCACACCCAGCAATTTTGCTTCTACCTGCCCAAGACATTTTCCCATGGGTCGTGCACCCCTACTGTGTGGTTCTCTACAGTGCAGCCTGGGGGTGCAGGAGACAAAATGTGAGAGATGCTGGTGGACGAGCAACAGACTAGGTGTACACCTTTCCAGGAGGAGGCTCTTAAAACCGCTCTGCGTGAAAAAGCAGAAACAAAATATCTAGAAGCTTGCTGCTCAAAGTGAGGGTGGGGAGAGGGTGGCAGCTGGCTGCACAGGTGTCACCCGGGAGCTTGTTAGAAGTGCAGATTCTGCCCACTTACCAGACCTCCCAAATCCGAACCTGAGAGTTAACAAGGTTGCAGAAGCACCATCTACCGCACGTAAAGCAACAGCACACTCTTCCTGCAGCCACAAAAAGAGAGGAACTCTTAAATGTTTCCCTTTGAGGAAGGGAAGAGGAGAATGGAGAGAGAGGTCAACAAATCAAGTAAGTTAAAATGAAGGCAGGAAGTACAGAAAGGCAGTGAAAGTGTTTTCCCCTGGGGAAGAAGGTCAATGCAGGCACCTTTTGCAATAAAAACGGCTGAAGATGTGGACAACTATCTCCTCCCCCTTCCCGACCCTCAAACCCCAAAGGTAACCTGTGACCTGAGGACAAACCTGGTTCAAGTTCTCAGCATCTTGTGGCCCTTTTTTTTCTTTCCCCGGTTCGCGGGCCTCTCACTGCTCTGGCCTCTCCCATTGCGGAGCACAGGCTCCGGACGCGCAGGCTCAGCGGCCAAGGCTCACGGGCCCAGCCGCTCCGCGGCATGTGGGATCTTCCCGAACCGGGGCACGAACCCGTGTTCCCTGCATCGGCAGGCGGACTCTCAACCACTGCACCACCAGGGAAGCCCGTTGTGGACCTTTTAATGCACTGCTTTGCTGAGGGTGGGGCTGGAGACTTGGCAATAAGACTCCCTTACCCTTGGTGTGCTGCTGCTGCTTGCTAAGTCCAAATGCTTTCACGTAGAGTCCTGAGGAAAAAGGGAGAGGCCCTTAAGACCAACCATGCTAGACGCAAACATGAGAAGGGAAGCCTTTTTCATCTAGCGTTGATCCCCAGTCTAAATTCCAGAGACTGTGAAGGGCAAAATAGATTAGTATTAAGCTGAAGATTATTTTGCATTCAGGATCTCAGTACTCTGCCATTTGCTTGCAGCCTATTGCCTTATATACTTACTTCAAAGCACTGATGGTGGGCTGAGAAGCAACTACTAGTAACAGAACTATGGTTTTTAAAACAAGTTTTAAAAACAAAGTATGGGGAAGAGAGGGTGGAGGTGAGGAGATGGATGGACTCAGACCGCTTCCATAGTACCCAGAATATCCACATTCCTCATTTACTGAGATGGAGATGGCCACAAGAAGAAGCTGGCTTTTGGGGGACCTTATTTGGCATAGCTTTTTTTCTTTTTTTCTGGTATGTTCATTTCAAATCTTTGAAAATTGGGAATAATTTAAACACAAGTTCTGAGCTCTCCAGCTTAGAGTCAGGAAAACACTGGCATCAGAATATATGACCATTGCAATTATCCTTCCAAAAAGGCTCATGTAGGAAGTATCATGAAAACAAGTTTGCAAAACCCAGGCCTACGTCTGCCACCCTACATGTGTGTGGACAGTGACAAAAAGCCAAAGTGGTGACAGGTAATGCAGGATTATCGCAAATAGGGGGGTAGAAGCTGCCTTTTAGGAAGGAAATGGCAACTGATCTGGGAGCAGGGCCAGGATGAGTTCAGGCCCCTGCTGGCAGGAGAGAGGAGATGGTTGGGGAACCGCCCACCACCCAGCAGAAAACCCGAGGCCTGGTGACATCCTAAGGATTCTTTCCACTTTGCTTTTCCTTTCATCAGAGGAGCTTGAAGACCCTTTTACAGATATTAACGAGGTCCTCAATGCCTAAGGTTCAAAAATGAATGAGTGATTGAGTCATGTGTATATTCCAGGAGTTCTGATCCTCAAAAACACATTGTTTTGGGTGTTCAATATGGGTTGTAGTAAAAAGTCTCCAAAAAGGAAAGGAAAAAGAATTCTTTGGTGCTGTTTGGAATTCTGTACTTGGTACTGTAAGATGCACAGAGTATCTTTCCTACTTGTTTTGTAGAGTTTCTGAGAGGATCAAAAGAGGAAAAAGGGATATGCACATATCTTCTAAACTCTATCACAAGATGCAAGTATGAGATATTAGTGCCAATTAAAGGGTACGATTTATGTTGTGTTCATTGCTCTCACTCAAAACCCTTCCAGGGATGAGAACTTCTCCTAATGGTTGCACTGCCAGCTGCTGCAACACCCCTCCCTCTCCTTTCTGTCCAGACCCTTCATTACCCTATGCAACTGCTATGAAAATTCTACTCACCTGGGCTCCCAAACGCTAGCCTGAGAGCCTCCGCTCCTGAAGGCAAAGTTTTCTTGGTCCTTGGCAAAATGTTAAGAATAAAGGCAATGGGGTGCGTTTTTTCTACAAAGCCACATTTATTCAATTGCAAAAAACCTGTCCTTAATTCTGATGATACTCCCCCCACTTTGGCGCATTAAAATGCCATTTTAATATCCTTTGGCATTAAGATGATGGTGCCAGTGAGTGGTAGTTTTTTTTTTTCCTTAATGTGTTTACTTGGAAAAATTACAAGTTGGCCACCTTATGTAGGTTCTGCAGGGTTTCTTTGAAATTTTATTGTTCCATGAAATTCCAGTTTGGAGATCACTGCTAAATGCTCTGCTGTTTGCTTTCTGCAGGCCTGAACCTATGCCTACAGGAAGCAATGAAGGGCACATACTAGACCCTCTATGTGACACTGATGAAAAGAGAAATTAGGCTGGGCAGCATCTGACTTAGGACGCAGCCTTTCCAGAGTCAAGGCAAGCAAATGGGCATCAGAGCTCTCGCCAACAAAAGCAACTATACTGGGCCATGATTAGATCTCCAAGAGTGGTCTCTCCTAAAAAGCTCAGGGGGGCACCTGCTTCATCCTGCTGCCCAGGGCCATTCCTGGCATTGAAAGTTAGAGCTAACAAAATAACATTTTGAATGATCATTAGGGGTAATTCAAGCTACACTATATTCACCAGGTATACTGCCTGTTACCTAGGGATTTATGGGAAGGCCCAGGGCTCTGATGGCCATTTATAGTGTTGTGTCTAAGGAAAGAAGCATTCTGAGTTCCAAATGGATAAATTAAAATCAAACTCTTAAAATGGATCATACAAGGTAGAAGCTGGGGCCCATCCAAGAGACCCAACTGAATTGAAGAACAATAATTAGCATTTCTATCCTGTGTTTTTATGTGTAAGCTCCATGGTCCTAGTGACCCCCTTTGAGGCAGATAGAAAGATTCTGGATTCTAGACCTGGAGGTCCTCTACGTAGCTACCAGCCACATGTGGTCCTAGTTGTGACGGGCTCTAAGTATAAAACACACACTGGATTTCAAAGATGTGAGAAAATGAAAAATATCTCAATAACTTAAAAAATATAGATTACACATTGAAATAATATTTTAGATATATCATGTTTAAAAATATACAGGCTTACCTCGGATATATTGTGGGTTTGTTTACAGACCACAGCAATAAAGTAGATATTGCAATAAAGTGAGTCACATGAACATTTTTGGTTTCCCAGCATATGCAAAAGTTATGTTGACACTCTACTGAAGTCTATTAAGTATGCAATAGCATTATATGTAAAAAAAAAGCAATGTTCATACGTTAACATAAAAATACTTCATTGCTAAAAAATGCCCAAAGAATAGTAACATTCAAGATCACTGATCACAGATCACCAAAACAAATATAATAATAATGAAAAAGTTTGAAATATTGGGAGAATTACCAATACGCAGCACAGAGACGCGAAGTGAGCAAACGCTGTTGGAAGAATCATGCCGATAGACTCACCCAATGCAGTTTACTCAATTTATAAAAAATGCAATATCTGTGAAGTGCAATAAAGTGAAGTGCAATAAAATGAGGTACGCCTGTAGCATTAAAATTAATTTCACCTGTCTCTTTTAACATTTTAAAATGTGGCAAGAAAATTTTAAATTACATATGTGGTTCACATTTGTGGCTTGCATTGTTTCTATAGGAAAGCACTTGTCTAGACCAAAGGTTGGCAAACTACAGCCCACAGGCCTAATCCAGCACATCACCTGTTTTTGTAAATAAAGTTTTATTGGAACACAGCCATGCCCATTTGTCTACATATTATCCCTGACTGCTTTTGAGCTACAACAGCAGAGTTGAGCAGTTGCATCAGGGACTATATGGCCCACAAAGCCTAAAACATCTACTATTTGACCCTTTATTGGAAAAGTTTGCCAATGTTTATCTAGACTATCAAGGTTCAAATCCTGGTTTCCTGATTTACTAGGTGTGTGTCTTGGTCATTTCTTTCTTTTTTTTTTTTAACATCTTTATTGGAGTGTAATTGCTTTACAATGTTGTGTTAGTTTCTGCTTTATAACAAAGTGAATCAGCTTTATGTATACATATATCCCCATATCCCCTCCCTTTTGTGTCTCCCTCTCACCCTCCCTATCCCACCCCTCTAGGTGGTCACAAAGCACCTAGCTGATCTCCCTGTGCTATGCAGCTGCTTCCCACTAGCTATCTATTTTACATTTGGTAGTGCATATATGTCAATGCCATTTTCTCACTTAGTCCCAGCTTACCCTTCCCCCTCCCCATGTCCTCAAGTCCATTCTCTATGTCTGTGTCTTTATTCCTGTCCTGCCTTTAGGTTCTTCAGAACCTTTTTTTAGATTCCATATATATGTGTTAGCACACGGTATTTGTTTTTCTCTTTCTGACTTACTTCACTCTGTATGACAGACTCTAGGTCCATCCACCTCACTACAAATAACTCAATTTCATTTCTTTTTATGGCTGAGTAATATTCCATTGTATAAATGTGCCACATCTTCTTTATCCATTCATCTGTCGATGGACACTTAGGTTGCTTCCATGTCCTGGCTACTGTCAATAGTGCTGCAATGAACATTGTGGTATATGACTCTTTTTGAATTATGGTTTTGTGTGCTTCTGTGTCTTCATGTGTAAAATGGGGATAATGATAAAGCAGACTTTCCTCTAAGAAGCTGTGGAGATCAAATGAAATAAAGCCAATGTTAAATAAATGCATTACCATCATCATCATCATCATCTTTTTCAGATGACATAACTAGAGATCAGAGAAGTTATGTGTAGTCCAGGGTCACAGTCACACAGCTCAAATCCATGTCTTCTAACTCATATTTTATTTCATTGGAAAGATCTTTAAAAACAAAACAAAAGCCCTTAAAAAAAAGATTGTCAAATGCTGGGAGGGTAAATTCATGGCTTGCGTGTACCCCTCTTCCTTCTCAGATGTTGCCTCAGAATCATTCTCAACATGATTCTCCAGGGAGTAAAGACAACTGGACTTGGCATATGATCTGAAAGCTCTTTGTCATCCCTGGTCCAAAGACACGGATTTCAAGTTTAGTTGAATAGAAGAACTCCAATATAAATAACTCTCATCATATCAAACAAAAATGTATTATACTTCTGGGTTCCCAAAGAGTTGTGGAGATAAAAATAATTGTTGGGTACATAATGTAAATAACAATAGTTTGGATTTACAAAGTCCTTTGAAATTTATAAAACATCCATATAAGGTTAAAAGAGCAGATACTGTTATTTCATTTTCATAGATGGGAGAATTGCAGGCCAGAGAGTTGATGATCGCTCACCATTAGAGAGCTGGTGAGCAGCAGTGCCTACAGGTCTGCAGGCCCCGTGTTTTTCTGTCTATGAAAATGATTTCCCTTAGAGTCAGAGTCCTCAACCAAAGTGCTTTGGAGACTGGCTAGTGTGTATTTGTGAAGCAAGCTGCGTATTTGCATACAAGGAAATCTACAGTTCCAAAAAGATTTACTTTCTTTTTCTTGAGACGTGCAGCCTTCTGACCTACCTTTTTCTTTTTGTGGTACGCGGGCCTCTCACTGTTGTGGCCTCTCCCGTTGCGGAGCACAGACTCCGGACGCGCAGGCTCAGCGGCCATGGCTCACGGGCCCAGCCACTCCGCGGCATGTGGGATCTTCCCGGACCGGGGCACAAACCCGTGTCCCCTGCATCAGCAGGCAGACTCTCAACCACTGTGCCACCAGGGAAGCCCCTGACCTACCTTTTTTTGTCCCAAACTTTGATCAAGATAAGGTGTTTTGGTTAACTATTGCTATAGAATAAACACCGCAAAACTTGGAGGTATAAAACAACCACAGCCATTTACTGTCTCTAACGATTCTGTGAGTGGATTGGGCTCTGCTGGGCATTTCTTTTGCTCCATGTGGTGTCAGCCAGGGTGGTGGTCATCTGGAGGCTTGACTAGGCAGGAGCATCCAGGATTGCTCACTTACGTGGCTGACAGTTGGGCTGGCTGTTGGCTAGAAGCTCAACTGGGGTTGTGGAAATGAAAGTTCCAGTTCTTTCCAGATGGTCTCTATGAGTGGTGTGAGCTTCTCACACCATGACAGCTGAGTTCCAAGAGGGAGTGTTCCAAGTATGTGCAAACAGACACTGGTATCTGAAGGTCCAGTTTCAGAAGTTATATGGCACCATTTCTATCACATTCTGTTGGACAGAGCAAGTCACAGGTCTGCCCGATTCAAGAGGAGGGGAAATCTACTTCGCTTCTCCATGGGAGGAATGGTAATGAATTTGCAGCCATCTTCAATCTGTGTCTGCTGTTGGAGAAACAACAGAGCAAACACAATGATAAATGGCAACTGACATTCAGCCTTGGTCTCAGAGACGTAAAAGGAAGGGTGAAACTATGGCATTTGGGGGCAGGCATGCCCAGGCAGCTACTGCCAGGTGGATCTGTAGGTCCACCCTCTCCAGAAGACCTCCCAGTATCCAAGAGAAGAGCGAACTATGAATTTTCACGTGAAGTCTCTGCTTTTTCAGTGTGAGCTCAACCTTTACAGTCATATTTCGTGGGGCAAATTGACCCTTGAGCTTCCAGTTTTCAACATCTGCCTTACATCTTCATGGGACAGCTCGTCTTTTATATGAAACACCTGTCAGCAAGACAGTCATGGGCAGCTCATTTATCAGAGAATGTCACCGCTTTGTGGTCGGTAAGAGAGGGAGAAAAGAACAAGTTAATTATCGTGAGGCTGGGTAGTTGCCAGGGGAAAAAGCCTTTTTTGTCATTTATTTACTAGTGTTTATGCATAGGATGATAAATCAAAGTCTCCAGTTGGCCAGGAGAAGTGGCAGTAACAGCAGCTGTGCCAGAGAGAACAATCTTTTTTATATGATGAGCACCTGGAGAGGGTTGGTTTCCAGTTATTTCCTGCAGCTTTTATCAAATTCCAGGACAGAGAAGTCAAGGGAAGGGACGAGAAGGGAAGACAAAGGGAAGGGAGGAGGAGGAGAGATGCCTCAGTCCCAGGGGAGTCGCACTGCTGTCTGGAACAGGCAGATGAGGGCAGCCCCTGCTTCAGAAGTCCCCTGAGCCACGTCAACCCCAGGTGATCCCTCCACCTGGGCAGGAGGTCCTTCTACCCTCCCAACCCCACTCCTAAGCCCGGGGTCTTTTCTTACCAGGGACACCAAAGAGCATTCAGTTCAGCAATGAAAACCATCCTTCCTTCAGTACAATGAAAAGACACCCATGTTGCAAATCTCCCCAGCCTGACATTGGCTGTGGTGGGTGGTGGAGAGAGAGTTTTGAAATCTGAATCCTGGCAGCACCACACACACCAAACAATTCCCAGCATTAAAGCCTCGGGACCATTGCTGACTTCTGATGGAAATCTGGAGGGGAGGGGAGCCTCTGTGGGGACAGCATAGTCCTCTGAGGGTCTGCGTGAGGGGCTCCCAGGTAGGAGGAGAAGGCAGGGATCTCTTCCCGCCTGCCCACCACCTTCCCTGCCACAGAGCACCTCCTTGTGCACGTGCTGGGGTAGGTCTGCGTTTGTTCATCTGGTCATTTGACTCGTTCATTCAAAGTGTTCATTAAGTGCCTAAACGATCGGGTGCTTTTTCCAGCCTCTGGGGAACACACATGCCCCCGAGATGTGCACAGGCTCTGCTCACTCACAGGACTAGACCTCACAGCCCAGAGGGACAAGGTTGTAGGTCAGGGTTCACCCAGGTGGATAAGGGGTGGGGATGCTGTCCCCATGACCTCAGTGAGCTGGAGGGCCATAACGGTACAGTGGTCATATTTTCCAAGTATGAAAAAGAGAGAGTCTAAACTAAAAACACTTTTTTGGGGGGGGCTCCATTTCTGGGTGAAAAGCAGCAGTCTGGGAGATGCAGTTTTTGTGGTGAGAATGTGCTGTTTTCCAAATATTTTGATGGTTTATGAGGACTGTCGGTCAAGATATTTGAAATTAGGACTCTGTAGCAAATTCCTTACTATATGGGGTAAAATCATGTGGGAATAGCATTAGAAATATGGAAATATGAAGGAATGAGATTCGTAATTCTGGAGACAGTATCCTTATTTGTAAGATTTATGTAGCATATTCATTGCTGAATGGGAAAACAGCTTATTTTGCATATGAGCATTACTAGAAGTAACTAATGACTAATAACATTTATTTAGCTAACATTTACTGAGCTCTTACTCTGTGCCAGATAGTACCTTAATAACTTTGCATATACTATGTAATTTAATTCCTGCAGTGACCACCTAGCATGGGTACTCTTATTACTCCCAGAGGTAAGACACTCCTATAAGTTTCCCTGTTCATAACTGGCAGAGCCTAAAATCAAACTCAGAAAACCTGCCTCTTAGAGGAGCTCTTACACCAGACTCTATATTTTAGTTTATGGGAACAGGCTGTCTACCAGGTCTAGAGAAAAAAAATGACTGCACATTGTGATGCAAGGCTGGGCTTGGAGGCAGAAAAGCTGCTCTGAGTCCCGAGGTTACTGCTTGTTAGCTGAGTGACCCGGGCCCTGCTTCCTCTTTATCCATTCACTCTGCCCCTTTCTCCTACACAGAAGAAACACTGTTCACTGTGAGCTAGCCAAGGTGGCCCGCTGGGGGGACCTCGATTTGGGGGAACGCAGATGAAGGCAACAAGGACTAGAGGTGGGGTACAAAGCTGTAAGCAAAGCATCGCGGTCCCATGTGACAGCAAAGTCTACCAAGGGACCAGAGTGGCGAGCTGGCCACTGCTGGGCTGCATCTAGAAGGATACATGCTCTTCAGGTGGGAAGGCAGCCTCCCCTGTGGGGAGGCAGGGAGGCATGACAGGGCATGACTGGCCACTGTCCAGCAGTGTGGCCCCAGGACAGTGATAATGTGGGCACTCCCAGCAATGAGGTGAGACCAAGGGCCCTGGGAAGGGCCTTGGATGCTGTATCCAGGGCTCTGGCCTTGACCAAGCTGTCAGTGAGGAGCCTGCTGGCGGCAGGTCATAGTAGAGGAGCGACACAATGTCACCAATGTACGGTTAACTCTGGTGCCAGTGTGTGAACCTGGGAGGGTCTGGAGAGATGGGGCGGGGCGGGGAGAAAGGGAAATGCTGAGAATGCTGAGCCACACCCCTTCTGAATTTTTTTCCAACCTGCCCTCATATAAACCTGCATATAGTAAAGTTCTGATAAAGTGTAATTAGTGACTGGATTTCAAACACCAGACTAGAGCTTCCTTTTTGTTATATTTCCTTAAAAAAAAAAAAAAACAAAAAAGTGATTGCCTTTAAGCAAATGTACAAGATGGCTTGGGAAGTGTTTATTTGAAAGAATAAACCATTTTTGAATGCTTTAGCAATTTCTTGGGTGAAAGCAACATGTGATATACAGAGGACTTTTCCTATTTATTAAAGTAGGTTTGTCCAGAGGGTCTGTTTTCCATGAATATATACTGCTAAGTTTGGAAACTACATGACCACATGGCTACATCTCTTAATGTTTATTGTATGACATTATCATTTCCCTAAATCTTTGTCTGTGTTCTCCTCACCACCCCACCCAATTAGCCTATATCAATGCAGTTTAATTATAATCTCCAGCCAATTTCGTTTTAGCACAATAAAAGCTAGAGGGACTTAGTGGCCAACAAGTGAGGATTCTGGTGAAATTTTCATCTGGGGAAAGATGTAGAGATAAATCTTTTGATCAGCTTGCCTGCAGGCTGATGTGGTAGTCTGGACTTGCTCTGTGTTTATAGACATGGCCCTGCTGTCCTGGTCTTCCTGTGCAAAGCCACAGTCTCATCTGCAGTGCCTCTGGTTTTAGAGCCTGCAACTGAAGCACTAAAAATGTTACATTTATTCCCTGTTACCCACCCCTGATTTTAGTTTTTTTTCTTTCTTCCTATCCACATAGGGGAACCATCTATTTTTGGTTAGATAAATGGTTCATCATCTACTGCAGTTGACTTCCTTTTATGATCAATTAATTTAAGGCTGTCAGCGCAGCTTCAAAGCCACTATGTATCTTTCACACCCCTCTACCCTATAATTTATAAGCACTATGGGTTTCTCCCCCCCAAAAAAAGAAAAGAAAAGAAAAAAAGGCCCTCTAGTACTTTTATTAGCTGCTGAAATGCATTAGGGTACATACACTTTGAACTGCACAGAAGAAGATAACCATGCCTGTAATTGGAATAACTCACATTAGTCCCCTCTCGGCTCCGTTTAATAACCTCTGCATTGTTTTATCCCCAGGATTTATTGATGACCTGCAATATCCCTCTCCCAGGCCCTGGCCCACTGGGGTGTTTTGGGGGGCAAAGGCAATGCACGTGGCCCACTCCCTGACCCGAGCTGCCCCATAAATCAGGGCCTGCATTTGTCTGTGATGGTGAGCCAGATGGCAGCTGTTGTTGAAGGAGCTCAACAGGAATCAAGGCCTGTGATCTTTCCTGTTGCTAACAGGCCTGATTTTTTATGGCTGTCAGCATCCTTGGAATGGCTGAGAGAGGCACGAAGGGAGGCGGGGGTCGGGGGGATGGCAGGGGCCCGATGGCTCTCCTTCTCTGCTTTCTTCTCCCAAGGGGGCAAGCCACAGAGGTCTTTCTTCCTCAGTGGCCAGGGGTCTTGGCCTTATACTCTGTTTCTGAAGAAGTTTCCTAGGGTGTGCAAGTGACAAAGTAAATGTGACCAAACACCTTCTAGAAAGGAAGATGGTGGTTGGCTTCCCTTTGCTGTCGGTTCATGGCCCCGTAGCATTGTCCTACCTGAAAGATGAGAGCCGGCCTTTTCCCGTGAAGTAATTTCTAAAACTCAGTGGGTTGCTTAGAATACAGTCTTGTTTTCCCAAAAGCCTTTGATGCAGAAATAAAAGCAACTACTTAAAGCTACTTGGTGGGTCTAACATTTGAATTTTTTGCTTTTTCAGAGTGGCTGGACAGAAAATTCAGGAAGGATGAGCAGGTAGGATGTAAGGGTAAAGGATGAAAAGGAAAACCCTTGCCAGACAAAAGAAAGAAACTCTGGCCAGTTCTGAGGTACCTGATTAGGGGGTATTAGCGTGGAGATCTGGTCATTAAGGTGGCGTTGGACCACAGTGGGTGTATCGGCCTGAATACCAGCGTGGAGTAAACAGTTTATTAACAGTCCTTGTGTGGTCCAGCAGCCTGCCTCCAACATACACAACCTCCCAGCGAGAACAGAGCCGCCACAGGACAGGGCTGTGTGGCCAACACCAAACAGAGCCTACAGAAGCCCAGACGAGATAGTAATAGAATCCCAGATGCAGCCAAGTGGTTTCCAGGGCAGGAGAGTGAATCTATTTATTTATGTAGGGCTTGAAGCTAGTCTCAGACCAGAGAGATGTTAAGCTTACAGATAAAGCACACGCAGAAAGTTCCAAGGGGACACTCAAGTTTTTAGAAATGTTTTGGGTGCACTGAGACTCTTCCTATAACTACTTATGTCAGTGGAATTTAGCCTGTATGTCCACTTCTTAAGCTCTGATTCCTATGACAGATAGGTAAGTAGATGACAGTTCCACTCCCATTTAGGATCATCCATAGGCTAGTGATATGACAACCACAACTCATAATATCCAGAGGTCTCACTCATTCAAAAAAGAAAATTATTGAAACAGCCTCAAGGACAGTTCACTAGTACAGGGCATGTATATGATGGGCAGGCTGGAAAAGAAGTCATTCAGGTGTTTCCCAGAAAGGGCAGTCCTCTGCCTTTGCCCAGACTAGTCACCAGGGAAGGCCCCAATGTGATCGTCCAGGGGGTCAGGTCATAGCCTAGACCTTCCTGACTAATACAGCCCCCAGGTAGACAGGTGCATGGGTTGTTGTATTCTTCCCTCAGAGTTAGGGCTTTTGGCCTTCTGAGACACCCGTGAGATTGGTCATCGACTCATAACGTAAAAATGGTGGTGAGACCCTGTCTTCATCCCTCCCTTCTTCTGGGTCCACTGAAGCAGAGGCAGTAGAGGAGGCAAAGAGAGGCAGAAATATTTTGCTCCTCCCTGATGCAAATGCTCTGACCAGGGTTCCATCTGGATGCCTCCCACCCCCAACTCTAAGGCATTCAGGAAGGCCTTTCAGGAAGGGCATATAGACTCACATGCTGACCTTGGGATTTACCGGGAGGGAAGAGTTCTACAAACTCCTTCCCAGCATGAGGGAAGGTCCCATAGACCAGGCACATACACAGGGATTATAGAGAACAGATAGAAGACCCACTGAGGTGGGCAGGATAATGACCCCCAGAGAGGTTCCCCAGAACCTGTGAATGGTTACCTTACATGACAAAAAGGGCTTTGCAGGTGTGACAAACTTAAGGACTTTGAGATGAGGAGATGATTCTGGTGGGCCCAAGGTAACCACAAAGGAAAGAAGGAGGCAGGAGAGTCATAGAAGGAGATATGACAATGGAAGCAGAGGTTGGAATGATGCAATTTCTGGAAGGAAAAGGTCAAGAGACAAGGAATGTGACAGTGTCTAGAAGATGGAAAAACAAGGAAATGGATTCTCACCGAGAGCCTCTAGAAGGAACATAGGCCTGCCGTCACCTCAATTTCAGTCCAAGAAGACCCATTTTGGACTTCTGGGGTCAAAAACTATAAGACAATAAATTTGTGTTGTTTTAAGCCTCTAAGTTTGTGGTAACTAATAACAGCAGCAGCAGGAAAAAAGTACACTCATCATTCATGAAATAGTCTTTCCATGTGTCAAACCCACTTTAAAAAAACATTGTTTCTCCTCACACAAACTCTCAATCCTCTGTGATATGACACCAATGGTGTTATGAGAGAACACTGTTCACAGTCCCCCAGTGATTTGACTCCAATGGTGCTCTGAGAGAATCCTGTTAACAGGCCACCTGTGATTTGACTCCAACGATGTTCTGAGAGACCACCGTTCTCAGTCCCCCTGGTGAGTTGACTCCAATGGTGTTCTGAGAGAACACCGTTCTCAGCACCCCCGTGATTCTACTACAATGGTGTTCTGAGAGAACAACACTCTCAACCCCGCTATGATTTGACACCCATGTTGTTCTGAGAGAACATGTTTCTGAGTCGTCCCTGTGATTTGACTCCAATGGTGTTCAGAATAAACACCATTCTTAGTCCTCACTTTGACTTGCCTCCAAAGGTATTCTGAGAGAACACCATTCTCAGTCACCCCTCTGGCATGAATCCAATGGTGTTATGAGAGAACACTGTTCTCAGTCCCCACTGTGATTCACTCCAATGATGTACTCAGAAAACACTGTTCCCACTCCCCTGTGATTTGACTCCAATCGTATTCTTAGAGAAAACCGTTCTCACACCCCACTGTGATATGACTCCATTTGTGTCCTGAGAGAACACCATTCTCAGACCCCCCTGTGACTTGACTCCAATGGTGTCCTGAGAGAACAGAGTTCACAGTCCCCCTGTGATTTGACAACAGCGGTTTTCTGAGAGAACACCATTCTTAGTCCCACTTGTGATTTAACTCCATGGTGTTCTGAGAGAGTGCCATTATCAGTCCTCCTGTGATTTGACTCCAATTGCATTCTGAGGGAACAGTGTTTTGATACCTCCTTGTGATTTGACTACAACGGTGTGTGAGAGAACACCGTCTTCTTTCCCTTTTGTGATTTGACTCCAACTGTGTTCTGAGAGAACAATGTGCTCAGTCCCCCCATGATATGACCCCAGTGGTGTTCTGATAGAAGACCACTCGCAGTCTCCCTGTGATTTGACTCCAGGGGTATTCTGAGAGAACACCATCCTCAGCCAACCGTGTGATATGACTGAAATAGTGTTATGGGACAACACCATTTTTAGTCACCCCTATGACATGATTACAATGGTGTTCATATGAACACTGTTCTCAGTCACTCCTGTGATACGACTCCAGTGAAGTTCAGAATGAAAACCGTTCTCAGTCGCCTCTGTGTTTGACACCAACTGTGTTCTGAGAGAACACCGTTCTCAGTCCCCTCTGTGTTTGACACCAACTGTGTTCTGAGAGAACACTGTTCTCAGGTCTTTTGTGATTTGAAACTAAATGTGTTCTGAGAGAACACCTTTCTCAGTCCCATTTGTGATTTAACTCCTATGGTGTTCTGAGAGAACACCATTGTCAGCCCCCTTGTGATTTGTTTCCAATTGTGTTCTGAGAGAACACTGTTCTCAGTCCGCCTTGTGATATGACCACAGTGGTATTCTGATAGAACCCAGTTCTCTGTCCCCCCAGTTATTTGAGTCAGATGGTGTTCTGAGAGAACAACGTTCTCAGTCTCCCCTCTGAATGGACACCAATGGTGTTCTGAGAGACCACCTTTATCAGTTTCAGTCCCTGCTGAGATTTGCATAAAATCATGTTATGAGACAACACCGTTTTCAGTCCCCCCTGTTATTTGACACCAACAGTGTTCTGAGAGAACACAGTTCTCTGTCCCCCCAGAGACTTGACTCCAATGGTTTTATGAGAGAACACCATTCTCAGTCTGTGATTTGACACCAATGTTGTTCTAGAGAATATGGTTTTGAATCTCTGCTGTGATTTGACTCCAATGGTCTACAGAGAGAATACCGTTCCCAGCCCCTCTGATTTGACTCTAATGATATCTGAGAGAAAACCGCTCTCGATCCCTCCTGTGATATGATTTCAGTGGTGTTGTGAGAGAACACTGTTCTCAGTCCCAACTGTGATTTGAATCCAATGGTGTTCTTAGAGAATATGGTTCTCATTAGCCCATGTGATTAGATTACAATGGTGTTCTGAGAAGAGTCTTCTCATTCCCCTTTGTGATATGACTCCACTGCTGTTCTGAGAGAACACCCTTCTAAGACCCGATATGATATGGCTCGAATGGTGTTCTGCAGAACACCGATCTCAGTCCCCTGTGATTTGACTCTAAATGTGTTCTGATAGAACACCATTTTTAAACCCCCTATCATTTGAGTCCAATGGTGTTCTGAGAGAACAGCATTCTCATTCCTTATTGTGATATGAATCCAACGGTGTTCTGAGAGAACACCATTCTCAGTCTGCCCTGAGATTGGACAACAATGATGTACTGAGCAAAAAACCGTTGTCAATCCCCACTGTGATTAGACTCAAAAGGTGTTCTGAGAGAACACTGATCTCACTCCCTGCTGTGTTTTGACACAAAAGGTGTTCTGAGAGAACACCATTCTCTGTGCCCCATATGACTAGACTCCAATGGTTTGATGAGAGAACACCATTCTCAGTACCCCCTGTGATTTCATTCCAATGGTGTTCTGAGAGATTTCCAATCTCAGCCCCACAGTGATTTGACTCTCTTGTGTTCTGAGAGAACACCGTTCTCAGTCCCCTTGAAAGTGGACACCAATAGTGTACTGAGAGAACATGTTGTCAGTCCCCACTCTGATTTGACTCCAATGGTGTTCTGAGAGAAAAACGTTCTCATTCCCCCTGTGATTTGACACCAATATTTTTCAGAGAGAACATTGTTCTCAGTCCACCATGTGAGTTGACTCTATTGGTGTAATGAGAGAACACTGATCTCAGCTCCCCTGTGATTTGACTCCCATGGTATTCTGAGAGAAAACCATTCTCAGTCCACCCTGTGATTTGATTCCGATGGAGTTCAGAAAGAACACCATTCCCAGTCCCGCCTCTGATTTACTCCAAAGGTATTCTAATAGTACACCTATCTCAATCCTTCTGCTGATTTGCCTCCAATGGTTTTCTGAGAGAACAGTGTTCTCAGTCTCCCTGTGATATGTCTTCAATGCTATTCTGAGAGAACACCATTCTCAGTCCCTCCTGTGATTTGACTCCAATGGTGTTCTGGTAGAACACAATTCTCAGTCCCTCCTGTGACTTGACTCCAATTGTATTCTGAGGGGACACCATCCTCAGTCGCCCTGTGATTTGTCTCCAATGGTATTCTGAGAGAACACTGTCCTCACTCAACCTTGTGATATGACTGCAATAGAGTTCTGAGAGAAATCATTGTTAGTCACCCATGTGACATGATTCCAATGGTGTTCAGATGAACACTGTTCTTAGTCCCCCCTGTGAATTGACTCCACTGGTGTACTGAGAGAACACCATCCCCAGCTCCATGTGATTTGAGTCAAATGGTGTACTGATAGAACACCATTCTGAGTCCCCCCTCTGATTTGACTCCAATGGTATTCTGATAGAACACCATTCTGAGTCCCCCAGGTGATTTGACTCCAAATGTGTTCTGAGAGAACACCATTCTCCCTCACCCCTATGACTTGACTCCAAGGGAGGTCAGAATGAACACTGTTCTCAGCCCCTCTCTGATCTGACTCCACTGGTATTCTGATAGTATACCGTTCTCAGTCTCCCCTGTTATTTCACTTCAATGGTGTTCTGAGAGAACACGGTACTCAGTCCCCTCTGTAACTTGACTCCAATGGTGTTCTGAGAGAAAACCGATGTCAGTCCCACCAGTGATTTGACTCCAATGGTATTGTGTGAGAACACAGTTCGCAACCCATCCTGTTATATAACCACAATATTGTACTGAGTGAACTAAGTTCTCACTCCTTCCTGTGACTTTACTCCAATGGTGTTCTGAGAGAACACCTTTCTCAATGCCCCCTGTGATTTGACCTAAATGGTGTACTGAGAGGACAGAGTTCTCAGCCCCCTGTGACTGATTAAATGGTATTCTGAGAGAAAACCTTTCTCAGTACCCCCTGTGATTTGTCTCCAATCGTATTCTGAGAGAACATCGATCTCAGTACCCCCACTGATTTGATTCCAAAGGTGTTCTGAAAGAACACAGTTCTCAGTACCCCCTGTGACTTGATTCCTATGTTGTTCAGAGAGAACACCATTCTCTGTCCCCCATGTGACTTGACTCCAATGGTGTTGTTAGAGAACACCATTCTCAGTCCCCCCTGTGATTTGACTCCAATGGAATTCAGAATGAACATCATTCTCTGTCCCCCCTGTGATTCACTCCAAAGGTATAATGAGAGAACACCGTTCTAAGCCCCCTGTGATTTGACTGCAGTGGTATTCTGAGCGAAAACTGTTCTCAGTCCCCCCTGCGATATGACTGCAATGCTGTTTTGAAAAAACAAAGTTTTCAGTGCCCCCTGTGACTGGACACCAGTGGTGTTCTGGGAGAACACCATTGTCAGTCCCCCCTGTTACTTGAGTCCAGTGGTCAAGTAACAGGGGGGACTTGAAAGCCCCCTGTGATTTAAAACCAATGGTGTTCTGAGAGAACACCATTCACAGACCCCAGTGATTTTCAGCCAAAGATATTCTGAGTGAACAAAGTTCTCAGTCCTCCTGTGACTTGAGTCCAATGGTGTTCTGAGAGAACTCTGTTGTCTGTCATCCCTGTTATTTGACGCCAATGGTTTTCTGACAGAAAACCTTTCTCTATCTCCCCTGTGACTTGACTCTAATGTTGTTCAGAGAGAATTCGGTTCTCAGTCCACCCAATGGTGTTCTGAGAGAACACCTTCTCAGTGCCCCATGTGATTTTACACAATGGAGTACCGAAGGAACACTGTTCTGTGCTCTGTGTGATTTGACTCCAATGATATTGTGAGAGAAAACCTTTCTCAGTCCCTCCTGTGATTTGACTTCAATGGTGTTCTGAAAGAACACAATTCTCAGTCCCCTCTGTGATATGACCCCAGTGGTCTGATAGAACACAGTTCTCAATCTTCCCAGTGATTTGAGTCCAATGGTGTCTGAGAGAACAGTGTTCCCATCCCCCATGTGATTAGACTCAAATGTTGTTCTGACAGAACAGTGTTCTCCTTCCCCCCATGATATGGCTCCAAAGCTGTTCAGATGAATATTGGTTGAGACCAATATGAATATTGGTCTCAATATTCATATTCCCCCCACTGATTTTACTCCAATGGTATTCTGATAGAACACTGTTCTGAATTCCCCCCGTGATTTGATTCCAGTGGTGCTCTGAGAGAACACCATTGTCAGTTCCCCCTGTGATTTGACTCTGAATGTGTTCTGAGAGAACACCATTCTTAGTCCTCCCTGTGACTTTCCTCTAATGGTTTACTGAGAGAACACTTTCAGAACTCCTGGGAATTCACTCCAATTGTATTCCGAAAGAAAACCTTTCTCAGTCCCAACTGTGATATGATTCCTATGGTGTTCTGAGAGAACACTGTTCTCAGTCCCCCCAGTGATTTGACCCCAAAGGTATTCTGAGAGAACACCAAACTCAGTCACCCCTGTTACATGAAGCCAAAGGTGTTATGAGAGAATACTGTTTTCAGTCCCCCCTGTGGTTCGCTCCAATGGTGTATTCAGAAAACACCATTCTCACTCCCCTGTAATTTGACTCCAATCGTATTCTGAGAGAAAACCGTTCTCAGACCCCTGTGACATGACTCCAATTGTATTCTCAGAGAACCCCATTCTGAGCCCCCACTGTGATTTGACTCCAATGGTGTTCAGATGAACACCATTCTCAGTCCCCCCTGTGATTTGACTGAAAGGATTTCAGAATGTACAGTGTTCTCAGTACCACCTCTGATTTGACACCAATGGTATTCTCACAGAACACCTTTGTCAGTCCCCCATGTGACTTGATGCCAATGATGTTCTAAGAGAACACGCTTCTCAGACCCCTATGATATTACTCAAATGGTGTACTGCAGAACACCATTCTCAGTTCCCCCTGTGATTTGACTCCAAAGGAATTCTGATACAACACTGTTTTCAGACCGTCTGTCTTTTGAGTTCAAGGGTGTTCTGAGAGAATAGTGTTCCCAGATCCCGTAGTGATTAGACTTGAATGGTGTCTGAGAGAACACAGCTCTCAATCCCGCATGAAAGTGGACACCAATTATGTTCTGAGTGAACACCGTTCTCAGTTCCCCCTGTGATTTGACTCCAATGCTGTACTGAGAGAATTCAGTTCTCAGCCCCCCTATAACTAGGCTCCAGTGGTTTCCTGAGAGAACACATTTCTCAGTGTGCCCTGTGATATGACTCCAATGGTGTACTGAGGGAAATCTGTTCTCAGTTCTCTGTGATTTGACTCCAGTGATATTCTTTTTTAAAAACATCTTTATTAGAATATAATTGCTTTAGAATGGTGTGTTAGTTTCTGCTTTACAACAAAGTGAATCAGTTATACCTATACATATGTTCCCATATCTCTTCCTTCTTGCATCTCCCTCCCTCCCACACTCCCTATCCCACAACTCCAGGTGGTCACAAAGCACCAAGCTGATCTCCCTGTGCCATGCGGCTGCTTCCCACTAGTTATCCACCCTACGTTTGGTAGTGTATATATGTCCATGCCACTCTCTCACTTTGTCACAGCTTACCCTTTCCCCTCCCCATATCCTCAAGTCCATGCTCTAGTAGGTCTGTGTTTTATTCCCGTACAACCCCTAGGCTCTTCATGACATTTTTTTTTTTTAGATTCCATATATATGTATTAGCATACGGTATTTGTTTTTCTCCTTCTGACTTACTTCACTCTGTATGACAGACTCCAGGTCCATCCACCTCACTACAAATAACTCAGTTTCATTTCTTTTTATGGCTGAGTAATATTCCATTGTATATATGTGTCACATCTTCTTTATGCATTCATCTGTTGATGGACACTTAGGTTTCTTCCATTTCCTGGCTATTGTAAATAGAGCTGCAATGAACATTTTGGTACATGACTCTTTTAGAATTATTGTTTTCTCAGGGTATATGCCCAGTAGTGGGATCGCTGGGTTGTATGGTAGTTCTATTTGTAGATTTTTAAGGAACCTCCATACTGTTCTCCATAAAGGCTGTATCAATTTACATCCCCACGAACAGTGCAAGAATGTTCCCTTTCCTCCACACCCTCTCCAGCATTTATTGTTTCTAGATTTTTTGATGATGGCCATTCTGACTGGTGTGAGATGATATCTCATTGTAATTTTGATTTGCATTTCTCTAATGATTAATGATGTTGAGCATTCTTTCATATCTTTGTTGGCAATCTGTATATGTTCTTTGGAGAAATGTCTAAGTATTCTGCCCATTTTTGGATTGGGTTGGTGGTTTTTTTGTTACTGAGCTGCATGAGTTGCTTATAAATTTTGGAGATTAAACCTTTGTCAGTTGATTCATTTGCAACTATTTTCTCCCATTCTGGGGGTTGTCTTTTGGTCTTGTTTATGGCATCCTTTGCTGTGCAAAATCTTTTAAGTTTCATTAGGTCCCATTTGTTTATTTTTGTTTTTATTTCCATTTCTCTAGGAGGTGGGTCAAAAAGGATCTTGCTGTGATTTATGTCATAGAGTGTTCTGCCTGTGTTTTCCTCTAAGAGTTTGATAGTGTCTGGCCTTACATTTAGGTCTTTAACCCATTTTGAGTTTAGTTTTGTGTATGGTGTTAGGGAGTGTTCTAATTTCATACTTTTACATTAGCTGTCCAGTTTTCCCAGCACCACTTATTGAAGAGGCTGTCTTTTCTCCACTGCATATTCTTGCCTCCTTTATAAAAGATAAGGTGACCATATGTGAGTGGGTTTATCTCTGGGCTTTATATCCTGTTCCACTGACCTATATTTCTGTTTTTGTGCCAGTACCATACTGTCTTGATTACTGTAACTTTGTAGCATAGTCTGAAGTCAGGGAGCCTGATTTCTCCAGCTCCATTTTTCGTTCTCAAGATTGCTTTGGCTATTCGGGGTCTTTTGTGTTTCCATACAAATTGTGAAATTTTTTGTTCTAATTCTATGAAAAATGCCAGTGGTAGTTTGATAAGGATTGCATTGAATCTGTAGATTGCTTTGGGTAGTAGAGTCATTTTCACAATGTTGATTCTTTCAATCCAAGAACATGATATATCTCTCCATCTGTTTGTATCACCATTAATTTCTTTCATCAGTGTCTTATAATTTTCTGCATACAGGTCCTTTGTCTCCTTAGATAGGTTTATTCCTAGATATTTTATTCTTTTTGATGCAATGGTAAATGGGAGTGTTGCCTTAATTTCACTCTCAGATTTTTCATCAATAGTGTATAAGAATGCAAGAGATTTCTGTGCATTAATTTTGTATCCTGCTACTTTACCAAATTCATTGATTCACTCTAGTAGTTTTCTGGTAGCATCCTTAGAATTCTCTATGTATAGTATCATGTCATCTGCAAACAGGGATAGCTTTACTTCTTCTTTCCCAATTTGTATTCCTTTTATTTCTTTTTCTTCTCTGATTGCTGTGGCTAGAACTTCCAAAACTATGTTGAATAAGAGTGATGAGAGTGGGCAACCTTTTCTTTGTCCTGATCTTAGTGGAAATGGTTTCAGTTTTTCACCATTGAGAACAATGCTGCCTGTGGGTTTGTCATATATGGCCTTTATTATGTTGAGGAAAATTCCCCCTATGCCAACTTTCTGAAGGGTTTTTATCATAAATGGGTGTTGAATTTTGTCAAAAGATTTCTCTGCATCTATTGAGATGATCATATGGTTTTTCTCCTTCAGTTTGTTGATATGGTGTATCACGTTGATTGATTTGCATATATTGAAGAATCCTTGCATTCCTGGAATAAACCCCACTTGATCATGGTGTATGATCCTTTTAATGTGCTGTTGGATTCTGTTTGCTAGTATTTTGTTGAGGATTTTTGCATCTATGTTCATCAGTGATATTGGCCTGTAGTTTTCTTTCTTTGTGACATCTTTGTCTGGTTTTGGTATCAGGGTGATGGTGGCCTCATAGTATTAGTTTGGGAGTGTTCCTCCCTCTGCTGTCTTTTGGAAGAGTTTGAGAAGCATAGGTGTTAGCTCTTCTCTAAATGTTTGATAGAATTCGCCTGTGAGGCCATCTGGTCCTGGGCTTCTGTTTGTTTTTAAGATTTTTAAGCACAGTGTCAATTTCAGTGCTTGTGATTGGTCTGTTTATATTTTCTATTTCTTCCTGGTTCAGTCTCGGCAGGTTGTGTATTTCTAAGAATTTGTCCATTTCTTCCAGGTTGTCCATTTTATTGTCATACAGTTGCTTGCAGTAATCTCTAATAATCTTTTGTATTTCTGCAGTGTCCATTGTTACTTCTCCTTTTTCATTTCTATTTCTATTGATTTGAGTCTTCTCCCTTTTTATCTTGATGAGTCTGGCTAATGGTTTATCAATTTTGTTTATCTTCTCAAAGTACCAACTTTTAGTTTTATTGATCTTTGCTTTCATTTCCTTTATTTCTTTTTCATTTATTTCTGATCTGATCTTTATGATTTCTTTCCTTCTGCTAAATTTGGGGGTTTTTTGCTCTTCTTTCTCTGATTGCTTTAGGTGCAAGGTTAGGTTGTTTATTCGAGATGTTTCCTGTTTCTTAAGGTAGGATTGTATTGCTATAAATTCCCTCTTAGAACTGCTTTTGCTGCATCCCAAAGGTTTTGGGTCATCGTGGCTCCATTGTCATTTGTGTCTTAGTAGTTTTTGATTTCCTCTTTGATTTCTTCAGTGATCACTTCGTTATTAAGTAGTGTATTGTTTAGCCTCCATGTGTTTGTATTTTTTACAGATCTTTTCCTGTAATTGATATCGAGTCTCATAGCATTGTGGTCGGAAAAGATACTTGATATGATTTCAATTTTCTTAAATTTACCAAGGCTAGATTTGTGACCCAAGATATGATCTATCCTGGAGAATGTTCCATGAGCACTTGAGAAAAATGTGTATTCTGTTGTTTGGGGATGGAATGTCCTATAAATATCAATTAAGTCCATCTTGTGTAATGTATCATTTAAAACTTGTGTTTCCTTATTTATTTTCATTTTGGATGATCTGTCCATTGGTGAAAGTGGGGTGTTAAAGTCCCCTACTATGATTGTGTTATTGTTGATTTCCCCTTTTATGGCTGTTAGTATTTGCCTTATGTATTGAGGTGCTCTCCTATGTTCGGTGCATAAATATTTACATTTGTTCTATATTGTTCATGGATGGATTCCTTGATCATTATGTAGTGTCTTTCTTTGTCCCTTGTAATAGTCTTTATTTTAAAGTCTATTTTGTCTGATATGAGAATTGCTACTCCAGCTTTCTTCTGATTTCCATTTGCATGGAATATCTTTTTCCATCCCCTCACTTTCAGTCTGTATGTGTCCCTAGGTCTGAAGTGGGTCTATTGTAGACAGCATATATACGGGTCTTGTTTTTGTATCCATTCAGCCAGTCTATGTCTTTTCGTGGGAGCATTTTATCCATTTACGTTTAAGGTAATTATCGATATGTAGGTTCCTATTACCATTTACTTAATTGTTTCAGGTTTGTTCTTGTAGGTCTTTTCCTTCTCTTGTGTTTCTTGCCCAGAGAAGTTCATTTAGCATTTGTTGTAAAGCTCATTTGGTGGTGCTGAACTCTCTCAGCTTTTGCTTGTCTGTAAACATTTTAATTTCTCCATCAAATCTGAATGAGATCCTTGCTGGGTAGAGTGAACTTGGTTGTAGGTTTTTCTCCTTCATCACTTTAAATATGTCCTGCCACTCCCTTCTGGCTTGCAGAGTTTGCTGAAAGGTCAGCTGTTAACCTTATGGGGATTCCCTTGTGTGTTATTTGTTGTTTTTCCCTTGCTGCTTTTAATATGTTTTCTTTGTATTTAATGTTTGATAATTTGATTAGTGTGTGTCTTGGCGTGTTTCTCCTTGGATTTATCCTGTATGGGACTCTCTGTGCTTCCTGGACTTGATTGACTATTTCCTTTGCCATATTAGGGAAGTTTTCAACTATAATCTCTTCAAATATTTTCTCAGTCCATTTCTTTTTCTCTTCTTCTTCTAGCACCCCTATATTTCGAATGTTGGTGCATTTAATGTTGTCCCAGAGGTCTCTGAGACTGTCCTCAGTTCTTTTCATTCTTTTTTCTTTATTCTGATCTGCAGTCATTATTTCCACTATTTTATCTTCTAGGTCACTTATCCATTCTTCTGCCTCAGTTATTCTGCCATTGATCCCATCTAGAGTATTTTTAATGTCATTTATTGTGTTGTTCATTGTTGCTTGCTTCCTCTTTAGTTCTTCTAGGTCCTTGTAAAATGTTTATTGTATTTTCTCCATTGTATTTCCAAGATTTTGGATCATCTTTACTATCATTATTCTGAATTCTTTTTCAGGTAGACTGCCTATTTCCTCTTCATTTGTTAGGTCTGGTGTGTTTTTATCTTGCTCCTTCATCTGTTGTGTGTTTTTCTGTCTTTTCATTTTGCTTACCTTACTGTGTTTGGGGTCTCCTTTTTGCAGGCTGCAGGCTCGTAGTTCCCATTGGTTTTGGTGTCTGTCCCCAGTGGCTAAGGTTGGTTCAGTGGGTTGAGTAGGTTTCCTGGTTGAGGGGACTAGTGCCTGTGTTCTGGTGGATGAGGCTGGATCTTGTCTTTCTGGTGGGCAGGTCCACGTCTGGTGCTGTGTTTTGGGGTCTGTAGCCTTATTATTACTTTAGGCAGCTTCTCTGCTAATGGATGGGGCTGTGGTCCTGTCATGCTAGTTGTTGGGCATAGGGTGTCCAGCACTGTAGCTTGCTGGTCGTTGAGTGTAGCTGGGTGCTGGTGTTGAGATGGAGATCTCTGGGAGATTTTCTCCTTTTGATATTACATGGAGCTGGGAGATCTCTTGTGGACCAGTGTCCTGCAGTTGGTTCTCTCACCTCAGAGACACAGCCCTGATGCCTGGCTGGAGCACAAAGAGCCTTTAATCCACATGGCTTAGAATAAAAGGGAGAAAAAATAGAAAGGAAGGAAGGAAGGAAGGAGGAAGAAAGGAAGGAAGGAAGGAAGAATGGAAGGAAGAATGGAAAGAAGAAAGAAAGGCAGGAAGAAAGGAAGAAAGGAAGGAAGACAGGAAGGAAGAAAAGAAGATAAAATAAAGTAGAATAAAATAAAGTTATTAAAATAAAAAATAAGTATTAAGAAGAAAAATTTTTTTAAATAAAAAAAAAAGGGACGGTCAGAACCATAGGATCAATGGTGAAAGCAAAGCTATACAAAATCTCACACAGAAGCACACACATACACCCTCACAAAAGGAGAAAAGGGGGAACAAAATAATACATCTTGCTCCCAAAGTCCACCTCCTCAACTTGGGATGATTCGCTGTCTATTCAGATATTCCACAGATGCATGTCACTTCAAGTTGATTGTGGAGCTTTAATCCGCTGCTTCTGAGGCTGCTGGGAGAGACCTCCCCCTCTCTTCTTTGTTCGCACAGCTCCTGAGGTTCAGCTTTGGACTTGGCCCCGCCTCTGCGCATAGGTGGCCCGAGGGCGTAAGCTCTTTGCTCAGACAGAACAGGGTTAAAGGAGAAGGTGATTCGGGGCCTCTGGCTCACTCAGGCCGGGGGGAGGGAGAGGCACGGATGCGGATCGAGCCTGCGGTGGCAGAGGCCAGCATGACGTTGCACCAGCCTGAGGCGTGCCGCATGTTCTCCCGGTGAAGCTGTCCCTGGATCCCGGGACCCTGGCAGCTGCGGGCTGCACAGGCTCCCGGGAGGGGAGGTGTGGAGGGTGACCTGTGCTTGCACACAGGCTTCTTGGTGGCGGCAGCAGCGGCCTTAGCATCTCATGCCCGTCTCTGGGATCCGAACTGATAGCCGCAGCTTGTGCCCTTCTCTGGAGCTCCTTTAAGCAGCGTGCTACTCCCCTCTCCTCTCGCACCGGGAAACAGAGGCAAGAAAAAGTCTCTTGCCTCTTCAGCAGCTCCAGATTTCTCCCGGACTGCCTCCCAGCTAGCCGTGGTGCACAAACTGCTTCTGGCTGTGTTCATGCCGCCAACCCCAGTCCTCTCCCGGCTTCCGACTGAAGCCCAAGCCTCAGCTCCCAGCCCCCGCCCACCCCAGTGGGTGGACAGACAAGCCTCTCGGGCTGGTGAGTGCAGGTTGGCACCGATCCTCTACGGGAATCTCTCCGGTTTGCCCTCTGCACCCCTGTTGCTGCGCTCTCCTCCGCAGCTCTGAAGTTTCCCCCCTCCGCCACCCGCAGTCTCCACCCGTGAAGGGGCTTCTAGTGTGTGGAAACATTTCCTCCTTCACGGCTCCCTCCCACTGGTGCAGGTCCCGTCCCTATTCTTTTGTCTCTGTTTATTCTTTTCTCTTTTGCACTACCCAGGTACGTGGGGGAGTTTTTTGCCTTTTGGGAGGTCTGAGGTCTTCTGCCAGTGTTCAGTGTGTGTTCTGTAGGAGCAGTTCCACGTGTAGATGTATTTCTGATGTATCTGTGGGGAGGAAGGTGATCTCCCTGTCTTACTCTTCTGCCATCTTCTCTCTCCCTCCAGTGATATTCTGAGAGAAAAACCTTCTCAGTCCCCCTGTGATTTGACGCCAATGGTATTCTGAGTGAACACCATTCACAGCCACCCCTGTGATTTGAATCCAATTGTGTACTGAGAGAATATCATTCTCAGCCTCCTGTGATTTGATTCCAATAATATTCTGAAAGAACACTGTTCTCAGTCCCCCCTGTTATTTGACTCCAATGGTGTTCTGAGAGAACAGCGTTCTCAGTTCCCCTGTGATATGCCTCTAATGCCGCTCTGAGAGCACAACATTCTCGGTCACCCTGTGATTTGACACCAATGGCGTTCTGAGAGAATGCTGTTATCAGTCCTCACTGTGGTTTGACTACAAATGCATTCTGAGAGAACAGTATTCTCTGACCGCCCTGTGATTTGACTCCAATGGTGTTTTAGAGAACACTGTCCTCAGTCTGCCTTGTGGTTTAACTCCATTGTGTTCTGAGAGAACAATGTGCTCAGTCCCCCCTGTGATATGACCCCAATGGTGTTTTAATAGAACACAGTTCTCAGTCCCCTCCAGTGGTTTGAGTCCAATGGTGTTCTCAGAGAACAGCATTCCCAATCCCCACTGTTATTTGATTCCAATGGTGTTCTGAGGGAACAGTGATCTTCTTCCCACCTGTGATATGACTCCAATGGTGTTCTGAGAGAAAACCGTTCTCAGTCGCCCCTGTGATTTGACTCCAATTGTGTTCTGAGCTAACAGCATTCTCAGTCCCCCCTTGGATTTGACTCCAATGGTAATTTGAGAGAAAAATGTTCGCAGTCCCTCCCTTAATTTGACTGCAATGGTGTTCTGAGAGAAAACCATTCTTAGTCCTCCCTGCGACTTGAATCCAATGGTGCTCTGAGAGGACACAGTTCTCAGTCCCCCGTGTGATATGTCTCGATTATGTTCTGAGAGAACACCATTCTCATTCCTCCCTGTGATTTGACACCAATGGTGTTCTTAGGGAACACTGTTCTCAGTCCCACTTGTGATTTAACTCCAATGGTGTTCTGAGAGAACACAGTTCATTGTCCCCCCTGTGATTTGAGTCAGTGGTTTTCTGAGAGGACAGAGTTCCCAGTCCCCCCTGTGATTTGAGTCCAGTGGTATTCTGAAAGAACAGCGTTTTCATTCCCCTTTGTGATATGACTCCAATGGTGTTCTGAGAGAAGACCCATCTAAAAACCCCTATGATATGATGTGAATGGTGTTCTTCAGAGCACCGTTCTCAGTCTCTGCTGTGTTTTGACTCCAAAGGTGTTCTGATAGAACACTGTTTTCAGATGACATTTGAATCCAATGGTGTTCTGAGAGAATAGGGTTTCCAGTCCCCCAGTGATGACTCCAATAGTGTTCTGAGAGAAGACCATTCTCAGTCCCCCTATGATGTGACACCAATGGTGTTATGTAAGCACATGCTTCTCAGGCCCTCCTGTGATTTGACAGCAGTGATGGTATGAGAGGACAGTGTTCTGCGACCCCCCTGTGATTTAACTCCAATGGTGTTCAGAATGAACACTGCTCTGCTCTCAGTCCGCCTGGTAATTGGACACAATTGGTGTTTTGAGAGAACACCATTCTCAGTCCCCCTGTAACTTGAGTCCAATTGTGTTATGTGAGAACACCATTCTCAGACCCTCCTGTGATTTTACAGCAGTGACAGTCTGAGAGGACAGTGTTCTGAGATCCTCCTGTGATTTGACATGTTTGGTGTTCTGAGAGAAGTGTTCTCTGTATCACCTGTGATTTCATTCCAGTGGTGGTCTGAGAGAACACCGTTCTCAGTCCCACCTTTAGTATGAGTCAAATGGTGTTCAGAATGAACACCATTCTCAGTACCCCCAGTACTTTGAAACCAATCGTGTTCTGAGACAACACCATTCTCAGAACTCCCTGTGATTTGAAACCAAACATTGTTCTAAGTCTCCCCTGTGATTTGACTCCTACTTTGCTCTGCAAGAACACCGCTCTCAGCCCCCACCTTGATTTGACACCAGAGGTGTTCTGAGAGTACACCATTCTCAGTCCTCCCTGTGATTCTACTCCAATGGTGTTCTGAGAATACACCGTTCTCAGTCCCCTGCCCCGTGATTTGATATCAGTCCTGTTCTGAGAGAACACCGTTCTCAGTCCCTCATTAGATTGGACTCCAGTGGTTTTCTCAGCTAATAGCATTCTCAGTCCCCCCTTGGATTTGTCTCCAATGGTTTTTTTAGACAACATCATTCTCAGTCCCCTCTGTAATTTGAATCCAATGGTGTTTTAAGAGAACCTATTTCTCAGTCCCCCCTCTGATTTTCCCCCTATATTACTATGAGAGAACACTGTTTACAGTCCCCCGAGTGATTTGACTCCAATTTTGTTCTGAGAAAACACTGTTCTCTGTCCCCCCTGTGATTTGACTCCAATGGTGTTCTCAGAGAGCAGCGTTCAGAGTACCTCCTGTTATTTGACTCCAATTCTTTCTGAAATATAGAATTCTCAGTCCCCCTTGACTTGACTCTAATGGTGTTCTAAGTTACACCGTTCTCATTCCCCCCTGTGATTTGACTCTAACAGTGTTCTGTGGGAACAGCATTCTCAGTCCCCCTTGTGGTTTGAATCCTATGGTGTTCTGAGAATACAAAGTTCTCAGTACTCCCTATGATTTGACTCAAATGTTGTTCTGAGTTACAGAATTCTCAGTCCCCTCGGTGATTTAACTCAAATGGTGTTTTGAGACAATGTCGTTCCCATTCCCCTCTGTAATCTGAATCCAATGGTGTTTTAAGAGAACATCTCAGTCGTCCCTGTGATTTGAATCCTATGTTACTCTGAGAGAACACAATTCTCAGTCCCCCCTGTTGTTTGAGTCCAATGGTTTTCTGAGAGAACACCGTATTCAGTCCCCCCTGTGATTTGACACCAAATAGTGTTCTGAGAGAACACTGTTCTCAGTTCCTCCTGTGATTTAACACCAATGATTTCCGAGTTATTGCGTTCTCAGTTCCCCTGATTTGATTTCAATGGTGTTCAAAGTTACAGCATTCTCAGTCCCCCCTGTGAGTTGCCTGCAATGGGGTTTTGAAAGAACAGCATTCTCAGTCCCCTCTGTAATTTGAATCCAGCTGTGTTCTGAGAGAACAGCGTTCTCAGTCCCCCTGCGATTAAACTCCAATTTTGTTCTGAGAGAACACTGTTCTCAGTCCCCACCCCCCCTGTGATTTGACTGCTATTTTGTCCTGAGAACATCCTGTTCTCAGTCCTCCCTTTGATTTGGAACCAATAGTGTTCTGAGTGAACATGATTCTCTGTCCTCACTGTGATTTGACTCCAATGGTGTTCTGAAGGACCACCTTTCTCAGTCTCTCCTGTGATTTGATTCCCATGGTTTCTGATTTATAGCATTCTCAGTTCCCTCTTGATTTGAGTCCAAGGGTGTTCTAAGTTACAGTGTTCTCAGTCTCCCCTGTGAGTTGCCTGCAATGGTGTTTTGAGAGAACAGTGTTCTCATTCCCCCCTGCAATTAAACTCCAATGGTGTTCTGAGAGAACACCATTCTCAGTCCCCACTGTGATTTGACTCCAATGGTGTTCTAAGAGGTCAGCGTTCTCAATCTTTCCTGTTATTTGACTCCAATTGTGTTCTGAGTTACAGCATTCTCAGTCCCTCCTGTGATTTGACTCCAATGGTGTTTTGATAGAACATCATTCTCAGTCCCCTCTGTAGTTTGAATCCAGTGGTGTTCTGAGAGAACACCGTTCTCTGTCCCCCCTGTGATTTGACTCCATTTGTGTTCTGAGAGAACTCACTCAGGAAAAACCTGAAGAACTGTGGTGTAATTTGTTGTTTGAGAACAGTTTCAATAGCTACTTAAACAATCAGAAAAAATTAACCTTGTGTATGAGAACCAAGTGCCAGAGACTGCAAAGATGACTATGGGTGCACAGACTGAATCTGGGAGCCTGCTTTCATTCCTGGGGCCATTTTGCTGGTGCAGGAGAGTTTTGTTAATGTCCCCCTGGACATCTCTTTCTTATAGGCCTGATCCAGTGTCTGAGAATGAAATGCTTAAGATGTTTTTCTTAGTTGATAAGTCTGATTTAAGCAAATACACATGGCAGACACAAACCCATACCCAATTTTGTCCTTGCTAAATTTCATTAATCCCTGATGTATTGAGCTCAGCTTTTCATGTGAGCTGGTATATAGGAAAGAAGGAACTCATAGTGGTGTGTGCACTGGAACCTGATCACTGGGTATACATATAGGTCCTTTTTTGACACTAGTGAATGACCTTGGGGAGTTAATGACTGTCCCTTTATCTCCACTCCCTCCATGTAGAAGGGGACTAATCCTAGTCCCTACTTCTTAGCATCATTGAAAACATTAGATACTGGTGGCTGCTGGGTCCTTATCACAGTGCTCAGCTAGTGGGCACATAACTGGTGCTTTGCAAACATGAATTAGTTATTTTAATAATTGCTATTTGGTAGAAATAAGTGTGTAGTTTAATTAATTATTCATTAACTAAGCTCATAATCTTATCCAAAGGTGATGAAGGGGGCAGTGATAAAAATAGCAAGCGTGTATTAATCACCTGCCAGGCACCATACTCTCTTTGAAGCATGTTCCATATGATGTAATGAATGCTCAGGGAGTTTGAGTAACTTGTCTGGGTCAACTAGATAGTCAGCTGTAAAACTGGGATTTAAACCCAAGCAGTCTAAGCTCAGAGCCTGACTAATCACCTTGCCATGCTGCCTGTCAAGGGAGACCCTCTCAAGGCTTATGCCATGACCTATATATCCACAGAAGGGTGGGCAGATTCACTTCTGCTCTTGATTTCCTTATGTCCTACATGGTCAGTGCAGTGCCCTGGGCATCTTCCTTAAGGTTAAAGGACACTGATTAATATCTTGGAAATGCTGGGCAGTAAAAATCTTGCCCTCCCACTGGAATATGGGAGGAGATGTGCAGGAGGGTAAATGATTGTTTAAGCCAGGTGAGCTTGAGGTAAGTCTTCCAGGCATCTCTCCAATGTCATGGTTGGGGTAATCTCCATGACTAGTTATCTTTTAGGAATGATTCACATTGGCATTATCTTCTGGACACATGGTGAGAACTAGGGTGCTCATCTTTAGTGGGTAGTAATTTCCATGATTACAAACAAGCATGACTGTGCTTTCCAGGACTCTGGAAAATGTGGGTTGCTGGGCTCAGAGCAAGCCACCTTAAGGAAGAGGGTGACAACTTTGAGAAGTGAGCAGATCATTTGGAAAACTCCAGGAAAATTAGGAATCAGGAAGAATTGGTAACACCAAATATCCTAGAAACAGGAGAACAAAGTTGTCATGAATACCTTGGAAAGAATAAATTCTGGAAGAGATAAGAATCAAGTTCCAAAAACTGAGAAAAGAAGTGAACAGAATGATTAAAATTCCAGTTCTTGATGAGAACGGAAGCAGGAAAATTCCAGGATGAGATGGCCAGTTGGGCTCAAAGACCTTCACCACCCTTCCCAATTCAGATTCTACGATTCTATCAATGCTTCACATCAAATAAGTGACCAGGATTTCCTTTGCCCAAAATAGCAACTGCTCCATCTGACCTGGGGGTAAAATATTTCTGAATAGTTTCCAAAACAACTGAATCTCACCTCCCCTTGCAGTCCTGATGGCTTAAGAAATTCCTTTCTTCCTCTTTTCCAACTAACTTCCCTCCTTGCTCTTCTTCTTTCCCTCTCCTTCCCCCTCCTCCCTCTTCCTCCTTTTCTTCCTCCTCTTCCTCCACATGCTTAGATTTCTGGCTACTGGGATAATTTAATTCCAATAATATACAAAGCAAATGGCCTGGCTTCGAAGCTATAAGTGGGATTTAACACCACTTCACACTCAACCATGGCAGCAGAGTGAAGACAACAATTTTCTGTTGAAGGAGGTGAAAGTGAAAAAAACATTTTTTTTTTTTTTCTGTCAACTTTGGCTTTAAACCTAATAGTTTTATTTTTATAAAAGAGAAAAGAAAAGGAAAGAAAAGAGTTCTTATGTATTGCAGTGTGATTAGGCTGTCCTTGGTGTTTAAGCAAAACAGAGTGTGACTTAGTTAAAGCTCATGCTCTGATTCAATAATGGGGAGGCTGCAGATTTTCATTGCACAATAATAACATTTCAGCTGTGGCTCGTGAACCCTGGTGGGGCTGTTGCTCTGCATATTATTTCCATTGGATTATGCTGTGTTGAGGCCTGGGTTTTGTTAATATTTTAAAAATCTTATCTCAGCTATCACATGTTTTGAATACCAGGAAGAGTTTAATGGAGACGCCAAGGTTATGTAGACAACATGAACTGCATTAAAACGAGCTGTCCTTCCTCCCTCGTCAGTTATGTTGCAGATTTGGAGTCAGTGACTCTTGTCTCAGAAACAACAGACAGAGCAACTCAGTGCAAGCAGGGGCCTGCTGGGAGAGGGAAGAAACCTAATTAAACAAACAATGGAGACCTGGGAGGAGCCAAACTAATAGAAACCAAGGACAGAGAAAAATAAACGAACAGTAGACTAAGTAGGGCAAAGTTGATTTCATATCCTCTTTTTCCTTTCTTGCATATCCCAAATATCCTATTCAATACATCATTCATTCATTCATTTATTCATACTACCCCCATCCTATTATCACTTTCAGGAGAGATTAGGAGATAACAGAACATCAAAATAAAAGTAACGGCATGAATTAAATGAATAAGGGGAAACACAGAGGAGTCAAACTAAGGCATGATGCTGACAGAGGAGTTAGAAAAAGGAACATTGTTTTTTCCAGTACAACACAATCAAATCTCAAAATGGCATATTTCATGCCTTTTGAATCTGGTTGTTTGGCCTAAGTGTGTTTTTGATGCCTGCTAAAAAAAAAAAAAAAGGATAAAATTGACTGCTTTATTTTCATATTCCTCACTTTAATAGAAAAAATGGAGGGATTAGGAAATGAGAATGGTGAGCTCTGTAAATGTAAGAATGAAGAGCATTAACAAGGGTGGGAATTAAATGGGAAATGCAGCAGAAGATGGACCAAGAAAAGAGGAAAGGAGGAGAGGAAGTCACAGAGAAAGGGCTGTGCAGAGCAGAGCATCACGAAGAGGAAGAAGCCCTTGTCTGTGCTTTCCCAGCGTCCCGAGCAACTTTCATCAGAAGGTTCAGAGTCCCGGAAATGTTCTTTGAGCCACTGTCTCCCCCATTAGTCTATCAATTTGTCCCTAGGGAAGTTTCTAACCCATAGTAGATGTTCCATAAGTGCTTGTTGGACTCAGGTCTGAAAGCTACGAATGGAACAAGTATAAGAAAAAAACAAATGTCATACAAAATACAGGTGATGAAAAATATTAGTAAGAGACAAATAGTAAGGAACAAAAACAAAGAGACGTCTTTCAGGTATTGCTTTCGATCTTTCCTTCTCTGGAAGTCCCTTCCTGACCTTCTAGAAAAATCACCCCTCCTACGGGCTTCCACCATTGTTTGCAGTGACCTAGACCATGACTGCATGGCTGTATCTCTTCACTGCTGGACATTCAGTTTTGAGCAGATGGCAAGTGTGTCCATCTGGCTCACTCTGGTGCCCACAGAATCTAGCACAGTGGCTGGCTCATTGTAGTTGCTCAATACATGTTATTCTGAATAATACAGAAGTTAAAGGAAGTGTCTCATGAAAATATAGGAGAAATTATAAAAGAAATGATAGAGGATATAAGAAGCTGTTTAGGCACATTTAAATGCAAGAATTTAATTTGAAAATTCAATGAAATAGATGCTCTTTAGTGAAAAGCAGGGAAGGTGTTCCTACACTGTTGGTGGGAATGTTAATTGGTGTAGCCACTATGGAAGTTCCTCAAAAAACTAAAAATAGAATTACCATATGATACAGCAATCCCACTCCTGAGCATATATCTGGAGAAAACTCTAATTCTAAAAGATACATAAACCCCAATGTTCATAGCAGCACTATTTACAATATCCAAGACATGGAAGCAACCTAAATGTCCATCAACAGATGAATGAATAAAGAAGATGTGGTATATATACAATGGAATATTACTCAGCTATAAAGAAGAATGAAATAATGCCATTTTCAGCAAATGGATGGACCTAGAGATTATAATACTAAGTGAAGTAAGTCAGAAAGAGAAAGACAAATACCATATGATATCACTTATCTGTGGAATCTAAAGTATGACACAAATGCACTTATTTATGAAACAGAAACAGACTCACAGACAGAGAAAACAAACTTATGGTTACCAAAGGGGAACAGAGGTGGGGGAAGGATAAATTAGGAGTTTGGGATCAGCAGATAAAAACTACTACATATAAAATAGATCCTATTATAGGACCTAAACAAGATCCTACTGTATAACATATGGAAGTATATTCAGTATCTTATAATAAACCATAATTGAAAAGAATATATATATAACTGAATCACTTTGCTGTGCACCAAAACTGACACAACATTGTAAGTCAACTGAATTTTAAAAAATCAAATCAAAAACATTTTAAAAGCAGGGAAGGTACTGTGATAGTAAAGGTGTGAGGTATAATCTCCTGAAATTTTTGTTTCCTTATCTCTAAAATGGAGTTAATAATTACTACCTCCTAGGTTTTTTGTGAGGATTAAATAAAACTATGTAAAGTGTCGAGCATTTCTCAGTCCATACATTTAATTAAGATTGTTAGGTTGAGGGATTTCCCTGGCGGTCCAGTGGTTAGGACTCTGCACTTCCACTGCTGGGGGTCCCGGTTTGTTCTCTGGTTGGGGAACTAAGATCCTGCAAGCTGTGGGGTGTGGTCCCCCCTCAAAAAAGACAGTTAATTTGAAAGTGATAGAAGCCCAGTTTGAACTTACTTATGAAAAAAAAAAAAGGAGATGGAGGGTGCTTTACTGGTTTATGTAACCAGGCCAGGAGGAGAACAGGGAGGGGTGAGGAGGGTGTGAGTGCAATGAGGACCCCTGTTTGTTGGATTCCTCCTCTACTACTCCAGCTGTCTCACAAACCTGCCACTATGACTGCCAGCAGCTCCCGATACATGTGTTGACAATTGCACAAGTAGAGAGGAAAATGGGGCTTCTCTATCCTGGCCCCAGTTCAACAAAACCCAAGAATGTTTCTGATGAGTTCCATTCAAATTGTGCCCTCACCTGTGCTCCTCACAGTACTCAGAGACCTGCCTTACCTTGAGTGTCCTACTCTGGGTCACATGCTCACCTTTCAAAAGGGAGATTGAGGAAATCATTGTAGGCCAGGCAGTCATCCCAGACTGTGCCTATGATAGTCAAAAAAATGTAAGCTATTAATGGTAGTAGTAGACATAATAAATGCAGTGAAGGAAACAAAGGAGAGGAAATGACCAACTGTAGCTTAAATTTTTTCACTCTTTACTTAGTTTAGTAACATGGCACCTGCCCTTGGCTTTGCACCTTGATCCCTACTCTGTATCTAACAGCCTCAAGCGTGGGAAGCCACACATTGCACTTGGTAAAATTCAATGTCCAAATTGGCTGATCTGTCAGCCAGAAGAGGGTGACTGGCACCTTGAAGCTGCTTCTCTTTTCCCTCCTCCTCTTGTTTGAATGAATAAATGGCAAGTTCCACAGAAACAGGCACCAAGGCTTCTACTTTCTTTTATGAACCTTGTCTTACCCACAGGGTGCTGTGTTGCCAGTAAATGTTTATTGAGTGCTTTTTAATAACTGAATTAACATGCAAACAGATGAGCAACAGCATCAGGCATCAACTGCGTTATGCAATGAAATGCTTGTGTCAAAATATTTTCTGTGAAAGTAACTCACTGAAAATAATTGAAGATTTTGCTTCAGAAAATTTGTCTCCTAAGCCAGTTAAACATGTCTGTTGAATACTTAAAATGTACAGATCCGCAAGTTTGGCACACTTCCTGATGAAATAGAAGATTTGGGTTCTGAGAAGCTTCCAATTAAATGACTTCTTTATTGTTTCTAACGTAAGCTGTTTTAATATTTCTCAGTGAAAGATTAATTTATCCCCTTGTATTTCAACTCTGAACTCTTTTTGCTAATCCTACATGTAAAGTCTAGTCTGAAAAGGCAGCATAGAAATCCAAAGAACACGTTTACAAAAGAGCTCATCAACAAGGGAACATTAATAGTCCCCTGGAATAGCTAAGTTCCGGGGAGCAGCAAGCGAAAGAATGACTCAATTCATGTGCAATCAGTCCTGAAATGTTTCCTGAACAAGGTGAGTTTGGAGTCGTATTTTAAAGGAAGTTAGAACCATGCATTGAAGTTAGGAGTGAGGACAGGAAAATGGGAAAAGGAATGATCTAGTCACGAATGTGAATTTTAAAGCAAGACAGATGAATCCTCCTCTGTCCTTAGGAAAATATATTACCTCTGAGATAAATGAGGGGAAGGCAGGTGGAGTGTGAGAGATCGGATGGCAGAAACTGGTGGGAAGTTGCTCCAGTGAGGCCCCTCCTGTCTCTGGGCTGTTTCTAGAAGGAGGATTACTGTGAGAAGTTGGCACCGAGAGACAGGCATGGGAAACCAGGGCCAGAGTTTGAATACTTGGAAAAGGCAGAAAACTGTAGAAACTTATGAGTTCTTGAAGCAGGAGAGATCATCCCCGGGGTGGCTGGGGAGAGAGATCACGGTAAGTAGAGGAGGCAACAAAACACATGTGAGGCACATTGAAAGCCCAGTCAATCTGCATTTACAAGGGTGATTAGTGTGAAAAAGAAGCCCAAGAAAGAGAGAGCACTGACTAGTCAGGGTGGCTGAGGTTATGCTTCAGTAACAGACAGTTCCCACATCCCTGTGGTTGAAACCACAAAGGTCTGCTTCTTGCTGAACTGCTTGTCCATTGCATGTCAGCCTCATAGTCATTTTGGGACCTAAGCTGATGGGGGCTCCATCTTGACTCTTGCTACCACCATCCAGACAGGACAAAGGATACTCGGAGAATCCTTTGCACTTGTTCTCAAAGCTTCTGCACAGAAATGACACACATTTCTTCCACTCACATATCTTTGGCCAGAATAAGTCACACGATCATGCCTATCTTCAAAGTTTCTGACCATCTCTTTTTAGTTTAACTTCCTAATAGAATACACTTCAAATTCTCAAGCCTAACATTATATATGTTTATTTAAAATTACTCTTCCTCTGAGTTTATTTTAATATCTGTGAATAAAGAAGGTATAATATATAAAGAAGGCCTGCATTGTGTTCTGTGATGAGTCATCTTCTATGTTAAATGAAGGACCTTGTTACAATAGAATATTCTTGGGGAGGCAGAGGTGTTGGAGTGAGAGGCTGACATGGTTAAGTAAGAGTTGCCAAAGGGAATTCCCCGAATAGAAGCACCTTTGCTTTGCATTATGCAAGAGCAGGTCCAAAGCCAATGGTACAGCAGAGTTCCAGGGAGAGCCTGCTTGCCACATGGAGCTGCCTGTGAGGGTCAGCAGTGCACCTCTTGGGGAGCGGGGTCATGGACTATTTGATAGAGTGTGTCTCTGTCAGGCTCTCTGGTGTGGCAGTAAGGCACTTGGGATAGTGAAGACCTGTTCCTTGTCGGCTCCAAGATAAATGAAATAACATGCCCTGTAGGGGTTGAAATTCAAGATTAAGCATAGTGGTTTGGAGTGGTAATATGTAATGGTTACTTGAAGGAGACAAGCTGACTGTGAAGTCACTAAGACCTTCATGAAACATTCATCTATCTGTCAAAAACTTACTGAGTACCTCCCGGGTACCATGTCCTATTATAGGCACTCGGGATGCAGTGATGAACAAGATAGATGGAGTGGATACTGTGAGATGCCACCAGAGGACAAGTGCAAGGATTCTGAGATGCAAATATGATTCAGGAAGGTGAAGAAGAGAGAAGTGTGCTGTGGCTGGGTGGCATGAACAAGAGAAATCATCTTGGATCAGTGAGATAGGTGGGGATAGACAGTGGAAGCCGCCACTGGCCATGACAGGCACTTTGGACTTTAAGGGCAATGAGAGATAGGGGCCACTAGTCCATACAGTAGTTTCCAGTGACTTAAAAAAAAAGGCACCCCTTTCTCAAGTTAAAAAAAAAGTTAATGACTAGTTTAGTGCACGATTTGAACAACAGTTCACAGTATTGCTGCTGGGGAGAGCAGGGATGCAGAAATTTGTGGCAGCTGGGACACATAACTGGGAGAGGAGCGGGGATATGGGGATAGGAAGAACATCAGCCCTGGAGTTTAATCAGCATCATCCAGCCCAGGTTCATTCAAAGGGTGATTCCATAATTCAAGCTGCATTTTAAATCAATGGCCAGACATATGCATCCTATTACAAATTAGGCAAAGCTGCTGCTGTGAGGACATACCCCTTGACTTGGCCTGGCTCTCCCCACGTGCTCACTCATCACCTCTCGACGTGGGGTGCATACGCAGTCAATAGTATGAATATGCCTCTCACACACACCCCTCCACCCGTATGTGTCCCAAGTTGTTTAACACAGCTGGGGAGGGCTGGGCTTATTTGATTGCTTAGTTCCATACCTCTAAATAAAATGCTATATTTTTTGTATCAGATTGTGTTCAGCTGCCGGCACAGAGACCCAGCAAAATCTGTTTAAACAAGATAAAGATTTGTTTATCTCTCACATAAGAGAAACCAGACACAGGGAGCAGAAAGATAGAAGGAACTTGGATCCCAAATGATTACAGAGCCACCATAGAAATCCCAGACTCTCTACATCTGGCTGGAAAGGAGACAAGGGAAAGGAAGAGGGGAATGCCCCACATGTTTTTTGACCTTTTAGGAGCTTTTCCATAAGTCCTACCAACAACTTAGGCTCAGATTTCGTTGGCCCTAATTTAGCTACATCTTCTCTCCACCTCTGTCCTGATATAGATATATCACTATTTGTAGTTAATAATCAAAGTTTCTATTTTTATGATTGTGTAAATATTGTTTACTCCAGCTACAAGAAATGAATCATTTCTTTTGTTATAAAGAACATCTCATAAACTTTTTGTTCTTTCCTAGAGTTTTAACTAGCCTTTTTTTTTTTTTTTTTGGTACTATCTGTCATTATTATAGCTTCAGCTTTTCTTCACCCCCACTCTGCCCTTGAATCTCTATCACTTCAGGTATGTTTCCTTTCTTTCTGCCTCACAAAGGCCCTTATTCCTGGACCTTCTGTTCCTTGGTCTCATCCTCTACTGGTTGATCTCAGGGTCTGCTGCTCAACAGTCATCCTTGGACTTGCCATTCCACTCTTGTGGGATGGAATCATTGTTTTCAGTGTTCCATATCTTCTTCTTTCTTCATTTATTCCACATTTTGATAGAACTTCCCTACTGATTACTCCTAGATTAGCAACCAAAGAGGTACTGGACTAGGCACCAGACATACAGAGATGAATGAAATATAATTCCTGTCTCGAAGGGTTTCACAGCCTAGTGATAGAGACAGACATGTAGAAAGATGAGTAATAATACTTAAGTGCACTTATACATTCTCATAGCTAAAGTGTGAGGCAGTGCCTGAGCAGGAGCAGTGAAATCTATTTGTGATATCAAGGAAGCCTTCGTAGTAAAGGTGAAACCAGGCTTTGAAAGAAGACTAAGTGTATGGCTTAGTGGAGAAGTGGAGGAAGGGAATTGCAGGCAGAGGTAACAGCATGGACAAATGCATGGAGGCATGAAAGATAAAGCCAGTTAGAGGAATGGCAAATTCAGTGATACTGGAGTATAAAATAAAAAAAGGGAAAGTCAACTAGGCTGATGAAGTAGGTTATGGCCAGAGGATACAAGACCTAGTATACCTTCCAAGTTCCAAACAACCTGTTTATAAACTTATGAGCATGTCTTATTTGCTAGCTGTGGGTGGCCTAAGCAGGTCTATAAATGTAGGCAGGGCATTAAAAAAACCCTAACATTTCTGTACAAGAAATAAAGTCTCTTCAGTTCTGTTTGTTGGTTTTTCAGTCCCAACTTAGAGGAGACTGCAGTTCTTCCATCAGGCCTATGTATCCCTTACTAACAAGTCGCTTGAGGTTTATCTCAAGATAAATGTTTCTTTCTTAGATACACACTTTGCTTTCCCTTCAAAAGACAAAGCAAACCCATGTCACAGAGGGTAAAGACCCTCCTATTTTCTACCTTTCCAGATTATTGGGTTTATTCTATATTTGCAACATTGCTAAGTGTTTCAAAGGGAACTAGGGCAGACATAACCTCACCTCATAGACTCCTTCTGGTTCCAAATCACAAGTCTCCTGGGTACTTTCACAATATTATTGGTCAAAAAACATTTAAAATCTTTTTCCTCTATAAATGCATGGGCATATAGCTTCCCCGTTTCCCTGTAATGCCCACATTATAGGTAGGAAGTAGACAGTTGGACAACTGTTTTATGGAGAGGCTCAGACCTCAAGAAAAAATACCTTCACCCTCCTTAATGGTGGAAACCAACATAAGGTAGTTCATGGTTACTCTCTTTTCAAATTATTTTTTGTCCTTATAAATAAAGTTGTTTCAGTAATTTTGTCATAATAGCTCTTAAGGAGGAAAGAATGAGAGGAAAATAGTTTAATTGGTTAGGGGAAGTGTGGAAAAGTGTGAGGGGGCAGGTAACACTTAATATTTTGAAATCTACTTCTAAACCTAAAACCTAATTCATAAGCTTTGTTATGAACATTTGAAAGTGTTTGAATCATTTGTTTACTTTTCCAACTAATATTGAGTGCACATCTTGTTCAATGCTGCACATTTGCTAGGCAACAAGAACAAGATGAAGAAGAGGTCCAGGCCTGCAGGGAACTTGGGGTCCACTGACCAGCAGAGGAGGACTCCTTCTTGCCACTCGGTGCCGTCAGTGCTGGGAGGGCAGAGGGGTTCCATGCCAAGGACCCCACCTTTTGGCTCCCCTTTGCAGATTTAAGTTCCATCCCTGAAATGACATCCTCTGTCTAATTCAACAAGCTCCACTATTATAAAACATTTTAGATTTTTAAAAAAAGGCTTTTTGGTCATTGCTCAACTGCAGATGACATTCTTTGGGCTCAACTTACCTTACTACAATTTTCCTTGGCTTAAAAATCCCAGCATCGCCACTGAGGATTCTCTTCACTTTGGGGAGAGAGTGTCAACTGCCCAGGTTCCAATTCCAAAATTCGGATCCAGTCCACTGTCATTCTGGAATCTTTTCTAGGCATGTGTGTATACATACATATATGTGTGTGTATATATAGATGTATATGTATGTTCAATATATTTTATACACACATATGCATATATACATGTATGTGCATATATATTATATATATATTTCTGTTTGTGCCTCTTTTTTCTTCATATTAGAAAAAATGTAACATTAACAAAGAAATGAAAACATCAACTTGTTTGTGGCTCTAGATTTCACAACTCAGTGAATGTGTGGAATTTTGTAGTGACTGAAAGAGGAGTGTCCCCATGATTTTCTGAGCTCTAAGCCTGTGAGGGAGTCACCCTTTGGAAGTGAGCAATATTATATAATTCTAGTGATAAGACCATTTGGAGTTAAATTGACCCAAATCCCCATGCGGCAGATGGAAAACATCTGCTGGGGGAGAAACCTACCCTGGCAGCCAAATCCCTACAGGACTTAATCAGTTTTATGAAAACAGTTGTTGGCAAACACCCATTTCAGTTAGTGCCCCAGTGTGATACCCTGCATCCTGGGGTCGGGGTGCTGTGGGGTGTCGCCTAGGGCAGCGGTCCTGAACCTTATTGGTACATTGGACTCAATTGAGGAGCTTCCAAAACTACTCCTGTCGGGGTGCTACCTGCAGAGTTTTCCCTGACTGGTATGGGCGAGGTCAAGCCAAGGTTGGAAACCACTGCAGTGAGGTCACTGGCTGAGAAGTACTTGGTATTTGGGGGCAGAAACTACCAAGATAGCTTGTCTTCAATCTGTCTCTTTCTCGAGTGGAAAGTTGTGGAGAGAAACAGCACAGGGATCATCTGGGGTCATCTGGGGACCTCAGGCCTAGGCATTCTTTCAGGGAGCCAGTGGCCCTGCCTGCGTGGACCCCACCACACACTGGCCTGGAGCCCCATGTGGACTGTCGTAATAGTGTAAGATAAGCTCCTAGGAATGAAAAGAGGGCAGCCTGCCTTTCTGGGCTCTTGTGCCAAAACAAGAGGTCTCAAAACTACATGGCGGTGGCAATATAGTTTGCGAACAGAAAAAACCAAAGGACAAGAGGACTCTGTTTTAGCAGATTCATTTATAAGGAAAATATCAGAAGCAAAGGCACACATGGGAATATTATTATTGGAAAGAGCATTTTGCTAAAGAATTTTTATAAATGGAAACTGCTTCAAGTTCAAACCATATTTAAAAACACAACCACATGGGTGGCAGGAAGGAGGGTAACAGCTGTGTTCAAATATTTTTCTGAAAGGATGAACACTCTTCAGACCTCATTCAGCTGTCTCTCCCGAGGGCCTGAAGTGGCTCTGTGTGGGTCCTACTTGTGTTTGGACCGGCCCCCAGCCCTGTCTGAGGCCTCTGCAACCCAGTGAGGATAATGAAACATGGTAGCTGGGTAAAGAGCTACCCCTTTAGAGATACAGATTTTTTTCCCCAAGACAATTCAAGAACAATTCATTTTGGTACTGGAGGGAGAAATGGACACAAACTATGTATGATTTAGTGAAAAAGTTAAGGGGCCAAATTCCCTGTGAAACTCGCACCCCAGGGTATCTTGAAGTTTGTGGTATTCGCCTCAGGGATAGCTCAGGAATTCTCTCTCCCTTCCTTTGACCCATAGCAGAATAGACTGGGTTAATTTTGGGTATTTCTGAGAGGTTGTTTGGGTTGGAGGTTGAGGGGATTTGGGGAAATGGGAGACAATAACTGTTTCCAAATAGACCAGAAGAGAATGTTTGCTGCGATGTGCAGCCCAGAATCTAGTGTAGGCCACCCTCTGTGGCAATTTTGGAAATCACTATGGTTTGTCACAACCATTTTTGGCCTGAGGGAACTTCACTTTTCTAGAAAACCACATTTTCTTGTTAAACTAGGTGTATGGTCCATCACTGGATGCCAGCTTCATGAGGGCAGGCAGTCTGTCCTGCCTCCCCAGTGGGGTCTGCCTTGTGCCCAGAGCAGCTGGCACAGGCAGGCACTCCAAATATATTTGTTGAACAAGAGAAAGCGTAAATGTCTCCCCTGTAAACTTCCAGGAAGCATTTCTGAAGTAGACAAAAGACCCTTAATACACATTTTGCCCCAGATTCATCATTTCAGTTCCAAGGAAATAAAAATCTGCTCTGACCTTTTGTATGCTGTCTCATATCACATAAATGTAATGAAATCTGTTCCTGCTATTGATAAGAATTAACACTGTGAGCACACACTATGCAATCAGGCACTGTTTAAAGGGGCTTGCATATATTAACCCATTTTTACTCTTACAACTGTATAGGAACAGCTATGTCCATTTCACGAATGAGGAAAGGGAGGCCCAGATGATTTAGGATATAAGTTTAGACACTCAGCTAATGAGTGGTGGAATTGGGAGTCCAACCCAGGCAGTCAACCTGTGGACATTGTTCCCATGTCCACCTCCCTGCCCTGTGTCTAAGGGTCATAAAGTCAATGCTGTGGTTTTGCCTGACCGGCATCCCATTCTTTCCTTCTGGATGCCCCTGGATGACTCTATCAACATGGTTTGTGTTCTCACATGACCCTGCCCCAACCTTAGGTCTTTGGTCTATGAATGTGCACCTGACTCATCAGTTTATGACTTTTTCCCCAGGGTTTTTGAACTTGAAATTAGTAAGGAGTCAGGGTCTATTTCTCTCCAATAATTGTAAAATCCAGGAGCTATTGGAAGCCCCATCTGCCACCACAAGGAGAAAGCACTCAACAGCCAGAGAGAGGAAGGAAGCCAGGTTCTCAGAGAAATGGGAAGGAGACACCAAGAGTCCTGAAACACTGAGCCTCCGGTTTGTAATGTTCCAAAAGGCCACCACCTTCCTGTGTGAGATCCACGATCTCTGTAAAATTCCTCCTTTTGTTTGAAGCACTTTGAATGGGGTTTCTGTCACTTACAACTTAGATACTTCTAACTAGTAGAGGCAGAAACTCAACTCTGAGCCCTAAGCCAGATTTCAGAGCCCTTTTCCCTTTTTATCAACAAAGAAGGCCTTTGTCTAGAGAGGGATGTAAGCCTTTCCCTCATGGCCTTTTCCACAAGACAGGGACTGTTCAGGAGGACTTCATACGTGTGTTGCTACTCCAGATGTTTTCAAAGATGCGGCAGTAACTTATCCCGTGCCCTCTTGCAATGGGACTCTGCCACTCCTTGCATCAAGAGACAAAGTCTATTTCCTTTCCCTTAAATTTAGACATGACACGTGACTTACTTTGACCAATAGACTACACCAGAGGTGGGGTATGTGCCCTCCAAGGCTAGGCCTTAAAAGGCCTTGTGGCTTCTGCTCTTGCCATTTTGGAGTGCTGCCCTGAGGTCACCATATAAGGAAGACAGCCCAGCCTCCTGGTGGATGAGAGGCCAGGTGGAGGAGAGCTGAAGCACTCCACTAAGAGCCAGTGGCATCTGCCAGACTCGGCGGCCCTCCAGATGAATGCAGCCATGTGCGTGAGTCTAAGTGAGCCAGCAGAGAGAGAAACCAACCTTCAGAATCCAAAGAAATAATACATCATTGTAGTTTTAAGTCACTAAGTTTTGGGGTGGTTTCTTTCCCAGCAATAGTTAAATGATACAGCCAGTTTCACATTTTCAATGTTTTAATTTTTCAAGTTTTGTAGTGAATATTCCTAATGAAAACAAATACAGCTGGCAGCTAGCAGGAAGCCTCTGAATGGAGTCTCCCTAGGTGCTGGGTTTTGTTGTTTGGCAGAGAGGTATGGAGACAGAAGGTGTGACAGGAAAAAAAATCATATCTTCCAAGGCAGAGAGGGGATATTTTCCCTGTATTTCCTGACCTACAATATGCTTTGACATAAGGGTCAGAAAGTGTTTTCGCCACTTGGCAGGCTGTATGAAGTCTGAGAACCTAAATGTTGGACGCTTTAACGTGTACGTAATGAGAAGCCATGCTTGATGGCTCCTGAGCAAGTGTATGTTAGTTCTGCAACATTTCTGTAGATGGAGAAAGCTCCGGGTGTCATCCGAGTGCTGATCCAGTGAAGAGGGAAAGCAATGTTCTGCATGAGCTCTGAACATGACTACCTATTGAGTTCCAGAATCACATGGCTCTACGTTCCCTCTTCCAGGCCCTGTAGTACTCTCACTTCAGGTGAAACTGGTCCAGGCCTAACTATTGGGAGGAGCCCAAACTTGGGATATGTTAAGCTTCCAAATCTAGAGTTCTTGACTCGGCCAGAAAGAACTTTATGCCTTTCTTCTCACTGCACTAGTTATTCAGCAAAGAGCCTTTCTAATCTTTTGCTGTTTCTCCTCCTAGTTATTGATAGAAAACCCTGGGTGTGTAGAGCTGAAGAGTCTGAGGATACAACTGAGGAAAGCTCCTCACTTTACATGATGTTGGGGTGTCTTGGTGATTTCAGACAAGCTTGGTAGGACGTGGAGTTGAGTGTTGGCTTCCAGTGGACCTCTGTTTGCTCAGGGCAGACAAAACCACCTTAACTGTGACCAAATTCTTAGGATCTCATAAACTAGTGTCCAGCTAGATCTGTTGGTTTCCCTGGGATCCCACTAAAAAGGACTTAAGCCTCAGTGAGACTCAAGTGTCTGAAGGACTTGGGACCCTCTAGGAAACAGGATTGCAGAGAAATCCCCCAGTGGAAAATTTCCCAGTTTGAGAAGGGCATTCAGCATACTGCAGGCAGAATGTCAGGTGCAGTGTGAGGAAAGAGTGGGGGTCCAGCCAGGAATGTCCCCCTATAGTCCCTGATGTGTCAACAGGAGGACACCCTAGAGCCCACAGACCAAGTCTGGCCCAGGCCTATTCTCGTGGATAAAGCTTTATTGGCACCCAGCCATGCCCATTTGTTGTAACAGTATAGGAGGAAAAGGATGACACATAGTTCCATCATGAACTTTGTTCTAGAGGTAGAGACACCCCCACTCTTTCCATCAGGAATGCAGAATAAGGACAAGGGTGAAACCCAATTAATGATGAATCTGAATAGATGATATCAAAATAAGGAAGTCCTGGAGTAAAAGATTTTAGTAGCAAGTAACTTGTGGCATCAAGGCCTGAGAACTTTACTAAAGCAGCCCTCGGCAACCACACTGAAACAGTGGCTTGGGACCTTGGAAAAGAATGGAGGTAAAGATTGAAAAGATGCAAGAAATGTTTAACAAAGATCTAGAAGAATTAAGAACAAACAAACAGAGATGAACAATACAATAACTGAAATGAAAACTACACTAGAAGGAATCAATAGCAGAATAACTGAGGCAGAAGAAAGGATACATGACCTGGAAGACAGAATGGTGGAATTTACTGCTGCAGAACAGAAAAAAGAAAAAAGAATGAAAAGAAATGAAGACAACCTAAGAGACCTTTGGGAAAACATTAAATGCAACAACATTTGCATTATAGGGGTCCCAGAAGGAGAAGAGAGAGAGAGAAAGAACCAGAGAAAATATTTGAAGAGATTATAGTTGAAGACTTCCCTAACATGGGAAAGGAAATATCCACCCAAGTCCAGGAAGTGCAGCGAGTCACATACAGGATAAACCCAAGGAGAAACAAGCCAAGATACATAGTAATCAAATGGGCAAAAATTAAAGACAAAGAAAAATTATTGAAAGCAGCAAGGGAAAACCGAAAAATAACATACAAGGGAACTTCAAAAGGTTAACAGCTGATTTCTCAGCAGAAACTTGACAAGCCAGAAGGGGGTGGCATGATACACTTAAAGCGATGAAAGGGAAGAACTTACAACCAAGATTACTCTACCTGGCAAGGATATCATTCAGATTTCTATGGAGAAATCAAAAGCTTTACAGACAAGCAATAGCGAAAAGAATTCAACACCACCAAACCAGCTCTACAACAAACGCTGAAGGAACTTCTCTAAGTGGGAAAAACAGTAGAAGAAAGGGATCTACAAAAACAAACCCAGAACAATTAAGAAAATGGTCATAGGAACATACATATCGATAATTACCTTAAACGTGAATGGATTAAATGCTCCAACCAAAAGACATAGGCCAGGTGAATCGATGCAAAAACAAGACCCTTATATATGCTATCTACAAGAGACCCACTTCAGGTGTAGGGACACATACAGGCTGAAAGTGAGGGGATAGAAAAAGATATTCCATGCAAATTGAAATCAAAAGAAAGCTGAAGTAACTATACTCATATCAGATAAAATAGACTTTAAAATAAAGAATGTTACAAGAGACAAGGAAGGACACTACACAATGATCAAGGGATCAATCCAAGAAGAAGATATAAGAATTATAAATATATATGCACCCAACATAGGAGCACTTCAATACATAAGGCAACTGCTAAGAGCTATAAAAGAGGAAATTGACCGTAACACAATAATAGTGGGGGACTTTAACACCTCACTTACACCAATGGACAAATCATCCAAAATGAAAATAAATAAGGAAACACAAGCTTTAAATGACACAATAGACCAGATGGATTTAATTGATATTTATAGGATGTTCCATTCAAACACAGCAGATTACACTTTCTTTTCAAGTGCACATGGAACAGTCTCCAGGATAGATCACATCTTGGGTCACAAATCAAGCCTCAGAAAATTTAAGAAAATTGAAATAATATCAAGCATCTTTTCTGACCACAATGCTATGAGATTAGAACTCAATTACAGGGAAAAAAATGTAAAAACCACAAACACATGGACGCTAAACAATACGTTACTAAATAACCAAGAGATCACTGAAGAAATCAAAGAGGAAATTAAAAAATACCTAGAGACAAATGACAATGAAAACATGATGATCCCAAACCTATGGGATACAGCAAAGGCAGTTTTAAGAGGGAAGTTTATAGTATACAAGCCTACCTCAAGAAACAAGAAAAATCTCAAGTAAACAATCTAACCTTACACCTAAAGGAACTAGAGAACGAAGAACAAACACAACCCAAGTTAGTGGAAGGAAAGAAATCATAAAGATCAGAGCAGAAATAAATGAAATAGAAACAAAGAAAACAATAGCAAAGATCAATAAAACTAAAAGCTGGTTCTTTGAGAAGATAAACAAAATTGATAAACTATTAGCCAGACTCATCAAGAAAAAGAGGGAGAGGACTCAAATTAATAAAATTAGAAATGAAAAAGAAGTTACAACAGACACTGCAGAAATACAAAGCATCTTAAGAGACTACTACAAGCAACTCTATGTCAATAAAATGGACATCCTGGAAGAAATGGACAAATTCTTAGAAAGGTATAAGCTTCCAAGACTGAACCAGGAAGAAACAGAAAATATGAACAGACCAATCACAAGTAATGAAATTGAAACTGTGACTAAAAATCTTCCCACAAACAAAAGTCCAGGACCAGATGGCTTCGCAGGTGAATTCTATCAAACATTTAGAGAAGACCTAACACCTATCCTTCTTGAACTCTTCCAAACCTTGCAGAGGAAGGGACACTGCCAAACTCATTCTATGAGGCCACCATCACCCTGATACCAAAACCAGACAAAGATACTATAAAAAAAGAAAATTACACACCAATATCACTGATGAATATAGATACAAAGATCCTCAACAAAATAGTAGCAAACAGAATCCGACAACACATTAAAAGGATCACACACCATGATCAAGTGAGATTTATCCCAGGGATGCAAGGATTCTTCAATATATGCAAATCAATCAATGTGATACATCATATTAACAAATTGAAGGAGAAAAACCATATGATCATCTCAATAGATGCAGAGAAAGCTTTTGACAAAATTCAACACCATTTATGATAAAATCTCTCCAGAAAGTGGGCATAGAGGGAACCTATCTCAACATAATGAAGGCCATATATGATAAACCCACAGCAAACATAATTCTCTTTTTATTTCTTTTTTTGCGGTACGCAGGTCTCTCACTGTTGTGCCCTCTCCCGTTGCGGAGCACAGGCTCCAGACGCACAGACTCAGCAGCCATGGCTCATGGGCCCAGCCGCTCCACGGCATGTGGGATCTTCCCGGACCGGGGCACGAACCCGTGTCCCCTGCATCGGCAGGCGGACTCTCAACCACTGCGCCACCAGGGAAGCCCAAACATAATTCTCAATGGTGAAAAACTCTACTACCCAAAGCAATCTACAGATTCCATGCAATCCCTATCAAATTACCAGTGGCATTTTTTACAGAACTAGAACAAATCATCTTAAGATTTGTATGGAAACACAAAAGACCCCGAATAGCCAAAGCAGTCTTGAGGGAAATAAACGGAGCTGGAGGAATCAGACTCCCTGACTTCAGACTATACTACAAAGGTACAGTCATCAAGACAATATGGTACTGGCACAAAAACAGAAGTATAGATAAATGGAACAAGATAGAAAGCCCAGAGATAAACCCACTCACCTATGGTCAACTAATCTATGACAAAGGAGGCAAAGATATACAATGGAGAAAAGACAGTCTCTTCAATAAGTGGTGCTGGGAAAACTGGACAGCTATATGTAAAAGAATGAAATTAGAACACTCCCTAACACCATACACAAAAAAAACCTCAAACTGGATTCAAGACCTAAATTTAGGACTGGACACTATAAAACTCTTAGAGGAAAACATAGGAAGAACACTCTTTAAAAAAAAAAAAAAATATATATATATATATATATATATATATATATTATTTATTTATTTATTTATTTATTTTGGGCTGTGTTGGGTCTTTGTTTCTGTGTGAGGGCCCTCTCCAGTTGTCACGAGTGGGGCCACTCTTCATCACTGTGCGTGGGCCTCTCACTATTTGTTTATTTTTGTTTTAATTTCCATTTCTCTAGGAAGTGGGTCAAAAAGGATCGTGCTGTGATTTATGTCATAGAGTGTTCTGCCTATGTTTTCCTCTAAGAGTTTTACAGTGTCTGGTCTTACATTTAGGTCTTTAATCCAATTTGGCTTTATTTTTGTGTATGGTGTTAGGGAGTGTTCTAACTTCATTCTTTTACATGTAGCTGTGCAGTTTTCCCAGCACCACTTATTGAAGAGGCTGTCTTTTCTCCATTGTATATTCTTGCCTCCTTTATCAAAAATAAGGTTACCACAGGGGCTTCCCTGGTGGCGCAGGGGTTGAGTGTCCACCTGCCAATGCCGGGGACATGGGTTCGTGCCCCAGTCCAGGAGGGTCACGTGTGCCACGGAGCAGCTGGGCCTGTAAGCCATGGCTGCTGAGCGTGCATGTCCGGAGCCTGTGCTCTTCAACGGGAGAGGCCACAACAGTGAGAGACCCATGTACCACAAAAAAATAAAATAAAATAAATAAGGTGACCACATGTGCGTGGGTTTATCTCTGAGCTTTCTACGCTGTTCCAGTGATCTATATTTCTGTTTTTGTACCAGTACCATACTGTCTTGGTTACTGTAGGTTTGTAGTATAGTCTGAAGTCCTGGAGCCTGATTCCTCTAGCTCCATTGTTCTTTCTCAGGATTGCTTTGGCTATTCAGGGTCTTTTGGGTTTCCATACACATTGTAAAATTTTTTTGTTCTAGTTCTGTGAAAAATGCCATTGGTAGTTTGATAGGGATTGCATTGAATCTGTAGATTGCTTTGGGTAGTAGAGTCATTTTCACAATGTTGATTATTCCAATCCAAGAACATGGTATATCTGTCCATGTGTTGGTATCATCTTTAATTTCTTTCATCAGTGTCTTATATTTTTTGGCATACAGGTCTTTTGTCTCCCTAGGTAGGTTTATTCCTACATATTTTATTTTATTGTTGCAATGGCAAATGGGAGTGTTTCCGTAATTTAACTTTCAGAATTTTCATCGTTAGTGTATAGGAACGCAAGAGATTTCTGTAAATTAATTTTGTATCCTGCTACTTTACCAAATTCATTGATTAGCTCTAGTAGTTTCCTGGTAACATCTTTAGGATTCTCTATGTATAATATCATGTCATCTGCAAACATTGACATCTTTACTTCTTCTTTTCCAATTTGGATTCCTTTTATTTCTTTTTCTTCTCGATTGCTGAGGCTGAAACTTCTAAAACAATGTTGAAAAATAGTGGTGCGACTGGGCAACCTTGTCTTGTTCCTGATCTTAGTGGAAATGGTTTCAGTTTTTCACCATTTATGACATTGGCTGTGGGTTTGTCATATATGGCCTTTATTATGTTGAGGTAAGTTCCCTCTATGCCTACTTTCTGGAGGGTTTTTATCATAAACAGGTGTTGAATTTCATCGAAAGCTTTTTCTGCATCTATTGAGATGATCATATGGATTTTATTCTTCAATTTGTTAATATGGTGTATCACATTAATTGATCTGCGTATATTGAAGAATCCTTGCATTCCTGGAATAAACTGCACTTTTTCATGGTATATGATCCTTTTAATGTGCTGTTGGATTCTGTTTGCTGTATTTTGTTGAGGATTTTTGCATCTATGTTCATCAGTGATATTGGCCTGTAGTTTTCTTTCCTTGTGACATTTTTATGTGGTTTTTGTATCAGGGTGATAGTGGCCTTGTAGAATGAGTTTGGGAGTGTTCCTCCCTCTGCTATATTATGGAAGAGTTTGAGAAGGATAGGTGTCAGCTCTTCTTGAAATTTTTGATAGAATTCTCCTGTGAAGCCATCCAGTCCTGGGCTTTTGTTCGTTGGAAGATTGCTAATCACAGTTTCAATTTCATCACTTGTGATTGGTCTGTTTATATTTTCTATTTCTTCCTGGTTCAGTCTCAGAAGGTTGTGCTTTTCTAAGAATTTGTCCATTTATTCCAGGTTGTCCATTTTATTGACATATAGTTGCTTGTAGTAACCTCTCATGAGCCTTTGTATTTATGCAGTGTCAGTTGTTACTTCCCCTTTTTCATTTCTAATTCTATTGATATGACTCTTCTCCATTTTTTTCTTGATGAATTTGGCTAATTGTTTATCAATTTTGTTTATCTACTCGAAGAATCAGTTTTTGTTTTATTGATCTTTGCTATTGTTTCCTTCATTTATTTTTCATTTATTTCTGATCTGATATTTATGATTTTTTTCCTTCTGCTAACTTTGGGGGTATTTTGTTCTTCTTTCTCTAATTGCTGTAGGTGTAAGGTTAGGTTGTTTATTGGAGATGTTTCTTGTTTTTTGAGGTAGGATTGTATTGCTATAAAAGTCCCTCTTAGAACTGCTTTTGCTACATCCCATAGGTTTTGGATGATCGTGTTTTCATTGTCATTTATTTCTAGATTTTTTAAAATTCCTCTTTGATTTCTTCAGTGATCTCTTGGTTGTTTAGTAGTGTGTTGTATAGCCTCCATGAGTTTGTATTTTTTACAGATTTTTTCCTGTAATTGATACCTAGTCTCATAGCACTGTGGTCAGAAAGCATACTTGATACAATTTCAATTTTATTACATTTACCAAGGCTAGATTTGTGACCCAAGGTATGATCTATCCTGGAGAATGTTTCATGAAAACTTTAGAACAACATGTATTCTCTTGTTTTGGGATGGAATGTCCTATAAATATCAGTTAAGTCCATCTTGTTTAATGTATCATTTAAAGTTTGTGTTTCCCAATTTATTTTCATTGTGGATGATCTGTTCATTGGTGAAAGTGGGGTGTTAAAGTCCCCTCCTATGATTGTGTTACTGTTGATTTCCCCTTTTATGGCTGTTAGTATTTGCCTTATGTATTGAGGTGTTCCTATGTTGGGTGCATAAATATTTACAATTGTTATATCTCTTCTTGGATTGATCCCATGATCATTTTGTAGTGTCCTCCTTTGTTTCTTGTAATAGTCTTTATCTTAGTCCATTTTGTCTGATATGAGAATTGCTACTACAGCTTTTTTGGATTTCCATTTGCATGGAATATCTTTTTCCATCCCCTCACTTTCAGTCTGTATGTGTCCCTAGGTCTGAAGTGGGTCTCTTGTAGACAGTATATGTACGGGTCTTGTTTTGTATCCATTCAGCCAGTCTATGTCTTTTGGTTGGAGCCTTTAATCCATTTACATTTAAGGTAATAATCGATATGTATGTTCCTATTACCATTTTCTTAATTGTTTTGGGTTTGGTATTGTAGGCCTTTTCCTTCTCTTGTGCTTCCTGCCTAGAGTAGTTCCTTTAGCATTTGTTGTAAAGCTGATTTGGTGGTGCTGAATTCTCTTAACATTTGCTTGTCTGTAGAGGTTTTAATTTCTCTGTCGAATCTGAATGAGATCCTTCCTGGGTAGAGTAATCTTGGTTTTAGGTTTCTCCCTTTCATCACTTTAAATATGTCCTACCATTCCCTTCTGGCTTGCAGAGTTTCTGCTGAAAGATAAGCTGTTAACCTTATGGGGATTCCTTTGTATGTTATTTGTTGTTTTTCCCTTGCTGCTTTTAATATTTTTTCTTTGTATTTAATTTTTGATAGTTTGATTAATATGTGTCTTGGCATGTTTCTCCTTGGATTTACCCTATATGGGACTCTCTATGCTTCCTGGACTTGATTGACTATTTCCTTTGCCATATTAGGGAAGTTTTCAACTATAATCTCTTCATATATTTTTGCAGTCCTTTTTCTTTTCTCTTCTTCTTTTGGGACCCCTATAATTCAAATGTTGGTGCATTTAATGTTATCCCAGAGGTCTCTGAGACTGTCCTCAATTCTTTTCATTCTTTTTTCTTTATTCTGCTCTGCAGTAGTTATTTCCATTATTTTATCTTCCAGGTCACTTATCTGTTCTTCTGCCTCAGTTATTCTGCTATTGATTCCTTCTAGAGAATTTTAAATTTCATATATTGTGTTGTTCATCACTGTTTGTTTGCTCTTTAGTTCTTCTAGGTCCTTGTTAAATGTTTCTTGTATTTTCTCCATTGTATTTCCAAGATTTTGGATCATCTTTACTATCATTACTATGAATTGTTTTTCAGGTAGACTGCCTATTTTGTCCTCATTTGTTTGGTCTGGTGGGTTTTTACCTTGGTCCTTCATCTGCTGTGTGTTCTCAGTCTTCTCATTATACTTAACTTACTGTGTTTGGGGTCTCCTTTTTGCAGGCTGCAGTTTCGTAGTTTCCATCGTTTTTGGTGTCTGTCCCCAGTGCCTAAGGTTGGTTTAGTGGGCTGTGTAGGCTTCCTGGTGGAGGGGACTAGTGCCTGGGTTCTGGTTGATGAAGCTAGATCATGTCTTTCTGTTGGGCAGGTCCACATCTGGTGGTGTGTTTTGGGGTGTCTGTGACCTTATTATGATTTTAGGCAGCCTCTCTGCTAATGGATGGGGTTGTGTTCCTGTCTTGCTAGTTGTTTGGCATAGGGTGTCCAGCATTGGAGCTTGGTGGTCGTTGAGTGGAGCTGGGTCTTGGCATTGAGATGGAGATCTCTGGGTGATTTTAGCTGTTTGATATTACGTGGAGCTGGGAGGTCTCTTGTGGACCAATGTCCTGAATTTGGCTCTCTCACCTCAGAGGCACAGGCCTGATGACTGGTCGGAGCACCAAGACCCTGTTATCCACGGAAAAGGAGAAAAAGGGAAAAAAAAAAATATATCATTGCTCCCAAATCCAGAGCCTCAATTTGGGATGATTCATTGTCTATTCTGGTATTCCAGAGATGCAGGGTACATCAAGTTGATTGTGGAGATTTAATCCACTGCTCTTGAGTCTGCTGGGAGAGATTTCCCTTCCTCTTCTTTTCTCACAGAGCTCTGGATTTCTGCTTTGGATTGGCCCCACCTCTGCATGTAGGTCACCTGGGGGCATCTGTTCCCTGCTCAGACAAGATGGGGTTAAAGTAGCAGCTGATTAGGAGGTTCTGGCTCACTCAGGCCAGGGAGCAGGAAGGGCATGGAATGCGGGGTGAGCCTGCAGTGGCAGAGGCTGGCGTGACATTGCACCAGCCTGAGGCACACTGTGTGTTCTCGCTGGGAAGTTGTCCCTGGATCCCGGGACCCTGGCAGTGGCGGTCTGCACAGGCTCCTGGGATGGGAGGTGTGGATAGTGACCTATGCTTGCACACAGGTTTCTTGGTGGCTGCAGCAGCAGCCTTAGCATCTCATGCCTGTCTCTGTGGTCCAGGCTGATAGATGTGTCTCAGACCCGTCTCTGAAACTCATTTTGGCAGTGCTCTTAATCCCCTCTCCTTGCGCACTGCAAAACAAAGGGTCAAGAAAAAGTCTCTTGCCTCTTCAGCAGCTCCAGACATTTTCCCAGACACACTCCCAGCTATCTGTGGAGCACTAGCCCCCTTCAGGCTGTGTTCATGCAGCCAACCCCAGTCCTCTCCCTGGGATCTGACCTCCGAAGCCCGAGCCTCAGGTCCCAGCCCCAATCCACCCAGGTGGGTGAGCAGACAAGCCTCTTGGGCTGGTGAGTGCTGGCCAGCACCAATCCTCTGTGCGGGATGTCTCCAATTTTCCCCCTGCACCCTTTTTGCTGTGCTGTCCTACATGGCTCTGAATCTTCTCCCCTCCACAACCCACAGTCTCCGCCAGTGAAGTGGCTTCCTAGTGTGTGGAAATTTTCCTCCTTCATGGCTCCCTCCCACTGGTTTAGGTCCTGTCCCTATTCTTTTGTTTCTGTTTTATTCTTTTTTCTTTTGCCCTACCCAGGGATGTGAGGAGTTTCTTGCCTTTTTGGAGCTCTGAGGTCTTCTGCCAGCGTTCAGTAGGTGTTCTGTAGGGTTTGCTCCACATGTAGATGTATTTCTGATGTATTTGTGGTGAGGAAGGTGATCTCCATGTCTTAGTCTTCTGCCATCTTGAAGCTCCTCCGTTTGCAGATTTTTTGATCATGGCCATTCTGACTGGTGTGAGGTAATACCTCACTGTAGTTTTGATTTGCATTTCTCTAACGATTAATGATGTTGCGCATCCTTTCATGTCTTTGCTGGCAATTTGTATATCTTCTTTGGAGAAATGTCTATTTAGGTCTTCAGCCCATTTTTGGATTGGGTTGTTGGTTTTTTTGATATTGAGCTGCTTGTAAATTTTGTAGATTAATCTTTTATCAGTTGCTTCATTTGCAAAGATTTTCTCCCATTCTGAAGGTTGTCTTTTTGTCTTGTTTATGTTTTCCTTTGCTGTGCAGAAGGTTTTAAGTTTCATTAGGTTTCACTTGTATATTTTTGTTTTTAGTTCCATTTCTCTAGGAGGTGGGTCAAAAAGGATCTTGCTGTGATTTATGTCATAGAGTGTTCTGCCTATGTTTTCCTCTAAGAGTTTGATAGTGTCTGGCCCTACATTTCGGTCTTTAATCCATTTTGAGTTTATTTTTGTGTATGGTGTTAGGGAGTGTTGTAATTTCATTCTTTTACATGTAGCTGTCCAGTTTTCCCAGCACCACTTATTGAAGAAGTTGTCTTTTCTCCATTGTATATTCTTGCCTCCTTTATCAAAAATAAGGTGACCATATGTGTGTGAGTTAATATCTGGGTTTTCTATCCTGTTCCAGTGATCTGTATTTCTGTTTTTGTGCCAATAACATACTGTCTTGATTACTATAGCTTGGTAGTATAGTCTGAAGTCAGGGAGTCTGATTCCTCCAGCTCCATTTTTCTTTCTCAAGATTGCTTTGGCTGGAGCATGGCCCGGCACCATGGCCCTCAGACCGGGGACTGCAGGAACACAGCCCATTCCCACGGGATCTGTAGGTGAGATTAACCTTTACATTCATGGACTTTGAGTGGATTATCCTCCATTATCCTCCATGTTGGTGATAGGCCTCATTCCATCAGTTGAAGGCCTTAAAAACAAAAGAGTTCCCCCCGAGCAAGAAGGAATTCTGCAGCAAACTCCTTTTGGATGCAAAAAGCAGCTCTTCCCAGGGTCTGTCTCCAGCCTGCTAGCCTACCTCGTCAAATTGTGGACTCGCTGAGGCTCCAGAATCAGTGGGGGACCTTCCAGATGGTGGAAGAGTAGAAGTGGAGATCATCTTCCTCCCCACAAATACATCAGCAATACATGTACCTGTGGAACAACTCCTACAGAACACCTACTGAACGCTGGCAGAAGACCTCAGACCTCCCAAAAGAGTGAAGACTTGCCACCACATCCTGCTGCCGCCTGCAGTACCCAGTGGGGAGTGGCCTCAGGACCTTGCTTCAGACATATATAGGGAAGCCCTCCCCATCAAGTTAGTTATGACTTACAGCAATTTGGTAAACTACACCTGTGGGTAGAATCAAAACTTTTTTTTCTCTCTCTGCCTGGAGACTCTTGGATTCTGAGCAGAAATTGGAGACTCTTGGATTCTGAGCCGCCTTATCAGGTGAATGGGAAAGACTGTCTCCTAGCAAGTGCAGGAATCTCAATATTTTGAGGACCTCTAGAAAAGAGAAATCCACCAGGGTGGAGCCTGATGGCAGGCCTTTGGCATGGCTTTCCTGGCCTTGAGAGGCCTTTTGGGAATTTAGTCTGAGACTCCTTATGAGGAGTTCTACCAAAGGCAGTTTTGAGGAGCCTATGTGGTCAATTCACCAGACTAATTTTGCAAACAGACTCTTCTTGATTTGGCTTTGTTTGGTGGAGATGAGGGTAATTTTAGAGAGAAAAATATTTTGCTTCAGTGGATTCTAGTTCTGTTCATTGAGGTCTGTATTTATGAAAGTTATTGTGTTAGCCATACTTTTTCTCTGATGTTCAAGATGGAAAGAAAATTATCTAGCAAGGTTGTCACAGAGTATAACTACTCATGATGTATCACTGCTTGCTGTAAGTCTGCCACTAAAAGGACATGAATAATGTTTGTGTAAAAATTTGATGTGATAAAATGTGATAAATTGTATAATTATAAGTGATAAAATATATAGCCTATAAAATGTTTCCCCATTAACATACCTCTGAGCTTGTTCACAATATCTGATCAGTTTTCCCCCAACGTGGATAAGTAGACAAAAATAAAGGAGGCCTAGGGCTTCCCTGGTGGCGCAGTGATTGAGAATCCGCCTGCTGATGCAGGGGACACAGGTTCGTGCCCTGGTCCGGGAAGATCTCACATGCCACGGAGCGGCTGGGCCCATGAGCCATGGCCACTGAGCCTGCACGTCCGGACCCTGTGCTCCACAACGGGAGAGGCCACAACAGTGAGAGGCCCGTGTACAGCAAAATAAATAAATAAATAAAATAAATAAAGGAGGCCTAGAACCAAGGGACATGGTCTGGACTCAGGGCAGCCAACGTTCACTCTGGCTTCAAGGGACATATACTTTGGTCTATCAGAAGATTTGCAATCAAAAGGGGAAATGATGGGAAAATCTTCACATATGAAGGTATAGGGAAGTCATTCTGGTTTATACATGGTTTAACTTAAACTTTACTGACCAGAGTGGCCTGTTTTGTGGCCTGTCGAGCTTGCATTGTACATCTACTTTGGCCATTGAGGAGGGGAATACATTTGAAAGTCAAAATGGAGTAGCTGTGGTTCAGAAATCCAAGGTTAAAACTAGGTGGCCATTGTAATGTGATTTGCGACATGTTGCTGTATTACTGAAAACTTGAGTTTTCTGAACTCTGTTGCAGACTGGGACAAAATCCACAGGTGGGTATGGTATTATCTAGAATGTGGGTACTGCTAGTATTTTGCTGAATGGTCATGATCCCCCCTGTGTTGTGTCTGTTAAATGTTTTACACATTATCCCTGGCCTGAGTAAAGGAAATCTATTTGAGGACTGGGAAGCAACCATGGCCTCACTGCAAAATGAGTCTAGTTGTTGGGTCTACAATGATAACAACACAATAATAATAGCGTTTTTATTATAAATTAAGTTCTAGACTTTGGGTCTACAGTGAGAACCTATAGAAGATTTAGAATTACACAAAGCAATAGTTTGTTTTACTTTAGCTGTATGTGCTCCTGAAAGATTTGGACAAATAAATGCTTAATAAATTAAATCATACTTCACACTTAAACTTGGAAATGGCTCTATTTTCCTTTCTGATTGGTGTTCAATTTTCTCTGCTCTTAAAACTTTAGTTTTAAGTTCTCCCAAGAGGCTAAGGTTTGGCAAACGCTTAAACCTTCCAGGGGAGCCCCCTAAAGGATCGGTCTAAGTGCAGTGCATCCTGTTTGCCACCTTCCCCCTCTCGCCATCCACCCTCACCCTCTCAACTGACCCCGTCCTAGGAGTCTGGCTTGTATGGACTGCGTTCTACAGCTGCCAGGTCCTCAGGCTTCTGGGTGGGCTTGGCCAATGGGGGCCCCAACAGGAGATCAGAGGGAGGGGGGAGAGGGGTCCAGGGTATTCATTGCTCTGGCTTCCTTCCTGCAAAGTCACCTCTCAGGAAGGTATCCTCCACACAACTCTCTCCTTCCAGGAGCCCATAACTTCTCCTTTCCTCATCCCATTGGGTCTGGTGGTAATAACAGCTCCACTGCTTTAGCCTACACCTTGTAAATAGTACCTTTGTAAAGAAACCCTATTCTAATTATTGTAATTTAAGTGTGCCTTCTCTTTCCTGTTGGGTCCTTGTCTGATAAAGTCTGGAGGGTTCGGGAATCATTTGACAGTAGATTGCATCCTTCCTTAATTTGGCGGCTAGAAGCCAGTGGAAGCTTTGCTATTTCTTTCAAGGGCTCTGTGAATTAAAGATAAGGACACACAAAAGAGGAAGGGCATCAAGGATCTGGGTGCTAGACAGAAATAGCAAAGCCATCACTGGTAGAAGATCATAGTGGTTAGGCGTGTAAGCTTTGGTGCCACGCTGCCTGTATTCAGATAAAGCACTGTGCTCACTGTAGTAACCAGCCTCGAAGATGGCCTCCAGTGACCCTGCCTCCTGCATTCTGCCCCCGTGAAATCCTTCCCTTTGAGAGTGGGAGCATGTGACTTCTTATAACTAACAGAATATATCATTTTTGTTATTATGTTGCATTAGATTGTAACTTCTTTGCTAGCAGACCCTCTCCCAGGCTGGCTTTGATGATGCAAGGTGCCATGCTGTGAGTCATCATAAAAAGAAGCCCATGAGGCAAGGAAATGAGGTGGTATTTGGCCAACAGTCAGCAGGGAACTGAGGCTTTCACCCCAACAGTACTCAAGGATCTGCCACCTCCAAAAACCCTGTGAGTTTGGAAGCAAATCCTTCCCCAGTCAAGTCTCCGGATGAAACCCTGGCCCTGGCTGATACCTTGATTGCAGCCTCATAAGACACCTTGAGCCAGATCACTCAGCTAAGCTGTGCCTGGGTTCCTGACACAGGAATAATAAATAATATCAGGTAATAAATGAGATAATAAATGAGCTTTGTTTTAAGCCACTGACTTTGTGGTAATTTGTTAGGCAACAAAAGATAGTGATATACTTGCTAACTGTGTGACTGCAGGGAAGTTACTAAACCAATTTATGTCTTAGTTTCCTCATCTTTAAAACTGGAAGTAGGATAATAATTATACACTTCTACTTTGTAGGGCTGGGGTAAGAATGAAATGGGTGCCTAAAGCAAAACCTGTCATAGAGGTGACTGATCACATAAATGTTGGCTAATATTTTTAGAGCAGACCATGTAGTCCCTTCAGAGATATGCCACCTTCCCTGATAATAAGATTCAGTTGACCCTGAGCCCCAGCTTTCCTCCCTCATTTGTCTCTTTGCTAAGTCTGGCATTTAATAACAGATTTCCACAGAGCAGAAAGCGTTTGCAACTTTGCAGAGCCCTAGAGCATGAAAACATTGCCCTGAACTTTTTCTGAGACTCAGTCACCTGCTCTGTCATCCTCTCTATGGATTCTTCCCTGCTGTGATTTCTGAATTCCTTAGAAAATCAGCTGGAGACACAGTTTGTCTGACTTGTGGAGCTCTGGATCAGAGCACAAATCTGGATGTTTGTTTGGTGGCATTTATTATAATGCATCCCTCTAGGGGCCAGCAGAGCATCAGAGACCCATGGCATCTGGACACCAGAGAGGAGGGTCTTCAGTCCTGCATCTCCCAAAACAAAGTGTTCAGTTCCTAAAGTGCATTTCACTGTCATCCAGACCTTGGATCTTTCTCTCTTCCTGCATCTGATAGACTTAAGATTTCAAGGATCTCTTCCTGTCAGTCCTCCTTCCCCATACCTTCTCTCCATACACTCTAAACTTTCAGATCCATCTTCTTACCAGAGTGAGGCCTAGGCCTCCAAGCTCCTTCCCTTCTCCTTGTATCCACCCGTGCTCCTTTTTCTTCATAGAATTTTACCTTTCCATCCAGTAAGCCCTCTCTGATCCAGATTCACTTTTACCTCCTGTTCCTACCTACCTAGATTTGGTGGACATGGGTTTTCCCCATTGCTCCAAAAGCCAGCCCCCCCCAAAAAAACCACACATAAACTATGCACATATGTGGGATATACTGCCCCCACATGCTGTGGGAGAGCAAACAGACCAAAAGAGGAAAAATGACTCTTCAAATTAGCCTCCAGCTAGTGGTCGTCACCCCAGGAGTAAAATCCAGGTGTCCTGGGCTTCCCTGGTGGCGCAGTGGTTGAGAGTCCGCCTGCCGATGCAGGGGACACGGGTTCGTGCCCTGGTCCGGGAAGATCCCACATGCCGCGGAGCAACTAAGCCCGTGAGCCATGGCCGCTGGGCCTGTGCGTCCGGAGCCTGTGCTCCGCAGCGGGAGAGGCCACAACAGTGAGAGGCCCGCATACCGCAAAAAAAAAAAAAAAAAAAAAAAAAATCCAGGTGTCCTGACCCAGAGTAGACACTGTCAGACAACAGAGCTGACCTGTCAGCTGGGTCTAGTCAGCTGTGCAATAGTTTTGGTTGCTTTTGACCCCATGAGGTAGGGGCAGAGCTGGATGTGGGCAACACTCAGGAAATATGGGCTGACTCAGAGGGCAGGGAAATTAAGTAGTTGGAGATCATTTGGAAAAACAGCCCACACTTTTGGGTGGAGCCTTTCTGGGAGGTGCATTTCATGCATTTCACAATAGCTGTTTACCTTTTAGTGTGCTGCCAGCTCTCAGGGACTCCACTGCATGTGTTCTGTTTCAGTGCCAGGGAAAATGATTCTCTTCATTGCCAATCGTGGTTTTTTAACATGTGAGTAAGCAGCTCCCCTGCATCTTTTAAATCTCCCTTGCTGAGTGCTGGGCTGCAACACAGAGGAGAGAAAGGGGAAAACATAGAGGGGATTTGTCTACAGGGATAATTTATTATTAGCAGCAGCACTGCTTTCTTCCTTTTACCCCCCTTTTTTGTGGGGTCGTGGGTAGACACTATAGTCTTGTGTGTGGGTGGGCAGATGAGTGAGTGGATAGATAGACGGAAGAGGGAGTTTCCTTCTTGGGATTCTCATAATCGGTCTGTGGTTTACATCCCATTCATCTGGAGGGCACCAGGATTAATCAGAAACAGCTCGAGCTGAAACTGCCTCTACTGTCACAAACATGCTGAGCTCCATCAGGGTCTCTTCTCTCCTTCCCACCAATCAACTCCTGCTCTATTTTAAACAAAACTCCCTCCACGTGTCCTTAATCTCAGGTAACCACCACGTGCAATGCTCATTATTTAAACTAAAAGCAGTACATACATAGAGTAACAAAACAAAACAAAACAGTACAGAGAAGTATACGGTAAAATCCCAGTTGTTACCCCCCAAAGAAACTTTCAGAGATTGGACATTTACAGAAAAATGTCAGCTCCTAAACTAGAAAAGATTATATACTTTTTTTTTTTTTTGCAGTACGCGGGCCTCTCACTGCTGTGGCCTCTCCCGTTGCGGAGCACAGGCTCCGGACGCGCAGGCTCAGCGGCCACGGCTCACGGGCCCAGCCGCTCCGCGGCATGTGGGATCTTCCCGGACCGGGGCATGAACCCGTGTCCCCTGCATCGGCAGGCGGACTCTCAACCACTGCGCCACCAGGGAAGCCCTATATACTTTTTATTTATATAAAAGGAAATTCTCTATATCCACGACTCTGGCCCTTGCTGATTTTACTTTCTACACATTAGAGCTCTTTCAAATTAGCATGTGATCACTGTAGTTCATTCTTTATAATGGCTGTATTGTATTCCATCATATGGTTACATCTAATTTATTCAATCAGATTTCTGTTTATAGTTGTTTTGGTGATTTGCAGTTTTTCACGTGGCAGCTTCAGGGGCAGAAGTCTCCTGACTGGAATGCGGGCCCTGGCGGTCATTGGCATGTTGGTCCTGCTTAAGGAGTTTGCCAGCCAGGTGCTGAGCCCACGGACTCTCAGAGATGTTCCCTCCTGCAGTGAGGCCCCACCACAGGAGAGACAAGACCCAGGCACTGCATGCTAAAGAGGTGCAGAAAAAGGTAATTGGGCTCCAACACACAAGACCTCCAGAGGGAGCAGGAAGAACATTCTCTGGGAGCCTGAGCCATGGGCTCTGGTCCTACCTCTACAGAAGAGTAAGAAACACAAGGGGCATGGACAAGCCATTCATTGTGCTCTGACTCTGAGCCAGCCACTTCGCACAGGCCGTGGCCCTTCCTCCTCATCACAGGGGGAGGTATCATCAGCCCCTATGGGTGTGGGGACTAAAGCACCGGTGCTAAGTTGCCTGCCATGGATCAACACTATTTTTGTCCTAGTGGCACATGCCAGGGATCGTTTCTCTGTTAATTCCAAGTTTGAAATTCTCTTCTTCCCAACCTCACTTTGCTCTCCTTTTAGCCACTCTTTTTTTTTTCTGGCCTCTCTTTTCAGGATAAACTAAATGAGGCCAAGAAGTTTTTATTGAGCACCTGCTCTTTGCAGAACACTTCTTTTTCTCCTTATCCTGTAGCTTTCCAAATGGGAGGCACAGTTGTCTAAGAGATTCCATGGTCTCAAACCATGTCCATTGGGCCGCAGACTCAAGAAGTCTGTCTTCTTGGTGCTCAACATCACTAATTATCAAAGAAATGAAAATCAAAGGTACAATGAGGTACCACCTCATACTGGTCAGAATGGCCATAATTAAAAAGTCTACAAATAACAAATGCTGGAGAGGGTGTAGAGAAAAAGAGCCCTCCTACACTGTTGGTGGGAATATAAATTGGTGCAGCCACTATGGAAAACAGTATGGAGGCTCCTTAAAAAACTAAAAATAGAGCTGCCGTATGATCCAGCAATCCCACTCCTGGGCATAGGTCTGGAGAAAACTCTAATTCGAAAAGATACATGCACCCCAATGTTCATTGCAGCACTATTTACAATAGCCAAGACATGGAAGTAACCTAAATGTCCATCAACAAATGGCATGGATAAAGAATATGTGGTACATATATACAGTGGAATACTACTCAGCTATGACAAAGAATTGAAATAATGCCATTTACAACAACATGGATGGACTAGAGATTATCATACTAAGTGAAGTAAGTCAGAAACAGAAAGACTCACAGACATAGAAAACAAATTTATGGTTACCAAAGGGGAAAGAGTTTGGGTGAGGGATAAATTAGGAGTTTGGGATTAGCAGATATAAAATTCTATACAGAAAATAGATAAACAATAAAGTCCTACTGTATAGCACAGGGAACTATATTCAATATCCTGTAATAAACCATAATGGAAAAGAATAGTATATATATATATGTATAAGTGAATCACTTTGCTGTACACCTGAAACTAACACAACATTGTAAATCAATTATACTTCAATTAAAAAAAAAAAAGAAGTCCAACTTTCCAAGGTCTCCTTGGGAGGAAATCACAGGATGCCCTCCTGACACACAGGACAAGTGGCAAGTGGGTCGTCTCTGCCTTCCCGGGTCTCCTGCCAATGCAATGAGCCCAGGGCTTCTCCAGGTTGCACTCTGAGCTTCAGTGCTGAGTGTGTCAGAGGCTGGGATGCTGGAGGCTGCACCAGGGCTCAGGCCACAGGGGCCTTGGAGGGGAGGGAACTTAGAGGTCCCTGGGGCTGGGTGAACACAGCATGCTAGTTTCTCCAGGGGCTGGATACTGAAGGAGGAATGATATGCAGTCACAAGTCAGACATCCATGTCCTGTCCCCACTGCCACCCCACCAGTCCCCATGGGAAATGGGCTCTGAGAGGTGGATTGACAGCAAGTAACACAGCCCCAGGCCCCCTGCTCCCATCGAACTCCTGGGTTGTTAGCAAGGCTATGGGAGCTCCCCAAAGTGCTTCAAAGTTTGAATGAGGCCTCCATTCATTGGGCAGTTGCTGAGGCCAGGCACTACCTAAGCCGGGCCCTTTTCTAAACCCGATAACAGCCCTGCAAGTCATCTATCAATACTCACATTTTACAGATAGGAAGACAGAAGCTAAAGTTAGTCAACTGTGTGTTCCAGAACCCGGAGCACGTATAAGGCAGGCAGACAAACTGTGAGAGCCCAAAGCAGGGAGGAAACCTGGGTGGCAGCCTGGGCTGGACAGGAGGCGGCTCTGGCTGGGGCGCGGGAAGCAGCGGCATTATGAGCCCTTTGGGCCTTGTCTTCCTTGAATGGGGCTATTTCCTGGTGAATCCATAACACTGGAGCAGATTGGACTCTGGCAAATCCCTTGGCAGGCTTTCCCTAATGGAACATCCAGAGAGAAAAAGTCCCCTGTCTTCCTACATGTCCCTTGTAACCTCCTCCCCACCACGGGGACCTTGTTTGCTCTGGCAGACAGGGAGCCCATTCAGAGTCCTGGGGTGGCACAGGTAGAGTCTGGCCTGGGAGCCTGGACCCCACGCCTGGTTAGGGGGATTGGAGTGGCCTCCGAAAGCCTCCTTTGGCTCGAGTGGGGGAGGGCACAGACCTTATTCTGGCAGATGAGAAGGACTGACTTTACGGTTCTATCTTGCCCCATACATCAGAAAGCCACTTCGAGCTGGTGGAACGGGGCCTGGTGGGCGGGAGGGTGGCTGGGTGGTGGGGCCGTGGTCTCTGCTGGCTGCAGGGAAGGCGATTCTAGAGCCATCAGCAGCCCCAGAGGGTGCCAGGCCACGTCAATGGGGACAATCTTAGCCCTACCTGCTTGGGACACCCATAGCTACCCACTTTAGCTTTTTATTTATGCTGTAATCATAGAGCTTTCTTTCTTATACAAGGAGGGGCTGCCCAGAGCTTTTTATATTTCCAAGGGTGGAAAAATCCACCTTACCTTAGGCTCAGACCACATCTGATTATGAAGGGGCTGTGAGTGAATTACATTCAAGCTGCCACCCAAACTGCCCCCGGGCTCTCCCTGCCTTGGAGGCCTTGGAGGCCTTGGAGGCAGGACAGGCCCTCATTCTCAGCTCCAGGCACAGGCAGCTCAGCCCCGCCCAGGGCCAGCCCCTCAGAGGAACGTCAAGGTCACTGTGAGGAAGGAACGTTCACAGCTTTTCCCCCTCCTGCCTTCTTGCTGGCCACAACTGTGCACGACTAGCTGAAGCTTATTATGTTTAAATATTCGAAAATGCCTCGCTAAATACGGCGGCTTGTTTGCGTTTGCTGACAGTAACAGTCTACCCACAGAGCCCTTTCAAACTTCAGCGGTGTTTGGGAAAGTGGACAAGGGACTCATTCAGTGACGCGCAAGTTTGACCAGAGCCAGGAATGAAGCCTGGATTTCATGAAATGAGGAGTAGCCTCAGACCACACACAGAGATGGTTCTGAACCGGCGGTGCCTGCCCTCCCCCCTGCCCCCATCTCACACACACACACACACACACACACACACACACACACACACACACACAATCCCTCCCTCCCTCTCCTCGCCCTGACAGAGGGCCCCAACTGACAGCGGGAAAGCTCATTGGCATCCACAGCCGAATGTGAAGGGGTGTCCTGGGCTTAGGCGGCCCTTTGTTAGCAACAAGCTGATGAAAAAAATGGATTACTACAGTGTGTGCACCCCATCCTAAAGAGAGCTCACACAAAAGCCAGCGCCACCTAAACACAGCTGTTAGAGAAGAAAACGGAGCCGAATGGGATCGTTGAAATCAATTTTGTGTGAGGAGGCAAGAAACACACAACTTTTCCCCCAGAATGAGGTCCATTTTGTGAAGACCTCCCCTGCATTCAGCGAGTCCAGGGGATGCCCCTTCCCTCCAGCCCCACTTCCTGAAATGTGCCCCCCCCCCAAATGACATTATGAGGACTCTAGGAGTATGCTTCTTGCAGGAGACATCAGGGCAAAATTATTGTTGTTCCCCTGTCGCTGACTGCAGACTTCATGCAGGGTAAACTGAATCTGCCTAGGGCCCTGTTTGAAGTTTAGAAGATTTAGGCTTTCTTTTCTTCCCTTTTGAACTTTTATTTAGACACAGGTTCCAATGCATCCAAGGAGCACCAGGCAGTTACACTCAAGAAATATTTATGGCGTTTCAGTGAACTGGGTGGGTTAGAGGCAGAGCTGGGCAGGGTGAGGGAGGGCAGCCCCAGCTCCCAGCCTCCACCCCGAGACCTGGTCTTTACGAAGGGAAGCTAGGCCCAGGCAGACATCACTGCCACATCTAGCTTGGCAAAAACCGTCACGCTTTTTCACGGTTTTTGTTTTTCCTTCACCAGCCACTACCCACCCCTGCCCCTCCGCACACTGTGGAGTGGCTGTCCCGGGGACGGCGTGGGAGGCAGAGTGCCGGCGCCTCCTAAGGTTGCCCCCGCTTGCCTCTCACTAGGGTGCTTCAAGGAGAGTGACCTGGAGAGAAGACTTGTGGTGTGCCTTCTTTCTTCTTACACTCATACTTTCTGAAAGGAGAAAATGATTTTGCCAAGAATAGGTACAAAGTTGGAAGCCCAGGGGTTCTGGTTTGGTTTGGAACGGGAACCACACAGTTCCAGGATGTCCTAATAGGGTACACAAATTCTTAACCTCAAGCAGTGCAGACGGTCAGGAGAATGAGTTCTCTCTTCCGAACTTTCATGGGGTTTTCCTGAAGCTTCCTCTCAGTCTGTGACCATGCTGGTGAAATTATTGACCTCGGCTTCCCTAGCCCAGAGCACAAACCACAGAGATGGAACAAGGGCCAAAGGTTCCTGGCTGAGGTGTCACTTTACATCCAGGAAGGTTTCCTCCCTCCATCCTGGGTTGTTAGAGCCAGCTACCACTCCGGTGATGGTGTCATCTCCCACGATAAACTCACTCATATTTTAACTCAAGAGCTGCTCTTTAACCCTTCTGCCTCTGTACCACTGGGAATTCATGTCCTTGTTCCCTTGCTAAATAGACACCCAACCTCTGCTCCCCTGGCATCTCTGCTCCTGCACCTCCACCCCTCCCACTCCTGCTGCTGTTGCCTCTGGAACACCAGGTAAACAGAGGGCTGGGCCTATAGTATCCACATGTGCTCCTGGAGAGCCAGCCTCTCACCTGTGGCCCAGGGTGTCACACCCAGGTCAACCCTCCTCCACAGGCCTCCCAGGAGGGACAGAAAAATACAGCTTCCCCAAGCAGTAAAATAGAGATCATGATTCTGAACTTGCAGGACAATGTGAAAAAAGTAAGATCCCCCCTTTTTTAAAGTCCACCAATATTTATCAAATATCTATTACATTCCAGGTACAGAAACATTGCCAGTTCCCAGTTATTTGGTAAATATTCTGGAACACATTAGCAGAACAAGGAGTAACAGTTTTGAACATTATAACTAGGTGTGGCAGAGACTGTAGTGCTCGCCAATCAATACCTGATTCCTGTGATCCTCTCTTCCCACTGCGCACACCCCTGGAATACAGTCTCAGCCTCCCTTGCTGTCAGGTGGAGCCATGTGACTGGATCCCAGCCAATGAGATGAGCATGTGATGTGTGCCATGTCCAGGCCCAGCCCATAGGAACTTCCCACACTTTACAAAAATGAACCAAAAAAATGGATCACAGACTTAAACATAAAACATAAAATTATAAAACCTTTAGAAAAAAACATAGAAGAAAATCTTTGGAATCCAGAGCTAGGCAAAGAGTTCTTAGGCTTGACATAAAATCACAACCCATAAAAGGAAAAAAATCCTTTAGACTTCCTAAATTAGACTTCATCAAAATGAAAGCCTTTGTTCAGAGAAAGACTCTGTTAAGAAGATGAGAAGACAAGCTACAGACTGCGAGAAAATATTCGTAAACCATATATCCATATGTCTAGAATACATACAAACCTCTCAAAACTCAGTAGTCAAAAAGCAAACAATCCAACTAGAAAATGGACAAAAAAACATGAAGAGAGACATTTCACTGGAAAGGATATACAGAATCAAATAAGCACATGAAAGATGCTCAGCATCATTAACCATTAGGGAAATGCAAATTAAAATGACAATGCGATAACCATACCAGAAAACAGTTTGGCAGTTTCTTAAAAAAACAGAAACAAAAACAAAAAAACGAAACATGCAAATATCTTCTACCCCAGCGATTACGCCCCTGAGCATTTACCCCAGAGAAATGAAGACTTATGTACTTATGTTCACATAAAAACCTCTATACAAATGTTTACAGCAGCTTTATTCATAGGAGCCAAAAATTGGAAACAGCCCACATCTCCTTCAGTGGGTGAATGGTTAACAAATTGTGGCACATCATACCATGGCACACTGTTCAGCAATAAAAAAGAACAAACTATTGCTACATGTAACAACCTGGAAGAATCTCCACAGGAATTATGCTGAGTGAAAAAAATCCAGTCTCCAAAGGTTGCATACTGGGACTTCCCTGGTGGCGCCGTGGTTAAGAATCTGCCTGCCAATGCAGGGGACACAGATTCTATCACTGGTCCGGGAAGACCCCACATGCCGCGGAGCAACTAAGCCTGTGCGTCACAACTATTGAGCCCACGTGCCACAACTACTGAAACCCATGTGCCTAGAGTCCACAATCACAAAAAGAGAAGCCACCGCAATGAGAAGCCTGCGCACCACCGCAATGAGAAGCCTGCGCACCACAGCAAAGAGTAGCCCCCACTCGCAGCAACTAGAGAAAGCCCACATGAAGCAACGAAGACCCAATGCAGCCATAACTAACTAACTAACTAACTAAATTTTAAAAAAGATTATGTACTATATGATTTTACATATACAATATGATTGAAACGACAAAATTATAGAACTGGAGAACAGATTAGCTTGCCAGGGATTAAGGAGGGGATTAAGGTGGGAGAGAAGCAGGTGTGGTTGTAAAAGGGCAACATGAGGGATCATTGTGTGATGGGACTGTTCTCTATCTTGACAGTATTGATGTCAGCACTGGCTGTGATATTGAACTAGAGTTTTGTAAGGTGTTACCATTGGGAAAAACTGGGTGAAGGGTCCATGGGTTCTTTCTGTATTATTTCTTACAACTTCATGTAAATCTACGATTGTCTCAAAACAACAAATTTAGTTACTGGACCCCCCCCAAATACCGCTAAGACTCATGATCCAGTGATCTTTCATCACTGAGAAAGATTAACAGAGAAAGGCAAACCCCAAAGTGTCCCTGAATGGCCGTGTCCTGCAAAGTCACTCCCTCAACCTCCCATACTGGGCTGAGATGTAATCAAGAAAAAACTTTTCTTGTGTTAAAGCACTGATGTCTGGGGATTGTTTGTTACTGCAGTCACTTCTACTTACCCTGACTAATGACACATTGAGGATCTGGGACTTTAACCCAAATTCGGGTTCCACAGGGAACCGTCAAGTTGTACTGACTTTCCCATGAAACTATTTTGGTCTCTAGTGCTGAGAAATTACCCCATCTTTCTGTCTGTGTGAAAACCAGGGATCGACTCCCACTTCAAGCACTTACTGGCATTTGGAGTTTAAGTCACTGGACTTCTCTAAGCCGCATTCTCCTCTGCTGCAAGACTAGGGAGTAAAGAAGTGAGGTGCATATACGTGTAATTACCTGTGCAGCTGAGATTGGGGGTTGTGTGTCCAGCAGCCTCCTCCTTGTTCTCTTTGTGATCTGACTCTTCTGCTCTCCCAGTAATTCTCTGTCTTAGCTCCAGAGTGACCTTTTCTAAAAATGGACCTGATCACTTGCCTTGGTTAAAAAATAACAATAATGAGAGTGACAAAATGGTAGTGATGCTGTTATTAATCATGATAGCTGCCATTAATCAAGCACTTATTATATTCCCAGAGACACTCATAAGTGACCTCAGCCTTCACCCTAGGGTTTGTGCTGGCATTTCCAAGCCCAGCACCTTCTGAACTGCTCTTCCTCCAACCCTCCTGGGCAGGTCATGCTCCACCAGGCAGCAGTTCTTCCCTTCAGCCCTCCACGACTTGCTCTTGGGGCATTGTGTCCCTCATTTGAGGCTGTGACCTCAGAAACATGTAGGTGGGGCCTGGGCTTTACCTGCTCCTGAATAGCTTTACATGCCAGGCACTGGGCAGAGTTCTCGTGTACATCGTCTTACCTGGTTATACAAAATGTCCTTCTGTAGAATGGGAAATTCTGACAGGCTCTTTCTAGGATGGGCTTCTAATGCTAGGGGCCCCCCAGACCTCAGTCAGGCCATGATGAAGTTTCACTGGTTGTGCTAGCTTTCTATTGCTGCTGTAACAAATTACCACGAACTTAGTGGTTGAAAACAACATGAATGCATTATATCTTGCTGTTCTGTAGGTTTCAGGTCTCACTGGGCTAAAATCCAGGTGTCAGCTGGGCTGCGTGTTTTCCTGGAGGCTCTGCAGGAGAATCCCTTCCCTAACCTTTCCAGCTTCAAGAGGTCGCCCTCCTGCCTCGGCCCACGGCCCCTCCTCTGTCATCACAGCCACAGCAGTGGGTGGAGGGCTTCGCATATGGCATCACTCCAACTTCCTCTTCTGCCTCCTTCGTCCACTTAAGATTACACTGGACTTGTGATTGCATTGGGCCCACCTGGATAATCCAAGATAATCTCCCCAGTTTAAGGTCTGTTTGTGAGCAAGCTTAATCCTATCTGCTACCTGAATTCCCTTTTGTCAGATAAGGTAACACATTCACTGGTTCCAGGGATTAGGAGGTAGCCATCAGACCTTCCACACTGGTCCACAGCAAAATGAGAAAAATAACAATAGTGATTTTCCTATGAAGCTACTTTTTAAAAAAAATTTGCAATTCTGAACGTATGCCTTTGCAATTTGAGGGAGGGGATTTTTTTTTTTTTTTTTTTTTTTTTTTTTTTTTGTGGGCCTCTCACTTGTGGCCTCTCCCGTTGCAGAGCACAGGCTCTGGATGCGCAGGCTCAGCGGCCACGGCTCACGGGCCCAGCCGCTCAGCGGTATGTGGGATCTTCCTGGACTGGGGCATGAACCCGTGTCCCCTGCATCGGTAGGCGGACTCTCAACCACTGTGCTACCAGGGAAGCCCGGGAGGGGATGTTAAATAGTATGAAATGTCCTTTTGAGAAAAAACGAAAAGTTGGCAAACTGACATTTTCCTGGTCCATGAAGTTCCAACCTGTGGAACTAGTAGTGGAACCTGTGGAAATAGTCCCCCAGAGCATCATCTGCATGGCAGCCAGAGGCTGGCAACCTCAGGGTGCTACTGAGGGGACCAGGGGTCCTAAAGGATGCAGCCCAACTGAGAATCATGGAGATGTGAGGGTGTCAATGACAGGGGCTTATCGTCCCATTCAGATCGGCTCCCTGATTAGTACTTGGGCTGGGTTGAGGAGTGGGGGCCCCAGGCTATGAGCAACCACGGGATGGCTGCAAGAGGCAAGCTGACATAACATGTGTCACGATCCTCAGCTGACAGGTGTTTGTCTAAAGCTAACGTGGGTCCATGGAGGCAATCAGAGGGCTGTGTGGTTTTTGAGAAGCCACTCAACCTCTCTCAGCCTGTTTCCTTGTCATCAATTAAATAAAGAGCATAATATCTTCCTTAAGGGCCTTATGAGGCTAAATGAGATCCTGTACAAGAGGAATTTGTGTAGTCCACATACTTATACTATATAAGCAAATAAACAAATACCAGTTTTTACCTTACCTGATAGAGAATACTCTTGATATTTTTGAGGGTTAAAAATAACTGTAATCTTTAACAAAATGTATTTCTTGGTTTTTGCCGTTGTCATTTGTCTTTAGAGAAACAAGTTAAACCAGACAACTTTAAAATAGCTTCTAAGTCAGCGTTTCAGTTTCAAGATATTGAGAGACAAATTCACTCAAGAGATGGGATAAAATCCAGCCATTAGCAAGCAGATGAATTTAGTTCAAATGTTGTGTGTTTATAATATTTTGAAAATGTTTATTGGTCTATTAGTTGCACAGGTAAGGATTTACCTACTGGTGAGGGCTTTTAAAATATCAGCAAATGATTTGAAAGATTAGAAAGAAAGAAAGAAAAAAAAAAAGGAGAGAAAAAGTTTGGTTTTGGTTGATAACCTTAAAAATCATATAAATGGGGCTTCCCTGGTGGTGCAGTGGTTGGGAGTCCGCCTGCTGATGCAGGGGACACGGGTTCGTGCCCCGGTCCGGGAGGATCCCACATGCCGCGGAGCGGCTGGGCCCGTGAGCCATGGCCGCTGGGCCTGCGCGTCCGGTGCCTGTGCTCCGCAACGGGAGAGGCCGCAACAGTGAGAGGCCCGCGTACCGGAAAAAAAAAAAAAAAAATCATATAAATGACTTTTTAACAAATAGTAAAATTAATATATAGATATTGATGGATATTTAAAGAGATTATATAAAGGAGAAAATAATAGTCACTCTTATTCCTGTGACCCAGAACCCTGCTAACATTTTGTTGTATTCCTTTCTGTTGTTTCCTTTTAACCAGCAAGAATAAAGTGATTTTCATACTGTACTGCTATCCCATAGAATCCTACCAGCATAGACAAATGACTTTAGCTCAACAACAGAAAACCTTGTGGGTTTTTCTAATTATTACATTATCTATATATACCCTCCAATATTTCTAGATGTCCAGCAATATCTGCTTGGATTCCCCCTATATTTTCCATTTTTCCTCTCTCCTAGAAATTCTTTGAATCTTTCAGTACTCTCTAGAGCACTGGTCTAAATGAACACAGCTTTTAGAACCGAACTGGGGTTCATCCATGGCCACAGATTCTGAGGAACCCAAGGACAAGGGAGGTAGGAAGAGAAGGAGACACAAGTCCCATTCCCCTTCTCCCTGTCCTTAGGCATTTATCTCATGGCCATCGTGGTAGCATGGTGGCTGGGGCTTGGCCCTTGTCCCACTTTCTGCACACACTCCTGACCTGCTGGGGCCGGAGCACTAAACAACTTTACCAAACTCTCTTGTACCTGAATGTTTTCACATGAGTTCGAGTTAACCACTCAGATACATCTGTGACAGGCTTGGAAGACGGGAGTGAGGCAGGGTTGACATCTGCGGTTTCTGCAGGCTTGCGGACATCAGGAGCCACGGGCACCTTCCATTTAGCTGGGGTAGCTGGTAGCGAACAGCTGTGATTTCTGGAGCCTGCCTCTGTAGTGGCTGTTTCTTGATTACAGAAGAGGCAGCAGCCCTTTGGTGGCTCCATTCTGCAGGATGGCTTTGAGAATCACCTCTGAAATCTCTCCCTAGAGGTGGTTTCAGAATCACCTCCCACTGATTTTACAAGCCATTTTGCTTAATTAAGCCCAACTCACTTACACTAGCTAGAGTGGCTTCTATTCTCTGCAACTGAGCCCCCACTGATACAGCTATTCTACAGGATCAATCTAGTTTGAGCATCTGCTATGAATTCACATTGTACTAGGCAAGAAGGAGTCCATCAGAGAAGTACTGGAATGGCTCGCAATGTGCTGCACCAAAGTTACTTAATCCTCTCCATTGCCTTAAGAGCAAAGTACTATTATCACTCCTATCATACAGAAGAGGAAATGGAGTCACAGGTGAATTAAATAACTTTCCTGAGAGATTTTGAAACCTGAACTCAAACAAGGGACCATAAATCTCTCTCTTCCATTATGTTTTTCCACATAGTCAGGCTCTTTTCCACCTCTCCCTTATACCATCTCCCAGCAGAATATTTCACAAGAAGCCCGTTTAGCTCTTAGAAACGGATTTCTTTATGCCCTGCATTTGAAGTCTGGAATATTAACCAAATAGTGCTACTGCAAAAGACATTCTCAGTCTGTACCTAAAGAGGGCTGGAGTGTGCACTACATAGTTCTTGCTTTCTTTGTAGGGGAGATTAGCCGGGGAGGATTGCTCTTCTTTTCACTCCTCCACAGAGATAATTTATCACTATTTGAAGAATTGTATGCTTCTGTGGTTTCTTGGTTTGGAACCGCAACAGACACTGAGACTTCTGCAAAATTCCAATTATTTTCTGCATGGAATGCAACTGAATGCACTGATGTCTTCCAGAGAGCAGGTCAACAGGAATAATTTTCTAATAATTAGTCCTATGAATAACACAATTCTCAGAGCCCACTTTCACTCAAGCCTTTCCATTGATAGTTTCAGTAGCTCCAGGTCAGGATTTCACTTTACACATCTAAGGTTCCACGCCTCCCCACCCCAGTCCTGCTCCATCCAGCACAAAAAGAGGCAATGCGAACTTGACAGAAATGAAAATGCCAAAACCACACGTAAGAATCAGGCCTGGGTGTAGCACTCATCTGCTAAGTAAGAAATCTTTCCCCTGAGTGAGTCCTCCACAAACAAGGTCAATCCCCAAAGCCCACACTACCTTAGCCAGGGAGGGGCCGATGGCGCCATTAAAAACTCTTGCCAGCGGTTACCTCAGACAATGTAAATACAAAACTGGTGCTTGTGTTTATTTAAAGTTATTGGCATCCGGCTCATTCCTGGTAGACAAGGATAATCTTGTTTACAGCAGCAGCAGCATCAGATGACGGACAAGACTCTGTATAACATAAATCAAACGATGCGGGGTGGGGGGGGCATAGTTTAAACATGCCCCCCCCCAGCCCCGCATAACAACTTGGGGCATAAACAACTTCCCTCAAGCAAAACAAATCCTGCCAAGATCAAGCTGGAATTAATTTATTATACAGCTTCAAGTTGACTTGTTTCAACATTAAACAACTGCAAAAGCAGAGGGATAAGAACTGATGTCCAAGACCATTACAAGCCTGTCATTTTACTCCTAACATTTTTTGCAAAATGTGTTTTTGGCTTTGTTGTGTGCTTGTTTGGCAATATTCACTTTCCTGCAAATGCTGCCACTCGCATCACTTCACAGGGAAGGTGTGGCTGTGGACTGTGCATGCGCATAGACAGCAGAAAGGAACAAGGGGACCACCTGAAGAGCTGCCATTGTCCTTTCAAAGGCATTTGGTCTGGCAGATAAACCCGGACCTGGGAACCTTAATGAATTTAACGATATAGAGACAGATATTAGGATTTCAGGGCAAATGTACAGAGCTCAAGTAGGGGTCAAAACTTGGCAATAAACTCTGCCTCTTTCTGGGGTTCAGACTTGCTAGAACTGATGGAAAGGTCTTGCTGAGATTTACTCACATGAGTAACTACAGGGCCTCCAGGGAAAGACTCATGTCAGTGAAGATGGAATCTATCAGACAAGCCAGTCCAGAGAAAAGAGTGGTCTTAGACCTACCTGGTGACTCAGTAGCACAGACTCTCAGCAGGAGGTCGTGCCTGGGGAACACAGCAACCCCCAGAAAAAGGGGGCGTGGCCAGGAGAAGGAAGAACAGCAGTGGTGATGGCACACGGTGTGGGAGGGTAAATGAATGAAGAGTCCCCTCATCCCAGCGCAGCACACGTGACACAGGAATAGGAGGCAGACCCGCTGGGAGGGGCCAGCAGGACTTTGTTTCTCTGAAGCCCGATTCCCATTCTGGGTTTTTCTCCCTTTGCTGTCTGTTTCTCCCCTAGGTTGGGACACATCTTCATCTCAGTGTCCCTGGCATCCTGCAGATGGTGGGATTCAACACTGGGGATGACTCCATGCCCATCTGTGGCCTGCCCTCTCCTGGCCGCACCATCTTCCTTGCAGCCCTCTTGGGGTGGGGGCATCCTGAGTGCCATCCTTGGCTCTGCACAGGCTGTTACAGCTCCACTCTTTGGAAAAACCTCCCTGAAGCCTCAAGCTACCCAGAGATGCCACCTTTACCCCCTGTCACCTATTGGCCTGACACTCCCCCATGCATGTTAAGACCTTTGGCATCTGAAGGTAGGTCTTTCTCTCTACCTTAAGTCCTGCCTCTGTCCTGACTGCCTTTGCTGTCCATGAACCTTAACTCCACTGTCCTCAACTTTCCTTAACCTTCACCCTGTCCACCTGAACATGTTCTCCTCAAACAAGAAATCCCACTCCCTGACTCCCCTACACCTCACCCCCTCACCCCCACTCCGATACATATGCTCGTTGATTCCTCCAGGCCTGTGCCTTCTCCATCACCTCACCTGAGACGCGTTTCCCGGACCTACTGCATTCTATTCTCATGCCACTAATGACCCTATTTTCCTGCCCCTTGACCTCTACCAGGGCCCACCTGCCAAACCCTGACCCTGGATCAGTCTCACTGTCTGCCTTCTCTGCTCTCACACTTGGGCAATATATTTGTTATCAATTGTTAATAACACATTACTCCAAAGCTTAATATCTTAAAATAGCAAATGCTTAGTTTTCTTTATTTAGACTCTGTGGGCTGAGCTGGGTGGCTGTGGTTCAGCGTCTCTCGGGAGGTTGCAGTGAAGATGTTGGCCAGGGTTGCAGTCATCTGAAGGCTTGACTAGGGCTTTAGGGTCTGCTTCCAAGGGCTCCCTGTGTGGCTATTGACAGGAGGCCTCAGCTCGCACCGCAAGGACCTCTCCATAGCGTTGCTTGAGCACCCTCAGGACATGACAGCTGGCTTCCCCCAGAACAAGTAATCCAAGAAAGAGAAAGAGCAAAGGAGAATCCACAGGTCTTCTGTGATGTAGAATTGGAAGTCACACACTGTCACTGGCACTTCTGCTCATTCTATTCCTTAGAAGCAAGTTGCTAAGTCCAGCCCACCCTCAAACTTAGGGGAATTAGACTCAACCTTTTGAAGGGAGGAGTGTTGGGAACATGTGGACATTTTTAAAAACCACCACAACTCACTTTATTCCTTTCCTCTCATGACAGCAATCACTCCACTTTCCTGCCCCCTTGACTACAGTCAGGGCCAACTTGTGAAACCTTAACTGGGATCAATCTTGTCATCCACCTTCTCTTCTGTGCATGGGCAACTGAGCCCCAATGAAGAAAAATCTCACAAATGGGCGATGGGGTTCATGCTGACGCATTTTCTCCAGCCTCACTGGGCTCCTCCTGCTTCTGGTGCATCTTCTGTGCTGCCCTAGGTGACTCTCACTGCTGTTTCTTGGTGGCACATCCAAAGTCCGCCTCCCTCCTCCGGACCCTCATACCACATGCTCTCAGCAGGCAGTTGCCACCAGCTTCATTGATGGCATCAGCTTCCTCCCTCTTTCACAAATGAACCTGTATCATAAACTGCCTTCCCTCCCTTCTTGGGGGAAAAGGGGCTTCTCTCCTTTATTCAAGCTTGACCGTTCCTGATCCAATGCCCCATTCCTCCAGCAATCAGCACAGATTCCTCTCAATCTTTCACCTTTCTACTGGGTTCCCCTGCCCCCTCACCCCCAAACTAAGAACAAACTCATGTTCATTTCAACGTTTGTTTTTAAAAGTTGAGACAAAATAACAATCCACCCTTGGCCCTGTCTCTCCCCTACCACACAAGACACCCATAGTTGGATGGTCTTGTGTCTCCTCTACTTCACAGTTGAGCTTCTAGAAAGAGTGGTCTGCACTCTTGGTCTCTTCTTCCACCCTTCCCACCACCACCGACCTCTCAACCCTTGGCAACCTAGCTTTCCGCTCCCTGGCTTCCATGATGCCCTGGGGGCCACCACATAGCCAGCTCCACAGATTATCCTGTCTTGTGTGGCCTCCATGTAGCCCTGGACTCCCTGTTGATACATCGTTCCCTTTGACACTCTCTGCCCATTCCTGTCTGTCTCCTCATTCTCCTCTGTCTCCTCTCTTTCTTCCTAGAATGTTCTTGGTCTCTCTGAGGTATCTCACCAAACTCACGTCACCTTTGCCCTGGCCTTCTGCAGCTGCACTTCTAGCCCCATCTTTGTTAAGGAGAGCACAACTTACTGCCCAGCAGTCCGTGGCCCTGCTGCACCTGGATGTCACATGCGAACTTTAACCTTGACACGCCCAAAGCTAGACTGATCACATTTCATCCCAAACTTGGCATCCCTGTCTACCTGGTCACTCAAACCAGAACCTGGGAGCCTTCTATCTCCACCCCCCCCCCCACATGACCAAACAATTAAGTAATCTTGGGAAACAAACAAAACAATAATTACAAAAATGGCTGAGGCCATACTGCCGGGGTTCACAGCTGCCTCGGCCACCTCCTGACCTGCTGGCATGGGGCAAGGCCCATCACCTCTGTGCCTCTGCTTTCTCCTCAGTAAACTGGGCATAATAACAGTATCTACTTCATAAGGATGTTGTGCTGGTTTCGTGATGAATACACGTAGTGCCAGAGAGTAAGAGCTCAGTAAAGTTTGGCTCTGGCCATCACTGCTCTTCACCCCCAGGGATAGACATGGCCTAGGAGTGCTACTCAAGGTCTGGTCCACAGACTGGGGCCAGTTTGGGAAATACTTGTCATTGGTTTGCAACGAGATAAGCTCAGAAGTAGAGAGTAAGCTTGTTAAACTGTTTTAAAACGGTTTTAACCTTGAAGTGTTCTAAACTGTTATATGGTCTGATGGATAATTTTATACAGGTTGAATCTAATGATGAGAAATTGGGGCTTCATCTCACACCCATTGGGGCCACTATCAAAAGACCAGAAGATAACAAGTGCTGGTGAGGATGTGGAGACATTGGAACACTGTGCACTGTTGGTGCAGATGTAAAATGGTGTAGCCACTTTGGAAAAGAGTATTGCAGTTAGTAAAAATTTTGTTTTAAATTACCATACAATTGGCAATTCTACTTCCAGGTATATCCCCCAAAGAATTGAAAGGAGGGATTGAACAGATATTTGTACACCCGTATTCATAGTATCATTATTCATTAGCCAAAAGATAGGTGAAACCCAAGTGTCCGTTGTAGGATTAAAGGATAAACAAAATGTATCAGACTTAAAAAGGAAGGCAATTCTGCCACATGCTACAACATGGATGAAATCTGAGGGCATTATGCTGGGTGAAATAAGCCAGACACAAAAGGACAAATACTGTATCATTCCACTTGAATGAGGTACCCAGAGTAGTCAAATTCAGAGACACAAAGTAGAAGGGTGGTTGCCATGGGCTGGGGCAAGAGAGAATAGAAAGCTGTTTAATGGGTAGTTTCAGTTTTGCAAGATAGAAAAGTTCTAGAGATTGGTTGCATAACAGTGTGACAGTACTTAACACTGCTTAACTATATATGATGAAAGATGGTTAGGATGGTAAATTTTATGTTGTGTATATTTGATCCCAATTTAAAATCTGTTTTGATAAAAAATTAGGGCTTATATTTTGTACGTTCTTTTAAAATTTCACTTTCTCCAGTAATATGTTTTATAAAAGTATCTGTCCAAGAAGGATTGGAAACAAAACAAACGGGTCCTCCAGTGCATACTACAGATGCTTCCAGAAGTTCTGCCCTGGGTCAGGCTCTCCACCCTTCCTTACTGGTTTACCCGCCTGTACTCTCACCCTTCTCCCATCCATTTCTCACCCTGTGGCCACAGTGATCTTTCTAAAGGGCAAGTCTAACATCACGTCTGTCTTGGGCAAAGTTGTTCAGTCATTTTTTGCTTGCTTTGAGAAAAACCTCCAACTCCTCAGCTGGGCACTTCTCTGGGCTCCAGTCTGTGCCCTTGCCCAGCCTCACAGCTCCTCACCCATGGATGGAGCTGCCAATCCTCTGATCATCCCGGGGGCTCTGCATCTCCTGGTGGGGGCACTGGCTGCTCTTTTGCTTGTAATGCCTTTGCCTCTGTGTCCCATCCACCCTATTCTGGCTTGTCTGTCAAAGGTCATCTTTTCCCAGAAGCCTCCTCTGAAAGTCTAGGAAACCACTAGGAGTATGATTAACCATGGGAAAATGAGCTTCCTTGGCATGGACACAAACTTAAGAAGCTGTAAAGTAAGAGGTCAGGCACTTTGATGTGCTATAGGAGGGAAGCTTTGGGCAAACCACTACTTGACACTCCCCAAATGATGCCTGGAAGGTCCTCTGCCACTTGCCATGTGTTTTTATGTCTCTCACTGTTTCCTCCTCCAGATTCTTTAGCAAATCAGGGGTTCTTCAAAGCCAGCGGGCTCCAAGCAGGTGGATGGTGTCAGACAACAGGGCCCTGAGGGTGTGAACCTCTGGGGACTCCCAGCCGGGCCCCGCCCTGTCCCCACCCTGCACCGCATGGAGAGGGCAGGCAGTGCAGAGTCCCCTGGGCCTGTCAGGCCCCTGAAGGTTGCTGTCTTTCCTTTCAACTTGGGAGAAGAGCGAGAGGCTTCAGGACAGGTTTCTGATGTGCTTCCCAGCGAGTGGGGAGCGACCCAGGCAGAGCTGGCTGCCACAACCCAGCAGCTGGGCTACGCGGACAGCTGGCCCTTCCATGGCTACTTCCCGCCCGAGGTTCTGCAGTGGCCTTGACCTCCCTGCTCCATCCTGCATGCGGGTTGGGACTTCCTGCCAGCGCTGGCCCGCACCCTGCTTGGGGCGCCTAGATTCAAACCATGTGCCCAAACCCCCAAATACATTTTTGTAATCTGTCCAAATGATAACTGCAGACAGAAAGGGGCATCTCTTTTATATTGTGACGGCTACAAGAAGGGGCAGTGTCGTCCCAAGGCCAGCATTCCTTCCCGGATACCTAGTTCCCAGCCTCTTCCTGTGTGGGGCGATTCTTCAAATAGCAAAAAAAAAAAAAAGAGAAAAAGAAAAATTATTATATGAAGACCCAAAGTAGAAATTAGGAATTATCTATGGTTTCCTGTAATCCTTTCAGGTATAATATGTCAGATTCAAACTGGAAACTATGTCTGGGATGAAATCCTTCTTGAAACGTTTTTTTGTGGTTCATAGTAATGACTAGGGACTGGCAGGTTTACACAAACAAAATGAATATTATAATTTTGTGGGTAAGCAAATAAATTACTTTTATAGGACTTAGGCACTTTCCACGGAAGCTTTATCTGAAAAGGCACTTATGCATAAAGGTTGCTGAGTAGCCAACTTGTGACCCTTGAGGCCTGGTTCTTTGATTACACAGGAAGTGGGGGCCGTGCCTCTCTGCAGGCTTTCTGATTAAATAGGGAAATACAGAATGCTTGATAAGTAGAAAGATTCTTGCTTGATTTGTAAGCCAGCTGGGAGCCTTGAGACTTTGAGATTTGACCTACATATAAGGGAATTGCCCTTTTCACAGGCCATCAAGTACCTGATGGAGTTTGTGGAGGACAATGACATTTTAGAGGTGGTCAGCATTGTATCTTGGCCACAGAGAAGCTCTCTCTGGTTCTGCCAGCCCCAGGCTCTCCATGAGATCTCTGCTGGTTTTAAATTGCTGCAAGGTATAATGGGGTCCTTTCGAGTTTTCATAGCTCCGAAGCATGACTTTCCTGACATATAAAAAGGCTCCGGAAGGATGACTATCAAAGCTGAAGAGCTGTGTTTGTATGAGTACCCAAACAAACCCGCCAGGGAGATATGTCGTGAGAGACAAACTTGGAATCGGAGGCAAAGATAAACAAGCCAGTTTCAGCGACAGAGCCAAATCACCCCCGGGGTTCCTAGGAAACGTTCTCTGAGGAGCTGTCACTGGCACAAACCCTCTGAGGAGAGAGAGGCTATGGAAAAAGAGCCTGAGTGAGATGCTATGTGCAGGTTCGACTTAGCAGGCCTCGCTCGGCCCAGCTTCCGTTGCCCCAAGTGAAATGGATCTGCTCTTTCCTGGAGGCTCCAGTGGAAGGCGTGCTCAGATCTGGGGTCCCTGGTTCTTCCTTGGTGAAGGGAAGTATGTGTAGCACTGGCCTTGGGGCCCAGGGCATGTGTGGAAGGTTCCCAGTGCGACATACCCAGGTCCAGCCTGGGAGCTTTGAGGAAGGGAAATGTGGAAGCTGCCAGCCCCGCTCTGCCCCCATGCATACGCATCCCTTAGCTGCAGCCCCCTGGACAGACCTGCATCACGTCAATGACCCATATTGTGCCACTGATGAGTTGAGGGCCCTGAGATTTCATTTTTCTACCCTTACTTGATTCAAATGTTGTCCAAAGTCAGTTGGATCTTAAAAAAAAATGGTGGAAATGTTGTTTGCTCTTAATGTGGATTGTGGATGGCCGGCCTGACCTAGGGTGGGCCTGGGACAGGGGGCAGGTGGGAGGGCAGTCAGGTCTGCAGTGGCCAGGGAAGGCTTTTGTCAGTGCAGAGCTGAACCAGGCAATGGGTGCCCAGGGATGGAGAGCAAAGAGGACTCAGGGCTCTACACACTTCCTTTCTATTTGCAAACAGTTATGTAAACACATATGCAAGCTGGTTGCTACCCTGAGGGTTTGGGCAGGTAGCCCAACCATCCCCTGGGTCCTGGTGCTTGGGCACCTCAGTTTTATAGCATTTGGAAGGCAACTTGATTGGAGCAGGCTGTGGACTTTGCTGATGCGGGTAAATAATTTTTTGTTGGATTCAAGCCCTCCTTTGCTTATTGAGAAAGGGAGAATATTTATTCTGGATGAGTATTGGCAGCGATACGTCATTCTGGTTATTTTGGATGACTCCAGACCCCCATCACAGATCTCTGTGTGCCCTTGGTATACAATCATCTATTCAGGCCCTGGGTCAAGTGTCACCTCCTTAAGGGGAGAACTTCTCTGACCAGTCTTCCTAAAAAACAAACAAACAAAAACCAAACAACATAAAATGACCCATCCTGGCCTATTTCATTCATACCACCTTCACTCTATCTGGAAATATTTATTTCTTTGCTTGTTGATTATCTCTGTCCCATTAGACATGAGCAGCTCCATGAGAGCTCAAATCTTGTTTGTATGGGCACTGCTCTATCCTTGGCATCTAAAACTATGCCTGAAATATAGCAGGTGCTTAAAAAAAATTGTGGAATGAATGAATGTGCTTTGAAATGTACACAGGATTTGTTTTTGATCAGGTTGGTAAGACATGTGGAAATGACTGTCATTAAAGAACAAGTCTATACTCACAGATCCCTAGAAACTGGAGGCATAGCAGAGCCATGTGGGGAAGCACCAGGGTCCATCAGGAGGCAGAAAGAGAGGGTAAAGCATGGGCACAAGCCTTTATTGTGACTTTTGTGGGAAGGGATGGATGAGGTAGGGTGAACAGCTGAGCAGTTTTAAGATTGAATAGTTTGAATAATTTCTGTAGCTCTGGGCTATAGGGGTGGTCCCTCCTTGTCTAGTATTTTGTGATTAGGGCAGAGGATATTGCCTCTAGGAGTGTAAAATCCAGATAGAGGAGGTGGTTTGGAGTGTGGGCTCTGGATGGGTTAGTTTGCATATGAAAGATATGCAGGCAAGTTGTTTGCTGCCTGGAGGAATTAGCTAATCCTGGGAGGGGCAGTCCCTCACTGGGTCCCCAAAGTCCTGAGATTTCAAAGTATCATAAAATATAGACAACATAAAAAAAGATTAATACAGAATGACTCTTTGACGTGCATAGAAATGTAAAAGTTATGGGTACAGATGTTTAGACAGATGTGATAACCAAACACAGAGTGAGCTAAGACAACTGGGGCTATCATATTGGAGCTATCATTTATATTGGTCCTGAAATCAACATGTTCCCTCTAGGTGGTTTTGCCAATGGAATTGCCAGTGGGGAATGATCTTTTCTGACACCACCCCTCCACAATTTTTTACTGGAGTATAACATACATACAGAAGAATGCATCCATCATAAGGTACAGCTCATGAATGTTCACAAAGTAAGCATACCCAGGAAACCAGCCCTCTTGTACCCTGTTCATTTACAATGGCAACCACCATCCTGACGTCTAATAGCATTGATTAGTTTTGCCTGTTTTTTACCTTCATAAAAAAGGATTAATATTTGCCTCACTTTTTTGTCTAATTATATTTGTGAAATTCATGAATATTATTTCCCATGTAGAAGACAGTCCATTCTCATTGCTGTACGGTAGTAGGGATACACCACAATTTATTTATCCATTCAAATGTAAGGGGCCTTCAGGAAACATCCAGTTTGGGACTCTGGCCCCTCCACTGGCTTTTTGCCCACTGGTGCGTCAGGCAGCATTTCAGTTTGTTTTTTTTTTTAAACATCTTTTTTTGAGTATAACTGTTTTACAATAGTGTGTTAGTTTCTCCTTTACAACAAAGTGAATCAGTTATACATATACCTATGTTCCCATAACTCTTCCCTCTTGTGTCACCCTCCCTATCCCACCCCTCTAGGTGGTCACAAAGCACAGAGGTGAACTCCCTTTGCTATGCGGCAGCTTCCCACTAGCTATCTAATTTACATTTGGTAGTGTGTATATGTCCCTGCCACTCTCTCACATCGTCACAGCTTACCCTTCCCCCTCCCCATATCCTCAAGTCCATGCTCTAGTAGGTCTGTGTTTTATTCCCGTCCTACCACTAATCGCTTCATGGCATTTTTTTTTCTTAGATTCCATATATATGTGTTAGCATACGGTATTTGTTTTTATCCTTCTGACTTACTTCACTCTGTATGACAGACTCCAGGTCTATCCACCTCATTACAAATAACTCAGTTTCATTTCTTTTTATGGCTGAGTAATATTCCATTGTATATATGTCCCACATCTTCCTTATCCATTCATCTGTTGATGGACACTTAGGTTGCTTCCATGTCCTGGCTATTGTAAATAGAGCTGCAATGAACATTTTGGTACATGACTCTTTTTGAATTATGGTTTTCTCAGGGTATATGCCCAGTAGTGGGATTGCTGGGTCATATGGTAGTTCTATTTGTAGTATTTTAAGGAACCTCCATACTGTTCTCCATAGTGGCTGTATCATTTTACATTCCCACCAACAGTGCAAGAGTGTTCCCTTTTCTCCACACCCTCTCCAGCATTTATTGTTTCTAGAGTTTTTGATGATGGCCAATCTGACCGGTGTGAGATGATATCTCATTGTAGTTTTGATTTGCATTTCTCTAATGATTAATGATGTTGAGTATTCTTTCATGTGTTTGTTGGCAATCTGTATATCTTCTTTGGAGAAATGTCTATTTAGTTCTTCTGCCCATTTTTGGATTGGGTTGTTTGTTTTTTTGTTATTGAGCTGCCTGAGTTGCTTATAAATTTTGGAGATTAATCCTTTGTCAGTTGCTTCATTTGCAAATATTTTCTCCCATTCTGAGGGTTGTCTTTTGGTCTTGTTTATGGTATCCTTTGCTGTGCAAAAGCTTTTAAGTTTCATTAGATCCCATTTGTTTATTTTTGTTTTTATTTCCATTTCTCTAGGAGATGGGTCAAAAAGGATCTTGCTGTGATTGATGTCATAGAGTGTTCTGACTATGTTTTCCTCTAAGAGTTTAATAGTGTCTGGCCTTACATTTAGGTCTTTAACCCATTTTGAGTTTATTTTTGTGTATGGTGTTAGGGAGTGTTCTAATTTCATACTTCTACAGGTAGCTGTCCAGTTTTCCCAGCACCACTTATTGAAGAGGCTGTCTTTTCTCCACTGTGTTTCCTTCCCTCCTTTATCAAAGATAAGGTGACCATATGTGTGTGGGTTTATCTCTGGGCTTTCTATCCTGTTCCATTGATCTATATTTCTGTTTTTGTGCCAGTGCCATACTGTCTTGATTACTGGCCTTGTAGTATAGTCTCAAGTCAGGGAGCCTGATTTCTCCAGCTCCATTTTTCGTTCTCAAGATTGCTTTGGCTATTCGGGGTCTTTTGTGTTTCCATACAAATTGTGAAATTTTTTGTTCTAATTCTATGAAAAATGCCAGTGGTAGTTTGATAAGGATTGCATTGAATCTGTAGATTGCTTTGGGTAGTAGAGTCATTTTCACAATGTTGATTCTTTCAATCCAAGAACATGATATATCTCTCCATCTGTTTGTATCACCATTAATTTCTTTCATCAGTGTCTTATAATTTTCTGCATACAGGTCCTTTGTCTCCTTAGATAGGTTTATTCCTAGATATTTTATTCTTTTTGATGCAATGGTAAATGGGAGTGTTGCCTTAATTTCACTCTCAGATTTTTCATCAATAGTGTATAAGAATGCAAGAGATTTCTGTGCATTAATTTTGTATCCTGCTACTTTACCAAATTCATTGATTAGTTCTAGTAGTTTTCTGGTAGCATCCTTAGTATTCTCTATGTATATTATCATGTCATCTGCAAACAGGGACAGCTTTACTTCTTCTTTTCCTATTTGGATTCCTTTTATTTCTTTATTTTCTCTGATTGCTGTGGCTAGAACTTCCAAAACTATGTTGAATAAGAGTGTGGAGAGTGGGCAACCTTGTCTTGTTCCTGATCTTAGTGGAAATGGTTTCAGTTTTTCACCATTGAGAACAATGCTGGCTGTGGGTTTGTCATATATGGCCTTTATTATATTGAGGAAAGTTCACTCTATGCCTACTTTCTGCAGGGTTTTTATCATAAATGGATGTTGAATTTTGTCAAAAGCTTTCTCTGCATCTATTGAGATGATCATATGGTTTTTCTCCTTCAGTTTGTTGATATGGTGTATCACGTTGATTGATTTGCGTATATTGAAGAATCCTTGCATTCCTGGAATAAACCCCACTTGATCATGGTGTATGATCCTTTTAATGTGCTGTTGGATTCTGTTTGCTAGTATTTTGTTGAGGATTTTTGCATCTATGTTCATCAGTGATATTGGCCTGTAGTTTTCTTTCTTTGTGACATCTTTGTCTGGTTTTGGTATCAGGGTGATGGTGGCCTCGTAGAATGAGTTTGGGAGTGTTCCTCCCTCTGCTATCTTTTGGAAGAGTTTGAGAAGGATAGGTGTTAGCTCTTCTCTAAATGTTTGATAGAATTCGCCTGTGAAGCCATCTGGTCCTGGGCTTTTGTTTGTTGGAAGATTTTTAATCACAGTTTCAATGTCAGTGCTTGTGATTGGTCTGTTTATATTTTCTATTTCTTCCTGGTTCAGTCTCGCAAGGTTGTGTTTTTCTAAGAATTTGTCCATTTCTTCCAGGTTGTCCATTTTATTGGCATATAGTTGCTTGTAGTAATCTCTCATGATCCTTTGTATTTCTGCAGTATCAGTTGTTACCTCTCCTTTTTCATTTCTAATTCTATTGATCTGAGTCTTCTACCTTTTTTTCTTTATGAGTGTGGCTAATGGTTTACCATTTTTTAAATCTTCTTAAAGAAACAGCTTTTAGTTTTATTCATTTTTAAAATTGTTTCCTTCATTTCTTTTTCATTTATTTCTGATCTGATATTTATGATTTCTTTCCTTCTGCTAACTGTGGGGTGTTTTGTTCTTCTTTCTCTAATTGCTGTAGGTGTAAGGTTAGGTTGTTTTTTGGAGATGTTTCTTGTTTTTTGAGGTAGGACTGTATTGCTATAAATTCCTCTTAGAACTGCTTTTGCTGCATTCCATAGGTTTTGGGTCATCGTGTTTTCATTGTCATTTGTTTCTAAGTATTTTTTGATTTCCTTTTTGATTTCTTCAGTGATCTCCTTTTTATTTAGTAGTGTATTACATAATAGTTCAAGTATTACATAATAGTTCAGTTCAGAGAAATAAAAAACAGGGATTCACTGGAGCAAATGGTAATCAGATGGTCCCTGTTTACCATCTTGAGTGTTGCCCACCTTACCTAGGTCATAGAAAGGCCAGTGGGGTGGAATCACCCCTAAGTCCTAGATAGGAAATGGGGGCTAGGGACTCTTGTGGTGCCATTGTGGGTCCTGCAAAGGGAGCAGGTGCTGTTGGTCATTCCATCCCTGATTCGGAAGGTCAGGGCTTTCTGCAGTGGTGGAGAAACTGACTGGGGGCCGCATGGGGAGTGGGGTAGGACTGCCTGACTCCAAATTGCCTCTGCTACTCATAAGCTGTGTGATCCTCTGTGCCTCAGTTTCTTCCTTCATAATAATAGATAACAATACTTAATAAAACCTATACAGAAGGGTTGTTGGGCAGTCAAATGAGAATACCCACTTGAAGTGTTTAACAAATGACATAGTAAGCGCTCAATAAAAGTGATCCAAAGTCCTCAGAACATTTATTCCCCAGCCCAAGCACCCTTAGCCTGCTTAACAGAGGAAATATGCGGTTTACCACCACCGAGGTCCCCTTGTGCTTCAACAGGCTCTGGGAAGCAGTGTGAAAAATGGATTAGGGAGGGAGGAGGAGCGAGACTAGGAATCCAGGGAGAAGTCTGCAGGCATCCAGATGGGAGGTGGAGGGGCGGGACCTCGGGGCCTTGGCAGTTTCAGTCGTTATTTTGGAGAAATAATCTCTAGGACTTGATAACAGGCTGGGAAAGGGCCCTTGGCCAAGCACCAGGCTTGGATGGCGGGAGAAAGATGGAAGGTAGGGAGGGCAGGTGCAGGGACGATCTTGGGGGGTGGGGGTGCGACACGTGCGGTTTGGGACAAGCAGCAGGCCCAGAGGAGGCGGGGTGTGCAGGGATGGAGTTAGGGTAGGAGGTGGAGTATTTTTGCACGTTGGGGGCCTGCTTCCTGGAGCAGCCGGCTCTGGTCTAGGTGCTGTGCAAGTAGGTGCCAGGCCCGATTTCCTCCCCGGACCGTCGGCTTCGCGGCTGTTGGGTGTGCCGGACGAGCCGCCCAGGGGCACTCGCAGGTACCGAGCTTGGGACCCGCCAGGAGGAGTTCCATCTAGCCGCTGGCTTCCTTCCTCCCTCCCTCCGCACCTCACCGTCCTCAGTTAGAGCTCCCATTCCGCCCATCTCCCTGGCGCCTCCGCCCTCCTGCTTCGCTTGACCTCAGTTAGACGCGCTGGGGATCAAGTTGAAGCTGATTTTTCAGCCGGCCGCCAGCCAGACCGCAGAAACCGTCGCCCTTCACACCCGGTGGCCGCGCGCTCTCCGCGGCCAGGGCGGGACGGGAGCGGGCGGCGGGGAGGGGCCCCTCTCGGCTCGATCCCCCAGCCCCAGCGCGGCCGGCAAAGGGTCTCGCCTTTCACAGCCCGCAGAGTGCTGACCCCGCCGTCCCGAGCGGTGTCTGCGTGCTGGGCGATCCCGGGCTGTGCGCAGCTGTGGCGCGTGCGCGCGGGGGGAATTCACGCCGCCTCCAGCCCACATCCCTCGCCCCTCTCTGTCCCCGGCGGGGTCGCAAGCTCCCGCCTGGTCCCCCAGACCAGGGTTGGGGATTATCAAGCGCTCCCTGCACCCGAAGCTCGAGGGTAAGCAGCACCCCACAAAGGGCCGCCCCTCCGCCTTCCTTGCCTCACTTTTCGCGGTGGACGAGACCCCGGGCCTCGGTGGAGATCGGCCACCCATTGTTTCCTGCGCACAGCGGGGCTCGGGGACTTTCTTGAGGCTTGCGGCTAGTGGAAGATCACGCGCCCTCGAGGCGCAAGTCCCTGCGGTTTGCTTTCATGTTTTCCATCAGTACAGCCAGAGCATAATTTAATTAGCTTTGCTTCTTTTTTTTCCCCCAAAAGGAGAAAATAAACCTGATTCGGAGGAACAGGTTCTCTCCCCCGCTTGGGGGCGGTGAATCCCCTCTCCCGTTTTGTGGCACTGCGGCGGGGGTTTCCAGCGACGATCCTCAGCGGCGGCGGGTGGCCTTCTGGAAACTCGCTGAGGAAAATTCACATGAGCTTCACGTGAAGCAATTTCTACATACACTCTCTAATATTTGCCTGCCGGGCGGGATGGGAAGGCGGAGTCGGGAGTAAGGTGGATTCCCCGACAGCACTCCTGGGAAAGGGAGTGTGGGGCCGGGGAAAAGCGGGGGCGAGGGCCAGAGCAGAGTGCGCGCTCGCGCTTGGGCCCGCGGTCCTACCCCGCACCGCGGCTCCACGTGCCCGACACCATCCCACAGAGTGACAGGCGAGGGAGGAAAAGCCAATCAGCCTCCCCTGGCCCAGAGACGGAAATCTGCGAGGTGCTGCCAGTCTCCCGACACTCAGGACTTGCAGTCATTGACACCCGAGCTCTCAGTCTCCCCCTCCGCCCTTTTGTCCCCCGCCCCTCTTACATATTTTGGAGGTTAGGTTAGTCGTCAGAAGCATTTTTATGTTTGGCAGTCCAAAGCTCCAACTTCTCTACTAGGCCCACGTTCCTGCTCATTTAGGGTTTTAAAGGCCAAGGGAGGAAGTGATGTTCTGGCCTTCCCATTCTTTCAGGTCTGGCCACCAACCCATCTCCAGAATTTTGGGGTGACCTGCTCTTATCACTCCAGCCCAAATCGGGCTTCACTCAGAGAGCACCCATCATTTGTGCCTGGGTTCCTTGGTGGCTCTTGTTCCCTTACCCACATACCTTCCTAGGGGACACTCCAATCTTCCTGAGACCTGGCTGTCCTCCCCAACATCCCCAGCACACTGCTGTGCCCTAGGGTATCTTTTAGGACTATAGGAGCTGTTATGCCTTTCAGGGCAATGTGGCAGTTCTGGGCCATTTCAGGAGGTGAAATGGCACCTCTGCAAGGGCCCCACTAACTGCTTGGTTTTCCCTTTTCATGGGAGGTCAGTGAATTGCTGCCTCTGGGGTTGACTTGCCTGGTGATAGGGCCTCTGCAGTGTCCCAGATATGACATTCAGAGCTCCTTTGCTGATGGCATTTCCCAATATGTGAAGCCGGAGGGTGAACTATCTACAAAAAAGGGAAATTGGGGAGTTAAGTAGTCTGAGATGCAGGTTTGATGTAGTGTTTGCGGAAAGTGGGGAAAGCTGATTGAGGACGGGAAGCTGTTAGGTTGCTGGGCAGGGCATTGGGGGCTCCATTGATAACTGGTGAGCAGGATGCTTGGGGGCAGGGAAGGGTGGGTAAGGACTGACCTGGAAAAAACCTGGGGTTTTGCCAGGCAGTGCTGAAGGGAGGCCACTCAGGGCATTGTCACTGGGTCAGGAAGGCGGTGAGTACTGGCTGATACAGCGAGACAGAGTTGACTGTTGGAAGCATAGTGAGGAGGCTGGCAGATGGGCAGGGCAGGCAGACTCTGATCATGTAAAATCAGAAGTTCCCATGACCACATGTTGACATTTATGTTTTGAAAAATTAAGATTTTTTGTTGTTTTTAGTCAATACTTTTATAATGGCTTTAGGAAAGAAGAAAATACATATTACGAGAAAAAGAAAAGAAAAAATATATAATATATGAATTAGCCATCATGAGGCTTCTTTTGAAGTCCATCTTTCAGTCCAGAGGTATGCCTCACTTTACAAAAAATAAGGAAAACCCAAAGTTAAAAGACATGGGGAGGGGGACAAAAACTCATATTTGACAAGAGGACTCACTGGAGTTTCCTTAGAGATGTATAGGAAATTCCAAGATTTCCTATACATCCAAGATGCACACTTCCCCCTTGCTTAAATATATACACAATATAAATTGAGTTTCAGTTATTTCTTTCAATGAGAGGAAGGGACCCAAAAAGACATCTGTAGAAAGAGGCATTCTTGATTTTTAACTATGAGAGAAAGCAGTACAAAACCAAGAATGTCCATTGGGCATTATCCATGTCAATGACATAAGGGCATCATGCTCATAGAAATAAGATTGGTCTTAAATTTGGAAATTTAGGGGATAAATATTAGCACAAAAATTGTTAACCTAACCTACGGTAAAAATAAATAAATAAAGTACTTTTGGTAAAGTTTAATTAGAGAAACAATTCTGTGTGTGGGTATTTTTATGGAAACATAACAACCACTTTGGGGCCTAAAAAAAATACAGGATGGCTCCAGCGTGAGCTCAGTTGCACGTCCACTGGTTTCACGTGGGTTGGGGGCTCACTGGAGAGGTCGAGTCCTGTCCAGCAACAAAGTCTCAGACAAAACATTAACATATCAGAATTATTGTGAAACTTTAAAAATAAAAATGGGTATCTATGCTGAATCCTAGACCTTCTGAACTAGAATCTTCTGGGGAGGGACCTGGGCACCCGTGTGTGGAAAAGCCTCTGCAGGTAGTTCTGACTTGCCACTTCAGGGCTGGGGACCACACAGACTTAGACTTCTGAAGGGAAGGTCAGTCTGAGTCTCTCCCTCTAGGGGCAGAGAGTAAACACCCAAGTGGCTGTTTTCATACTTAATACTCTGCAAGATCCTGTGAGGCAACGGTGTTCTTTTCACCTGCCACAAACACCCCATGGAGCCAGCACTGGGGGAGGTGTGAAGACAGGGCAGTGCATGGGGCTGTCACCCAGGGCAAATGCAGTATCACCAGTGCCAAGACCTGTTCCTCAGCTTAAGAACCTTCCCTTCAAGGCCCTCCAGAAGCGCTGGGTGGAGGATGCTTTGCAAAAGAAGGTGGGGACAGAACTGGGAAACAAAATCACATCAGTGATGATTAAATGAGAATTAGATGAGGAGCCTAAAAAGTGCTCTGCACTCTGGGCTCTTTGAAGGCAGATGCATCTTATAGGATCTTATAGGTTCACTGACATCCTTGGTGGGTTCCAGACCCACTGTTAACTGGGTTTATGACATAGTGACCATGGAGCTCTATTGCCTCATATGCGAAAAATGACCTTTGAGGCAGGCAGTGAACCCATTCTTTTCGATTTTATAGACTAGTAAATGGCCAAACTTTTGGGAACTGACATATGGCTATCAACTTTTATATCAAGTAAGGACAATGAAATAGGCGAAAAACTATGATATGCTATCATTTCATAAAAGATGACTATTTTATATCAAAAAGGAAGGATAACTTCAGAATCTTAAAACTGCACATTCAACTTTAAAAACAACCCTATACTGTCCTTGGCTTTCTCATTTTCTATGGATTGATGAAAAGTTTATCACCAACTCATCTCTGCAAACTAAGTCTCTTTCACCTTGAACACTTAGGGGCAGCTGCACTGCTTGCAGATGATGTTAGTTTAGTCAAAGAAGTGGTTTCAGGGCTTGAAGGGAACTCTGAAGAGTTCAAGTGCAATGGTCTCATAGTATCTTGCCTCAGTTTCCAATATTGATAATTATGTTTTGGGTGCTAGCAGCCAGAAACTCCATTGTTGCTTTGAAGAGAAGTAAAAAATACAGATGTGGCAAACAGAATCATGGAAACTTGAAGTTGGAAGATTTTTTAGCAATGATCTCATCCCTGTCATTTTCAAACTAATACTCCATGGAGCCACAGTGGTGCTGCTTGAATCAACAGACCTCCATTTTAATTGTTATAAATAATTGAGCCTCTAATTACGGTAGAGTTCGTTTGCTTAAAAAAATGCTTGACCACTACCGATCCAGTCCATCTCAAATTTAAAGGGGAAACTGATGCTGAAAGAAACCCTGGGATTTGCCTGTGGTCACCTTCTTAGTTGGGAGAACTTGGTGGCATGACACTAGTGGAGTGGGGAAGGAAGGATTCTTATTACAGTGTCTTGTTCTCACATTCATCAACAGTTGAACCAAATCTTCCCACTGCTCCACTGCAAGGAAGGTCAACCCTTAGTTACCCTTCTGGAACGTTTTGACTGGCTCCTTTCTATACTGAACCTCATACTCTGCTTGGCAAACCATTCCTACATAATTATGACAAACATTTCACTGACATCTGTTGGAAACTAATTTTTAAACTCCAGATCTGTACTTTTGCTCCCATTTTGACCAGCACTGATAAAAATCTAAAATTAAATAGCATTTAATTACATTTGAAGAGTATAGAGCTAATGTTTGTATGAACATCATTTTATGTTTCTAAGGTCATGTCTATGTAAAAAAATTAAAAGGTACTTTATTTTATGAAAGATACACTTGGATTAAAATGACTGAACTCTACTGTCTGATATATAAACTGAGATGAAGATGCTTTCTTTCTGAGCTCCTCGTACAGCTGACCCCACAGCAGTCTAACAACATTTATATGTCAAGTCTATCACACACTGCATAGCACATTCATTTTGTAGCAAGCTCCTGGTGGTGAAATGGTGAAATGTAGCATCTAATAAGTCTGGACACAATTCAGCTGCGAGCAGCAAAAAAAAAAAAGACAAAGTCTATATAACCTAAAACAGAATTTTTGAACTGTGGTTCCCAGTCATTAGTGGGTCATGAAATCAACTTAGTGGGTTATGAAAGCATTAAAAAACATACACAAGAGCCAAAAGTGCAATAGAAGAGAAAATACCAAAATATATTGCATGCCTTAAGGATAAATATAATTTCATAAACATTTTATTTCATTCATATATATGTATTAAAACATGTACTGGGTCATGAAATAATATCTGTTTCACAGCTCTCAACACTGTGCTAGAGAAAAACATACTTGGCCATTCAGTCCCTTAAGAAAAGATTTTCTTTCTTTTTCTCCCCATTTCTGAGCAATGGCTCCACACTGCGATGGCTGGGTACGCCAAAGGCCCCCTCCCCTCAATACAGTAACAATTCAGAGATCTCTGAGCACCCCCATTTCCTGGTTCACTGCTATTTTCTGGACATTTCCTCCCATCATAGCTCTTCCGGTTCAACTGAGGGAGAGTTGCCACAGTGTATCTGCGTGTGGGTCAGTAGAAGCCTCAGGTCCTGCTACCATGTGCCAGGCATGATGCCAGGGGCTTTACAGACCCGACTCTTTATATATATGGTTTCCTTTGTTTTACTGGTAGCGGTGCCTCACCTGTACATCTCGAGCTCTTAGCACAGCACCCATAGGGGCTGAGTGAATGTTTCCAAATAAGTGAATTCAACAACAAGCACATTCCATTGGTTATAAACTATATAAGTTCAACAAAATATGAGTTTTAAATAAAATCAAATGTTTACTCATTTATTCATACTTTAAAAAGTGCAGGGGCTTCCCTGGTGGCGCAGTGGTTGAGAATCCGCCTGCCGATGCAGGGGACACGGGTTCGTGCCCTGGTCCGGGAAGATCCCACATGCCGCGTAGCAACTAAGCCCGTGAGCCATGGCCGCTGAGCTTGTGCGTCCGGAGCCTGTGCTCCGCAACGGGAGAGGCCACAACAGTGAGAGGCCCGCATACCGCAAAAAAAAAAAAAAAAGTGCAAAAGTACTATACAAAGCTTTATATAGTTGTACAAACAGTTGACGCATTGGTGTTCTGTGGCTAATGATAATAATTGTATTACTTCAGTATCATATATCATAAAGTTATACAAATTAACCCTTTGATTTTTTTTTTTTTTTTTTTTTGCTGTACGTGGGCCTCTCACTGTTGTGGCCTCTCCCGTTGCGGAGCACAGGCTCCAGACACGCAGGCCCAGCAGCCATGGCTCATGGGCCCAGCCGCTCTGCGGCATGTGGGATCTGCCTGAACCGGGGCATGAACCTGTGTCCCCTGCATCGGCAGGCAGACTCTCAACCACTGCACCATCAGGGAAGCTCTAACCCTTTGATTTTGAGCAGTTTATAAGCTTACTATTTTAATACACATCATGTATTCAGTACTAGTTATTCCTTTTGTATAAATAATTTCTTAATAGTAGTACATGATACTGAGAGAAAATAAAACAGTTAATAATTTTCCAAATGGTAATAAGAAAGAAATTCATTAGTATACATTTGATTTGGGGGGTGAGCATAATTTGGCCTAGGACTTAATGGAATCTAGGAGAGTGAAACAAAGCTTTTTTAAACTGGAAGGACACTCATGTGGATGAAGTTCAAGCCCTTCATCTTTCATATTAGGAAATGGCTGCACACCAGGCTAAATGACTTATCTAAGGTCATATAATTATACAATAAGAGAGATACCCCAGGTCTCCTGATAACAAATCCAGAATATTTTCCATTTCATAAAAGAGGTTTATACTATAATACAATCATATTTTTTAAAAAGATCAAATCAGCTATCAAGGTAAACCAATACATGATAACATTTTAGACTTAAAAAGAAAACCCTAGAGCAAGAGTTTATTAAAAATATATGTTGACAACTGTGTAACATAATTTGTGTGGAATACAGTGTTGTAAACATTGATGGCAGAAGTTCATTGGTTGTAGTAATTTATTTGTGTGTTTATGTATTACTCTTGTGTATTAGATGTGCTTTCATCTGTATCACTGGAGTTAAATTTTTTCCACAAAAATTTCTCATTTGATTTCCAAAGAGGAGCTTCAAGATCCTCCTTCCTTTTGGAGGATGCAGCAGAAGGCACTTTTTCACACAGAGTCTCTATTACTGCCAAGTCGGTGAGTTTACTAAGACTCTCGTCATTCTGTTCATTCAAGATGTCCCAGAAATCTTTTGGTCTCTGTTTTGCTTTCTCCATGGGCCCTGAAAGAACTTTCTTTGGCAGTCGTGTGGGACTGTTCCCGTGACTTTTAAAGAGGTCATCAAGAATAGAGGTGTCACCAAGTAAGCTTACCACAGAAGTGTTTTCTAACACTGGATTTTCTATCTTTTTGTTTTCCACTTTGAAAAGGGGTCCATTTCTTGAAACACCCAATCCTGTGATATCCTGTCGTTTTTTCATGCTATTTTCCAACTTTTCCAACTCATATGCTCCAGACTTACTGCTCAGGAAACAGGATGCTACAGTATCTTTGGATGCTTGGCTGTTTTTCCCATTGTTCGTCTCTTGGGTAGAGCTTACAGGTAATTTCTTAGTTTCCACATCATTAGAAAGCACCTCTTCTCTAAAGAAACTGTGATTTCGAAACTTAATTGATTTTTCTTTATACATTTTTGGGCTGCAAATTTGAGAAAAATTTTTGGTAGAATTTTTAAATGACAAAGTTACAGAATCTGACACCCTTTCTTTTTTAAGAGACTCTCTTTTTTCAGACAGATTCCTGACTCTCTCTCCTTCCTCATAGGCAGATTTAATGAATTCTGAAGGGGAATCCACAAAGAATTCTTTTACCTCTGGATACTGAGAAGCATAAAAGTCTCTTAGCATTTTCTGTCGTTCTTCTGATGTGGCATTAGTTATATGTTTAGCAAATTCCCTTACAGAAGACAACTTAAAATAAGAAGCCATTTCTTCAAACTGTTTCCTGAAGATTGAATGAACAAAACCAGTGGTTATTTTTATTACATTTTATTTTTAAAGAGCTTGTCTTCAGTGTTATGCTATGTAGCAACAAAGCAATGTAATCGTATTCCTTTAGCATATATTAGCTTAATTCCATAATGAACATGCATTTTGCACTTAGAAGAATGTGATCTCTTTCCTTACACTACTGAAAAAAATATTCTAGCTCATGAAATTACCAGCTTTTTAAGTTATTCTAACTTATACTATCAGGTATTTCCCGGGAATTGTGTGATCCCAGCATGCTGCTACTCCAGTCAGCCAATTTATGACTTACATGAGAATCATAATTTATATAATCTGTATTTGGAAATCTATATTGCATTCAAGATCCATGAAATAAAATTGTCAAAGAAGGGTCTTAATAAATAGAAAAGAGAAAATGCTGAAAAATTAAGACAGGAATATTTTTCATCTATCTCCTCTTTTCTCCTTCCACAAATATTGATACAATATAGAAATTTCACACAACTTTTTGATGAGCCTAAAGGAAAGTTCTAAACTGATAAACCTAGATTCTTCTTCAGTATTGATCTGACTTCAGTATAGATAGCTAAACTAATAAGTCAGATGCTATTTGAAGAAATGTGTTTCGGTCTTAGTATAAAATATTAATAAAAGCTGTTATATGCATGTGTGAGGAAATGAGCCTTCTGAAACCCTGCTAAGATGGAAGTGGAAAGGTTGTTTAGGAACCCTGGGCACTAGACTCTCTCCTTTCCCTAGGTGAGGGTTCTATGGACTGAACTATATCCTCCCCCAACATTTGTAAGTTGAAGCCCTAAACCCCAGTGTGACTGTATTTGGAGATAGGGCCTTTAGGAGGTAATTAAGGTTAAAAGAGGTCATAAAAAGTCACCAGAGAGCTCTCTCTCTGCTATGAAAGGACACAGTGAGAAGATGGCCATCTGCACGCCAGGGAGAGAGCTCTCACCAGGAACTAAATCAGCTGGCACCCTGATCTTGGACTTCCCAGGCTCCAGTACTGTGAGAAGTAAATTTCTGTCTTTTAAGCCACAGTCTGTGGTATTCTGGTATAGCAGCCTGAGCAGACTAAGACGGACTAAGAGGGTATTTGGTTGGCTGATGGATGCTGAGTTTAGGCCATGAGTCAGGAGAGCCCAATGCTTATAAATGTTCTTTTAAACAAAAGCCATAGATAGTGCTGCAGCGTATGATTAAAAGTCCCCAAATTGTAGAATTATATCTATTTTTACATAATATTTCCTTACAACATTCATTTATCCACTCAACAAATATTTATAGAGCCCTCTTATTTGCTAGGCACTGTAAAAGAAACTATACAACAGTGAACAAACCCCAGTTCCCTGTCTTCAAGGAGTTTATAGTCTAGTTGGGGGAGATAGATACATGAAAATCAAACCAGAAGGGAGTGATAAACCCCATGATGGAGGTAAATACGGCACCCTGTTGGCATCCACAGAAGGGGTACCTAAGCCAGTGATTGGTAGTGGGCAAGGTGGCAGGGAAGGCTTCCCTGCTGTCACCACAAGCCAGTTAGGTAAAGATGAGCCAGGAAGCCTTCTAGGGAGAGAGGGAACGTGCACGGGCCCAGTTCCAAGAAGACTTGGTGCACAAAGGGGCAGGAGAATCAGCCAAGAAAAAGGCTGAAAATCATGAGGGATCCATATGCCAATTTCAGAAGTTTGAATTTTATCCTGTATACAACAGAGAATCCTGAGGATAAAAAATGATTTTTTAAATGTATGTAACCAGGAGCTTTATTTAAAGCCACTATTATTTTTGCCACTCAGACCAGGTTATATAAAGTTTGTGTTTCCTTTGATTTTAGTGGCAATCCATGCTGCAAATTCATGACTTTCTTTTGTGGCTTCAGATGAGTATCGTGGCTTCTAGTCCTCACCACACTGGTCCTGTTACTTGTTCCAAATCCAGGTACTATCTATGCCTGATCAACAGCCACTCTCATTGCCAACAGAATAGTTAATAACACGAAAACAAGTTGCCAAATTTCTGTCCTGGATATGGCCAATGTTCTTTGTTGGAAAGCAACAAGTATGTTCTTAAAAGGTTGCAGTTTTTTTTTTTTTTTTTTTTTTTTCGTTATGCGGGCCTCTCACTGTTGTGGCCTCTCCCGTTGCGGAGCACAGGCTCCGGACGCACAGGCCCAGCGGCCATGGCTCACGGGCTTAGTTGCTACGCGGCATGTGGGATCTTCCCGGACCAGGGCACGAACCCGTGTCTCCTGCATCGGCAGGCGGACTCTCAACCACTGCGCCACCAGGGAAGCCCAAAAAGGTTGCAGTTTTAACTTCACATGAAGTAATGAAGTGTTATTATTCTGTTTATTAATCATCTCTGAATCATTTTCCTGGCCTTTCTCATAAATATTTGTGCTGTGAAGATTAAGTTATTGGCAGGGTTACAGGCTGATGCCTTTTATTCATCCAAGACTTGGTAGTGTTTCAGCAGTTGCCAAAGTACTTTCATCTTTGCTGTGCTGACCTCACCCATGACCCTGCAAATCTGTCACCTCTGGGAGGAGAGGTGCTTAAGACCTTATTCTACCTGAGTAGTATGCAAGTAAACTGGGCTGTGTGGTTGCCCTTTACAGGATGAGCTATGATTACAATTCATTTTATTTTTGCCTTCTAAACTTGCTTTTGTAATTCTTGGTCTTTCTAAACACTCAACGAATTGCAAGGTACAACCAGGGGATATAAGCTAGCCACCACTTTGTGAAGAAAATTTTGTAGACACTCATAATCCATTTAGAGAAAGGGGCAGTGGTGGAGCAAAGGAAATCAAAGTTAGGGATCTTTCAGTCTTTCAGCAAGTGTATCAAGAGTATTTATGTATCACAGAAAAAATTCAATTTTTCTCCTTTTTTCTTGAGGAACTGAAGGAGAAGGGATGGAACATAGCTAAAACCATGTTCTTTCTGCCTAAGCTTTCTGAAGTGAAGGTAGGACTGAAACTTCATTCAGATAATCCATGGGGCTACAGCATAGTACAAATTCTTGATTCACATAAAGTAGGATGGTTAGCAGGAAAGAGGTGCTAGCAGTTTGGACACTGATCCCTAGTTCAGATGTTGGCATTCTAATATTAGACACCCTTCACCCTTTTATTTATCATGAGGCATTTATCCCTAGGATAAGTAGAGAAAAAAAAAGAGGCAAAACCTAATCACTGTTAATACTTTTATTTTTATATACAGTGCTAAAGGGAATAAGATGCTTGTGCTTAAAGGCTGGTAAAATGTGTATGGTTGGTCTCCTAGCAAAAATAATTGCCCAAAGAAAATTACCTGCAATTTACCCAAAATCATTGTTGTAAATCTGTTTGTGAGGAGTTGTGTTGCTGTAGCAGTGTGGGGTGTTCACCTTTGTGGGCAACGCTGGGCAGCTGAGAGGCGTGCTCCAATCTGCCACACCAGCACCCGAGGAGCTAAGGGACAGATTGCCTGGGAGTTAGCAAAACCCGAGGGAAGCATCTGGAACACGCAGAGCAACCACCATTTTTCTATTGTCCGTAGAAGTCGTCAGGACCAACTGGACCACGCCTCCTCTCCCTGCCTACCTCAGCACTACTTCTCAGTTACACATAACCACTGGCTTCTCATCCCCCTGCTGCTAGTCTCTACATCCCTGATCTAATCCAATCCCCTATCCTTCCAGACCATTCCTCGGTGCCCCTGGAACCAGGCTATGATTGACTAACTCTCCTGTGTCTTCTACCCAAGGGGCCCTCTGTCTCCTCCCGATACTGCCTCCCCACTGCAGCCCTCACAAGTCAAGATCTTATACCTCACATCCTTAAACCTCAGGGTTCATGCTTCCCATTGCTGCTTCCAGATCATTTTTTCTTAAAAACTCCTTCCCCTCTTTAAGGTTTATGCTATCCAGCTTAACCATCCTCACCCCCACCCTAACCTTGTTAACTGACTTTCTAGTTGCTTCCTGATAGTGACTGAACACTCAAGATCCTGGATTAATGTTGCTTCCTTTCCCATCTCCTGCCATCATTCGTGATAACATCAGTATCCATATGGATGTCCCACCCAACTCCTGGCCCACCAGTTTCTTGACCTCACCTCTACAGACTCAATTCCATGTTAGGTCCCTATTCCCAAAGTCATATACCACTAATGTCATTACCATTAACTGCACAGCCTCCAAATTCCTGAATTCAATCATATCATGCTCCAGTTCAACTGCTCAATTATCCCAGTGACAACAATGCTGGAATATACCCTTCATCTCATCAAGTCCTCCAATTTGCTGACTCTTCTGCTTTCTCACTAACATCAGCCTCCCCTTTTCCAGCTTATGTTCAATTTTATAATTGCTTTTGCAAACATCCTTTAGCTTCCTTGCTTCTCTCTCCTTCTCCTGGTAAAACTCAGCTGTTTCCCTATTCTGTGTCTGCAAATGAACAACTGAAGCTTGCTGAATGAAGTCTGCACAACTGCACAGATGGTTTTACTGGAATTACTCTCGAATAGGAACTTAACATCACCCAGGAAGTCTAGCCCCACTAAGCTTGCTTTCCCACTTTATGACTTCCACTAATGACTTCTTTCATAATTTCTCTCTCCCCAAATCTCTTTCCCTTTGTACTGATGACTTTAATTCTCAATTAATTGGGGAAATATCACTGTATCTGTGCCTTTCTTTATCCCTTTCTCTTAATACTTCTCAAAGGCTAGATCTTAGCCTGTGGTCTGGATCCCACCCTCTCCTGACTCTAGGAATTCACTTTTTCTGTTGTCACCTCTCTGGCATGATCTCTTTTTTTCCTATTAGTCTTTTTCCTCAACACACAAACAGGTTCTATTATCTTCCCAACTTAAAAACAAACTACACTTCATCCCACAACGCCCTCCAGCTACTGCTAGTCTCCACATCCAAACTTAAGGAGCAGTCCCAGGGGCTTGCCTCTCACTGCTCGCCCACCTCACCCTGGCATCTGCCTACTTCTACTGCTCACGGAAAGGTGAACAGAGAGTTCTTCAGCTCCAGGGGCTTTCCCACTTCTGATTCTGGTTCTCAGCAGCAGTCAATAAAGTTAAGTGTTACCTCCTTTTTGAAACTCTCACTTGTCTTGTACTTTAGGACCTGGCACTGTGCCTCCTACCCAGTAGGCCAGTCACTCTCCAGGCTCAGTACTGGGGCTTCTCCTCTCCTCTCTGTGTTCTGTTCCTAGGCTGTTCACACAGTCTACGGCTATAAAAACTATCTGTAATCTATTTATAATCTCTATGCTGATAATTTCCAAAGTTAGACCTCCAATCTCCAAATCTCAGAGTAGCATATCCACTGCCCATGTGACATTTCCCTATATCCTCAAATTTAATATGAGCAAAAGACAACTCTTGATTTTTTTTTTTCACTCCAAACTTGTGTCTCTCCTAGTTTTCCCCATTCAGTGAATCCAGTCTGCTGCTTAAGGCAGAAAATTGGGAGTAATTCTGTCTTCTCCCCTTCCCCAAAACCAGTTCAACATCAAACTGAATTTATCCATTCGGCTTTGTCTCCATGGCAACTACTCTATTGCAAACCACCATCACCTAGTTCTTTATGGTTTCCCCTAGTCCACTCTGCCCTCTTCCATGCAGAAGCTGGAAAAATCTTTTAGAAACATACATCAGATCGTGTCATGCTTCAACAGCTTTCTACTGCAGTTGGAACAAAATCCAAATTCTTTTCTATAATCTACAAGGCTTGGCATGCTCCAGCCCCATCTATGTCTCTCCCTTCATCTCACGCCATTCTCTGCTTGATTTATTATGCACTAAGTACACCAGTCTTCTCTCAAAATCTCCTCCCTCTTCAGAAAGTTCTTACTTTGGTTCTTTGCCTCATTATCCTTCAGGTCTTAACTTAAATGTCACTCGTATAGAGAGGTCTTCCCTGACTACCTAGTAGAAAGGGAGTTATATCCCTCCCAATCTCATTATTCTCTATAAAGGAGGCCTGTCTACATTTTCCTATTACACACCATTTTATAATTATTTATTTATAAGTATTTTTACTTTTGAAAATTTTATGGTTTGATGCCAACCCCCATTCCACTGTACTGTAAGATCTATTTCTCTTTTTTTACACTGTATATTTAGCACCTAGCACAATGCCTGAGTGCATATTAGATGCTCAATAAATACTTAATGAGTGAATGAATACAATGCACTTAAGTATTTCATTTATATAAAATAATATCATTTTTTATTAATTTGGGGATTAGCCTTCTTGAAACACTAAAACATTTGGGAATTTTTTGGCCATGCTGCGTGGCTTGTGGGATCTTAGTTCCCCAACTAGGGACTGAACCCAGGCCACCGCAGTGAAAGTGCTCTAACCACTGGACCACCAGGGAATTCTGGGATTTATTTTTTAAAGTGTACAAATTCATATTTCTCTGAAATATTCAGATGTCAGGTATAGTTAAAATTCAAATAATTTGTGTATTTTACTAGGTAGTTATATTTCTTTTGAGAATCACTCATAAAGTCCAATGTTGTTATAGATGACATACCTGCGGATCCCTTTTGGTGTTTCTCCAATTATGAAGGTGGTCTGGCCTGTTCGGTAGACATTTTTCTTCTTCTGGCTTACAGGGTGTGAAATGTAAAGAGGAAAGGAAATGTTGCGTTCACTTGGTTGTTGGCATTCCTTTGTATGTGTCAATGTATCTCCCTTCAGTTTTTCCTTATATGTCTGAAAAAAGGATGAAAGCAAAAACTCTGAAAAAACAGTCATTTTTGGTCAAATAAGGAGACTGTCTTCCTTTTTCCCGTTATTCTTTACAATCTAGTATATCATATTCTCCAAGTGATATCATTGTCAAATCTTGTTAGATCTTTAAAAAGATATTACTTGTAGCAGTAATGCGATGTTTCTCTTTTCATTGTTTAAGATATATGCTAAAGATATACCTTTCTTAAAGATACAATAAAAGTAATGGTAATATGATGTTTCTGCTGTCAAGACTATGGGTATACTGATACACATGCTGGCATCCACTCTCCTAAACAAGGATAAAAATTAATGATTATATAAATAATGGCATAAAAATGGGATATTTAAAAATTTTAATTCAGCAATTTCTCTCAATATTATTAAGCAGACTTTCAGTTATTTAATCTTATATAAGTAGTCAAACTTTTAAGAAATAACAACCTTTATATAATAATGCAATACACTAGTTTTGTAAATCCTATTTCAATCTCCAGTGGGTTGCAAGAACTATTTAGTGATTGTTAAGATGTTAACTAGAGGTGGTTGAAATTACAGGCAGAATCATATTTATTTTACAGACTCAAGGTGTCTTGCATAACACAAATTGTTAAAAATAGTGAGTCAAGAAAAAAATAATTTTAAACTGTATGGTTCCATTTTCCCTGACAAATGGTAAGGTGAGTATGTGGAAAGTCCCCTTCTTATTCCAAAAAGAGAAATATTGGATGCAATTTGACAACAACAACAAAATTATATTTGAGCTCAAAAGTAAGAAAGGAAAATCTCTAGATGCCAAAACCAAGTAACATAGTGGTAAGTGGGAGCTGAAGCTCAGCAGGTTCAGGGATAGGGTCCAAAGTTCTAGTCTGCAGGATTCCATGTGTAGAGGGAAAATGGAAATGATTTAACTCTCTGAATTGAAAAACAAACAAACAAACAAAATAAAAACACAGCAGGAATTAAATGGATATTCAGTTTTCAAATTAAAGCTAGGAAAGCCCAAACTGGGGGCACAGGATAGAAACGAGCAGGCTCCCTTGTTACTCTAGATAGAATCACTGGTGAAAACGTGGAATGCCCAGCCCGTGCCATTTGTGGAATCTGATTTTGTAGCACTTGCATTGTATGGAAAAATCTAAGCTAAAAACCAACATAAAAAAACTGGCCCAGAACCAGTGAAAACCATAGATCTCAATGAGGGGTGAATACAAAAATATAACATAGGAACACTTTTTAAATCTAGAGAATTCTTGTGATTCCAATGTGGGGGGGAGAAGAGTTCAGGTAAAAATTATAAAGAACATACAAAGCCCACTGCCACGAAAGTGGACAGATACAACAAATGTGAGAATCCATATCTGAGGAATTATAGATAACAAAGCGATCTGAAAGAGACTTTAAATCATTAGCAAATCCAGAAAGATAAAGGAAGAACTGGGTATTGTAAAATACCAGATCTGAGAAAGAACCAAATACAAATTCTAGAAAAGAAATATAGGTTTTAAAAAAAATAGACATAGAAACAAACTTAAAATATGGGTTAAGCAGCCGGCTACACAGCCTTACAATGATAGTTGATAAATTGGTAGAGTAAAATTACTCAGAATGCTAGGCAGAGAGAGAGAGAGAGAGAGAGAGAGAGAGAGAGAGAGAGAGAGAGAGAGAAGAAAGGAGGGAAGGAGGGAAGAAAGGAAGAAAGGAGGAAAGAAAGGAAGAAAGGAAGGAGGAAAGGAAGGAAGGAAGAAAGGAAGGAAGGAAGAAGAAAGAAAGAAAGAAAGAAAGAAAGAAAGAAAGAAGGAAAGAAGGAAAGAAAGGCAGACAGACAAGAAAGAAAGACAAGAAAGAAAAATTAAGAGACAAAAGACATGGCAGAAAACATACCAAAATTTCTAAAATATTAGGAGATAACAGAAAATGGAAGAGATAATGTCAGAGAAGTAATGGCAGAGAACTGAAGAAGGCATGAATCCTCAAACTGAAAAACGGAGAGAATCTTTAGTGTGAAAAATGAAAATAAATCTGCACCTTGTTAGATCACAGATAAAGAGAATATCTTAAAAACTATCAGAGAAAAATAAGCTATCCCACAAGGAAATAATAATCAAACTAAAGGCAGACTTCTCATTACCACTACCACCATCACCACCACCAAGAGAAGATAATGAGAGTATCTTCAACATGCTGGGAGAAAAAAACCGTCAGCCTAGAATTCTAAACCCAGTTACACTATCACTTAAGAAATTTGCAGGCATACAAATACTACAAAACACAGATTAGTAACTGTCAATGAGACAGTGATTTTTTCTTTTACAGGAGTTCAATGGGACTGAAGTGGCACATATCACTGAATGTCGGTAGGGAATGGCTTTCATTCCACAAATATTTACTGAGCACCTATTATGTTCCTGCCACCATGCTATGCAGTTGAGAACAAAAATATTTACATATACAAAGAGGCCCCTACTCTTAAGGGGCTTAAAAAAGCTGAGCCCCCCTTCCCTTTTTAGTATTTTCTGTTCTTAAAATAAATCATTTATCTCTTTAATTTATATTCAAGTTCATTTCATTGAAATAAACTGAACAAAAGACATAATTATATGTTCTTTAATAGCAAACCATTTCTAATGAAAAGAAATTGACTTCAAAATCTAGTGTGACTCACGTGGACAAACACAAAATGCCAGGTTGCCATTTTGAACCAGGGCTTTGCTTCAGTCAGTAATGCTGAAAGTACTTTCCTCAAAGACATCATTTCTTAAATCTTAAAACATTATTAATAGAGGAAAATGCTGATCTTTAAAGATAAATTTGAAAGAGATATGATGCATTTATTTTACATCACAAGAAAACAAGATGAATGTTAAAAGTTCCTAATAAAATAGCTCATAATCTTTGATGACTCCAAGAAATAATTATCCATTATTATAAGGAGGGATGGGAATGTTTACATGGGGATAAAGGGAGTAAACCGAAACAGAAGGAATGGGGCCAACCAAGAACATTCCTTCCTCATATACTGCAATTTTTGAAGCCATGGAGAAAGCATGCCAGGCCATAGAAATTTTCAATTATTTACATGATTACTCTGGGTCTTTCTGACCCTGGCAGCATTACAAAGCTCATATTTCAAACAGATACAGTTTTTCTTAAGTTGGTTTTACAAATTCTTCAGGAAAATTCAACTTTTCTATTCATAGCTATCAGACATGTGGATCTTTAATTTATGCCAAATATTACACACTTAAAAACCTGATTATTTTAGATAGTAATAAAAAGAGAAAAGCATTTTTTCTCTCACATTGGCTCAATATCCCATCTTTTACTTAAAAAAAAAACTGGGTTCAGATTTCCATTTTAGTAAGGTAGTTTAACACTTACTGAAACAAGGCTGTGAAACAAAATTTTGTTTACTAATTATTTTAATAAACATTTTGATGCCCTTGTTATAAAAGCTGGTTTCACTATTTATAGTAAAATAGTATCTTTTACAATAGCTGATGTAAGGAAAATAGTGACAGTGCAGTTGCAATTGAAGGGACAGTTATAATTTATTATAAAGCAAAGTAGTGGCCAAGATGAAAAGATTCCAGACCATGTGAAATTGGATGCAAACTCTGTCACTACCACTTATGTCAAAGTTGGGAAGTCATATGACACTGAGGCAACACTATGAAGTAGCAATAGTAATGAAGGGTCAAGTAATGAAAAATTCAGTAAAAATGAGGTGTATTAGGAAATTAAAAGATAACATTATCGCTCCTTAATATTACGGTAGAGGGTGAGATTGCTTGCTCAAGAAAGCAAAGTAAACCCACTCTTCTTTCCACCGGAGAACAGAATGGCCAACAACTGGAACACTATGTCTGTATCCGATAGGAAATTTTGAGATCGTAACATGAAGAAACCAGAAAGCCCAGTTTCTGTAAAAGCCCCTAATTGCTCCTAACTTTTTCCTAGAAAGTTTCTTCTAAATTATCCAAGATTTGCTTTGAGAAATTACTTCTATACTCCGTGATTCTGATGAAGGTTTCCTTCCTCTTAAGATTTATGGTTATAATGATAAGGAGGGAATTACGGAGATAAGAACTTTGTACAGTATTTGTATAGTATAAATATGACTGCTAATAAGTATTTTAGAAAGCTTGACACTTTTAGAGTTTAATTTATAACTTAGTAATTGCTATGTTCATGATTATCTTCATAAATTATTAGATATTGTTAGGTATTTCTACTATGGTATATTTATGAAAGTAATCAAGTTCAACTTATGGAATCTTTATTAAAAATAAAACTTAGTAAGTGTAAAGAGTGTAGTAATTATTTCTAAATAACATAAACATACAGTTAAAAGATCCATTTGATGATGAGATTAATTGAATGGAAATGTGAGGTTACTTAAGAAGCTGAATTTATCAGAGAATATTGAAATAATAATCCTAATTTATGAGTGGTAATATGTCTTTCTCCTTTGGACATATATGCACTATGTGGAGCAGCCAGTTGAGCGTTGAAAATGTAGAGGAAAATCCTCCCCCTTCAGAGTTAAACAGGTCTAAAAAGGTAAAAGGTCGGCCACGGCTAATTATGTTAAGTCCTAATCTGATTTATATAATTAAACATTTAAAACGTAACATGTTGTCAGAAAAGTAAATATTTGTCATTAAAAATAAAATTCGGAATATAAAAAAATTATTTAATTCAACAAAAACATTAAATATGTATTATTTCTATAAATGGTAATTGTTTTAATATATTTTGGCCAAAACAGTCTCCTCACCTATCCACAATCAAATGTTTAATGTGGAAATGGCTTACTTCAAAGACTTCATAAATAATTGCTTTTTTAAAAATTGAAGTATAGTTCATTTACAATATATTAGTTTTAGGTGTACAACATAGTAATTCAATATTTTTATAGATTATACTCCATTATTATTAAATTATTACATTATTATAAAACAAAGGCTGTATTTCCCTATGCTACATAGTAGTATATCATGAACATCTGCTTTGACTTAATTTTGATAAAGTTATAAAATCAATATTCATTTTTCTAATGTCTCTATAAAATATATTTAAAAATACATCATAAAATTACTATTTAAACGTGTGTAAAGTATACAGTCTGCAAAATAAAAGCTATAATTTTAAGTTGTAAAATATATACATTAGGACTGCAATAAATAAGAGGGCACTTTTGTAGGGAAAAATTTCTTCTTTTAGAGTAGCCAAAATGAATTTACACTAGACCTTGCCAACTACATAATCTTGTACAACTTATTTTTTGCTGTAAACTTTTAGGTTTATATTGGTTCTAGAAGGAAAGTTTATCTTTAGATCAATAGTATGAGACATTCAAATGACCTTTGATAATAAATACTTTCTTTTTCCTTTGGACCCAAAGTGTACTGTCTGTATTTCAAGGCATTAGACCTAAGCCAAATAGCAATATTAATAGCAATAGCCAATTAAAATATTGAACCAGTAGTTATTTTTTAAAAGATATAACTGAAAAAAGATAAGGTATATATAGATTTTCAATATGAAAGAATAAGAAAAAATAAAACTGACTCTTAAAAAGTTTGCAGATAACAATCTTTGATGTCAGTGTACTGAGAAAAGGAAAAACGGGAATATTCCCCCTACCTCACAGCCATATGATTACATTAGCATTTTTCTTTTTTTCTCTGCTACACATGAAATTTATCTGTATATAATAGAAAACTTCATTGGAATAGTGCACAGAATGTTTAAGGAAAAAAACCCTTTTTCTTTGAAGTAAAAAATAATTTTGGAGGCAAATTACTAAAGAACTATAGAGGGCGCCTAGGTAGGAATAGCAAGGAAATGAGAAAAGTTGATAGGAATCAGTTTTTCCCATACGCACCCACCCGTGGGCAACAAATGGGGCAGGAAACATTACTATCCAGGAGACTGAGTTTCAAAAACAACCATGAACAGCCTCTAGTTCCCATTTTGGCATGAGGAACACTATTGTAATCTCTACCATCTTTCTAAATCTCTTTGGGGCTAATTACTGGAGACACATCCATAGCTGGTACAGATAATGCTGATTCCTTTTCCTCTGCTCATCTATATCCCCCACAAGTAGAGGAAGCTTGGAGGAGGGCAATGTACAATGAAGAACAGCCTGATAGGATGGGTAGCCTGTCTATGATAGGCTACCAGGATGTAGTGAAATCTTTATTAAGCAATTTTGGAATGGATCTGTCTGCTGAGCTGATTTCTCTAGAAAACACCTTACAGAGGATATACCAGAACAAAGAGCAATGTATATTTAACAGCCACATTCACTGTTTTTTCCATAACTGGATGATCAGCCTTGATTAGTCACTGAGAAAACTGGAAAACAGGGAAGAGATTTTCAAAGGCAGTGGAAGGTCCCAATGGTTCTGATTTGTTGAGAAGCCTGAGTTTGGATTCTAAAATCACCAGAGGATCTGCCCATCACAGGAAAGCTCTTTGGTTTATACCTTGCTCCTAAGAATAGCACAGAGCTTCACAAGCCAGTCTATGGTCACAGCCACAAGTGGGCACACCGTGTAGCCAAAGCCCCTCACATTGGCCTGCTGATCACACCAACTTTGCCATAAAGACTAAAAAAAAATCAAGTGCTCTTTCATTTTTTGTCTTCATTAAACCTTAAATAGTTAAGTCTGAGAGGCAGTAATGCTTTTGTTTACACATCTGTTCAAACAAAAGATTAAAAAGAAATCTCTCTTTGGGTAAGGGCCAAACCCTATAAACACATAAAAAGTCATAAACTTGCTTGTCTTTGCAAAGCAGGGAATCAGGAGTACCATAAAGACATATAGCACATGTAAATAAATTCATTCAAATGGCATGTGAGAGTCTAAAAGGACAAAGACCTTTAAGGATCTTTGTACAAGTGTGAAAAACCCCTTATCTCTGAAGTAATCATTCAAGATTTCTGCCTGGAGGTAGGAAATATTACTGTAAATGCAGTTTTCCAACACTCAACAAAAACCTAAGGCAACTATGAGGTACCCCTGAATTGTCTTCACTCAGCCTCTGGAGAAAAGCCAGCTGGTTAGAGGACCCACCACGAATATACACTGAAGTATAATTTTCTGCATATGTTTAAAAATGTCATTTAAGTCTGAAAAAACAAACACTTAGATTCAAATCTAAAACATTTTTTTTTTGATGGTGAAGGAAGATTAAAGTTTGTAATTATGGTTCTCTTTTCCTCCTGGAAGAAGTAACCATTACAATTCAGTTTTTTATATATATATAGATATATATTTTCTTTTTTGATAGTACTTTGCTTGCTGAGTGAGCTACAAAAGGACAATATTGGCCTCCCTGAGCCTAGCTTCCTTTTTTTGTGCACAACAGTCCATTTCTCATTGTACAAGAAACTCATCTATCTATAGGAACAAAGTGATAGACTCGGGAGTGCAGGTGAATACTGTGTGGCACACGCTACAAACAGAAATACAAAAGCCCTATCTCCTTGGGATCTGGGAACATGAAGGCAGTGCCACAGCAGTCAACCTGGGGGAAAAGGCCAGATGAGATGGTGGCAACTACCTTTAAAAAAGCCTGCAGACCAGCAACAGGGAGTGTTGGCTCATATTCCCTCAGTCCTTCATGGGAGGGTGGTCAGGGAGTAAATTCCCCTTAATACCTCCTACAGACAAAGGCAAGGCCTTTTTGGGGTAGCTGTCTGAGCATGGGACTCAGTACCACAAGCCCTGGTTTCTACTAGTCTTTTTAGGATCTCCAGGAAGTAGTAATGAAAAGGTCCTTGGCATCTGGAGCCCTGACTCAATTTTAAATCTTTACATATATTATTTATATTACTGCAAAAATGTCTCTAAAGACTACTTCAAGGTCCTATACTAAATACCTGTTAGTGAAAAGATCACGGAAGGGTGGTGCTGATGGAAAAATTTTAATTAAAGTCTTTCTTGGCAGGCACCCACCCCTGCTTGCCTTTCCAGTGGCTGGCACTTCCACGGGGAGCTTAGGCTCTCACTTCCTTCCTCCAGGCCTCCAGCTGGAGTAAGTGTAGGCTTCTATGCAGGCTGATTCAGTGACAAGGCCATCGATGGCTCTTCAGTGTCTAGGGAAGAACATTTCAAGCACCCTGCCACAAATAACACCGGGACATTAACTAGTTGTGAAGTTGGATGCAGATTATTGCTAATAATAAAGTACTGAAATCTGTGAATAATTCTTTTTAGTAAATTAGAGTGGATTTCCTATAACCACATCATTTTCACTCTCTTCTATTCTGATATGCTTTCTTGAGTCATGCAGAAGAGGAAGTAAAGCTTTCCCACAGAGAAAGGCCCACTGGAAGTATGTTCCACTAGAACTGAATTTAATGATCAAGTGACCCCTTCTTATGGTCTAAGATGGCAGTTCTGAAACTTTTAGGTCTCAGGACACCTTTACACTTTAAAAATTACTGAGGACACCAAAGAGATTTTGTTTATGTAGGTTATATCTATTGAAAGTTTAAAATAATTAAATAACTCTTTACCAGCAAAAAAGTTTATATTTTCCAAGGCAAACAAACAAAAAATTAGCCAGAAGAGTGGCTACGTATTACATTTTTGCAAATGTCTTTAATAGCTGGCTTAATAAAAGACAGCTGGATTCTCGTATCTTCTTCTGCATTCAGTCTGCTGCAACAATGCTGTTTTAGTTGGAGTATATGAAGAAAATCAGCCTTATACAGATACGTAGTTGAAAAAGGGCAGAATATTCTCACAGCCTTTTCAGATAATTGTATTCTTTTTTTTTTTTTTTGCGGTACGCGGGCTTCTCACTGTTGTGGCCTCTCCCGTTGCGGAGCACAGGCTCCGGACGCTCAGGCTCAGTGGCCATGGCTCACGGGCCCAGCTGTCCTGTGGCATGTGGGATCTTCCCGGACCGGGACATGAACCCGTGTCCCCTGCATCGGCAGGTGGACTCTCAACCACTGCACCACCAGGGAAGCCCTAGATATTCTTTTTTGATACTTTACCAAAATTCAATTAAGGTTAGTTTTATGTAATATTTGAAACCATATCAGTGAACTTTTTATATTTTTAAAATTAAAATTCATTGGTATATTTTGTACTCTGGATGAATTTTTTCCCCCATGCATGATTTTGTAATATCATTCACTGGTCATTTGGAAAATATTAAGTCAGTTATGCAGATCTTCAAAATGTTGACACATTCAATTATATAACATTGGAAAACCATATTTGTTGTTATTACCACCTATGCATCAGAAAAAATCTTTTTAAATATTGGGAAGGGGTCATGGTCACGGTGGCAGACACAAGTTTTTCAATATTTTAATTTTCACTTGAAAGCTTGAATTTTATCACTGGCAACAAGTACTGTCTGTTGTCTTCCGTGAAGTGACAGAAAGTATCTACCAAATACACAAGTCTAAATAACCATAGTTTGTCAGTCATTCTTTCAAGTATTGATACAAATTGTGTTCCATAAAAAAAAGTGGCTAGTTTAGTCTGCAGTTCAATTATACAAGTGCTTGTGTACACGTCCTATTTCATTAAACAGAATATTAAAAAGATGAGTACCAAAGGGTTGAGATTTAAGAAAATTAGTAATTTTTGTTGATTCATCAAGGATATTCTTTTTTTTTTAAAGAATCAATTTTATTTATTTATATTTTGGTTGTGTTGGGTCTTCGTTGCTGTACACAGGCTTTCTATAGTTGCATCGAGTGGGGGCTACTCTTCATTGCAGTGCGCGGACTTCTTATTGTGGTGGCTTCTCGTGTTGTGGAGCACGGGCTCCAGGCACGTGGGCTTCAGTAGTTGCAGCACGTGGGCTCAGTAGTTGTGGCACGCAGGCTGTAAAGCACAGGCTCAGTAATTGTGGTGCACGGGCTTAGTTGCTCTGTGGCATGTGGGATCTTCCCGGACCAGGGATCGAACCCATATCCTCAGCATTGGCAGGTGGCTTCTTAACCACTGCACCACCAGGGAAGTCCCCATCAAGGATATTCTTTTTTTTCTTTTTTTTTTTTTTTTTTTTTTTTTGTGGTATGCGGGCCTCACTGTTGTGGCCTCTCCCGTTGTGGAGCACAGGCTCCGGACGCTCAGGCTCAGCGGCCATGGCTCACGGGCCCAGCGGCTCCGCGGCATGTGGGATCTTCCCGGACCAGGGCACGAACCCGTGTCCCCTGCATCAGCAGGCGGATTCTCAACCACTGCGCCACCAGGGAAGCCCAAGGATATTCTTAAGAGAAACTAAAAGTAGTTTTCTTTTCCTAAAAGTATTTGGTGGTAAATACTAGTGGACCAAATAATTTTTATGAACAAAATGAGAAGTTCTTTTTCTTAAGGTCTTCATTATTTCATCTGGCCACAGCAACGGGATAGCCTTAAATACTGAACAAAGGATATGGCTTTCAAATTCCATTTTGAAGCAGTTAATGCTAAATAGTCATGAAAGTTGTTTACAGATTAATTGAAATTTGATTCCGATAATAACTTGGTTACAAAATGACTGACACCTTTAAATAAAACATCAACCTACCAACAATTTTGCTGTAAATGCAGTGAGAGCTGACTGTGGTTATGTTAAAAGGGGTTCTATCTTCATCAGGAAATTTGCAAAAATATCACAACTTCCATCTTAGATCAAGGATCATAGTTCAAACATATTTATCCTGTCTAAAGCTAATCAACTACAAAAGAATTCATGCTTATACTAATAAATTAGAATAATTCTCACATTTCTCTGTATAGAATCTCTTTAGTATCTACTAGAAATTCAATTAAAATCAGTAAGCTCTAATTGAGTATTTATGTAGCAGGTACTTTTTTAGGTCCTGGGAATAAAAGACAGAGTAAGATTCACTTCCTAATGCAAAAGAGTTTCACAGTCTAACCAGGAATACAGTGCCAGACACTGTGGATGGCCTACTAACAGCCACTGCCTCCCTCTTTGTTGTCTGAACAAAATTGAGGTTCTCTTAGAAATGTGCTCAGGGAAGGTAGATTTCCCTCTCAGTTCTTAGGAGATAAACAAATTAGTCAAGCCAATTATGTTCTGCCAGAAAGATTTTCCTCCCCAATAAAAGGAGAGATACAGGAAAAGAACCATGCCTTCCTGTCTTTGGATACATTTGTATGAGGAAAGAAGTTCTTGAGATGCAGTAGTCATCTTGCAACATAAGGTAAAAGGCTTCATGGAACTAAAAATTAACAGTGAGGATAGTGGGGCAGAAAATGAGAGAGCCTGAATTCTTATGATGTCATTGGACTGGAGTAATACACCTGGAAATATCTCCCTCTAGACTTGCTGTCATGTAAATTAGTTCAACAGCCTATTGTATAGGCCATTTTCAGATGGTTATTCTATTCCTTGCAGCTGAAAGCATCCTGTAGATACTTACTTATAAAATATCACATAATACAATGTGATAAGTGCTATAGCAGACATACACACACACACAAATAAGTAAAGATGAATTTGAGGAAAACATTTATACTGCTTTGGAGAAGACAGGGGACAACTGTCACTGATGATACAAGGAGTAGGGCTTCAATAGGCAGATACAGGTGAAATGGAATTTTAAACAAAAGAACCACAAGAGCAAAGACATGGAAGAGTAAAAGTCCATGGTGTGCTTGGAGACTGATTTATAAACTGAAGCTGACTAGGAAGAGCTCGCTCATCTTTCTATCTGCAGAGTCTAGCACAGTGCCTGGCACATAGTGTCAATAATTCTGAATGAGTGTCTCAGAATGAGACTGGAAAAGGAGATTAGCACCAAATTGAGATAGGCCTCATGTTCTATGGAAAAGAAACACGATAAGATTTTTTACAGAATTTTGGAAGAGAGAAAATTATGCCCCAAAGTTACTGTTCAGATTTGTTACTGCTAGATGAGGAAAGCTTACAAAATCATGCATGGGTAGGGATATCTTTCTGACACCATTCTCCATGTTCTCCCTTCTAGAGTGGGTGTCTTATACCAGCACTATGGTCAAGAGATGACAGATAATGAGTGAAGATGAAGAATACCAGCATTTATGCTGCTCTAAAATAACTAACATATTTACATTATCTGCCAGTATATCCCCTTTATCATTAACTTGTGGAGCTAAGAGTTAAGGAGCCTTTACTCATAGTGAAAATGGTTGTGGGGATCTGCCTTATGTAATAGTTTCTATGTAATAGTTTCTTGCAGGCATTACCAGTAACAAATGTTTTCTGAACTTCCACTCTGTGCTGCCTGTTGCTAAGTGGTGATGCTTACGGACAAGTATGTCATGTCCTGATCCTTAAGCAGCTTGTAACATACATGAGAAGAGAGCAAACATTAATACGGTGTCTGCCATGTCCACAGTGATGACTGGCACAGAGAATGGGTGTGAAAGGAGCTGGGAATAGAGTGATCTCTGAAGACTGAGGCTTCATGTAAGAAGTGGAACTTGAATTGGGAGTGGAGGATCAGCCAGTATATGATTTACTTGGAGGTGCAGATTGAGTAAATTTATCAAAGACCATGAATGCCAGGCAAACCTGAGACTACTTCTAATTCAGATAAGGAGGGACTGTTTCCCTTGGTTAATTAAATATATTCAGTAGTAGCTCTGAACAATGTCAAGTCATTGACAGAGGATTTTCAAGAAAACTATGAAAGTTGTTCATGGAAAAGATAGCTTAAGCCATTTAATTTTCAGAAGATAGTGATGGGGTTCATTATATGCTGACAACAACTGAAAACCTAAATTATTCAAAAAGTATCAATTATGTACAAGACACTACTTTAGGTCTCCAGAATTATCAAATGTGAATCAGAGATATATTGTGCTATTTTTTGAAGTCCAGACTTTATAGAAAAGAAGAAAAAGATGTATACTTACATAACTATGATAAAAACGTGGAAGTCATATGTTAGAACAACAGGCCACATAAAGTACTATTGGGAGAAGCAGAACGAGTGTAAGGAGAAGGACAGCTTACTTCCATCTTAGGTTGGAATTGGGGAAGACTTTGTGAAAGAGTGACACATCTGAAAGGTAGAGAGGTTTGGAGATTTGGGAGGTTAGAAAACCTAAGGCTGAAAGTTATTTGTGGTAGAGAAAAAGCATAAGTAAAGAGAAAAAAAGTTAAAAAAATTATGTCTTTGCCAAAATATCTTTGGCAGAGTAGATATTGCAAACAGTCTTACTATATTTCTTGAGTACAGATAGTTTTAACTATCTAAAAAAATATTTTTTAAAGAGAAAGATGCATTCAGTCCACCTGAATTTTTTGTTTAACTGCTAAAGTGACGGTAATTCTTCACAGGCAAGTTATCTTGGAAAATTAGACTGATTTGTCATATTGGAAAAGCAAAGTGGAATTAAAAAAAAAAAGTAAAAACCTTCAAAGCAAAATAGAAACCAAAGGAACTGAGGGAAAAGCACAAGAGAAGACAGAAAGATTGAAAGACTACAGGGATTTAATCTGACTGCCACTGTTGAGCCTGAGGGAAGTCACGTACCCTCTCATTTAAAAAAAAAATCAGTAAAATATTATGTTTGCATTAGTCTCCAAGAATCCTTCACATTATGACCTTATAATTTTGCTTTATTCGTCCTATAAAATTCAGAATTCATATGTATATAGGCAGGATTCTCAGATGACAAGGCAATAGGTGTTTCCATTAAGTGGCCATGTCCAATTGATACCATGGTTTTCAATAGAGGGATAAAATATAATTTGAAAAGGGCTGTTAAGTGCTTAACATTCTCTAAGTCGCTAGGTGGAATCAATCAGATTTCAATGAGGCCTTATATCTTTAAGCTTTTATATTGTTACTTAGAAGGTATTATTTGAAGAAATAGTATTTTTAAGCTATTTATAATCTTCCAACTATTCTAAATGGAGAAGCTGTTGAGAGAAGCCGTATCAATCATCTATGCAATTGGAACAATGACCAGCTAGGAGAAGAGTTAGAATCAAGCTAGTTCCTAATAAGCAAAGAATAGTTTTGTCAGTCTAGGCCATGGTCAAATTAGTTTTTTTTTTTTTTTTTTTTTTTTTTTTTTGTGGTACGCGGGCCTCTCACTGCTGTGGCCTCTCCCGTTGCGGAGCACAGGCTCCGGATGCGCAGGCACAGCGGCCATGGCTCACGGGCCCAGCCGCTCCGCGGCACGTGGGATCTTCCCGGACCGGGGCACGAACCCGTGTCCCCTGCATCGGCAGACGGATTCTCAACCACTGCGCCACCAGGGAAGCCCCAAATTAGTTTTTTATAAGTACTGTCAAATACAATTTTTTTCTATAGTATTCTTTATGATAAATCAGGCATAGTTCAAGATGGGCCCTTCATCTATAAAATTTGAGGACTGGACTAGATATCTTTTATGGTATTCTAACATATTCTATTATTGGTGCTATTAACAACAAAAAGAATAACCGGTCATTGCGGAGAATAACAAAGAGTTTCACTCATCACCCCTACTAATAAGCAATAATCATAATTATAATAATAAAAATTTATGCCATTCTTGTAAGGAGTTGAATGTGTTTTGTACATCAGCTCATTAGTGGCATTATTAAACCTGGTAACGTCACTGTGAGGAAGGATGCCACAGCTTCTCATCGCCACCAGCTAGGAGGGGAATAGGTACAGGTGCTTATAGTTAACACCAGATTCTCATTCCTCTGACGAGGTTAACAGGTGTTCTCCACAAATGACACATTACCTCCCTGAATCAATCCTAGCTCTAAGGATAGAAACACAACAGCCTTTTTCATGCCAGCACTGGTCACATAATTTCATACATATACACATACAAGTTAAATCCAATCTGTACTAAAATCACTTGAAATAATAACTTTCTGATACAAACACCATAAAATTAACATCTAGCTATAGAAAGAAAAATCATCAGACCATGAAAAATCCCACCCAGTAAGAGTTAATTCTGCTACATGCTGAAACCATAAACCTTACTTACTGGACTACTTCATAAACCAGTCATTTGTGAACAATTACTTTAAACCATCATGCCATTCACTATCCTGAAAACTAGGCTAATGGAATGCTATATCTCCCCAAAGTCTGCTCATTGTAAACAGTCCATCCCTCCTTGCTGACTCCAAAAGCTGTATAAACATACTGCAACTAAATCCACCATAGCTCATAGAAATCCTTTCTTTAAGTAATCTACAAAATGCCTATCTAATACAAATACAAGAAAGAGAAGTTCTAAGACAACATTTTGTATTTACAGTATTCTGAACAGTGCTTAAACCTGCACTGGTTATATAAAAGGCACTCTCTCCCCCATGCCACCCCCACCTCCAGGCTGACGGCATGCTTAGTTCTCTCATTTACACCACACTGCAATAACATAAAGAACGGTTTACTATTAATCCAGGTTTTACTACAAAGCAACCCGTTATTTCTCTGTCAAACACTGGCAAGAGTGCCAAGTGTCTGTCATCCAATTCAGGGGATTAAGTCTTCTTTTATAGTCTGATACTTGTACCAATTTATAAAAATACAGATATAGTTTCTTCAAGTTGGTCACAGTCTATATTTTGGCTTGGATTCAGGCAGCAGAGGTTGACTATGACAGCTGGCAGGAAACTGAGGGGAGAATACATCCTCCCCCTTTCAGTCACCACGTCTCAGTTGCCATAGTGATTAATCCTTAATCAAATGCTGTCTTTGTACAATTCTTTTCAGAAAACTTTAAGTAAACTTAAGTTGAAAACATGCAGTTGATTTAAAAAATGAGGTACCATATCACACACAGGTATAGCTAAGTTTTATGACATACTTCCATATAAAGAATAAATTAACTCTAATGAAGTTCCTTCCAATGCTTAAAACATTTCTTTTAGGTCTAAGCTTAAACCTAAATCACATAGGTTTTCCCCCTTGTTATTAGACATCTTGTCTTTTAAAATAAGCTGTCTTCAGAAATGGTTCTAAAATATCCAAGTACAATTGAAGGCAAAGCACGTTCTTATTTTATATAGTTTATATTGCTAAATTAAAAAGGTATAATTAGAAATTTATTTTAGGAGAGATAGGTTTTAATTCAAGACATTTATCAAATATGTTCAAATAAGTAGAAATTATTTTATAAAAGTATAAACTGTAAGAAACCAAAGGAAATATGGAAAAGATAGTATATTTTAGAACTTTTCTTAATATATGGGTGAATTCCATTTGCTTCATAACTTTTGTCATTCTGGTTACCAATAATTACACCAAGGGACTGAGAAACTCTGAAAGACCATAGTATGTTATCTATAATTGCAGTGTACATTACTTCTCTTTTGTAAGTTTTCCATTTAGTATATTCCTTTGCAATTTAGTTAAAGGCTCTTACTTAGACTCAATTACAGTATTCCGTGGAAAGTGAAATACTTGCATATTGTGGCCACTGTTAATCTTGTGTTGCCTTCGTACAAATAAATAGAACTTGTTTTGTTTTCTTAGGAATTGAGGCAACACATCTGCATCTGGCTGCAGTCACACAGACACACACAGAGACCACACACAGGCATACACACACACAAACACACAAAATCTTTTCAAACACAAAGGTCTCTAATAAAACTTTGGTGACAGACATGAAGTACTCAAAAGAATTCTCAGTAATCAGAAAGATTCTGGATGTGAGCCCCAGATGAAAGCTACTGTACTGTAGCTGGGAGGTCTAGGGGATTTTTGGAGATTTCTGAAGAAGAGGGTTGCCGATATTTCTAACACTATGGCTGAGTCTTTCTGCCTTCATCTTGCTCCATTTACCTTCACCTTAGTTTATTCTTTTCTTCCCATAATGGTTTAAAAGTTTTCCCCAAACTGAAAAACCACTATTGCCAGCCACCACCACAGGGAGAGCTGCAAAACCTCTCAGTGAGTGACATATATATCTCTAACCAAAGATGATGGTGTGGTTCAATGATTTACTCATTAAAGGTGTTGAAATAAATACTATCAACCAGATATGATGAAGTCAGTGATTGTGATCCTTTTTTTCCTTAGAAATTCTGTGAATGGCTTTGACATGTCATCAATATCTCATTTACGTAAAATAATATTTTTTAATTTTAAAAGTCTTCAGAAATGCTTGATTTAACCATCTTTACAAATAGTTTTAGTAAAAAGAAACACAACATTACCATCATTCCATCTCACTGATATTATTAAAGTAGTTCCTAGTTTCCAGAAGAATTATAATGAGGAGAACCCACAGTAATATGTATAGAGATGCAAAAGGACTAGTTTGATGGCAGAGTGCTCTCTCACTCATTTGAATGTCTGTCAGCAGCTATGGAGATATCATGAATTAGAAGTAGTCACAAACTAATGAATCTAAACAGAAAATACATCTATCAGCTATAAGGAGAAAAGTTACTAATAACTTCTATTCTAATATAGAATATCCTAAAATAAAATTAATATAAAGTATAAAGTACTGAGTGACTTTTGTTTTCATAAACAAAAACAATAGTCACATATAAAAATTTGAAAAATAATCTACCATAAACATTCTTGTTTGTTTTTAAGGAAATTCAAAGCCCCAGATGGACTAGTACCACCCAATCTTTTACTTATAGTTAAATATAGCTGCATACAACTGTTTATAGATTATTTGTTCTTGTTGATCCTCACCCTCCAGGGGAGTTAGAGACCTGACATCAGTCTTATCCATTGGTTGTAATAACAATACTTATTATTCATTGACTGCTTACTTTGTGTCAGGTACTGTTCAGAGCATTTTATAGGTATTACCTCATTTAGTCTTCACAACAACCATCTGAGGTAAGAAGTATAATTAAAATTATTACTTATAATTACTTTTAAGCACAGGGAAACTGAGGCACAGAGAAGATAAGTAACTTGTTCATGGTCACAGAGGAAGTATCAGGTAGAGCTACAATTCAAACTGACAGCCCGAAAAGACTCCATGCCATAGGCTAGTTATAACAATCAAAAATTCCTTCTGCCTCTAGAATATTAGAGTTCAACAAACTGAAGATGAGTCTCATTATATGAGTTCTTTTATTTATTTATTTCTAGTTAAACTAAAAGGAGGAAAGCATGAGGTATGTCTCAGGGGTCGCAGTTTTATGTCAAAAATATAGGTTTAATTTTTGATGTTGGTGAAAAACTAAGAACAACAAAAATATGTATGATCACTATTTTGAAAACTCATTTTTAAAAAAAATTTATTTATTTTTGGCTGCGTTGGGTCTTCGTTGCTACGTCCAGGCTTTCTCTGGTTACAGTGAGCTGGGTTGTGGGGGCTACTCTCCGTTGCAGTGAGCAGGCTTTCTCTGGTTGCCGTGCGTGGGCTTCTCATTGCGGTGGCTTCTCTTGTTGAGGAGCATGGGCTCTGGGCACGCAGGCTTCAGTAGTTGTGGCACGAGGGCTCTAGAGCACAGGCTCAGTAGTTGTGGCACACGGGCTTAGTTGCTCCGTGGCATGTGGGATCTTCCTGGACCAGGGCGCGAATGCATACCCCCTGCATTGGAAGGTGGATTCTTAACCACTGTGCCACCAGGGAAGCGCTGAAAACTCTGATTTTCATATACCAAGACTTTTCTTTTTATTTATTTAACTTTTTATTGGAGTATAGTTGACTCATAATGCTGTGTCAGTTTTAGGTGTACAGCAAACTGTACAAAATCAGTTATACATATACATATATTTATTCTTTTTTAGATTCTTATCCCATATAGGTCATTACAGAGTATTGAGTAGAGTCCCCTGTGCTATACAGTAGGTCCTTATTAGCTATCTATTTTATATATAGTAGTGTGTATCCAAGACCTTTCTTTTTTGATGGTAAGTTTATAATACCATTCCCAAGTGATTGTTGTTTATAGGTAATACATTTCAGCTTTCAAGATGCTAAAGTACAACTATATTATTAACCTGATGTATTAAATGATATAGGTCCAATCTGAGGGATTGAATCTTATTCTGTCAGAATTTTATTGTATCAAGTATTGATTTAAAGAAGTTAGCCCCTGAAATAAATGTTTATATGGACTGTTCTATAATGCCTGCTAGCATTGGTGGCATGGTACTGGACTTCTTGCTTAATGGCTTTAAAACTTCCCTGAGTATTTTATACCCACCGTGATTTAGTCATTAAACACCAGATTTCTTCATATTCCCTGAAAAAAATCTACTAAATTGGTCTATGTGTGACTGGGGAGATATATGGCCTCAAAGGACATATCAGAAATTCCAGGGGCTGGGTATTCCAATTTGTTTCCTGGTAAGAAATGCCCCTCACTCTGAAAATCACTGTGAAAAGACAAAGTTTCTGATGAGACTGTGCTGTTCATCTCAAGAATGCTGGGGCTGAAAAAGGTTGAAAACTACTGGTATTGCTAATGTAAGGATAAAGGAAATCCCTTCGCACCCCCCTCCCCAACTAAAGGCAAAGTATATTTCCAGCATTTTCATTTTTATAGTTTTCCTTACGAAGTTTCCAAAGGTACTTTTTATTGCTTCTATATCTAGGGGTTGCTTCTTGGGTCCATTTTGGGAGGTATTACATGGCTGTAAATTTCTTCTCTGAGAAATATTTAAATAAGCTAGTGACCAATATCCAGTTAAATTATTGCATTAACATCTACTACACAGTTTGCCAAATTTTCTGACCTTTCACATTAAAATTTGTTTGGAAAAGAGCATGGTTTAAAAAAAAGGCACGGTTTAAAAGAAAGAAAAACCTAATAAAAAATTAGCTGTCTGTTTAAAAGATTCTGATATGCTCTTCATTTTAATATAGTAAATTTCTGGCAAACCCAGCACATTTCTGCCTACCTTTTTCATATAGCTCCCACAAGGTAGTCAAGCTGTAGAAATGCTATCTACAGCATTGGCTGAGATATGGTATGCTCAGAGCAAATGAGAATATTAAAAAGTGGCATACTTGGGTCATGAAAGTGCTTTCATGAGTTGCATTTTGGAATTGGGCATTTGGATTACACTGAAAAATGCTAAAAGCACAGCCTTTCAAAGCTCAATATTACATTTACTCTAAGGATATTATAAGACAACTGACAGTTAACTAGATCATTCAGTGGTCCCCATTTAAAATGCCACCTGACAAATTTCTTTCAAATTAAACGCTAGGAAAAGCTTTGCTCCTCCTTAGAAGAGCTGTTTTTTTGTTTTTTGTTTTTCTTTTTTCTTAAGGACAATCATTTAGCTCAGTGTTTCTCAGCAGGGTGTTATGGCATTTTGGGCAGAACAATTCTTGGCATGTGGGATGCTCCCCCCACCCGCCAGGACAGCCATTTAGTATCCCTGGCCTCCAGACATTAATGCCAGTCAGGCACTTAGTCATTGTGACCACCCAAACTGCCCAACATTTCCAAATGTACTAGTTGAGAAAACACTAAATACATTGTTCACTTCCTTTGTTTTGTCTACCAGGAAACTCAATCAAATTTGTCATTAAAAAAATATATCTGGGAAAGTATAGCATATCCTATATACCTGCATTCGAACTTTCTCCCTGTCTTGTACTTCCGTATTAATTTATATTTTCCTTGGTCATGAACTTAATTTTGTATTCTGATTTTATTAAGACAATCCAAAATCTTTGTCAAACCAGATGAGGTATAAATAAATGAAGATAGCTTTGATCTTGGGTGGCCTAGCCCTGCAGCGGCTTGAAGTGGCGGTCAGTGACTGAGGTTGGGTCGCGCCGGTGAGAGCACCAAATCCTAGCCACTAAGACCAATGGTCAGTGACAAGGCCCTGGCTGTACGGCTCTGCAGAGAAAGAATTCCCACAAAGACGGAAAGTAGCCAAACAAGTAAAGTATTCATTAGGCGAGAAAAAGAGTATGTGTGGATAGACACATGGGTGGGCTCAGAGAAAGAGCAGCACCCTCGTGGCAGTTTGAATCACTTTTATGGGGCATTTCTTCGGGTTTCCTTTGGCCAGTCATTTTGACTTGCCTGGTTCAAAGCCCATATTTGGTATAGCTCAGGATTTTTCCATGTGTGCACATGCATCTCTTAGCCAAGATGAATTCTACGGAAGAGGCCTTTGGGTAGGTTTGGACACTTGGCATCACTCCCCTTTTGACCTCCAAGGAGCCTTTCTGCTCATGTGTAGTCTGGGAGGTCTTCTGACTTCAAGAATGAGGAATAAGTGGTCTCTTACCTTCCCTCTGGGCAGGGTCCAGCCTCCTCTCTCAATTGTCCTGTTACTCCCATCTCAGAGTACCAGTCCACAAAGAACGAACACAAACCGTTTGCCCTGGGGGCCCATCTATCTCCTGTCTCAGCTTGACAGGTCAGATAGCATCCCGCACCCCCCCTCATTCCCAAAAGTAGCACTAACTTGAACCAGTGTCATTGTTATATACAATACCAATTTTTCACTTCTACACATAAAATGGTAGAAAAACTACTCCTCAGACACCTAGCTCTAAGGAATTAAGAAACAATAATAAGCCAAAGAGAAGAAAATATTTTTTAAAACTTTTGACCAAAGTGTGTAAAAAAAAATATATCACTTTTATAGAAGCCTTATTTCTATATAACAGCAAATTTAAATAAGAGCCCATAGGAAGTATTTATTACATTTAACATTATAAAAATCCTTTTGTTAAAAATATAAATTCTATATGAAGTTAGTTTTTCTGTGTATCTTCATTTTAGATGAAAAATTATGGAGGTAAATCTAATGATACATTTTTCTTTTTCCATATGAGAAGTATTTTTGGTTCTGATTTAAGTGATTCCCTCAGATTCCTCATTTTTGGCAGACTTTCACTGAGGGAAACTATTAAGCAACTCAACATTATCAGGCATTTAGATATAGATTTGTCTTTTAATATAAAACATCTTTAGTGGATATAGTGTCTCAAATTGTATTGTTTTTTACACTTATTTGTAAGTCATTTATAGTCTTGTTGGTACTTTTGAGGGAGTACTTACAGAAGATCCTACTGAGGAACTTCAGTGAGAATGAGGTAAAAACTAGAGATACATTATCCTATGTTCTACTTACCTTAGAAGTACAAACAGCTATGTTAGCAGGAAGCTGGGAAAACTGCTTCAATTCAAATACATCACGTGCTGCCCATCGGCTCATGTGATTTTCAGCTTTGCTTGATCCAATCACATTCTGGTTTGAGTGAATGTAAGCCACTTCCTGAACACCACCTAAGAGGTAATTGATATTTATTAAGTGATGTCTCATGATGAAGCAATATGGTTCAAGGTATACTTTAAAAATTATCAGCAACACATTAAAAACAAGTTAAGCTTATTTTATTTTTAATCCTCAAGAAAATCATTGTTTGTATGTCAATATCACAATATTTTTTTAAAACAACTGAAAAGAGAAAGAGTTCAAATATATTGGTCTAGGTTAACTTAGAAATGACTTTTCCCTCTCATCAATATAAGAACTTCTGAATCAGGTAACAGTTTTTAGATTTAAGCCTGAAATGAGGGTTTTGGCTAAGAGGAAAGTCATAGTGGAAGGTTGTCTCTATGAATTTGTTGTTTCTGTTGATGTAAAAAAAAAAGTTTACAAATTTAAAAGCAGTGCTAACCTCACCTGTTCCTTTAAACATGTATTTGATTACAGTGACAAAGTAGGAGCATGGGGTTTATGACCAGGGAGTTTCATTTGGTTGGCTTTGTTCAGTTTTACTGTTTGTATACTGTCTTTTTTGTACATATGCCCAGAGTTGGAGGTTTTTAGGAAATGAAAAAAATTAACTTACACCATTTATCTGAAAGAAGTTTAAAAAATGACTACATTTTTTTAATTGCTTTGCTTCTGGGCACCTATAATTTACTTTTAAATTGCGGTCATAAAAAAGAAGGCTCAAATTGAGATCTATAAGAGCTCCCTCAAACAGCTCTAGCAATGAACCTCAATTATGTCCTTCAACACGTGTGCTGTTTTAGTCCTAAACCTTTCTCAACCAGAATTGCCAATCATGAGAAAACAAGATGTTGTTAAATAAGATGAGTAAAAGAGTAACCAAGATAATATTCACCTTAAACTTCAAAATATCAGTAGTAAGTATACCAACAGTTTAAAACCTTCAAAAGGATTCTGGTAGAAAATTTACTCAGATTTTTCTTAATTTTGATGACACATTTTATGCATTATTCAAAATAGAACGAGTTCCACACAAACTATTGACATCTTTTACACAGTAAAAAACAAAAACAAAAGACAAAACTTAGCTGCTCTTTTAAAAGTTTATGCAGTAATTCCTCAAACCTAAAATCTAATTGTAGCACAGAAACCAAAGGACAGTCCAGTACCGGTATCCCTTAGTTCTTGAAAGTTTGCTTTACACCACTTACCTTTTCCAAAAGACCTACGTTAGTACCTGTTTTCACTCTAACAGAAAGAAATCCAAAGAGAATTTTCGCTTTTGTAAAAAAGGGCGAAAAGTGAAAAGTGTTGCAGTGTTTGCTTTGCAGCAAGCCCTTACAGAGGCAGTACACAGCCCAGCAGCAAGTGTGGCACCACCAAGATCCTTCCCCAGGAATGACACTCGGCATCTCAGCATCAAGCCATCATAGCTTTGGACTGTGTCTGTGAGCATCTGTGCTTTATCTGGATTTATTTTGTGCAACCATTAACAAGATGTGTCCTAAGGTAATTGCTTCTTTGCTTTACACCATTTCAGCTTACAAAGTTACATAGGAAGGCTCTACTTTCGGAGAGCAGGGTAAACCTGCACTTAATTACAAGGGTATCAAAATATATATCATAATGAACTTTTAAATGACACTACTAATAACCACAAAAGAAAGCTTATCAAAATATAAGCTTGCTTACATATCAGATTCTTTCATGTAGTTTTTTTGGGAATGAGTGAGATACTTTTGAAAGCAATGCTAACTCTTAAAAACTACTAATCAGATTCTCAGCAGATGGTGGTAAGGGGAAGCAGTTTTTCAATCTCTCTGAATCCCCACATGAGAACATGGGAACAACTAGACTACAAAACCAAAAGCAAAGGACAACACTTACAACAAAATTAGATGACAAGATACTCCCATTAGCCCTAAAATACAAGAGGGTGGGTATAACCCACTAATAGCTACACACTCTGCATGGCATCAGGGTCTGTGTGAAGGAAGAAAGAAGTGACAGGGTGGCATCTGATGGATCGGAGAACAGGAGACCCTAGCACAGTGGGTTACTTGGAGATCAGCAGCTGGATCTGGGAAGGTTCTGCATTCTCTAAAGCTGAGTACAGAATACATGGGGCTTGTGGTAAGAAGGCCTAAGGGGCTGGGGCAAGCTAGCCCTAAGGAACTCCCCAAACTAACCGCCCAGGGCTCCCAGGCCAGGGCCATACAATGAGGAAAAACTGCTGGGATGGAGTCAAAATGAGCAGAATAGGAAGAACAAGGATGAGGGCAAGAGATGGTCTAGAGCAAAGCAGGGGAAACAGAAACAGGAAATCCTATCACAGTTTTGAACACTATAGAAAAATAACAAATATGAATCTCTGTGAAATTAGAAAAGAGTTTTTAAACTCTACCTCATTTAAAAAAATTCAGGGAAAATAATTTCTATAAAAATGAGCAAGAGGGTCAAATCTCATAAAAATTATAAGAGAAAAGAGAATAAGCAGCAGAATAATATCCCTACAATGAAAATATGCCAGAAAGATATGCTTACAAAACAACAAAATTGTAACTGATTTCAAAATTAGGTAAAACACCTTAATAAAATGATAAAATATAGGAACCAACAATATAAATCAGAATTTGAATAACTCAGAAATGAGTGGCAGAACTCAGAAAGACACAGAAATTTAAAAAAAAATTCAGAAATGGAGACTAAATTAGAAGGAACATAAGAGAGAATAAACACAATAGATACTGATTTAAGAGAAACAGAAGGACATCTTTAAAAAGCAAAAAGAAATGAAAAATAAATAAAATAGGATTTGGGTGAATGTGACAAATACTGAAGACAGGCAAAGAAGACCGAACATTTGAATAACAGAAATTCCTGAAGAGGAAAGTCAAAGTAAAGGAATAGAACAAGTAACTAAAAATACTAGTACAAATAAGCTTTCCTTAAATAAAAACTGAGTTGAAACTACACTATGAGAATATTGATCCAGACTACTATGGACTGAATATTTATGTCCCCTCAAAATTCATATGTTGAAGCCCTAATCCCCAATGTGATGGTGTTTGGAGGTTAGGCCTTTGGGAGATAATTAGGTCATGAGGGTGGAGCCCTAATGAATGGGATTAGTGCCCTTATAATAAAAGACATGAGAGAGATGATTTCTCTCTTGACCATGTAAAGACAGCAAGAAGGCAGTGATCTGTAAAACAGGAAGAGGGCCCTAATCAAGAACCATTCCTGATCTTAGACTTCCAGCCTCCCAAACTATGAGAAATAAATGTTGTTTAAGACACCCAGTCTATGGTAACTTGTTACTGCAGCCTGAGCTAAGACAAACACCAAAATATAATCTAGTAAAATTACTAGAAAATAAGGAAAAGAAAAAACACACTTTGGGCATCTAAGAAAAAAAAAAGAACACATAGTACAATACTTCATGCCAGAAGAAAATGAAGCTACATATTTAAAATACTTAAAGTGTAAGCCAAGAATTTTATATCCAGAAAAAATGACTTTTAAGTATAAAGGGCACAAATTGCTATCAACAAGAATCTCAGGGAATATTACTCTAATGAGTACTTCTTGGGATCTACCAGAAATAAGGGATCTACTAGAAAATAAGCTTCAGACAACCAAAATGACTAGAGAGACATTGACATAAAAGACATTGACTAATGAGAAGCATTAAATTTATAGTTACCTGCAAACCAAGAATAAATGAAGTCTAAGAGGAGAGAGTATAATGCAATATTCATGTGTGTTGAGAATGAAGACATAATATATCCATTTTAAAAATGGGCAGAAATGGGAGAGTATATACAAAAAAAACCACCCCCCAAAACCTTAATGTTTCTAGGAATTATAATAATATTTTTCCAATTCTACTTTTGTGTAACATGGGTAAAACATGAGTAATTATGGAACATTATAATTAAATCATTCCCAATATGTCAAAGAACCAGTATTATCAGCACAGAAGAAGTGGTATGTAAATATGATAGAGAAGAGATTAAGTAAAAGCTCTATACCCCCAAAGTAAGTACAAATATGGAAGTATCAATATGAATTCATGAAATATTTTATCATCATAAAAATACATGTACATAAATACATATATAAACTCACATATACCTATATATACACACACACATACATATACACATACATAACACAAGCAATTTATCCACTGAAAAGGCCCAAGCGAGTAGTAGCAATGATCATTCCTAACACTAGACCGTGGTCTTGAAACACACTTTCTCACTAAAAGAAACCAAGATTTCTTAGAGAAATGACTGATTTTAGGTCTGAGGCAAAAAATGCACGATGGAACATCCTGTAATACCTGATAGGTATCAAAGATGATTAGCATCATGTTAAAGATCTCAGGAATCAAAATGCTCATGTTTAAAGGCTCCCACTGTCCAAAGATGGGAAAATTGAGCCTCAATAATGATATTAATTGAAATGGATTTGGACTCATTAAATGTGTTTGAATCAATTAATTCATATGATTTTAAGAAAAGAAATCTAAGGATGATAGGAAATCAATTTATTATACTAAAAGCTGTTAAAGAAATTATTTTTCCTGCCTTCTCTATATGAACTGTACCACTGGGTAAGTAACAGTAGATGAGGGGAAGTATCTCCTTACAGAAGCCTCCTAACTAACAAATGAAAAAGAAATGAGAGAAGTAGAAAATGTCATTTTGCTACTCTGAATGAATAAATAATTCTAGGCATTAAGCACCAATGGCTGCTAAGATCAAAGAGAGAAACCAGCATACATTCTGTCAAACACTAACTTTTGTTTTGTCAAAGAGATTGAACCTGAGTTTGATATAGTGTCAGATGCCAACTGCTCATTTTCAGGAAATACAGAGGGTGGAGAAATATGTTCAACTGCACCAATCCGCAATATGCAAGTTGCAGAAAACTGGCCTGGTTTCTTCAGCAGAGAAATCATATAAATTGTAAATAAACAAAAGGGATGGAGGAGGAATCCTATACATTAAGCTATATAAAAATTATTTAATGAGGGCTTTCCTGGTGGCGCAGTGGTTGAGAGTCTGCCTGCCGATGTAGGGGACACGGGTTCGTGCCCCCGGTCCGGGAAGATCCCACATGCCATGGAGCAGCTAGGCTAGGCCCGTGAGCCATGGCCGCTGAGCCTGCACGTCCGGAGCCTGTGCTCCGCAACGGGAGAGGCCACAACAGTGAGAGGCCTGCATACAGCATAAAAAAAAAAAAAAAAAAAAAAAAAAAAAATTATTTAATGAGACTAAACTATAATGTCTAGGGATACACATTTGTATAAAATGTATATACATTTAATAAAGCCATAAAAATGCAAAAAAGTTAGAATAATTAGTGTATGGGGAAGGTTGTGATTCATATGCGCCACATGGAAGGGGTCCTGGTCTAGATGACAAAGTTCTCTATCTTGACCTAGGTAGTCTTCCCCTTTATCCTGCCACCACCCACTTCTTCATTTGTGTCTCAATGTGGCATCTTAATTGTAGAGCTAATTCAAGTTAATTCAAGAATCTCTTGAGGAACTATGTGATTGCATGAAACAAATATACAAAGAAAAGTTTTCAGAATATATCCGCAGTTACCTAAAAATTTATCCATTGATTCATACATCTGATCTTGATTGACAATGTTCTTACTTGGAAATTTCATTGGTTTTCTTGGTATAAAAGTGCTATTTTTCTCATGGCTAGGTAATTTTGAAGAAAAACTGATTCTATCTTTTCTAGTTTTTGGTCTATGGTTCTGTTTAGAGACACTGATGTGGCTAACAGATATATCATCATCTGAGGATGTAAAATCATCAATAGCCTGAGAGGTACAGTCTTCATCTGTTGCACACAGTTGGTTTGTTTTTTTCATTGTTTTTGGAAAAGTGTAAAGTTCCCTTTTATTTTCCTCTTTTCTCTTAAACCTCAGAGAACTAGTAGCTCTTTTCTTTCTTACTCTTGACTTGGAGGAAATTTCAATGTCATCAGATTCGTCACTAATATCACTACTGCCTTTTCTTTTTGTATTAGATTTTAGGGTCTTGTTCTCAGGATTTAATTGTTTTGAAATTAGTCCATTTCCTCTGACATTGGTCTTTCTATTATCACCATTATTTCTTATATTTACAGGGTTTTCTGTTTCAGAATCTTCAGATCCATCCACAGGTGGCTTAAACCTTACACTCTTCTTGAGGAATCTTTGAGTTGTATACTGTGTGGGAAAGATGATATCACTATCTTCTGATTCTGTGACATTCTGTGAAATGCAATGGTGGCCAACTGTATTTTTAAAATTTTTCTCATCATCAGACTCAGAAGAAATATTCTGTTCTAAAATCTCAGTTTTATCAAAAATATATTTTCCCTTTGGATTTAGGATGTTAGTGAATTTCTGATGCTTTGAAGTACCAAGAGAGTCTTGACTTTTCCGACAACCAACATCTTTGGCTTCTGTTGAAAGGCATGTGGGCTGTCCATCAGAACTTTCATCGTCAGAGGCAATATTTCCATCACTATCCTCAACTGCTTCACATTTTGTCTCAAACAATTTAGAGAAACCACACTGGAGTAAGGTAAGCTGTCCAGGAGAACCTGAAGCTTTACTTGAATCAGATGCTTTGTTTTTAGCAGTCTTTATTTTTGAGTTTCCTACTGATTCATCTTCACTAAAATCACTGCAGAGATCACATGCTTCTTTTGCTAGTGGTTCTGCAGGCTGTTCTGGACCTTTGTGTTCTTGACAGTCAGGCTCCCTAGCCTATAGAAGAAGCAATGGTGGAAACATTAGAAAACGTCAAAATAAGGATATCAAATCTATCACACTGGAGGGGAATGGAATTTGGGCAGATAATTTACGGACAAGTATATTACTTGGTATTTTCTAAAAGTAAAACATTTATTGATAGTAAACAAACATAAAGGATTTAATATTACAGTCTGGTAGACTCTTCTTCTTCTTCTTCTTCTTTTTTTTTTTGTGGTACGCAGGCCTCTCACTGTTGTGGCCTGTCCCACTGTGGAGCACAGGCTCCGGATGCACAGGCTCAGTGGCCATGGCTCACGGGCCCAGCCGCTCCACGGCATGTGGGATCTTCCCGGACCAGGGCACGAACCCATGTCCCCTGCATCGGCAGGCGGACTCTCAACCACTGCACCACCAGGGAAGCCCTGGTATACTCTTTTAAAGTTGAATAACTTTCCAAATAAATAAAAGTTAAAACTAGAATATCAAATGATCAAATTATTTATAAGGAAAACAGAGCAGAGCTGTTAGCTTCTAAAATGCAGAGACTGATTCTGGCCTCAAAGTGAAAAACACACAACTTATTGCTTATGACAGTCCAGCAGATACTTTCAATCATGCATTAAAAACAAAACAAATTTGTAGGAGCTAAAGAATTCCCAATTGGAAAATGTTTCTAATTGATTAAAAATAGATCGGATAGGATCTTGACCACCATAAATAAAGAAAATATTGAAGCTATTTTGAAGTAAAATTTGCTACAAATTTAAATCCAATATTTACTTTTTTCACATTAATTAGAGCTAAATAAATTCTCAGTTTCTGAAAACTGAGGCTTCATTAGTAAAAGATTTTGGGAAAGTATTATCTGGTAATACTTCTGCCAACATTTAATACTCATGTATTTCTATAAATTTAGAAAAATATTCACCCCATATTTGGTTATATAAATTTATAGGAGTGTTATAAATTTATAGTTATCATTGCATATAGTTATCATACAGTTATATGATATACATATATATATGTTATATCATAATATATAGTTATCATATAGCCCATTATATCTTTGGGCTAGTACAAATTTAGAGTTAAATCCCTTAAAAAAATAGCAACAATTAAAAAAAATCTTCTACATATATTCTTTACTTTTAAAAAGACTTTATCATGACAATATAGATTCTGTAGTATGTGAGATGACAAACTACCACAAGACAAAGGACTCAAATAAAATATCTGCTTGAGTCAGACAATGAGTTTGGTGTTTGAATTTAATAATTTAAAATATACATTAATAATTATTTTTCCATTTAATTTGTTGTTTAGTTAAAAAAAATTATTTAGGTTGGATTGGTTACCTATACAGTGCATTTAATTTTGGATTTACAGTTTGGCATAGTTAAAATTCCAGTTTGGATGTAAATACCTGGTGACTGCTCCTGAATTTTTTTTTATGATATGATATGAAATATTAGCCTAAATTATTAATTTTACTGACAGTCCTCTAACTTTGTGTCCTTGACTTTTTTAAAAAAACATTTTCTTTGCACATTGAAAAATGAAGGAAAAGGAAAAGAAACTTAAAATCTTCACATACATGTTTCCCAGGAGTTCTAGGCTATAGATTCAAAGATTCCTTACTGTTTCTAGTTTGTGTAGTGGAGGTTCCTCTTTCAACCATGTTGTAGCTGTCATGATCCCTGCTTCCACTTGGCCTTCTCTCTATAAAGAATGCAAATAACTGTGTAAAATATAGGGTAGAAATAACCAGATAAACCACAGCAATGGCATGCTAAAACTTAGAGTTAAGAAAATTGAGTACAGGGAATTCCCTGGCAGTCCAGTGGTTAGGACTCTGTGATTTCACTGCCATGGGCCTGGGTTCGATCCCTGGTCAGGGAACTAAGATTCCGCAAGATGCGTGGTATGGCCAAAAAAAAAAAAAAAAAAAAAATTGAGTACAGCCTGCTCTAACTCTCCTAATGCTATTTTTCAATTTGCTAATTAAGGAATTCATATATATTTTAAAATGCTCATAATTCTTAGGGAGTACAGAGGCACAGTGGAAGCCTGCTGGGCTCATAAAAAACTCTTACTTCTTATCATAAGCTTACTTTTTCTGACAGAAAACTAATAACATTTTTCAGCAAACTCCACTAAAAGCCCTAGTAGGGAAGGAGAGTGAAAAAATGTTAAAAATTTACCCAGTAGTGATAGCCATAATAACTATGTCAATATGATAACTATATAACTATTGTATATATGTAATTATTATATAATATTGCAATAACTGTAAGGACATATTATCAACATTTTAAATACCACAGATAATGTTGGGTATTGGGAACTCGATATTCTAGCTTATAGTTCTAGTGTGTTTATAGTTCATATTCATTAAAATATGTTTATTGATTCCTTCAGTGTAGTAGACATCAAAATGAAAATATTCACTAATATGAAACTAAAAAAATCTTAATTAGATAATATGCTTGCTACATCTTTTAGGAAAGTATGCCTTTATAGCTTTTGGTATATCATTTAGCATAGATATTTAATGGCCTAGATTCTAGAATATTAAATTCTTCTTCAAAAGGAAATAAATTTATTTCTCTTTTCAAGGCTTTATTTGTTGATAGAACAAGGGGAAATAATACTATCATCACCAGAGTCACAAATATCTAACTTACGAATACACCAATATTCATAATATAGAAATGGCATGGTTCCAGTTACCTGGTATCCAGGGCAACAAGTGAGAATCACCCCTAAAGAACTTGAAACAATGATAAAGAGTTCCTGAATTGCCATGAGATCTTTTCTTCCAGTGCCTAGAGGCTATTACTGTAAGGGAATGGGAAGCCTCTGTCCTGAGAACTCCCTTTTATCTCTTCAACAGAAGCCAAATGGCTACAACAGATGCAACTGGCAGCAACAGAAATCTACAAGCTGTCAGAACCCCTTTGTGATAGGTAAATGGCAACTCCAGTCTTCTGTTGACTTGGAGTCATCCTTAACTCCTGTTTCTCATACCCTATCAGATGATCCATCAGCAAATCCTGTCAGTGCTTCAGGGCATCCACCACTACCCTCTGGCCCAAACCACCATCTCTTGGCTGGATTGTTGCAGTATCCTCCTACCTGGCTTCTTGCTTCTGCTCTTGTACTTCTATAGTACAATTCTTAACATTTAGAATAGACAGTATAGATCAGACTATGTCATTCTGCTGTTCAGAACTCTAATTGCTTTTGTTCTCACTCAAGTCAAAGCCAAAGTTCTTGCAGGATCTGGTTTCCTGTCATTTCTCTGGCCCCATCTTTTGCTCTTTTGATTACTCCACTCCAGCCACTTTGGCTTCCTTGCCATTTTGAAATCATGCAGGGCCTTTGTTTGCATTTGTTCCTCTGTCTAAAACACCTCTTCCTTTCTTGTCTCTCCAAAGAATCAAATGCAATCTCACAGTGCATCCTTCCTTGGCTACTCCATCTAAAATTTTAATGCTCTTTCCTTGACAGTCTCCCTATTTCCCTTCCTTGCTCTATTTTATTTTTGAGATATAATTTACATATAATACTGTGTATGTTTAAGGTCTATGAGGTGTTTATTTGATATATTTATATACTGTAATATGATTATAATCATAGCTTTAGTTAACACCTCTAATATGGCATATAATTATCAATTCTTTTATGTGGTGAGAACATTTAAGTCCTTTAGCAGTTTGGAGGTATATAATAATAGTATTATTGACAATACTCACCATGCTGTGTAGTAGATCTCTAGAACTTATTCATCTACTTGCTCTATTTTTATCCTTAGAATCTATCATCATAATATACTAACTTCAGTTATATTTCTCTTCATTATTTGTTTCCCCCAAATAGAATGTAAAATTGTATAGGCAGGGCTTTTTGTCTATTTTATTCATTTCTGTATGCCTAGCCCTATGATGTATAGTATTGGACATTTAATATATACTCAATACACATTTGTGAAATTAGCTCTCAATATCTATCTCTAAAGGGAAACCATTAAAAGAAAGTCAATGCAAAATAGAACTAAAATGCCCAGAAATCATCAGATTAAAAGTGTTCTATATATTCAAATTTCTACATCTTAAAACATTCTGAAAGGGATTTTTCTACAACCTTTAAAAATTAAAAATGTATCATAGGAAGTAAAATACTTCTTTTATTTTATAATATATGTTTCCATTATGCAGGGCTTGGACTAATAATATTTTAAAGCATCATTCAGCCAAAAGCACAGCATGAATCTACTAAATTCTGATTGATAACAAATGAGCAATTTTAATTCAAAATTTAATTTAATAATTGAGTGGCAATGATGTGCCTAGCAAGCAGTTAAGCATATTTTACCATAAACAAAATATAAGGTATGGAGGGTCCTGTCATTAATAAACAATCCTGGAGGAGAAACAACATATATTTAGGACAACCAGAGAATAAGAGAACTTTCCGTTTAATAACTTGTCATATGGAATGCCTTACCTAACACTTTTTTAACAGAGGAATAGGTGGCTATTCTGATAAAAAAGAGCACAAAACTATTTGATACATAGTAGAAAACAGGATAAGTAATATAATACTAATATATTTTACAGATAATGATTTCAAATTAGAAACCATGAATATACTCTAGTATGTTGGGTAGTACTACCCAACGTTGGAGGTAGGATCTGAGGGGGTCCTGGAGGACAAACAAGGCTATTTACTGATTAGAGAAGAGGAATGGGAAAGAACAAGTCCGTCAGAGAAATAGCATATTCAAAACAAGAAAGAGACAGAAAAAGGGGGACTTTAAATGGGTCAATCAATTCAGAATCAAATCGTTACTATAAAATAAAAACTCAGCAATATACATCAGACATTGTATAATAGTTGTAATAGTCACAACATACAAATCATATATACCTTCCTCTTCCCCCAACCATTGATGATCACGTTTGAACTGCTACTAAACTTGTTTAACATATGCTTACTGATGTTATGTGTTCAGTATGTAAATGTTCTCTTCCACCTCTCATAAAGATGGTCAAAGTTCTTTAAGGACAGGGACCAATTGTTCCTTGAACTGTTTTTATGGTACTATTAAATAAATGAAGTACATTAAGGTTTTACTATAAAGTCCTGGAAGTTAAGGGAAATATCCTTAAGTTTCCCAAGACTCAGTTTCCTCAACTGTATGATGATGGGATTGAAAAAAATGATAGTCCAGGATTTTATGATACTCATATCAATATTAACAAAAAAATAGGTTAATATTCTTAGTACTCTGGTATATTAAAGAATTTAAAAGATTTTTTAAAGGATATAAATATCCTGTTAAGAATAAGAAACATCTGTATCCTGAGGATGAACACAACTGGGAGAGTTTGAAATACTGGTATGGAATTTTTATTGGGAACAGAAAACAAAAATCTCCATGAGACATGAGAGTGCATCTCAGGGAGTATTTGGTAACTTTTAATCAAAACACATTTTATATTTTTGTTTATTTAGGAAAGTCTCTTTTTTTTAGTTCCTGACTTCAACAGCTGTTTTCAAAATAATTTCTCTTTACCGTCTGAAAATGGCCTTGGAAGTCATACTGTCTTGTATATGTATCTGAATTTGTGTATGTACATTATTTATAACTATGCATGAGGAAAATCTTAGTTTAGAGGTACAGTAATTCATGTCCTATTTCTATAAAAGTAGAAATGCTAAACATAAAACATTTTTTAAGAAGAAAACCAAAAATTTCTCTGAAAAGGCACCAGCAATTTTCCTGAGGAAGAAATCCATGTTTAAAATATTGAAAAAATCAGAGAAAAATTTCACACCTCCAGGATGTCCCTTGTAAGACAAGACCCTTGGGACCTCAGTTTGAAGAGATTATAGACCCCAAAAAGCTCTCCTCGATGCTCTTTTGATCCTTGAACTGCTTCAAAATACCGCTTGGCATTTTCACTTCCAACCACCACACAGTGAAGCTGCTGTAACAGAAAAAACACAAGATATTTTGAAGTGTTCGCTCCAACAATATGTCAGAATTTCCTGGCATTCCCTGTATATACACAGCTTTAGCTGGAGCAGGCAGAATCTCCGTAGGGAGGAAATTTTATTTTAATTTCCCTGGCAGATGTTGCCATTATGGTGAAATAATAATAATCTGGCCAGTTTTATTAAAAAAGAAATCTTACATTTCCTATTTTATCTGTTTTCTAACAACTGACTCAAGATCATATCTCTATGGACAAGCCACTGGATGTAAAATGTAAAAGGCATACATTTGAATATACTTTTCTCCTTTCTAGACTCTTATTTCAATAGAAACTATTAAAACTGGCAGAAATAGTCGCTACATCACCAAAGTTAAATTATAATCTAAAGTAATTATATAATAATCACGTTGGTATCAAACTAATTGTGGCCATGGTTACATTGTCAACTAACAGCAAAAACCCAATCATTGTTAAGCAACATTGCATCTCTGAAACAATTCTGAATACAGAAAGAACACTGACATGGAACCCTTAAGGACATATACAACTTTAGTACCAACATAATGTAATCTCTTTATTTACTAGACACTTTACTGTATATAATGTATATATAATTTGATTAACCCATGTATACTCTAACATTTCTTGAAAGAAACAAAGAATGAAAAATAACTTCAATCTATTGCTAATGGAAAGATTAGTAAGAAGCGATACTTTATGGTGATTATCATCAGATTGATTTACACTATAAAAAATTACTTTAGGCAAATAAAATTATTCTTATTAATAATAGCTACTATTTATTGAACACATGTATAGCATTTTTACATTCTCATTTAATTCCTACAACCCTATAAGATATTATCATCTCCCTTTTAGAAATAAAAGAACTTAAATTCAGAGAAATTAAGTGCCTTGCTTACAGCTGCCTCACTAGGAAGCATCATTTCTAGAATTTTTACCTGAGTTTGGCTGAATTCAAAATTTATACTTGTATCAATCACTCATATCCAGATGTCCCTCTTAAAACAAGACCCTTGGGACCTAAGTTTGAATAAGTTATGGATCAACATACCAACTTGATTAGTTTTATATCAACGTCCCAGAAATATGGGCTATAGTCCTGGAAATACAGAATCACAATAGCAATTGATGTACTTGATGGCCCAGTTACCTATGATTTTACCCTTGCTACTGACTCTTCCTTAAACACTGTATTGTCAGACTGCTATACTACTAAATATAATCACCAAAGTAATTTATAAGTATTAATCTGAATCTTTGTAAGTCTCCTCTCAAAGTTTTGTCACAAAACTTATAAAAGGCACATTATTTTGTACTTAAGTTTTCCAAAGTGGCTCCAGTAAAAGTGAAGGCCAGATGCATCCATCTGTAGGGTAACTATAACAAAATCATGTCAGAATTCAAGAGGGTAGGGAAAAAAATCAGTATTTGGAAAATGTAGCTTAGTTTCTAGCTTAAGAAGAACCCATACAAGGATATAAAATGCTTAGATTTCTTCACCATATACAAGATACGTAAGAAGTAAAAAAGGAATATTCATCATGTTAGAGTTCATGACCACTTCCTCCATCTTCAAGGCCAGTAATGAGGCATCTTAGTATCATTCTCTGACCCTCTGCTTCTGTTATCACATTGCCTTCTTCTTTCCTTTTTCTGACCCTACTGCTACCCCTCCCTTTATAAGGACCCTTGTGATTACACTGGGCCCACTCACATAATCCAGGTCCGTTGAAGGAATTAGGATGTGGATATCTGTGGGGGGCCATTATTCAGCCTACCACAGTAAGGAAGTGCAATAAGCATGATGAGGGCTTGTCAAAATGACGCAGAAGCCCCCTTGAAGGGGTTCTCACTGGTCAAAACATGAGAGTTTGAACATAAAAATAATTAATGATATTCAGTGGGTTACTAAAATCTGTTACTAAAATTCTATCCATGAGTCCACACAGATTAAATAAATGGAAGAGAAGGGAAAGCTCTTTTTTTATGGTAGAATGCCAACAAATATAAAGGAAGTAATAATGGAAATAGAAAAATCACCATCTGACAAACCATCATAGTAGTAGCCAATTCAGGTGGGAATCATCAATGAAAGCTAAGGCTGATGAGTACAAGGTTGATGAGGAACAGGATACAGTTGTCCATCATCCCTTGGTATGGGGGGGGGATTGGTTCCAGGATCCCCAAGGATAACAAAACCCATGGACACTCAAGTCCCTTTTATTACATGGCATAGTATTTGCATATAAGCTATGCATTATTTCCTATATACTTTAAATCATCTCTAGATTACTTATAATATCTAATACAATGTAAATGCTGTGTACATAGTTGTAAATACAATGTAAATGTTCGGTTAATAGCACACAGCAAATTCAAGTTTTGCTTTTGGAACTTTCTGGACTTTTCTTTCTGAATACTTTGAATCCATGGTTGGCTGAATCTGAGGATGCAGAACCCATGGATACAGAGGGCTGACTATATTGGCATAGTCTCTGATGATCTCCCCATAAAATATATACTATTTTACAAATGAAAAAAGTGGTGACTGCAGTGGAAAAAGCTGGCAGACACAAACTTGACAGGTGATCAAGGTTAACATCACCAGATCAGGTCACCACCAGGTGCCTTCTGACCAATGCAATGAGAAGAGCACAGCATTCTTTCTGTACCATTCTTGCCAAGGCTTCTTTCTTGTCTTGAGTTGGAAGATGAGGAAACATCAAATGGAAAGCATACACAAGGAAAGGCTTTACTTTTTTAAACTGTCAAGGTCATGAAAGACCAGGAAAGCCTGCGTAACTTAAGGTTGAAGAAAACTTAAGAGACACAAAAAGAAATGTAATTATCATCCTGAGCCAGAAGGAGAAAGGAGACATTGCCAGGAAAGCTGATGAAATCTGAATGGGTTCTATGGATTACAAGGTAATGCTGTATAAGTGTCAGTTTCTTGATTTGGATAACTGCGTTTTTGAGAGGAGATTTGTGGGAGGGCAGTGAGGGAGAAGCAAGTTGCAGAACAATATGTAAAACTGAGTGTTTATAATGCATAAGGCTATTTTTATATGTACATATAAATAGGACGGTGTCCTTATTTGGGAGAAAACAAAGAATTTAAAGGTGATAAATCTTCAACTTCCTCTCAAATGGTTCAGAAAAAGAATAAAGATCATGGCTGAGAGAAAGAGAAAGCAAATGTGGTAAAATGTTAACAACTGGGGAATTTGAGTGAAGTTAAATGGGAGTTCTCTGTGCTGATCTTGTAACTCTTCTGTAAATATATATTAATTTCTAAATAAATTACATATATATGAAAGATGAATTTCTGAATGCCAAATTTTAGATTACATGCAACGCTCCAAACCTGAAGGAGCACAGTTGCTGTATAAGTGATTTTTTTTTTAAGTATAAAATATACTTTATATTTTATGTGTTGAAGGCATTATCACAACAAACATAAAAACATCAAAGGGCAAGTCCCCGTTGAGCAACACAGATCATCCCTTATCAGTCTAACCAACACTGTAATGTTTAGGTTTATCCTTCCTAGATCTTTTTCAATGCAGTTTGAACTATTTATATATACATGTAGAAACAGTTTTATAAATAAACACACTTGATATACTTGTTCTGCAAGTTACTTTTGCCCCACTTAAAATGTCTTAAAGATTATGCCACATCAGTACATTTGCTCTATAATCTTTAAAAAAATTTTTTTGCTGTATATGGGTATATCAGAATTTATGTTAATTCTGTTACTATTGGACATTTAGGCAGTTCCTTTTTCCATTTTTTGAACAAATACTAACAATTCTGAATATAAATCCTTGTCATCCTTCAATGTGCATATGTGAGAATATTTCTGCCAGGTAAATAGGAAGAAAGTGCATTTTTAAAATGCTGTTAAATTAGCTTAAAAAATAAGTGCACCAAGTTGTATTCTCAAAAACACTATGTTAGCACTTCTTTAAAAATATCCCCACCAACAAGGAGCAACGCCAATTTTCTCACTTCCCTTAGAAACTCCCCACAGGACAAAACAAAAAAGTCTTTTGCATAACATGTAGAACACAATCTTATATTTTACTTCTCCATTATAAGTGTAGTTAAGCATCTTTTCATATACATGTTAACTGTTTGTATTTTTTCTTCACTAAAATGCCTAATCAGTCTTTTTATTGGTTTGTAGGAGTTCTTTATATATTATAGATGCTAATTTGTTTATTATACTTATGGCAAGCATTTCCTCTGGTCTCTCCTTTAATTTGGCTTATAGTTCGTTTGTCATATAGAAGTTTCATATAAAAATGTAGTCAAATTTACAATATTTGCCTCAGAGGCTATATCAGTTTCCTAAGGCTGCTGTAACAAAGTACCATAAACCAGGTGGTGTAAAACACCAGAAATTTATTCTCTCCCAGTCCTGGAGGCTAAAAGTCTGAAATCAAGATATTGGCAGGGCCATGCTCTCTCTGAAGGTTCTAAGGGAATATCCGTCCTTTCCTCTTCCTAGTTTCTGGTGGTTGCTGGCAATCCTAGGCATTCCTCAGTTTGCAGCTTCATCACTCCGATCTTTGCCTCTGCCATCACATGGCATCCTCCTTCTGTGTCTGTCTGTAACCAAATTTCCCTCTTATAAGAAATCAGTCATTGAATTAGGGCCCACCGTGATACAGTATAACCTTATTTAACTTGATTACATCTGCAAAGACCTTACTTCCAAATAAGATCCCATTCACAGGTACCAGGGGTTAAGGACTTCAACATAGGTTTTTTATTTTATTTTTTTTTTGGGGGGGGGCACAATTCAACTTCTAACAGAGGCTTTGTTAAAGATTTTTACATTTATGTTCATGAGACATATTTGTCTATAATTTTCTGTTCTTGTCATGTCTTTGCCAATTCTGGCATCGGGATTCTTCTATCTTTCTAAAGTAGGCTGGAATTGTTCCCTCCTCTGTTCTCAAAAAGAATATTAAATGTTTAACAGAACTCACCACTGAAGGAAAAATTTCCACCACTGTGGAAAAGTTTTGAATTAAAAATTCACTTTCTTTGACAATATAGAGCTATGATTTCCCCTCATTTGAAGTTACTGCTCTGAAATATCCAGTATTGCTATTAAGAAGTTAGCTATCTATTTAATTCTAGTACTCTTGTAGACAATTTTTTTTCTCTCCATGAAGTTTATCTCTGGAAATTTTAAGGGTTTTACAATTATAGAAAGACAATATAAGTGTGGATCTATTTTCATTCATCCTATTTAACACTCAGTGGGCTCATATAATTTGTGGACTCTCATCCTTTGGGGCTTCTTCCTTCTCTTTCTTCTGTTCCCTTGCTCAACTATAAGACTGATATTGGAACTTCTAGATCTAGCCTTCATTTCTCCTTTTTCTTACATGTGTTTGTTCTATCTCTGTCTTTTTGCTCTGTAATCTAGAAGAATTGCATGGCTCTTTCTTTTAGATGAAAACTTTGTTCTTTGCTATTCAGCCTATTGCTGGAGTTTCTCATTTTCTGGATCTCTAATGGATTTTTTTTCTAGTAGTCTTTTGTTGCTCCCAGGATCCTATAACCTCATTTACCTTTTGAATAGTTATATTTCTTTAAAAATCTTTTACTCTTTTCTATTAATTTTGTTTTCTCTGATGTTAATTCTTTTTTAGTGCCTACATGAGTTCTTATATCTCTTGTAATAAATTATCATAAACTTGGTGGCTTAAAACAACAGAAATGTATTCTCTTACAGTTCTTACAGGGGGCTAGAAGTCTGGTATCAGTATCACCAGAATGAAATCAACTTTTGGCAGAGCCATTTTCTCTTCATAGGCTCTAGGGGAGGATCCATTCCTTGCCTCTTCACTTCTGGTGGCTGCCAGCATTCCTTAGTTTATAACTACATAGCTCCAATCTCTTGTCTCTGTGGTTACACTGGCTTCTCTTCTGTCTCTATCAGATTTCCCTTTGCTTCCTACTTATAAGAATGCTTATGATTTAGGGCCCACCTGGACAATCCAGGCTAATCTCCCCATCTCAAAAATCCTTAATTTAATAATCTGCAAAGACCCTTTTTTCCATATAAAGTAACATTTATAGGTTCCAGGGATTAGGACCTGGTATCTTTGAGAGCCATTTTCATGGTGTTTATTTTCCTAAACTGCTCAATACTAATTATTTTTTTGGAGGGGTGGGGGAATATTCATCTGTCTTCAAATGCCTTATGAGCTTATCTAGGCCTACTGCAGTAATTATTCAAAGCAGGCAGCAGGTGGAGGGGTTTGCAAGTATTTATTATTTTGGACTTTCTTCTCGATTTCAGCAAAAATTTAGAGCTTTGTTTCCTTCCTTCCAGTATTTCTACTAATTGTTCCTACTTGAGAGCAGACATTTCATTGTCTACAATCTGTTACAATGGGGGAAAGATCATACAGGTTAAACCACCTTGTTAGATCATTAATAATAGCCCAAAGAGGGGGCATCACAGTTAACCCAATGCTCCTTTTTATTTTTAGTATCTGTTGACTCTAAGCTTGGAATATTCACTAGTTGCACCTACCTTTTCCAGTAGTCTTCTCATGACTGAGTTTAGCTTCGTTTCTTCCTTCAATCTCATCTCAACTGCCCTTTGTCTTTCAGGGTTCCTTATCATTTTTGGCCCACAGAGAGAACTCTTTTTTTCTTTCCAACATTTTTATAGGATTTTTAAACATCATTTTGGATTGTTTTCCCCCCAAGAGATCCGAAGTACACTTGTGAGGCTAGCGTGTGTTTGCCATTTGCACCCTTGGTTAAAATTCCAATCAATGTTTAAATCACATTTATGCCATTTCCTCATATGATTGCCATCTTATCTTTATTTGTGCTTATCAAGTTGTATGGCTGAATGTTCCTTAAGTGGCTTATTTATTTTATTTTATTTTATTATTATTATTTTTTTTGCGGTACGCGGGCCTCTCACTGTTGTGGCCTCTCCCGTTGCGGAGCACAGGCTCCGGACGCGCAGGCTCAGTGGCCACGGCTCACGGGCCCAGCCGCTCCGCGGCATGTGGGATCTTCCCGGACCGGGGCACGAACCCGTGTCCCCTGCATCTGCAGGCGGATTCTCAACCACTGCTCCACCAGGGAAGCCCTAGTGGCTTATTTTAATAAGCAATTAGATCATATAAAGTTCTGAAAACTTAAATTACCCTCATCTTCTGAAGCCTTTTTATTACATATTATTATATATTATATAACAGGCCATTTTATTTCATTAAATGAGTCAGATGAATAGGCAAAAAGGAAATACATATAGTAATGGGATCAAGAAAACTTACTATGTGACTGAGGAAAGACTCTTACTTGTGACAAGTCAAAGATAGTATTCTAAAGAGCTGCTCCTAAGATGAAAAAATAATATCCTACTTTTTTCCAAGATTAATGTCTGAAAAAATAATTTTCAAGTAGTTGTGCTATACCTAAGAACAAAAAGATTAAAAGTTTCTTACAGAGCTAAATGCTTTAAGAAAAATAAACACTGCTGTGTACAATTCTATTTTTAGAATTAAGAAAATAGCATAAATTTAAGACTGGATCGTTCTTAGGTTAACTACCACCACATGTGGCAGATGTTTGCTCTTAAACAGATTCCAGCTGAATATATAGGGAGTAATTCAAATTTAACATTTATAATTAAACTTGAACCTCATTCCAGATCTTCTCAAGTGGGCAGTTACAGACTAAGTAAACTTTATTTAGAGGCATAAATGGAGTAGTAATTGATACCCTAAGGATATTAAAGAGTTAATGCAATTTTAGATGAATATTAAAAGCACCAGCACAGTAGTTAGTGCACTTGAGTTCTATTCCTATAATTTCATTTACTGGGGTGTCCTGGATCCCAGTTTCATTATATACAACATGAAACATTTGTATTAGGTATCTCTAAGGTATTCCTCTCCAGTCTTCTTCACGCACACATAGATAATGGAAACATGTGAACGTCTACTCAAAGAGGAGGTTACTCAAGGCTGGAAGCTGGCTTAGACAATCTTGCTACCCAGAGAGCTGTAGGATGTCTGGGTGCACCTGTACCCCATCTGTGGCATACACTTACATCATGGTCCACAGTTTGGGGAGCTGTGACCTTGCTACTCAAACTGTGATCTGCAGACTACTAGTGCTGGCACTTCCGGGAGTTTGTTAAAAATGCAGAATCTTGCACTCCACCCAGAACTACTAAATCAGAATCTGTATTTTAAAGATCCCTATGTAATTCATGTACACATTAAAGAAGTACTGCTCTAAGAAACTTTCAGCTCTAAAATTCAATGAACCTAAGATTTAATCTGTTTTATAGAAGTGTATTCTAGAGTATACTTCATAATCTTATTAAATTCCTTATTATAGCTAGAATAAATATTTGTACACAAAGTTATTATTAATTTTTGAAAACTGACAAGTGTTTACTTTTAATTAGAAAAAGGGAAATATATTTACCTGCTTGTATACCTGTCGTAAGTACATGATCTCCTCCACAGTTCCCAAGGATATCAGCCTAAGCACTTTGACATCTCTGCATTGCCCAATCCTATATGCTCTGTAAAAACATTAAAAACAAAAGGCAACCAAGATCAAGTGAAACAACTTCGGGTTCAGGAGGTAGCTTTTGGATATAAAAATGAAATATTGCTAAAATTTTAATTTAGAAAGAAATACCTTATTTTTAGATATGCTATATTATTTAATAATAATGTAAAAATAGAAATTCATATAAAAAGGCCAGCCATTGAGGAGGAAAGTATTATAGAAAAAATATACATATCAACTTCATTTCTGTTACAAACATCGCCTTCTACTGGGCAAAAACTTTTCCTAAATTCAGATTTTTCTTTTATGGCAGTCTTAAGCTTTTGAATGATTCCATTTATATAAAACTCTCAAAAACGCAAACGAATCCACAGTGACAGAAAGCAGATCAGTGGTTGCTTGGGGGGGCCTTGGGAGGGGCCAGATGGATGGATTACAAAGTGGCACAAGGAAAATTTGGCAGGTGATGGATATGTTCACTATCTTGATTGTGGTAATGGTTTCATGGTGGATACCTACAGCAAAACTTATCAGCTGTACACTTTAAATATGTGCAGTTTATTGTATGTTAATTATATCTCAACGAAACTGTTAAAAAAACCTTGGAGGAAAAACAGTAATCAACTGGCAAGCCTATGGAAGTGCAGATTTACAGCCTTCATCCACAGAGATTTCCAAGCAGTCTGTCTGACTGGATCACTCAGTTGATTAGTACCCCAGGTGTTTTGATATGGACTGCAGTGCTAATTAAAACTCTAACCTGACTCACCACACTGATTAACTATAGGTCCAGTCCCTGTAGCTTCTCCCAGGTGGAGGCTTTATTGGATGTCCTGAATGAGGTCACCTGTTTCTAATAAATACCTGTTATAGTCATGGGGGATCAGGGGCAAAGCCATACTGCTTCATGCTTGAAAATGTTATAATTTGGGGGAAATTTAATTTTGACCTTATAAAGTCACATTGTATTGTTATATTTGGTGCTCCTTCTGCCTCCTTCACCCACTCCTCCTCACAGGGAAGGGCTTTTACTAGAGGACGTCTTGGTACTGAAAATCTTGCATTCCTAGAAAATAATGGGGCCTCCTGTGACACAGCAAAGCCAAGGGTAAGTTACTGCAATTCTCACTTCCATCCTGCAGCCTGGATAGAGAGGGACTCATAATCCCTTTCTCTCCCACAGTGGATTTGGGTCTAAAAAAAAATAAATATGGATCTAAGGAAATGTCTTTTGGGTGTAAGGCAATTGTTTGCTGAATGGGATAGATTCTGTCAGAATACATATTCTTGAATCTTTACAGACAAAAACTTTATAACATGTTACATTGGACCTATGCTTCATCATTTTCTAGGTCTATAAAGTGCGGATATGTAAATGGTCTTTCATCATGCAAAGACAAGTGTCGAGAAACTGTTATACCGTGTGGAGGTCAGTATTTTCATTTCTCTTCTTTGCTCCTCCTGTCAGAGTAAATGGAAGGAGAGGGAGAGGAAGAGGAATTCTGTTCATTTAGTTTTACTGTCAACTAACTTTCACTGAAAGCCAAAGCACAGTGAACTGTGTCTCGAGGCAACACTGGGATAAATAAGTCTTGATGGCCTAGATGAAAAAGAACAAAATTACAAAAAATGTTGTTGAGACAAAAAGAAATGGATATTTTTCTGAGGTTTTCATTTGACTATTTTCCTGGGCAGTTGTCACTGGCAAGAGGCTGGTTAAAAGTGCAGGCTCTGTAAGTCAGACTGTGTGGATTCAAATTTATTCTATCTTAAATTGATACCAACTTAATTTCAATTGCATTAAAAAATTCTCCTTTACAGCTCTGCTTTCACCTTTTATCTTATTGATGTTATAAATTATATCTTTACATGTCATATATTCATTAGCAGATTTATAATTATTTTTATATTTGTCTTTTAAATCCTGTAGAAAACAAGGAGAAGAATTATAAGCCAAAATTATAATAATACTGGTTTTGATATTTGTTTATGTGCTTACCTGTACTGGAGAACTTGATATTTTCATATGACTTTGAGATACCATTAGAGTCCTTTCATTTGAAATTGAAACTCTCTCCTTAACATTTCTCCTTAGTATAGATCAACAGAACAGAATAGAGAGCCCAGAAATAAACCCAAGCACCTATGGTCAACTAATCTATGACAAAGAAGGCAAGAATATACAATGGAGAAAACAGTCTCTTCAATAAGTGGTTCTGGGAAAACTGGACAGCCACATGTAAAACAATGAGAATAGAACATTTACTCACCAACTACAAAAATAAACTCCAAATAGATTAAAGACCTAAATGTAAGAATTGAAATGATAAAACTCCTAGAAGAGAACATAGAACAATCTTTGACATGAATCTTAGCAACAGTTTTTGGATCAGTCTCCTAAGGCAAAAGAAACAAAAATAAATAAATGGGACCTAATCAAACTTACAAGATTTTGCACAGCAAAGGAAACCATTGACAAAACAAGATAACAACCTAAAGAATGGGGGAAAATATCTGCAAATGATATGACTATCAAGGGGTTAATAGCCAAAAAATATAAATAGCTCATACAACTCAATATCAAAAAAAACAATGTCAAAAAACCCAAACAATCCAATCAAAAAAATGGGGCAGAAGAGCTGAAAAGACATTTTCCTAAGAAGACATATACACAGCTAACAGGCACAGGAAAAGATGCTCAACATTGCTTATTTTTAGAGAAATGCAAATCAAAACAACAATGAGCTATCACCTCATACCTCTTAGAATAGCTATCATCACAAAGACCACAAATAACAAATGTTGGCAAGGATGTGGGGAAAAGGGAACACTTGTACACTGTTGGTGGTAATGTAAATTGATACAGCCACTATGGAAAACAGTATGGAGGTTTCTCAAAAAACTAAAAATAGAACTACGCTACAATCCAGCAATTCCACTTTGGTGTATATATCTGGAAAAAATGAAAACACTAATTTGAAAGATACATGCACCCCAATGTCCAGAGAAGTATTAATTACAATAGCCAAGATATGTAAGCAATCCAGTGTCTATCAACATACAAATGGATAAAGAAGATGTGGTACATACATAGAATGGATTATTTTTCAGCCATAAAAAAAAGAATGAAATTCTGCCAATTGCAGCATCATGGATGGACCTAGAGAATATTATGCTTACTGAATTAAGTCAGACAGATAAAGAAAAATACTATATGATATAACTTATATGTGAAACTTAAAAAAATAAAACAAGTGAATGTATATAGAAAAACAGAAACAGAATTACAGATATAGAAAACAAACTTGTGCTTACCAGTGGGGAGAGGGAAGTGGGTGGGGATGAGATATGGGTATGGGATTAAGAGATGAAACTACTGTATATAAAATAGATTAGCAACAAGGAGATATTGTACAGCATAGGGAATTATAGCCATTATCTTGAAATAACTTTCCATGGAGTATAATCTGTAAAAATACTGAACTGCTATGCTGTACACCCAAAACTACTATATTACTACAAATCAACTATACTTCATTTAAAAAATACTATAATGTCAGTTATATCTCAATAATAAAAAATGCAGAAATACAACTTTAAAAATACACTAGAAGGAATTAACAGTTGATTATAAGATACAGAGGAATGGATCAGTGAGCTGGTAGACACAGCAATGGAAATCACTGAAGGAATAGATAAAAGAAAAAAGAATAAAAAGAAAGGAGGAGAGTTTGAGACTTCTGGGACTACATCAAGCATACTAGCATTCACATTATAGGGGTCCCAGAAGAAGAGTGAGAAAGGGGCAGAGACCATATCAGAAGACATAATAGCTGAAAACTTCCCTAACCTGGAAAAGGAAAGACATCCAGGTCCAGGAAGCACAAAACAGGATCAACCTAAACAGGAGAATACCAAGAAACACTGCAATTAAAACTATAAAAATTAAAGATAAAGAGAGAATATTAAAAAGCAGCAAAAGGAAAATCAACAAGTTACATTCAAAGGCACTTCCATAATGCTATCAGCTGACTTTTCAGGAGAAACTCTGCAGGGCCACAAGTGAGTGGCATGATATACTTAAAGTGATGAAAGGGAAAAACATACAACCAAGAATACTCTATTTGGCAAGGCTTTCATATAGATTTGATGGAGAGATCAAAAGTTTTACAGACAAGCAAAAGCTAAGAGTTCTGCACCACCAAACCAGCTTCCAAGAAGTGTTACAGGGACTTTTCTAAGTGAAAAAGAAAAGGCCACATCTAGATATATGAAAATTATGAAAGGAAAAACAATCCAATTGGTAAAGGCAAATATACAGTAACAGTAGTAAATCAACCATGTATAAAGCTAGTAGGAAGGTTTAAAGACAAAAGTAGTAAAATTGTGTATATCCATTATAAGTAGTTGAGGGATACACAAATCAAAATGATGTAAAATATGATGTCAAAAACAGTAAACGTGGTGGGGGAGGAGAGTAAAAATTTAGGGTTCTTAAGTGTATGTGAACCTAAAAGATCAGCAATTTATGTTATCCTTTTGAAGAACTTTTGGTAGCCACAAACCAAAAATCTAAACACACACGAAAAAGAGAAAGGAATGCCAACATAGCACTAAAGATAGCCATCAAATCACATGGAAGAGAAGAAAGACACAAAAATAATTATAAACACAACCACCAAACAATTAACAACATGGAAAGGAGAACATACCTATCACTAATTACTTTAAAAATATATGGACTAGATGCTATAATCAAAAGACAAAGAGTGGCTGATTGGATACAAAAACAGGACCTATCTATATGCTGCCTACAAGAGACTCACTCTTGAGCTAAAGATACACAGACTGAAAGTGAGGCAATGGGAAAAGGTACTCCTTGAAAATGGAAAGGAAAAGAAAACTGGGGTGGCAATACTTATATCAGAAAAAACAGACTGTAAAACAAAGACTGTAGTAAGAGACAAAGAAAGACATTACATAATGATCAAGGAATCAATTCAAGAAGAAGGTATAACAGTGGTAAAGGGATGAGCACCTAGCATAGGAGGACCTAAATACATAAAGCAAATTATTAACAGACATAAAGGGAGAGACTGACAGTAATACAATAATAGTAAGGAACTTTAACACCCAACTGACATTACTGGACAGATCATCCAGACAGAAAATCAATCAGGAAACACTGGCCTTAAACAACATATTATATCAGATGGACTTAACAGATAAATATAGAATATTCCATCCAAAAGCAGAAGAATGCACATTTTTTTCAAGTTCACATGGAACACTGTCCAGGATAGACAATATTCTACACAACAAACAAGTCTTAGTAAATTTAAGGTTGAAATCATATCAAGCATCTTTTCTGACACAACAATCAATATGAGACTAGAAGTCAACTATTAAAAAAAAAACCTGCAAAAACACAAACACGCGCGTTTAAACAATATGCTACTAAACAACCAATGGATCACTGAAGAAATCAGAGAAGAAATAAAAATATACCTGGAGAAAAATGAAAATGGAAACACAATGATCCAAAATCTATGGGACTCAGCAAGAGCAGTTTTGAGGCTTATAGCATTACAAGCCTGCCTCAGGAAACAAGAAAAAACCCAAATCAACAACTTAAACTTACACCTAAAGGAACTAGAAAAAGAACAAACAAAACTGAAAGTGAAGGAAAGAAAGAAAGATCAGAACAGAAATAAATGAAAGAGAGACTTAAAAAAAAAAAAGATCAATGAAACTAAGAGCTGGTTCTTCAAAAGGATAAACCTTTAGCCAGACTCTTCAAGAAAAGAGAGAAGACTTAAATCAATCAAATCAGAAATGAAAAAGTTACAACTGATATCACAGAAATACAAAGGATCATAAAAGATTACGACAATTATATGTCAATAAAGTGAACAACTTAGAAGAAATGAACAAATTCCTAGAAATGAATAATCGCCCAAGACTGAACCAGGAACAAATAGAAATTTTTTTTTTTTTTTTTTTTTTTTTTTTCGATACGTGGGCCTCTCACTGTTGTGGCCTCTCCCGTTGCGGAGCACCGGCTCCGGATGCACAGGCTCAGTAGCCATGGGTCACGGGCCTAGCTGCTCCATGGCATGTGGGATCTTCCCGGACCAGGACATGAGTCCGTGTCCCCTGCATTGGCAGGCAGACTCTCAACCACTGCGCCACCAGGGAAGCCCAAATAGAAATTTTAAACAGACTAATTACCAGTAATAAAATTGAATCAGTAATTACAAAACTACCAACAAAAAAAGTGCAGGACCAGACAGCTTCACAGTTGAATTCAACAAACGTTTAGAGAAGAATTAACAATATCCTTCTCAAACTATTCCAAAAAAATTGCAAAAGCACACTTTCAAGCTCATTCTATAAGGCCAGCATTGCCCTGATACCAAAACCATACAAATATATCATAAAAAAAAAAACTACAGGCTAATATCACTGAAGAACATAGATGCAAAAATCCTCAACAAAATGTAGCAAACTGAATTCAACAGTACATTAAAAGGATCATACACACCAATCATAAGCAATGAAGTTGAAACTGTGATAAAAAAAAAACTTCCAACAAACAAAAGTCTAGGAACAGATGGCTTCACAGGTGAATTCTATCAAATATTTCGAGAAAAGCTAACACCTATCCTTCTCAAACTCTTCCAAAATATAGCAGAGGGAGGAATAGTCCCAAACTCATTCTACAAGGCCACCATCATCCTGATACCAAAACCAGCCAAAGATGTCACAAGGAAGGAAAACTATAGGCCAGTATCACTGATGAACATAGATGCAAAAATCCTCAACAAAATACTAGCAAACAGAATTCAACAGTACATTAAAAGTATCATACACCATGATCAAGTGGGGTTTATTCCAGGAATGCAAGGATTGCTCAGTATATACAAATCAATCAATGTGATACAACATATTAACAAACTGAAGGATAAAGACCACATGATCATCCCAATAGATGCAGAAAAAGCTTTTGACAAAATTCAACACCAATTTATGATAAAAACCTTCCAGAAAGTAGGTATAGAGGGAACTTTCGTCAACATAATAAAGGCCATATATGACAAACCCACAGCCAACATCATTCTCAATGGTGAAAAACTGAAACCATTTCCACTAAGATCAGGAACAAGACAAGGTTGCCCACTCTCACTGCTATTAGTCAACATAGTTTTGGAAGTCATAGCCACAGCAATCAGAGAAGAAAAAGAAATCAAAGGAATCCAAATCGGAAAAGAAGGAGTAAGGCTGTCAGTGTTTGCAGATGACATACTATACATAGAGAATCCTAATGATGCTACCAGAAAACTATTAGAGCTAATCAATGAATTTGGTAAAGTAGCAGGATACAAAATTAATGCACAGAAATCACTTGTATTCCTATACACTAATGATAAAAAATCTGAAAGAGAAATTAAGGAAACACTCCCATTTACCATTGCAACAAAAAGAATAAAATACCTAGGAATTAACCTACCTAAGGAGACAAAAGACCTGTACAGAAAAATATAAGACACTGATGAAAGAAATTAAAGATGATATACACACATGGAGAGATATACCATCTTCTTGGATTGGAAGAATCAGCATTGTGAAAATCACTATACTACCCAAAGCAATCTACAGATTCAATGCAATCTCTATCAAACTATCAATGGCATTTTTCACAGAACTAGAACAAATATTTTCACAATTTGTACGGAAACATAAAGGACCCCAAATAGCCAAAGCAATCTTGAGAAAGAAAAATGGAGCTGGAGGAAACAGGCTCCCTGACTTCAGACTATACTACAAAGCTAAAGTAATCAAGAGAGTATGATACTGGCACAAAAACAGAAATATAGATCAATGATACAGGATAGAAAGCCCAAAGACAAACCCATGCACATATGGTCACCTTATCTTTGATAAAGGAGGCAAGAATATAAAATGGAGAAACGGCAGCCTCTTCAATAAGTGGTGCTGGGAAAACTGGACAGCTACATGTAAAGGAATAAAATTAGAACACTCCATAACACCATATAGAAAAGTAAACTTGAAATGGATTAAACACCTAAATGTAAGGCCAGACACTATAAAACTCTTAGAGGAAAACATAGGCAGAACATTCTATGACATAAATCGCAGCAAGATTCTTTTTGACCCACCTCCTAGAGAAATGGAAATAGAAACAAAAATAAACAAATGGGACCTAACAAAACTCAAAAGCTTTTGCACAGCAAAAGAAACTATAAATGAGACGAAAAGACAACCCTCAGAATGGGAGAAAATAGTTGCAAATGAAGCCACTGACAAAGGATTAATCTCTAAAATATACAAGCAGCTCACACAGCTCCAATATCAAAAAAACCAACAACCCAATCCAAAAATGGGCAGAAGTCCAAATAGACATTTCTCCAAAGACATACAGATTGCCAAGAAACACATGAAAGGATGCTCAACATCACTAAACATTAGAGAAATGTAAATCAAAACTACAATGAGGTATCACCTCACACCAGTCAGAATGGCCATCATCAAAAAATCTACAACAATAAATGCTGGAGAGGGTGTGGAGAAAAAGGAACCCTCTTACACTGTTGGTGGGAATGTAAACTGATATAGCCACTATGGAGAACAGTATGGAGATTCCTTAAGAAACTAAAAGTAGAACTACTATATGACCCAGCAATCCCACTACTGGGCATATACCCTGAGAAAACCATAATTCAAAAGACACATGTACCCCAATGTTCATCGCAGCACTATTTACAATTGCCAGGACATGGAAGCAACCTAAGTGTCCATTGACAGATGAATGGATAAAGAAGATGTGGCCCATATATACAATGGAATATTACTCAGCCATAAAGCGAAATGAAAATGAGTTATTTGTAGTGAGGTGTCTGTCATACAGAGTGAAGTAAGTCAGAAAGAGAAAAACAAATACTGTATGCTAACACATATATATGGAATCTTAAAAAAAAATGATTCTGAAGAATCTAGGGGCAGACATGAAAAAAGATGCAGATGTAGAGAATGGAATTGAGGACCTGGGGAGGGGGAAGGGTAAGCTGGGAAGAAGTAAAAGAGTGGCACTGACATATATACACTACCAAATGTAAAACAGATAGGTAGTGGGAAGCAGCTGCATAGCACAGGGAGATCAGCTCGGTGCTTTGTGACCACCTAGAGGGTTGGGATAAGGAGGGTGGGAGGGAGATGCAACAGGGAGGAGATATGGGGATATATGTATACATACAGCTGATTCATTTTGTTATAGAGCAGAAAGTAACACAACATTGTAAAGCAATTATACTTCAATAAAGATTTTTAAAAAAAGGAAAATGGAGAAAAAAACAGTTAAAAAAAAAGAAAAGGATCATACACCATGATCAAGTGAGATTTATCCCAGGAAACAAGTATGGTTCAATCTCTGCAAATCAATGTTATATACCACGTTAACACATTAAAGAATAAAAATCATATTATCATCTCAACAGATGTGGAAAAAGATTCTGAAACAATTCAACATCCATTTATGATAAAAACTCTCAATAAAGTTGAGTACAGAGGGAAGAAACCTCAACATAATAAAGGCCATATATGATAAGTCCACAGCTAACAACATACTGAATGGTGAAATATTGAAAGCATTTCTCTAAGATCAGGAACAAGAGAAGAATGCCCACTCTGGACACTTTTATTTAACATAGTATTGGAAGTCTTAGCCACAGCAATTAGGCAAGAAACAGAAATAAAAGTATCCAAATTAGAGAGGAAGAAGTAAAACTGTCAGTGTTTACAGGTGACATGACACTATACATAGAAAATTCTAAAGATGCCAGCAAAAAACTACTAGAGCTCATCAATGAATTTGGTAAGGCTGCAGGATACAAAATTAATAAACAGAAATCTGCTGCATTTCTATATGCTAACAATGAACTATTAGAAAGAGAAATTAAGAACATAATCCCATTCACAATCACATCAAAAAGAATAAAATATCTAGAAATAAATTTAACTAAGGAGATAAAAGAACTTTACTCAGAAAACTATAAGACACAGATTAAATGGACTGTATAAGAAAGCTAGGTTTCAATGCTTTATGATCTGGTCCAAACATCCACTGCAATAACCTTTTGTCAGCCTCATTCCCCACTTATTTATAAAATGTATGAAATGATTCTTTCAGTTTTGATCAAGGAGCACATGTTATAGGTTAATCCCTCTTTATGTACAAGGTGTGGGAAAGGAATTTGTTTTAGAGTCAGCACATTAATTAATTTCCCATAAGGATGTACTTTAGTCTACTCCCATATCCTTGAGTTGATGAACACATGCTTGAATTTCTCTGTGCTCTCCTGTTGACTTGGGATTGTGGCTTTTTCTGCTGGTTCCTTCATCATAAAAATTCTCCCATGAGTTTCTCAAAACTTCTGATCTACTAGTAGTGACCTTTCTATTTTCCTGCAGTACTGGGGATTTATTCTTTCTTCTAAATTAATCTTGTCACAATAATGGGATTTTGAGATGAATGGAAAATTAATGGCTATTATCAGCCTGCCATTTGGATTCAGAAGTTCAGGGTTATCTTAAATAAAAGTTTAAAAATTTTTTACAAGGTCTTCCTTATCTTCTAATCACAGTCACACTGTAAGCAAACTAAAAAATTCAAGAGCATTTTTAGATTAAAAGTATTTGCAGGTCACTTTAAATTTTGTCACCGTTGTACCTGTCAATTGCTTGAAGATCATTGGCTGGATTCCATGTAGGATCAAATAATACAACCACATTGGCACCAATAAAATTGAGGCCTAGTCCACCAGCCCTGGAGTAAACAGAAAAGAGCAAATTAAAACAGCAAAAATAAATTTTGCTCTCTAACTCAATTATGCCAGGTTTCTATAACCAAATCAACACAATATTACATTAACATTATAAAAGTAAGGTGATTAAAACACAAATATGCCACAAGTAAAATGGCTATGGAACAATTTTTTTTGTACCACTCTAGACTATCCCTAAGAAATTTGAGCATTAGAGACCATGTAAGTAGGTTGTGCTGGTTTTTACATTTTTTTGGATACTCAAATACTATTCTCGAAGATTTTCCTAACATAAGTTTTAAAAACTGCTAGTATACTCCAGCTAAATAAATATACACACTTAAAAAAATGCGCTCCTCCTTATTCCTCCCACTAAGTGCAGCTAAAAAAACCCTGGGCATTATATATAAAATAAAACATAAGATTATGAAAGATAGAGAGCATAGATTGGCTAGAGACCACAAAACCTAAGGAATGACATGGCAGTGAGTTCCCTGGCTTTATTTTTGCCTAATATATCCCAGATTGGATTCTGGAGAAGCCAGTGAACTGGAAATGCCAGCAGCCAACAGTCACAGACCAAAAAAGCCCCAAGAAAAACCTTCTTCCTTTAGCCAAGGAACCAGGAAAGATACAGAGTTTTAAGACAGAAAAATGTTAGATAATGAATAGCCTATTCTTGCAAACACCACAGAAAAAAAATCTGTGGCTCCAACCCTAACCTGGTCAGCAAAGGCTAAGTGAGGAGACTAAATTCCCACCTTTGACAGTAATGAGGTACCTCTCATTCTCACTCAGGTGGTGTCAGAGAAGACTGATTGAGGAGCCGGAATTTTTCATTTCTACCCAGCTATAACCAGGCCCCTCTGTAGTGTGGGTGGAAGCCATGGAGAAATAGCAGTGAAGTGCCTCAAACTCAGGATGTCAACAGAGGCCAAGCAAGAGACACAGATTTCCAGCCCATGTGGCTGGCATGGTGTCTGGGTAAAACAGAAGTTTTAAATAAGACACAGAGTTTCATAACATAATACTTAAAATGTCGAGCATACAATAAAAAATTACTAGTCTTATCAAGGTCTAGGAAAATCTCAATTTCTATAAGAAAAGACAATTAACATACAACAACACTGCAAAGAAGCAGATGTTGGATTTATCTGACAAGGATTTTAATGCAGCCACAATAAAAATGCTTCAAAAAACAATTACAAATATGCCTGAAACAATTTAAAAATAGAAAGTCTCAGCAAAGAAAGAGAGGATACCAAATGAAAATTTTGGAATTGAAAAATTACTAAATTACAAAACTTGCTGGATGGACTTGATAGTACAGTGGAGATGACAGATGATAGAATCAATAAACATAAGAGCAGGTCAATATTATTGCTATTTACCCAATCTGAAGAACAGGAAGAAAGTATACTGAAAAAAAAAATAACATTCTTAGAGGCCTGAGGGACAGTAACAGAAGAGCTAACACTTCTATCATTGTAGTCCTGGGAGAAAAGAGAGAGTGAGACTGAAAAAATATTGAAAGAAAGAAATATAGCTGAAAACTTCCCAAATTTGGGAAAAGAGATAAACTTAAAGAATGCAAAAAGTTGCATGAACTCCCAAAATGATAAACCCAAAGAAACCTATGCTAAAATACAGCATAATTAAACTTCTGTAAACAAAAGACAAAGAAAAACTCTTGAAAGCACTCAGAGAGAAATGATACACAACTTTTAAGGAAACATCAAATGACAGTGGATTTCTTAGAAACCAAGGTGGCCAGGAGGAAGCAGTATATTTTCAAGTGCTAAAAGAACTATCAACCCAGAATTCTATATCCAGCAAAAATATCCTTCAGGAATGAAAGGGGAATCATGACATTCTCAGATTAAGGAAAACTAAGAGAATTTGTCACCAAGACTTAGAGGAAAGATAAAATAAAACAACTAAAAAGCCAACCAATATCCAGTCCTGTCAAATTTACCTCAAAAATGTTTTTCTCATGAGTCCTTTCTCTATTCCTATTTTCACTTGCCCTAGGTCAAGCTTTTATGTCACACCTGTATGTATTACTTCAGTGCCTTTCTGTCTTCTCTTACCTCAGACCTAAAATCCATTCCCACATTACATAAAATAATTCTAAGCACAGAATATAGAAAACTAAGTGTGCCATTCCACTGTTTAAAACTCCTCAATTCTTTGGAAAGCCAAAGCTTTATCTTCATTTAATTGACCTGTGGTTAAAATATACAGTGAAAAGAAGCCAAGAAAGATATATATATATTTTGACAGTTTTTAAAATATGATATTGCTTAATGGATTTGGTAGATTCATTTTTCTATCAGTCAAAACATGTCTGAATACAAATAATTCATTTTGGAATGAAGTTGATTTCTAAAGATATCTTTTCTAAATGTATCTTTTAGCAAAACTGAATATATAAAATGTTTGTCTACTGAGTTAAAGATTTCAGCTGCCTGCATAGCTTATTAGATTTTACCTAAAAATAACTGTTATCTTCTCATGTTTTGAATTTTCTGGGTCTAAACACTGTACATTTAATAATTATTTTATTTTAAAATAATTATAAAATTTTGTATTTTTTAAAGGGATGGTAAAATTAAAATCCAATAATAAAATCATTTTCTTTATTTTCTTCGTTTTTCTAATCTCAACCTTCAAAGTCTTCACTGAGGCTTTCTCTTGCTGATTTTCCCTTTTCAGATGCTTAGACCATCACATAACTCACACTTAGATAATGCTTTACACTAGATACTAACCATCCAGGGAGGGAAAATGTTAATAATCTTCTCTTATACAGTTTCTATCAAAATAGAAAAAAATTAACATTTATTGAGCATCTAATATATACCAGGAATTATGCAAGATATTTTCATATATCCTATTCTTTCAACCTCAACCCAGCTCTATGAGCTAACTATTATTCTCATTTTACAGATGAGAAAATTGAGAATCTGAAATACTGATTAACTTGCTCAAGGTCTCTGAGGTGGCCAGTGTCTGGATTCAAACCCAAGTATCCTGACTTGTTCAATATTCAATAGAAATTGAATTTTCTCCTTTGGAAAATTATTTATTAGAGGCAACAGCATAAAGATGTCACAGAGACTTGAACTCAAAGAAAGAAATTAGGTGGGATAAAGAGGAAGTTTGGGAAAGGATTTAAAAAATGGGTAAATTATGGGAGTGGGTGGGATTTAGATACCCAACAAGTACAAGAGGAGTTAGATGTTTATCTGTCTACTATGGTGATGGGGAAAATTCTGAAGAAACAAGGTTCATAAGGTTATATAATTAGACTAGTTATGTGAAAAATCAACCAGTTATAATCAAAATAAAATTGGAAATCAAGAAGTATTTTCTAACACTTAACACCAAAAGTAAGTCTAGTCAACTGTTCAGTTAGCTTCCTGTCAGTAAGATATGCATGAATTTGTTTCAGATACCCTAAATGAGTCATAGGAAAGTCACCACTTAAGGTAACAATCTTCAAAGATATTCTGAAGTTACTTAAGACTGTCTGAGTTAAAGCAGAGGCAACATTTCTTTTAAAGAAAAAATAATCTCTAAACTCTGTCTCTAGAGATGAGGTGATTCTCTATTTGACGATAATACAACTCAGAATCATAAACTTTCAAACATGTCACTCCTCTCATATGGATAACAGGCCTTAAGCAATAAAATGTTTAGAATATAGCCCTTTTCAAGCTGAGGAATGGTATTAAGATAGATTGCTAATAAACATTCAGGCTATTCATTCCTTAGGTCTTCCACATTCTATTTTGTGTCAATAAATATGTAAAAAATTATATTTTAACCATATCTTAATGTTCCACAAAAAAATTCTGTCAATGAATTAAATTTTACTGTTATGTATTAACTATTATAAAAGGTTGAATGAAGTAGTCACTTGAACAAATACTTCTGAGAAACCTAAATATAAGTAAGAGATACCATGTTTGTAGATAGGAAGGTTCAATAGCATTAAAATGTCACTTTTCTCCAAAGTCATTTATAAATTCAGTGATTCCAATAAAAAATCCCAACCCAAGGAAAAATATGCCAGATAACCCTTCCTTAATTAACTGAATGAGATGACTATGGAAAGCAAAACTTTAAGGTGTTGACATTTCAGAATAAAGATAACTCAGAGAATAAGGGCTTAAAAAGAAAAAAAGACTAAAAATCAGTTATTTAAAATAATAACCGGAAAATGACATTTTTCAGAATATAGAGCAAAAAAGATTAAAATGTGAAGTAAGAGTCCAAGTTCAGAGGTTTAATGACTCATTGTAGGGGAATTCCTTGGTGGTTCAGTGGTTAGGACTCCGAGTTTTCACAGCCAAGGGCCCGGGTTCGATCCCTGGTCGGGGAACTAAGATCCCACGAGCTGCATAGTGCGGCCGGAAAAAGAAAAAGAATCATTGTAGGAGCCCTAAAATCAGATAACCTAGTGTCTGAGAGAAATGCCAAAGGAAATGGAAGAGAAGCTATGGTCAAAGAAATAATCAAAAGAGAATTTTCCAGAGTTGAAAAATACAAGCCCTCAGATTATGCCCAGCAAAATAAATGAACTAAAAACCCAGACCAAGACTCAAATATCACTGTGAAATTTCAGAATACAACAGATGAAGAGAAACTCTTGTGAGTTCACAAAGAGGAAGGAGAATCAGATTGGCCTTAGACAAAAATTCAGCAACACTAAATACCAGAAAACAATGTTGTAATACCACAGAGATCTGAGAGGAAATTATTTTCAGTCTAGAATTCTACAGTTGGCCGAAGTAGCAAGTGAGAGAGCACATAAAAGACATTTGTTGATATTCAAAGATAACATAAAATTTACTTTCTATATATTCTGGCGTACAAAGTTATTTGTTAAAATAGCTGACAGATGATACGGGCAGGTGACAAAAGTAGAAGAAAGGGTGGATGTGTGCTAATGCTAATACCACACATTACAAGTACTTAAAAGATACTGTAGAAAGTTGCTGGACTAAAAATCAAAGATTGAAGTATATTATTTCAGGTTAAAAAAGTTAATTTATAGACAAATAATAAAAATAAAAATAGTAAAGACTGTGTGGAAAATGGGGAGGGAGGAGTGTAAGTAAACTAAATCCTCCTCTAACATAACATAGAGTCCAAGCTGTTTAAAGCTGATAAACTAAAAGATAATGAAGAATTAGGATTCTGGCAAAAATGATGGACTGAGCCAGTGTGAAACTCTTTTGTTTCAACACCTAGAAATTAAATACAAATTTCTGCAAAACAAGGAAAACAAAACAAAAACTGAGCATATGTCTTTTGAAAAACATAGCTAAAGAATGGATTTATTATGTCTTGTAAGGTTCTTTATGTATCAAATGTAAGGACTTAGGTAACAAGTCACTCTTTGAATTCAGTCATAGGAAAACAGGAATCCAAAACTTCTCTTGTCCTGGTTGGGATGCCTAACAAAGAAGTCAAAGTAAAATCACAGTAATGGAGAACTCCTACAACCAGTCTCCAAAGGATTTCCACAGAGGAAAGAAGCCCCACTGAAGATAAGCTCAAAATTAAAAATTACAAAATGTGCGAAGAAACCATCTACCATAAGCAAAAGCCAGAGGGAAGAACAAATAGAAGGATTAGCACCCCCCCAAGCACGGGAGTTAATAAAGCAAAAATGCCATTCAAAAAGATATTTTTACAAAAGACTAAAATTACTAAAGAAATAAAAGAAAAGCTAGAAACCATAAAAAAATATGTAAAACTCATCAGCTAGATTTGAAACATATAAATAAGACTTTTAAAAAATTGAATATATTCCTATGCTATACATTGCATCGCCATGACTTCTTTATTTTGAACCTTTCAAATCCCTTCGCCTATCTCACCCCTTCCCCCCAGCAACCACTAGCTTGTTCTCTGTATCTATGAGTCTGTTTCTGTTTTGCTATGCTTGTTCTTTTGTTTTGTTTTTTAGATACCATGTATAAGTGAAATCATATGGTACTAGTCTTTTTCCATTTTATTTCATTTAGATTATACCTCTAGGTCCATCCATGTTGTCTCAAACGGCAAGATTTCATTCTTTTTATGGCTAAGTAATATTCCATTGTGTATATGTATGTGTGTGTGTGTGTAATCTTTATCCACTTCATTTATCAATGGACACTTAGGTTGCTTCCTTATCTTAGCTATTCTAATTACTGCTGCAATGAACACTGAGATACATATATCTGTTCAAATTAGTGTTTTGCATTTTCTTCACATAAATGACCAGAAGTGGAATTGCTAGATTGTATGATAGTTCTATTTTTAATTTTTTGAGGAACCTCCATACTGGTTTCCATAGTAACTGTATCAGTTTACATTCCCACCAACAGTGCACAATGGTTCCCTTCTCCCCACATCCTCACCAACACTCGTTATTTCTTGCCTTTTTGATAATAGCCATTCTGACAGATGTGAGGTGATAATCTCTTTTTGGTTTGATCTACATTTTCCTGAAGATTAGTGATGTTAAGCACCTTTTCATGTGCCTGTTGGACATCTGTATATCTTCTTTGAAAATATGTCTATTCAGGTCCTCTGCTGATTTCTTAATTGGATTGTTTTTTTGATATTGAGTTTTATGAGTTCCTTATATATTTTGAATATTAACTCCTTACTGAACATACCATTTACAGTTATCTTCTCCTATTCAGTAGGTTGCCTTTTCATTTCATTGATGGTTTCCTTCACTGTGCCAAAGCTCTTTAGTTTGATGTAGTCACATTTGTTTATTCTTGCTCTTGTTGTACTTGCCCAGACAGATCCAAAAAATATTACTAAGATCGATGTCCAATAGCGTACTGCTTATATTTTCTTCCAGAATTTCCATGGTTTCAGGTCTAACATTAAAAGTTTAATTCACTTTGAGCTTATTTTTGCATGTGGGGTTAGAAAACAGTCTACTTTCATTCTTTCACATGTATCTGTCCAATTTTCTCAATATCATTTTTGAAGAGACTGTCTTTTCCCCACTGTATATTCTTGGCTCATTTGTCATAGATTAATTGACCATGTAAGTGTGGGTTTATTTCTGGGCTCTCTACTCTTTTCCATTGATCCATATGTCCGGCTTTGTATCAGTACCATGTTGTTTGATTATTATAGCTTTGTATAGCACACATTTGATTTTGAAATCAGGAAGCATGACACCTTTAGCTTCAGTCTTTCTCAAGCTGCTTTGGTTATTTGGGATATTTTATGGTTCCATACACATTTTAGGACTATCTCTTCTGTGAAAAATGTCATTGGTATTTTGATAGGGATTGTATTGAATATGAAGATTGCTTTGGGTTATATGGACATTTTAACAATGTTAATTCTTCCAATCCATTAACATGGTATATCTTTCCACTTATTTGTGTTATCTTCAATTTCTTTCCTTATTTGTGTTATAGTTTTCAGTGTACATGTCTCTTTCACCTCCTTAGTTAAAATTATTCCTAGTTATTATATTCTTTTTGACACAATTGCAAATAAAATTGTTTCCTTAATTTCTGATAGTTGGTTATTTGGTATAGTAATGCAACAGATTTCTGTATGTTAATTTTGTGTCCTGCAACTTTACTGAATTTATTTATTAGTTTTAATAGTTTTTTGGTAGTGTCTTTAGGGTTTTCTATATGTAGAATCATGATATCTGCAAATACTGAAATTTTGCCTCTTCTGTTCCAATTTGTATGCCTTTTAATCTTTCTTATCTGATTACTGTGGCTAGGAATCATTGTGCCATGTTAAATAGAATTGGTGAGAAGTGGGCATCCTTCTTTTTTTCCTGACCTTATAGGAAAAGTTTTCAGCTTTTTACCATTGAGTATATTATTAGCTGTGTGTTTTTCATATATGACCCTTATTATGTTGAGGTATGTTCCCTGTATACCCACTTTGTTGAGAGTTTTTATGGTAAATGGATGTTGAATTTTGTCAAACTCTTTTTCTTCATCTATTGAGATGACCATATAATTTTTACTCTTCAATGTGTTAATGTGGTTTATCACATTGATTGATTTGCGGGTATTACTTTAAAAAACATTATTTAAAAAATAAGAATGCTTATGTATGTCTTATAAAACTTAGCTCAAGACAGGATTCTATGTCATTTAATACTTTGTATTTAAGGACTCGTGTGAAATTACTTCTTGAATTCATTCACAGGAAAATGGAAATCTAGAGCTTCTCTGCTTGGGCCTTAGTTGCAAGAATTCAAGAATTTTAGTGCTCAACAGTTAAGTAGCTCAATCATCATATGTAACACTCAATTCCTCATTTTAAGTAATTTTTTTTTTTTCTTTTTTTTTGACCACGACGTGCAGCCTGTGGGACCTTAGTTCCCTGACCAGGGATTGAACCCAGGCCATGACAATGAAAGTGCCAAGTCCTAACCACTGGACTGCCAGAGAATTCCCAAAGTAATTTTTATTTTGACTTAGTTTTTCATTTTTTGTATTTTACATGTTTACTTTATAAGTCCCTTGAGATTACTTTCTAAAATATACAAACAGTTTATACAGCTCAATATCAAAAAACAACCCAATCAAAAAATGGGCAGAAGATCTATACAGACATTTCTCCAAAGAAGACATACAGATGGCCAACAGTCACATGAAAAAATGTTCAACATCATTAATTATTAGAGAAACGCAAATCGAAACTACAATGAAGTATCACCTCACTCCAGTCAGAATGGCCATCATCAAAAAGTCTACAAATAATAAATGCTGGAGAGGGTGTGGAAAAAGGGGAACCCTTCTACACTGTTGGTGGGAATGTAAATTGGTACAGCCACTATGGAAAACAGTATGGAGGTTCCTCAAAAAACTGAAATAGAGCTACCATATGATACTGCAATCTCACTCCTGGGCACATATCCAGAGAAAACTATAATTTGAAAAGATACATGCACCCCAGTGTTCATTGCAGCACTATTTACAATAACCAAGAAATGGAAGCAGCTTAAATGTCCATCAACAGATGAATGGATAAAGATGTGGTATATGTGTGTGTGTATATATATATATAATATACACACACACAATGGAATATTACTCAGCAATAAAAAAGAATGAAATACTGCCATTTGTAGCAACATGGATGGACCGTGACATTATCATACTAAGTGAAGTAAGCCAGACAGAGAAAGATAAATATCATATGATATCACTTACATGTGGAATCCAAAGGAAAAAAAAATACAAATGAACTTTCCAAAACAGAGAGAGACTCACAGACAAAGGAAGGGGAGGGATATATTAAGACGATGGGATTAACATATATACACTACTAGAGATAAGACACATAACCAACAGGGATCTACTGTATAGCACAGGGAACTATACTCCGTATTTTGTAATAACCTATAAGGGAAAAGAATCTGATAAAGAATATATATATATACATACACACACATATATATGTATATATATATAACTGAATCACTGTGCTGTACACCTGAAACTAACACAAATGACACTGTAAGTCAATATACTTCAATTTAAAATAAAGTCCTTTGAAATTCTTTTTGAATTACAAAAAGGACTTATTACATCTAATGTAATATTAGATATAATAGTACATCTAATGTAATAAGTATTTTATAGATGTGCTTCCACTATCTTTCAAAAAGATAGTGGAAGCACATCTATAAAATACTTATTACATTAGATGTTGAAAGTTACAGATTTGTTACCCCCCAAAAGGGAATAATCTTAGGTGTATATATCAAATCTTTCTCTAAAGTGAGTGTATTTCTTAAAAAGTTTATTGAGAGATTCATAAATAGGTGTTAGAACTGATTTAACTTTTATAAAACCTATAAATGTTGAGCTGCTCTGCTTGAGACCAGGTAGAGACAAAGGAGGGAAACTCCTGGCCCACTAAGCACTGTGGGTTCTCAAGGGCTCCTTGATCACAGTTCGAAAACCACTGCTACCTATCATTCTCAGCTGTTTGATTAATAACTTGATTATCCAATTAAGTCTGAATGCTCTAACCACAAGACATGAGTCAAAACAGTACAGAAGATTTCTGAAGAAACATTCATTTTTTGGATTTAAAAAAAATAAAGCCAGACATATAAAGAGAATTCAGTGATAAGGGAACTGAGAGAAAAGTTTAGATAGAACTCAAGATATTGTTATTTCAGCCAAAATTAACAGCATTTTTGTTGCTTCTTCTTAAAACTAAATGAAACAAAGCAATACAAGCATAACCACTGAAAATCCAGTAATAGTTTAAATATTACCTTAAATGTTAAAAGCAATTAGATAAAAATCAAGTTATCAAATTTTATTTTCTTACATTGTGGAGACAAGGCAAATGTTAACATCTTGTGTACTGTTGAACTCTTTCACAATCTTGATTCTTTCCTCTGATTTTGTATTTCCATCAAGTCGTCGGTAATCAAGCCCAGATGCCATACAGTATTGCTGCAGCACATCGAGCAACTAGAGGAAAGATACAGAGACGTGCAAAGACAAATTCATGGTTTAATAAGTTTCATACTGTTATAGAGATGAGCTTTACTAAGTATTAATATTGCTGGTCACAATTTCTTATAATTACAAGAGCAACAAATATTTTTCTAATTTCTGACTCATATATATCTTCCCATTATACTGAAACTGATTTTAGTGTTCAGCAACCTTTGTTTTAAAAAAAAGAAAAACCAATCTTTCAGGGGAAAAAATCAATTTTTAGTTTTTTAAACTAAAATGGAATAAAAAGAAAAGTATTGTCTAACTCATTTATGTAAATATATTACATTATTTTTGCTATTTTCCACATTCTAAAATTTCTTAAATGTCTTAAAGAACACTTTAATTATCAACAAAAACATCAACAGAGAATTAGAAATCTATCTTTGAGTTTGCTATTTGACAGTAAGCAACTCTGATATAATTGAAATTTTAGTATCTGTTTTAAAAGTTCTTACCTCATTACCATTTCCTACAGAAGATACATAAGATAGTAAATGTGGCTGGATGCTGTTTTATCTCAGGAATGTTTTGCCTCAGGAATTAGGGTTGAGCCAATCAAGAATATGCTTCAGACAAAACTCACCTTGGTGGAAAAGGAGAAAAGAAGAACTTTATCTTTGTTTTGTCTACAATGGTTTAAAAGCTGCTGAAGGACCTGGAAGGCAACCAGAGAACATCAGTGAACCAGTTTCAACAAAAAGTATACTATATACATATAAACATCACTTGAAAATTTCTTAAAATTACTTTTATACAATATAACCTCAGTTATCTTTTGTAATTCCCTTCATTTTATTCCAAGTTAGAGAAATAAAGTATTAGATAGTACATGAAATTCATCATCATATTGTTAATAATGAGGTAAAGTTCTCAAAGACTTTTATTTCATTTCATCTGGTTTTAATAAAAAGGAAGCATTTTAGATTATGGGATGCATTTAAATGGATTAATTTAATTTCCAAACTATACTTTATTTATACCTACAATATGTTCAGAAACTAAATTACAGAGCAGCATTCCTTTTAGGAAGTATTTAAGTTTTCTCTAGATAGATATAATAAAATGTGTTTAATTTCACCTAGGTTCTAAAAGTTCTGATATTTATTTTCTCAGAATAATCAGTCAGATATACACCTCTTCTCATTTTCTCCCATTTCTCTATTTACAGTAAGCCCTGAATTCCAGACTTGATTTTGACCTCAAAATGCCAATAATTTGCCCCCATATGCAGTGCTTTTAGGGAGGAAACAAATAATCCAAAACCTGTGTATGACAGTAGTACTGTTATTTTTAAAAAGGCATTTCCACTCTGGCAATGACAGCTCCAGAACACTGTGGAAAAGCAAACCACAAAGGAAAGAAAAGGAATTTTCTGTACTAAGTATAAGGTTTTTCTGAACTATACAATAAACAACTAATTTTATTTATTAAATGATAAACATTTAAACTTTTAAATAAAAAAAATTATACTCAATATAAAACTCTTAATAGTTGAGCAAGAAAAGACATTGTGCTAACTCTGACCTCTATGCAACAATCTCAAAAAAAAAAAGCTGTGGATTTAAAAAAAAAAAAAAAAAAGCTACTTGGACAACCAAGCAAATGGTAAATAAAAATGTCACAGATCAGGTAAACATTATTTTGATACTTGGACAACATATAAAGTAAATTTTATTTGTATTAGCTTTATTTTTTTAATAAAATAACTGAATAAAGCATGTGCATTTGAGTTTCACATAATTCATTAACTTTTTAAAATTAATATATTTTATATTTTAGAGCAATTTTAGATTTACAGAAGAACTGAGTATACAGAGAAATCCCAAAGACTCCCTCCCTCCCTCCCCCCACTTCGGCCTCTTCCCTGAACAGTTTCCCTTATTATTAACATACTGCATTAGGGTGATATATTTGGCTGATGAATAAATACTGATAAATTATTATTAATTAAAGTTCATAGTTTACATTAGGGTTCACTTGTGTTGTACAGTTCTATGGGTCCTAACAAATATATAATAACATGCATCCATGATTACATTATTATACAGAATAGTTTCACTGTCCTAAAAATTCCCTATTCTCCATCTATTCTTCCCTCCCTGCAAACCCCTTGCAACCACTGATTTTTTTGTTTCTCTATAGTTTTGCCTTTTCCAGAATGTCATATAGTTGGAATCATACAGTATGTATGACTGGCTCTTTCACTTAGTAATATGCATTCAACGTGCCTCTGTGTCTTTTTGTCGCTTGACATCCTGTTTCTTTCTATTGTTGAATAATTTTCCATTGTCTGGAGGTACCACAGTTTATCCACTCACATATTGAAGGACATCTTGGTTGCTTCCAAGTTTGGGCAATTACAAATGAAGTTGCCATAACCACCTGTGTACAGGCTCTTATGCAGACATAAGTTTTAAACTAATTTGGGTAAATACCAAGGAGCACGATTAGTGGATCGTGTGGTAAGAACATGTTTGGCTTTGTAAGAAACTGCCAAACTATCTTCCAAAGTGGCTGTACCACTCTGCATTCTCACCAGCAATAAGAGTTCCTATTGCGTGTTGTCAGTGTTTTGAGTTTAGCCATAGGTGTCTAGTGATATCTCGTTTTAGTTTGCAATTCTCTAATGACATATGATGTTGATAATTTTTTCATATGCTTATTTGCCATCTGTATATCTTCTCTGGTGAAATATCTGTTCAGATCTTTTGTGTATTTTAAATTGGATTGTTTATGTTCTTGTTGAGTTTTAAGAGTTCCTTGTATATTTTAGATACCAGTTCCTTATTGTTTTGCAAATAAATTCCTACCAGTCTGTGGCTTGCCTTATCATTCTCTTACAGACATTAACATTTTAAGACAAGGATATGATGCATAGAAATCCACTCTGATTGTTTGAGGGTATCATACCTATTACAATTTCATACCTATTACAAATTCTTGAACATTTTATAGTAAAAACAAACAAAAAGTAATAAGGAAAGTGAATGTTTTTGGACTGAAGGTCTTTATTAGGCTAGTTAAAAAACAAAAAAAAATAAAAAAAAAACTTACTAGTTAAATGAATAACTATAAGCTAAGATCCCTTACTAAAAATTTCAGAAATAACAGTGTGTTCACTATAGTTGGAGTCTTAATAATGCAGACCCAATGTTTTGTCACTTAGTTGTCCTCCACAGAACAAGACAATCCACCTGTAAAGAAATCCTAAATTTGAGGATGTTCACAGCTAATGAATCTTAGATCTAATTTTTCTCAAGTCAGTCAGGCCTAGAGATGAACACGACCCTTGTATGATTCTAAACAGCACTAAATTGGGTTTCCTAGTCTTTTTTCCACCCTCCACAATAAGACTCTGTGGCATTTCCCAAGGGAATTAAAGGGAAAATGAAGATTCTCATCAGGGGAATGAGTGTAACTTTGTGTCCATCCCCTTGAATAGTAGTTGAGGTCAAAAAAGACCTTGGCACTTAAGAGAAAGAGCTGGAGTTCATGAGCATAGCTTTGAGGCTATGATGGGTACAGTAGGTATTATGTCCACAAATAAACTGCAGCTGCTGGCTAACCTATAATAAAAGAAGCAGATCTAGGATATTTCATCACCTGAATTCAAGAACTACATGCAATTTGGAGTTCTTAACCCTACAGGCAATAATTCCATTATTAGCCTGTAAGTTTTGTATTACTAGATCATGAGATGATGTTGCTAATCAAATGATGAAACACAGTCTTGAAAACATATCCCTAGCTTACTACCATCAGTCTCTGTTTTATTGGTGATCTCCCACAAAACAAGTACAGGCTTCCTTCTCATATAAAGACACACACCCAGCCTCTGGCAATAATTCCCTTCTACAAAATCATAATAAAAATAAATGTAATAATTATCTTAATCAAACACTATTATTCCTAAATAAGTAACTCCAATAGTATGTTTTAAATCATATAGTTAATGGATATATAAGAATATAAAGTGCAGAGTAATAAAATTCCATTTAATTTCAAGAGTGGTAAATTTTTAGTGAAGAATCACAATGAATAAAATTTAAATAAACAGCTATGAATAATGAAGTTTTCAAAGAAGACCATGATTTCTGGAAATATTCTATTGGCTTAAATTATAGGATTATAAGTGCTCAGTTCTAAACTAGCAGGGCTTTTCACATTTCTCAATTTAAAAATAATTAAATAAAAGTCAATATGGATGACAAAAATATTATTGTTAGGAAATATTGTTAGACTTGAATTATTTGTTGTGATAATAAATCATAGGACTTTCTCTCTAATACAAACTTATTTATTTTAAAAATACACAATTTTTATGAAGTGAGTATAGAGGGAACATACCTCAACATAATAAAGGTTATATATGATAAGCCCACAGCTAATAAATATCATACTTAATGATGAAAAACTGAAAGCTTTTCCTCAAAGATTAGGAACAAGACAAGGATGTTCACTCTTGCCAATTTATTGTACTGGAAGTCCTAGCCAGGGCAATTATGCAAGAAAAAAAAAGGCATCCAAATCAGAAAGGAAAAGTAAAACTGTCACTATTTGTAGATGATATGAGATTATATACAGAAAACTTTAAAGACTCCACCAAAAAAAGTTAGAATACATAAATTCAGTAAAGTTGCAAGATACAAAATCAATATACAAAACTCAATTGCATTTTTGTAGATTAATAAAGAACTATCAGAAAGTGGAATTAAGAAAACAATCCCATTTACATTTACATCAAAAACAGTAAAATAACTACTAATGAATTTAACCAAGGAGGTGAAAGATCTGTACACTGAAAACTGTAAGACACTGATGAAAGGAACTGAAGACACAAATTAATGGAAAGATTCCATGTTCATGGATTGGAAGAATTAATATTGTTAAAATGTTCATACTACCCAAAGCAATCTATAGATTCAGTGCAATCCTTATCAAAATTCCAATGACAATTTTCACAGAAGTAGAAAAAAACAATCCTAAAATTCGTATGAAAGCACAAAAAACTCCAAAAAGCCAAAGCAATCCTGAGAAAGATGAACAAAGGTGGAAGCACCGCACTTCCTGATTTCAAACTATATCACAAAGCCAAAATAATCAAAACAGTATGATATTGGCAGAAAACAGACACATAGATCAATGGAACAAAACAGAGAGCCCAGAAATAAACCATGCATATATGGTCATTTAATTTACAACAAAGGAGCTAAGACTATACAATGGGGAAAGGCTCTCTTCAATAAATAGTGCTAGGAAAACTGTACAGCCATGTGCAAAAGAATGAAACTAACCTTGAAAAGATATCTGCACCCCCCAGATTCACTGTAGTATTACTTATAATAGACAAACTGGTAACAATATAAATGTCCATTGACAGATGAATGGATAAAGAAAAGGTGATACATATATATGTGTGTGTATGTATATATATTATACATACATATATATATATATAAAAAATACACAAGGAATATTATTCAGCCATGAAAAAAGAAGGAAATCCTGCCATTGTGGCAACATGATTAGACCTTGAGGGCACTGTGCTAAGTGAAATAAGTCAGAGAGAGAAAGACAATTACAGTATAATCTTACTTAGTGGAATCTAAAAAAAATCCCTCATAGGTACAGAGAACAGATTAGTGGTAGTCAGAAGCAGGGGGTGGGGAGTGGGTAAAATGGGTGAAGGTGGTCAAAAGGTACAAATTTCCAGTTATAAGATAAATAAGTTCTTGGGGATGTAATGTACAGTATGGTAACTATAGTTAACAATACCACATTGATACCTGAAAGTGGCTAACATTAAAAGTTCTCAGCCCAAGAAAAAAAATTGTAAATATGTATTGTGATGAATATTAACTAAACAATGGGGCAGTCATTTCTCTCTCTCTATATATATATATATAGAATCATTATATTATACACTTAAAACTAATACAATTTCAGATGTCAATTACATCTCAGTAAAAAAAATACACAAGTTTTTAAGGTAATCTTCCTAGTTTTTATTTTATTTCATTGAATTTAGATGACCAAGCAAACTAAACTATTGTGTGCTTATGTACCTTATGTTTTAAGAATATTTGCAGGATTTTAAGGGGGGAAAAAACCTATTTTAAATTACTTCCTTTTTATTTTTTGCCAAAAGAAATAATTTATTTTTTCTTAATTAAAACATAGTAATTTGGAATTGTTCTTTAAAAATCTGAATCCATAAATAAAGTTTCTTGATAGTTATTAAAGGGTTAAACAAACAAATTCTATTGCAAGGTGGCTTAAAGCTGTCAGTATTTCACACTGCTGTCACAGGAAATTCCCAAAGGCCTGGACATGTTTGGAGAACCTAGTCTTACTTTTCACACCCTTCCCTCAGTAATACACCACCAAGAGCAGCACCAACAGGTCAATTTTCTGGTATACAGCAAATGTCCACTTGCCACAAATGAGATTTAGCAACCTTACAATCTAGGTCAGCAAGTAAAAACAAGAGCCAGAAAATTCGGTCTAGACATAGAGGCCCTGTCCACCTTGAACTCTTCAAGTAGTTCCTTTCTCAAATTTGGAACTACTGGCTATCCTCATCCTCTTATTTGGCATTAACATTTTTATTTCTGGTAGATTACTTCTTTAAACATTTGAAAACAAAATATTATATATGTGGTGACAGCATACATTTTTAACAGGGCATGAATCCAATACATCAGTAAGGAAAGTTTGAAGTACACTTGATGTAACTACTACTAACTGAGAAATCTACCATACACAGGGTTCGTAGTGAGCTGATACAATTATACCAGTTGTCTTTGGTCACTATCTCTTCTGAATGATTGGGCATCTATCTGTTCTGATTAATTGGTGTCCCTGTCATACCACTTGATAAATATATTGTATATCATCCTTGTGTGTACGCAAACTGAAAGAAGAATACTTGCCTTCATTTTTCCACTGTATTTTGGGTCAGAAAGTGTTTCAAAGGCTGCGTCTTTGCTTTTCTGCACAAAATCTGGGAATCTGGAAAATACCTGATCACATATCTTCTTGATAAGTGTTTCCTTAAGGGGAAAAGGTAGGAGAAAAGAAATCTCAACACAATTTAAACCTGTATAAATTGAAATCATTTATGAAAAATATCTATTTAGAAGGAATATATATTCCTTCCTAGGTTGAAGATTTTACCTTCTCTAATTCAGAAAACCTTAAAGTGATATGTTAATCATATATGGCTTTGATGAGTTCTGAGATAGTGTTATGTCTATTAATTTTGCTGTTACTTTTTTTTAAGATTTCCAAAATAAGGAATTGAATACTTCCCAAAGAGCAGTCTTTTAAAATTACATTTGAACAGCCTCAAGCCTATCACACAAAAAGAATACATAAAATCATTTTATAAAAAAGTTTTAAAAAAGATCTTTTTTATTTACATTGTGCTTTAGAATAAGACACAATTGAAATGACTAAAGTAAACGACTGCATGTATGCCTAAATTTTGAAATTACTGATTTTTGCCATTTGGGGAAGCACTCCTAATATTTAACATACAGATTATTATGAATCCTCATTTTAATCTAGTAGATAAGATAAATGTAATTAGACACATTATTAGTGGAATTAGGACTGACTCATCAAATATCTTTAATTAGTAATTATATCAAAAGATGTTAGGAAAATAAATATATGAAAATTATCAGAGGCACAAAAAAGTTATTTTAATTTAAGGTTAACTTTTCTCACTTTGATTAAAAATTTAAGTGCATATACTTGTTTGACACCTAAATTAAAAAACAAGCAAGTCAGTTACTCTTAAATTTCATACAAAAATAACTTAAGGGTATTTAGCTAAGAAATTTTATACCAAACATAGAATACTTATACCAAATAGCATCACAAAGAAATTTCAAAAGCCAAACCAAACCTGTTGTTTGGAGGTGCTAGCAGCCTGAAGTAATGCAACATGGTTAGCTACCTTCTGAAGGACTGCAAGGTAACTGAAATACAAGGTTTTCACTGTTTCGCCATGTGAATTGGTCTGTAACCAGAAAAGAACAGAAAATAAAAATAAGCAAGGGACTAACATGGCTATGTAACTACTTACATCACAAAATATGCCACTTACAATAATACTTATTATCCGGTTGCTACTGGCACAATACGCTCTGAGAAAATAATGGTCAACTGATATACAAAATATCCATGAATCACTAATGTGGAATTGTAGTTTTGGTGAACCATACACAATGATGTTTTTAATAAAAGAGGGGAGAAAGTACTCATTCCAGGAAGTATACACAGTGATAAAAATGCTGCCATAAGAGGTTCCTGGTCATAAAACTCTACAATGTGGTGATGGTGTTACATAGAAGCCTTTACTCTCTTCGCTCACCCATTCCAGTTTTCTAGGAAACTGTGCTATTACAAAAATGTGAAGTGGTTAAAGCCAGCAAAATAAATGAGATATGGAATAAATAACAATCTAGATAAATATTTACTTATGGTCCCTCTATGTATGTGGATATGAGTTGATAATAAAGTAGCAAGGTGAAAAAAGGGCAGGAAATACATAGATTTTTTTAAAAAGCATAAATGAATATTTTTTTCTAAATAAAAAAATACTTTACTGTACTGATACACAGTTTCTTTTAAATTAACATTCAATCTCACACCAGAATAATATTTTAAGCCTGCTATCAAAGAGGAAGCATTATCCATTGATAATGAGAAATTTACTGGAAATGAAATGAAATTTCAAGATAAAAGCAGGATACTTCCCAATAATAGTTGAAAGGGAAGATATAAAATTGGAGCTACTTTTAAAAACTAGTTTTTTGAAAAGATACTTGAATATTGTATTTTGCTATGATTACTATGTGATATTGTAAAATCTTTTGGAAAATTATTCCCTTTTCTTAACTTACAGCTTCTAAAGATAAAGAACAATGTGAGGACAAGTTATTTATTTATTTATTTATTTATTTGCGGTACGCGGGCCTCTCACTGTTGTGACCTCTCCCGTTGCGGAGCACAGGCTCTGGACGCGTAGGCTCAGTGGCCATGGCTCACGGGCCCAGCCACTCTGTGGCATGTGGGATCTTCCCGGACCGGGGCATGAACCCGTGTCCCCTGCATCGGCAGGTGGGCTCTCAACCACTGCGCCACCAGGGAAGCCCCCAGAGGAAAAGTTATTTTATCTGCTACTTACTCTGATACTATTAGAATAGAGTACTATGTAATCAAAAGCAAGATAGTAAAGATATCATATGGAAATGCTCACCTTATAACAACAATTTCTCCTTTTTCGGCCACTGCTGCAGGTACAAGGCTCAGAAGACTGAAGTATCAAAGACACATCTTCTGTTTCTAATACTGTTTGATAGACAGCTTTCTGAAAATCTGTCAGAGAACAATATACCATCTGCCAAGATAAAATACAAGGTAACTTTAGTATCTTTTTTATAGCAATAATAATCACAATGCACATCAGGCTTCATAGACTGTAATAGTGAAAATTGCTCATAAATTTATATTTTTTCTGGATACATCATTATACATAGGAGAATATAAGGAAATTTCTCCTAATCCTCCCATATTCTATGCTACAATCCTACCCTAAAGTATACAAATTATAACTTACTTTCCAAATAAATCTGTTTGTTCTTTAATTTAAAAAATCAAAATATGAAAAAAGTATGTAATTTCCTTATAATTTCCTCAACATATTATTGTGGGTCTTTTCAGGGTTCCATACTATTAGCACTTATTATGCAAATAAGTGATTAAAGTTTAGGTCAAATAAAAAAACTAGAAAAGGAAAAGGGAAGATTTTTAGAACAATGGTATGGATAATACTTACTGAATTACTTGAAAATTTAGAAAAAAGTAAAAAACTTCCTATTACTGAAAACAGGATAAAGTATTTGTATTTGATATCCTGCTATAAATTCCCAAGATTAGTAAAGATAAGGATTAAGTAAATACACATAAGAGCAAAACATGCAGAAGTTGCTACTTTGTGCCCCAATTCAAGAAAAGAAAAAAATATGAGAAATCAATGCCACAAAGTTATAGTGAATACAGTTTGCCTTATATTCCTGGTAGTACTGGAAATTGGTAAAATTATTCTACATATAGCTGTATGTAACCAGGGTCATAAAACTAAATATATCCATATCAGGACTTTGAGGAATGTGAATAGGAGAAAAGCCACCTATTTTAAAATATTTATATGTGTGTATCACTACAATAGAATATTACTGCAAAAAAAAGACACATTGTGCATATGAGAATATTGAAGATGGGGTCAATGATTAAGGTACAGAGGGAAATTCTGAGTTATGATTTTCCTCCAGGTTTATTAAGATATATTTGACATACAACATTGTATAAGTTTATGGTGTACAACATTATGATTTGATATGTGTATTTATTGCAAAATGATTACCACAGCAATAAGGTTAGTTAACACATTCATCACTTCACATAATTACTATTTGTATGTATGGTGCTAACATTTAAGATCTATTCTCTTATCAACTTTCAAGTATACACAGTATTGCTAACTACAGTCACTATGCTGTACATCAGATCCCCAGAACTATTCATCTTATAACTGAAACTTTGTACCTTTTGACCAGTATTTCCTCATTTCCCCTAAACCTGAGCCTCCGGCAAACACCATTCTACTCTCTGTTTCTGTAACTGTAGCTTTTGTTTTCTTAAACTCCACATATAAGTGAGATCATACAGTATTTGTCTTTCTCTGTCTGATTTATTTCAGTTAGCATAATGCCCTCCATGTTGTCACATATGACAGATTTCCTTCTTTTTTATGGCTGAATAATATTCTGTTCTATGTACATACACATTTTCTTTATTCATTCATCTGTCAACAGACAGTAAGGTTGTTTCCACATCTTAGCTATTGTGAATAATGCTGCAATAAACATAGGAGTTCAGGTGTCTCTTAAAGAGTAATTTCATTTCCTTCAGGTACACAATCATCCCTCAATATCTGCAGGGGATCGGTTCCAGGACCCACCTCCCCTATGTTTACCAAAATCTATGTATGCTCAAAACCCTTATATAAAATAGTGTAGTATAGTTGGTCCTCTGTATCTGCAGATGTGGAATGTGCAGGTGCAGAGGGCCAACTGTATACCTGGAAGTGGGGTTGCCACAAACAGTGCACTGGGGTTTCCTTTCCTTCACATCATCACAACACTTGTTACCGCTTGCCTTTTTGATAACAATCATTCTGACAGGTGTGCACTGATATTTAATTGTGGTTTTGATTTGCATTTCCCTGATGATTAGTGATATAGAACATCTTTTCATGGGTCTGTTGGTCATCTGTATGTCTTCTTTGGAAAAAAGTCTGTTTATTAGGTCCTCTGCCCACTTTTGAATTGGATTGTTTGGTTTTTTGCTACTGAGTTGTATGAGATTTCATATATTTTAAATGAGTCCCTTATCAAATATATGGTCTGCATATATTTTATCCCATTCAATAGGCTGCTTCATTCTGTTGATTGTTTCTTTTGCTGTACAGAAGCTTTTTATGATGTAATCTCACTTGTTAATTTTTGTTTTTGTTGCTGTGCTTTTGATATTATATCCAAAAAATCATTACCAAGGACTTCCCTGGTGGCGCACTGGTTAAGAATCTGCCTGCCAATGCAGGGAACACAGGTTCAAGCCCTGGTCTGGGAAGATCCCACATGCCACTGAGCAACTAAGTGTGTGCAACACAACTACCGAGCCTGTGCTCTAGAACCTGCGAGCCATGAAAGCTCGTGCACAGCAACGAAAACCCAACGCAGCCAAATATTAATTAATTAATTAAAAAAAATAATTGCCAAGACCAATGTCAAGGAGATATTTCCCTATGTTTTCTTCTATGAATTTTATAGATCCAGGTCTTACATTTAAATCTTTAATCCAATTTGAGTTAATTATTGGTGTAAGGAGTCCAATTTCATTCTTTTGCATGTGAATACCCAATTTTCCTGGCACCATTTATCAAAAAGACTGACTTTTTTTCTCCATTGAGTACTGGCTCCCTTCTAAAATATTGTTGGACTGTTTACACATGGGTTTATTTCTGGGCTCTGTATTCTATTCCACTGGTCTATGTATCTGTTTTTATACCAGCACCATACTGTTTTGATTATTGTAGCTTTGAAATACAGTTTAAAATCAGGAACAGTGATGCCTCCAACTTTGTTCTTCTTTCTTAGGATTTCTTTGGCTATTTGGGGTCTTTTGTGGTTTCATACAAATTTTAGGATTGTTTTTTCTATTTCTGTGAAAGATGTCACTGGAATTTTGATAGGGAGTGTATTGAATATGTAGACTGCTTTGGGTAGTGTGGACATTTTAATATTAATTCTTCAAATCTATGAATATGGAATATCTTTCAATTTATTTGTGTCTTCCTCAGTTTCTTTTATCAATGTCTCATAGTTTTCAGCATACGTGTCTTTCACCTCTTTGGTTAAATTATATTCTAAAGTATTTTATTGTTGAGTTGTTACTAAAACATGTAGTAATATTTACTGAACACTTCTTACATGTCATACATTTCAGAGCAACCATGTGAGGCAAGCACCATTGTCATCATTCCCATTTAAAATATAAATAAATCAAGTTTTGAGAGATTTAACAAACTGCTCAAGGTGATAAAACTAATAAGGAGGGGAGCCAGGATTCAAGCCCATGGTATTTGATTTCAGAGACCAAGTTCTAAACCTCTATCCACAACTCTTATTTCATGTACTTAAAATTTATTGTTCCTACTAGATAGATAACTAAAATTACACAAAACGTTTAAAAAGTGGGGTACAAAAATAAATGGGACCTAATGAAACTTAAAAACTTTTGCACAGCAAAGGAAAACATAAACAAGACGAAAAGACAACACTCAGAATAGGAGAAAATACTTGCAAATGAAGCAACTGACAAAGGATTAATCTCCAAAATATACAAGCAGTTCATGCAGCTCAATATCAAAAAAACCCAAACAACCCAATCCAAAAATGTGCAGAAGACCTAAATAGACATTTCTCCAAAGAAGATAAGCAGATTGCCAAAAAACACATGAAAAGATGCTCAACATTACTAATGATTAGAGAAATGCAAATCAAAACTACAACGAGGTATCACCTCACACCAGTTAGAATGTCCATCATCAAAAAATGTACGAACAATAAATGCTGGAGAGGGTGTGCAGAAAAGGGAACCCTTTTGCACTGTTGGTGGGAATGTAAGCTGATACAGCCACTATGGAGAAGTATGGAGGTTCCTTAAAAAACTAAAAATAGAACTACCATATGACCCAGCAATTTCAGTACTGGGCATATACCCTGAGAAAACCATAATTCAAAAACAGTCATGTACCACAATGTTCACTGCAGCACTATTTACAATAGCCAGGACATGGAAGCAACCTAGATGTTCACTGACAGATGAATGGATAAATAAAATGTGGCACATATATACAATGGAATATTACTCAGCCATAAAAAGAAATGAAATTCAGTTATTTGTAGTGAGGTGGATGGACCTAGAGTCTGTCATACACAGTGAAGTCAGAAAGAGAAAAACAAATACTGTATGCTAATACATATATATGGAATCTAAAAAAAACCCTGTTTCTGACGATCCTAGGGGCAGGACAGGAATAAAGACACAGATGCAGAGAAGGGACTTGAGGACCCGGGGAGGGGGAAGGGTAAGCTGGGATGAAGTGAGAGAGTAACACTGACATATATACACTACCAAATATAAAATATATAGCTAGTGGGAAGCAGCTGCATAGCACAGGGAGATCAGCTTGGTACTCTGCGACCACCTACAGGGGTGGGATAGGAGGGTGGGAGGAAGACACAAGCGGGAGGGGATATGGGGATATATGTATGTATATAGCTAATTCACTTTGTTACACAGCAGAAACTAACACAACATTGTAAAGCAATTATACTTCAATACAATGTTAAAAAAAAGTGGGGTTCATGAAGTATTCCAATTGAATGATAATATATGCTTTAGCTCAAAAAGCCAAATGTTGTATCAGTTTCCCCAACTTGCATATCAAGATCATATTTTCCTTTCAAATCTATTTTTTAAAGTAATAATCAACAGGATACCCTAAGATTAGGGTATTTAATACGACTGCCCCTATTGAGGACAATATTAATTAGATTTCATTCACAGTAATTTTTAGAAACTTTATTCCATTGCCTGAGCTAGAAGAACAACAAGATTAAAAAGTATAAAAGACCACTATGTTTTAAAAACATTCTGTAAAGGTTAATGCCTCAAATTTTCTTATACAATTAACAGAATTTAATTGTAATTTTCCTACAAATACTTAAAATTAGGTTAGTTGTTCAACTGTACATTGCATTCTACAAGAAATGTACCTACATAAAAAAAACTTTTAACAACTTTGGCGTGTAGTTAGAATTAAATTACCAAAGAATATACTGGGTTGTAGATGGTACACAGTATAGGAAGGACAAAATATAAACAGAAAACACATTAGGGAGAGAAGTTCTTCTTCCTTCATTGAGGAAGAATTATATCAAAAGCCTTCTTGTTCTAAAATAAGAGAAATTTGGTAAAAACCCACCAGACATAAAAAATGAAGAGGAAATAGCAGTCTACCTGAAAAAGAATACAGAATAATGATAGTAAAGATGACCCAAACTCTTAGAAATAGAATAGACAAAGTGCAACAAACATATAACAAGGACCTAGAAGAAATAAAGAGGAAGCAAGCAACGATGAGAAACACAATAAATAAAATTTAAAATACTCTAGATGGGATCAATAGCAGAATAACTGAGGCAGAAGAACAGATAAGTGACCTGGAAGATAAAATAGTGGAAATAACTACAGCAGAGCAGAATAAAGAAAAAAGTATGAAAAGAATGGAGAACAGTCTCAGAGACCCCTGGGACAATATTAAACATACCAACATTCGAATTATAGGGGTACCAGAAGAAGAAGAGAAAAAGAAAGGGACTGAGAAAATATTTGAAGAGATTATAGTTGAAAACTTCCCTAATATGGGAAAGGAAATAGTCAATCAAGTCCAGGAAGCACAGAGAGTCCCATACAGGATAAATCCAAGGAAAAACACGCCAAGACACATAATAATCAAACTGTCAAAAATTAAATACAAAGAAAATATATTAAAAGCAGCAAGGGAAAAAGAACAAATAACACACAAGGGAATCCCCATAAGATTAAAGCTGATCTTTCAGCAGAAACTCTGCAAGCCAGAAGGAACTGGCAGGACATATTTAAAGTGATGAAGGAGAAGAAACTACAACCAAGATTACTCTACCCAGCAAGGATCTCATTCAGATTTGATGGAGAAATTAAAATCTTTACAGACAAGCAAAAGCTGAGAGAGGTCAGCACCACCAAACCAGCTTTACAACAAATGCTAAAGGAACTTCTCTAGGCAAGAAACACAAGAGAAAGAAAAGACCTACAAGAACAAACTTGAGGGGCTTCCCAGGTGGCGCAGTGGTTGAGAGTCCGCCTGCCGATGCAGGGGACACGGGTTCCTGCCCCGGCCCGGGAAGGTCCCATGTGCCGCGGAGCGGCTGGGCCCGTGAGCCGTGGCTGCTGAGCCTGCGCGTCCAGAGCCTGTGCTCCGGCAACGGGAGAGGCCACGGTAGTGAGAGGCCCGTGTACTGCAAAAAAAAAAAAAAAAAAAAAAAAGAACAAACTCGAAACAATTAAATGGTAATAGGAACATACATATCGATAATTACCTTAAATGTAAATGGATTAAATGCTCCCACCAAAAGACACAGACTGGCTGAATGGATACAAAAACAAGACACATATACAGGCTGTCTACAAGAGACCCACTTCAGACCTAGGGACACATACAGACTGAAAGTGAGGGGACTGAAAGAGATATTCCATGGAAATGGAAATCAAAAGAAAGCTGGAGTAGCAATTCTCACAGCAGACAAAATAGACTTTAAAATAAAAACTATTACAACAGACAAAGAGAGACACTACATAATGATCAAGGGATCAATCCATGAAGAAGATATAACAATTGTAAACATTTATGCACCCAACATAGGAGCACCTCAATACATAAGGCAAATACTAACAGCCATAAAAGGGGAAATAGACAGTAACACAATCATAGTAGCGGACTTTAAGACCCCACTTTCAGCAATGGACAGATCATCCAAAAAGAAAATAAATAAGTAAACACAAGCTTTAAATTATACATTACAAAAGATGTAATTAATTGATATTTATAGGACATTCCATCCAAAAACAACAGACTACATATTTTTCTCAAGTGCTCATGGAACATTCTCCAGGATAGATTATATCTAGGGTCATAAATCAAGCCTTGATAAATTTAAGAAAATTGAAATTGTATCAAGAATCTTTTCTGACCACAATGCTATGAGACTAGATATTAATTACAGGAAAAGATCTGTAAAAAATACAAACACATGGAGGCTAAACAATACACTACTTAATAACAAAGTGATCACTGAAGAAATCAAAGAGGAAATCAAAAAATACTTAGAAACAAATGACAATGGAGACACGACAACCCAAAACCTATGGGATGCAGCAAAAGTAGTTCTAACAGGGAAGTTTATAGCAATACAATCCTACCTTAAGAAACAGGAAACATCTCGAATAAACAACCTAACTTTGCACCTAAAGCAATTAGAGAACGAAGAACAAAAAAACCCTAAATGTAGCAGAATAAAAGAAATCATAAAGATCAGATCAGAAATAAATGAAAAAGAAATGAAGGACAAAATAGCAAAGATCAATAAAATAAAAGCTGGTTCTTTGAGAAGATAAACAAAATTAATAAACCATTATCCAGACTCATCAAGAAAAACAGGGAGAAGACTCAAATCAATAGAATTAGAAATGAAAAAGGAGACATAACAACTGACACTGCAGAAACACAAAAGATTATTTGAGATTACTACAAGCAACTGTATGCCAATAAATGGATTACCTGGAAGAAATGGACAAATTCTTAGAAATGCAAAACCTGCCACTACTGGAGCAGGAAGAAATAGAAAATATGAACAGACCAATCACAAGCACTGAAATTGAAACTGTGATTAAACATCTTCCAACAAACAAAAGCCCCGGACCAGATGGCTTCACAGGCGAATTCTATCAAACATTTAGAGAAGAGCTAACACCTATCTTTCTCAAACTCTTCCAAAAAATAGCAGAGTGAGAAACACTTCCAAACTTATTCTATGAGGCCACGATCACCCAGATACCAATATCCGACAAAGATGTCACAAAGAAAGAAAACTACAGGCCAATATCACTGATGAACATAAATGCAAAAATCCTCAACAAAATACTAGCAAACAGAATCCAACAGCACATTAAAAGGATCAGACACCATGGTCAAGTGGGGTTTATTCCAGGAATGCAAAGATTCGTCAATATATGCAACTCAATCAACGTGATACACCATATCAACAAACTGAAGGAGAAAAACCATATGATCCTCTCGATAGATGCAGAGAAAGCTTTTGACAAAATTCAACACCCATTTATGATAAAAACCCTGCAGAAAGTAGGCATAGAGGGAACTTACCTCAACATAATAAAGGCCATAAATGACAAACCCACAGCCAGCATCGTTCTCAATGGTGAAAAACTGAAACCATTTCCACTAAGATCAGGACCAAGACAAGGTTGCCCACTCTCACCTCTCTTATTCAACATAGATTTGGAAGTTCTAGCCACAGCAATCAGAAAAGAAAACGAAATAAAAGGAACCCAAATCGGAAAGAAGAAGTAAAGCTGTCACTGTCTACAGATGACATGATATTATATATAGAGAATCCTAAGGATGCTACCAGAAAACTACCTGAGCTAATCAATGAATTTTGTAAAGTAGCAGGATACAAAATTAATGCACAGAGATCTCTGGCATTCTTATACACTAATGATGAAAAATCTGAGAGTGAAATTAAGAAAACACTCCCATTTACCACTGCAACTAAAATAATAAAATATCTAGAATAAAGCTACCTAAGGAGACAAAAGACCTGTAAGACCTGTATGCAGAAAATTATAAGACACTGATGAAAGAAATTAAAGATGATACAAATAGATGGAGAGATATACCATGTTCTTGGATTGGAAGAATCAACATTGTGAAAATTACTCTACTACCCAAAGAAATCTACAGATTCAATGCAATCCCTATCAAACTACCACTGGCATTTTTTACAGAACTAGAACAAAAATTTCACAATTTGTATGGAAACACAAAAGACCCTGAATAGCCAAAGCAATCTTGAGAAAGAAAAACGGAGCTGGAGGAATCAGCCTCCCTGACTTCAGACTATACTACAAAGCTACAATAATCAAGACAGTATGGTACCAGCACAAAAACAGAAATACAGATCAATGGAACAGGATAGAAAGCCCAGAGATAAACCCATGCACATATGGTCACCTCATCTTTGATAAAGGAGGCAAGAATATACAATGGAGAAAAGACAGCCTCTTCAATAAGTGGTGCTGGGAAAACTGGACAGCTACCTGTAGAAGTATGAAATTATAACACTCCCTAACAACATATATAAAAATAAACTCAAAATGGGTTAAAGACCTAAATATAAGGCCAGACACTATCAAACTCTTAGAGGAAAACATAGGCAGAACACTCTATGACATAAATCACAGCAAGATCCTTTTTACCCACCTCCTAGAGAAATGAAAATAAAAACAAAAATAAACAAATGGGATCTAATGAAACTTAAAAGCTTTTGCACAGCAAAGGAAACCATAAACAAGATGAAAAGACAACCCTCAAAATGGGAGAAAATAGTTGCAAATGAAGCAACTGACAAAGGATTAATCTCTAAAATTTATAAGCAACTCATGCAGCTCAATAACAAAAAAAGAAACAACCCAATCCAAAAATGGGCGGAAGAACTAAATAGATATTTCTTCAAAGAAGATATACAGATTGCCAACAAATACATGAAAGAAAGCTCCACATCATTAAACATTGGAGAAATGAAAATCAAAACTACAATGAGATATCATCTCACACTGGTCAGAATGGCCATGATCAAAAAATCTAGAAACAAGTAATGCTGGAGAGGGTGTGGAGAAAAGGGTAAACTTTTGCACTGCTGGTGGGAATGTAAATTGATACAGCCACTATGGAGAACAGTATGGAGGTTGCTTAAAAAACTAAAAATAGAACTACCATATGACCCAGCAATTTCAGTACTGGGCATATACCCTGAGAAAACCATAATTCAAAAAGAGTCATGTACCAAAATATTCATTGCAGCTCTATTTACGATAGCCAGGACATGAAAGCAACCTAAGTGTCCATTGACAGATGAATGGATAAAGAAGATGTGGCACATATATACAATGGAATATTACTCAGCCATAAAAAGAAATGAAATTGAGTTATTTGTAATGAGGTGGATAGACCTGGAGTCTGTCATACAGAGTGAAGTAAGTCAGAATGAGAAAAACAAATACTGTATGCTAACACATATATATGGAATCTAAGAAAAAAATATGTAATGAAGAGACTAGGGGCAGGACAGGAATAAAACACAGACCTACTTGAGCATGGAGTTGAGAATACGGGGAGGGGGAAGGGTAAGCTGTGACGAAGTGAGAGAATGGCATGGACTTATATATAGTACGAAATGTAAAACAGATAGCTAGTGGGAAGCAGCTGCATAGCACAGGGAGATCAGCTAGGTGGTTTGTGACCACCTAGAGGGGTGGGATAGGGAGGGTGGGAGGGAGGGAGATGCAAGAGGGAAGAGATATGGGAACATATGTGTATGTATAACTGATTCACTTTGTTGTAAAGCAGAAACTAACACACCATTGTAAAGCAATTATACTCCAATAAAGATGTTTAATAAATAAATAAATAAATAAAATAAGAGAAATTAGTTTAATGTATATTAACAGTAAACCTGTTAGATAAAATGTTAGTAAAGTTAGTGAGGAAGTTGATTGGGCTCAATTAATGTTTTATGAAATTCTGCATATAACTCTTTTTCATACTGAGTAAAAGGCAAAAAAACTATATTCATAAAATACCACAGGAGATAGGTTTCCTGTTCAAAAAGGAATATTTTTAGAAAAAAATAAAAGACAACAAGAAATTCATAATATACACAAAAGCTGTTCTCACCCGGTCTTCCTTCTTAGGCAACTGATCCTTGATTAGAGTCTTGGTACGCCTGAGAAACCATCCAGACATCTTTTTTGCAAGCCTTTGCATGGCCTTTCGGCCAGTAGCTAGTTCTCTTTTTGTTGCTGTGTGTCTCTGACCATGTTCTACTTGGTCAGAAAACTGCTTCTTGAAGTGGATCCTGCTACCTAAAAGTCCTGGCACAGCCCTTTATAAAGGCAATAAGAAAAAATGTTAAGGCTTTATCAAACTATCTAAATAGGAAATCACTGACTTCTTTTTGCTTTTAAGAAATATACTAAGTCATTTGTTTATTAATGATTACAATAACAAAAGGCAAGACAGCAGAATGTTCTTTATGACAATTTTAGTGAACAACTATAAGAAGATGATGGAACTGGTAAAGTAGTTCAGATATTTACTTCAGGGACCATGAATCATAAAGATAGGCTTTCATGGGACACTCCACTCTGTACACTATGTTTGGGATCAAACACTTCTGTAAACAGAGAATTCTTTTTCAGAAACAAATAATTAGGAAGCAAGGTAACATTAAGTTCAGGAAGTATTAAATAATTTTCCAAAAAATAAAAAGTGTTTTTACTCACCAGTCCATAACACACCACAATTCTTTCATGTTGTTCTGAAGAATGGTTCCAGTGAGGCCAATTCGGACATTACATTTTAAAGCTTTCATAATTTCTGTTACTCTAGCCTTTGGATTCTTGATTCTATGAGCTTCATCTACTATGACAGCTGACCATTCCAAACTATAAAGTGAGGAAAAAGGGAGGAAAGGTTGAAAAAACTTCCCTTTCTTAATCTATATAATTTTTAGAGTGCAGCTTTCTCTACCAAAGTTTTGAAGTCTTTTTCCTCTTTACTCTTTGTTGATTCCACAGAATTCTCACCTCCTTATTTAAAAGATCACAGCTTTGGACAACCCATGAAAATTAAATGTGTAGGAAGATAAAAAGAAATAGAGATTCTGTTTAGTAACAATGAAATGAAATAACTCATTTAAACATGACTAAAATGACAAAAAAGGAGTCTTCTAAAAGTAATAAAATAGAGAAATAAATATAAAAGAAGCAAAACTTATGTTAATTATGAATGAAAAAATATCAATATAAACTCATGATTTTTAAAAGTTGTACTACATAGGTCTGTCTGCTAAAAAGTTTTAGAATTGATTATTACCCCAGTAGCAATGAACAACCATAGTGGTCAATCCACTAAAAGGAAGTAGATTCCCATGGTGAAACAGTTGATTTCAGGTGTGCAGCAGGGGAAATACTGGAGAGTGAGAAAGCACAGATGTATTCAAAGACAAATGGGGGGCTTCCCTGGTGGCGCAGTGGTTGAGAGTCTGCCTGCCAATGCAGGGGACATGGGTTCGTGCCCAGGTCTGGAAAGATCCCACATGACGCAGAGCGGCTGGGCCCGTGAGCCATGGCCGCTCAGCCTGCACGTCCGGAGCCTGTGCTCTGCTACGGGAGAGGCCACAACGGTGAGAGGCCCGCGTAACGCAAAAAAAAAAAAAGACAAATGGGGGCATGTCCAAAGGACACAGAAGCCAGACTAATTAGAAAACTTAAGCATGACTATAGGATAGTATAAAACATTGAGTAAATAAAAACCCAGGAGTTTTAAGAAAAAAATTTACTTTAGATCTTTACCTTATAACATATACAAAAACTAACTAAAAATAGATCACAGACCTAAATATAAAGCTAAAACTATAAAAGTTGTAAAATGTAGGAAGAAATCTTGTGACTCTGGGTTAGGGAAGAATTTCTTAGATATGACAGCATGGTCAATAAAAAAATTTTGATAAGTTGGACCTCATCAAAGTTAAAAACTTTTGCTCTTCCAAACACACAATTAAGAAAATGAAAAGACATGCTACAGACTGGGAGAAAATATTTGCAAATCATAACCTGATAAAAAACTTGTATACAGAATTATATAAAGAACTACTACAACACAGTTGAAGTTAAAACAATCCAATTAAAAAAATGGGTAGGGGCTTCCCTGGTGGTGCAGTGGTTCAGTCCGCCTGCTGATGCAGGGGACACAGGTTCATGCCCCGGTCTGGGAAGAACCCACGTGCTGCGGAGTGGCACGTGAACCACAGCCGCTGAGCCTGCGCATCCGGAGCCTATGCTCCACAATGGGAGAGACCACAACAGTGAGAGGCCCGTGTACCACAAAAAAAAAAAAAAAAAAAAAAAAAAAAAAAAAAAAAAGATGGGTAGAAGATTTTAATAGACATTTCACCAAAGAAGATATACAAAGGGAAAATAAGCACATCAAAAACTCATCATTAGAAAAATGCAAAAAAACCCCCAAGAGATACCACCAAAAACCTATTTGACTGTCAATCAAAAAAAGACTGACAATATTAAGTACTGGCAAGGAAAACTGGAAACCTCATACACTGCTTTTGGGAAAGTACAGCTATTTTTCTAAAACAGTTTGGCTGTTTCTTAAGAAGTTAAATTTCCTCATACCACCCAGCAATTCCATTCCAAAGTATCTATGCAAGAGAAATGAAAATTTACATTCACACAAAGGCTTGTATGTAAATGTTCAGAGCAGCATTATTAGTAATAGCCCCAAAGTGGAAACAATCCAAATGTCCATTCACTGAACAAATAAAATGAGGTGTATATATATATATATGCACATAATAGCACTGTTCAGCAATAAAGAGGAATAAACTACTGAAACATCATACATGATGAACCCAAAAAAACATATTAAGTGAAAGAAGCCAGACACAAAAGACTACATATTGTATGAAATTTATATGAAATTTCCAGAAAAGGCAAATCTATAGAGACAGAAAGCAGATTAGTGGTTGCCTGGAACGAGATGGGACCAGATACTGACTGAAAACAAAAAACTTTTTGAGGTGATGGAAATGTTCTTAAACTGGATTGTGGTGATAAATGCACAACTTTATAAGTTTACTAAAAACCATTCTATGCTTAAAATGGGTACATTCTATGGCATGTCAATTGTACCTCAATAATCTATGAGTCCATAGTGATACTCAAAAAATGGGGGTTGGGGAGTGGGAGAGAAACTTTGCTATCATTGCGAATGACCATTGTACCAATTTGTTAGTCTGAAAATTGGAAATTAAAGCAAAAGAATCAAGCATCACTCACCTTGCTTTGCCAGTTGAAATTATAGTTAATTTCTAATTATAGGAGAATGCTGTTAATAAACATAGAAGAAATGATGAACTTAGGAAAATATTATTTTTCAAAACCCAATAAAATAACTGATTCAGGCAAGAATAATTTCTGTATGCTAATACCACTAAGTAAAAGGATTGAGGGACCAGGATATTCAAATGGTAGCAAAGCATAACCCACAAAGTACTTCTAATTGTAAAGGGAGAAACATATCTTTACAATGGAGAGATCTGATGATCACCTCCTTAGCCTATGGGACAAACTTCACAACATTAATAGTAGGACAACTTGACATTAATATCTCCTGAAATAATGTAATATGAAGTCCACAGCATCATTTATGAAGTATTCTTGTCAAAAATGTCTGACCTGAAGCTAATTAAGTCTTTAGACCAAAATCAGCTTACAAAACTACATATGTTAAAGGAATACAATCAGACAAATCTAATGTGAGACATCCTAAAACACAACTGGCCTGGTCCCCTCAAAATGTCTTATAATAAAAAAATAAAGTTGAGGGAATGTTCTAGATTAGAAGAGACTAAACAGACTTAATAGTCAACACACACACATTAACTTATATCTTGCCAACATACACACACACACACACACACACACACACACACTGGTGAATATAGGTGTTGAGTATATAGGCGTTCATGTACTATTACTTCAGTTTTTCTAAAGGTTTGATCATTTTCTTAATATAAAGTTGAAAAAGGATAAGAGATCAAGAACAAAGGAAAAGAGGAGAAAACAATCACAAAATTTTTAAAGCAGGGAAGAAGATGAACAAGACAACTTATAAAAACAGAGGAAGGAGTATCCCATGCCAGTAGTAAAAAATGCCAAGAAACAATCTGATTCATATTATTGAGCTCTTTCTCAAATGGTAGCACCAGATGCTTCCAGAAATTGGAGTTAGGTAAATGTTCAACAGTCTAAGAAGTTGTTGGAGCTCCTATATACTATTTGTTATCCCACAAAATAGCCAGCCAGGACACTGTAAAGTAAGCAAAAGAAGGGCAAAGTACAGCAAAATCCTCATTTTTCCTTAAGAGGAAATCTACAAGTGATGTTAAAAACTTAAAGGACAATTTTTAAGTTGCAGCATGAACATGTTCTTTGAGATATGGAAGTAAAAACTAGGAAGATAAGTTAAAGAGTTGAAGGTGACTGTCTCTGAAGAACAGCTAATGGGGGTGGCAGACAGGAGTGAACTGTGTTCATATTTGGCTCTTTAAATAATATGCATATATAACTTTGATAAAAATAAAAATGAAGTAAAACATAATAGTAATAACAAAAAGAGATACAGCTCACTCAGAGTGTTTATCTACTCTATGGATTATCTATGATAAATGTTTAATCCTGGTCTATCATATAGAGCATTCTCACAAAAATTACTTAATATTTACTCAGATTGAATATAAATTATTTTGAATATTGTTAAAAATAAAGCCATTCAAACTAAGGAAAACTAAATACAACAAAAACTGTAACATTTGATTTTTCTAATTTTGCACAGAAACCTGATTTACATAACTCTATGTTAAAACTCTTATTTAATATTTATAACAATCATAGAAAATAACCACTTAACATTATTATATGCTAGAAGTGTAATAAGCACTGAAATACAAAAATTATTCTATATCAAAGACCTCACAGTCTAAAGGAGAAGTTAAACAAAAATTAAAATGACTTGCTATGATAAATGAATTTCTTATTACATTTATCTAACTATAGAATATCTCTTATATAATACATTGCATAAAAGCCCAAAGTCAAGGTTTAAATCTCATGTCCACCACTGACTTAGTTGTTGTAGGCCTGTGTAAGTTACTTAACTTCATGCCTCAGATTGTTCCTGTCTTCTGACAGCATCCAGGAAATAGTAACAGGCAAACTTATGAGCTTGTAAGTGTAGTAAAATAAATCCTAGAGCTCACAAAAATGGTAGCTCTAAATCCAACTTTACAAAATAATTACATTAAATATAAATGGACTAAACACTCCAAATAAAAGGCAGGGATTATCAAAAAGGATAAAAATGCAAGACCCAACTATATGCTAACCACAAGACACTCACCTTAAATATAAAGAACAGATAAAAACAAAAAGTTGGAAAATGATAAAAATACAGTAAGCATAAGAAATCTGTATTGTCTATATTAATACCAGATAAAACTTCAAGATTATTAGATATGAAAAGGAACTTTTTTTAAAAAAAAGGATCAATTTATAAGGAAAAAATACTAATCATCAATGTGTGTGTACCTAACTACAGAGCTTCAAATATATGAATTGAAAATTGACAGAACTGAAAGGAAAAATAAACAAATCCATAATTATAATTGAAAATTTCAACATTCCTCTCTCAGAAATTGTAAGCCAATTAGAAAGAAAATCAGTAAAGATAGAGGATACTTGAACAACACCTAAGCAAACTGATTTTACTGATATTTATAGAACATCACATCCAACCACGGTAGAAAAAACACTTTTTTCAAGTGTACACAGATCAGAAAAATGCAAATTACACTGCAATGGGATACCACTATACACACTAAAAACAAAATGATTGACAATACCAAATATTGGTGAGAATATGAAACAAATGAACTTTAATAGGTTGCTAGTTGGAGTAGAATAGTACAACCTCTCTGGAAAATGGCTTATCAGTTTCTTCTAAAGTTAAACCTATACTTACCATGTAACACAGAAATCCCACTCCTAGGAATTTACAGAAGAGAAATCAAAATATATGTCAAAAGAAGGCTTATACATAAATATTACTTAAATTTTTACTTTCAGTAACCAAAAACTGGAAAACCCAAATATCTATCCCCAAATGAATGGGTAACAAAATGTGATATATTCATAAAATGAAATACAATTCAGCATTAAAAAATAATGATCACTGATACATTCAATAACATAGCTGAATCTCAAAAACATGATGATGAGCAAAAGATGCCAGACACAACAGTTCTGGAGGCTCAAATTCCAAGATCAAAGTGTTGACAAGTTTGGTTTCTTCTGAGGTCTCTCTCCTTACCGATTGCTGCCCTCTTGCTGTGTCTTCATCTGTCCTCTCCTCTGTGTACATGAGTTCCTGGTATCTCCTTCTCTTCTTCTAAGGACAACCAGTCAGATTGGACTCCCAGATTAAGCCCCACTATAATGGATTCATTTTAACTTAATTACCTTAAGTTACATTCTGAGGTTCTTGGAGTTGGGACTTGAACACATGAATTTGGAGGGGACATAATTTAGCTCATAACAAGCCTCCTAATTGGTCTTTCTCCATTCAATTCAGCTCTACTCTGCACAGAGCAGCTTGGTTACTTATAACATGTAAATCTAATCATTTTTATCATAATAGTAATCTCCTGAAAACACTTCAGGGACACTCTGCTGATCTAAGGATAAAGACCAAAATCTTCTAAGAGGCTTTCAGTATTCTTTATGATCTGTCCCTTGCTTACCACACTGGTGTTGTCTCCTAGCCACTTCCTTCTTACACTCTAGGCTACAGTCATTACATGCAGAAAGCATCAGAACTGCTTTCATTTATTAAAAAGTGCTGTGATCTTTGTTGCCTGAAGGCCTCTACAATTTTGTTTTTAAGGGATAAATTTATTTATTTATTTTTGGCTGTGTTGGGTCTTTGTTGCTGCATGCGGGCTTTCTCTAGTTGCAGCAAGTGGGGGCTACTCTTGGTTGCAGTGCGCAGGCCTCTCATTGTGGTGGCTTCTTTGTTGCAGAGCACGGGCTCTAGACACACTGACTTCAGTAGTTGTGGCAATGCAGGCTCAGTAGTTGTGGCTTGCGGGCTCTAGAGCACAGGCTCAGTAGTTGTGGCGCACGGGTTCAGTTGCTCCGCGGTATGTGGGATCTTCCCAGACTGGGGATTGAACCCGTGTCCCCTGCATTGGCAGGCAGATTCTTTTTTTTTTTTTTTTTTTTTTTTCTGTTCGTGGGCCTCTCACTGCTGTGGCCTCTCCCGTTGCGGAGCACAGGCTCCGGACGTGCAGGCTCAGCGGCCACGGCTCACGGGCCCAGCCGCTCCGCGGCATGTGGGATCTTCCCAGACCGGGGCACGAACCCATGTCCCCTGCATTGGCAGGCGGACTCTCAACCACTGCGCCACCAGGGAAACCCTGGCAGGCAGATTCTTAACCAATGCGCCACCAGGGAAGTCCTCTCTGCAAATGTTGTTTGTTCCCTCTTCCTGGATTATTTTCCTGCTCTTTCCTATTCTTATCCATCCTTCCTTCAATTCTCACTCAGCTCATAGGTCATCTTCTCTGGGAAGCTCCTTTACTACTCTCCTCACTCTGCAGCAGTCAGGCTCCTCATGTGCTCCTATAACATTCCCTGTTTCATATTATAGCATTCACATGGTTTTATAATTGCCTGTCTAGATTCCCCACTAAAATCTTAAGATACAGTTCATTTCTTTTGGGTACTTATAGTCCTGGAATAGTGGTTCTCAATATGTATATGCATTTTTTGCCAGTCTATATTCACAACAGACTCCCATAATTAAAATAATTCACGAAAATCACTATTTTAGTCCAGAGATATCATACACATAAAAGGTTGTACATGAGATTTAGGACAAGTCCTATGCATTAACATGCATTGTTTGGAAAGGTAATAGAGGAAACAAAATAAGGAACTGTAGAAAATCTGACTCAGGTTTTTCTTCTTAAAAAACAAGTTAATTATTATAAACTGTCTATTTCAATAATCCTGAAATCAAGTTAAATCATGCTAAATATTTAGAGCTTTAAAAAAATCACAATATAAAGGGATAAATACAATTGATGTAAACATAATACTAATTCAATCATTCCCATTATTCCAATTACCTGTTAAGCTCATCCAGACATAAGCGCAGTGTTTCATATGTTGTTAGAGCAATTTCACATTTCCTCTGTTTCACACGAGCCAGTTCATTGTCTTTTTTGTTACCATGTAAAATAGTGACTCTGAAATATCCCCAGGTGTCCAGTTCATCCCTCCAGTTGTAGAGAACAGAAAGAGGAGCAACTATTAAGAACATCTGTAAGAAGAAGAAAAAAAAATTAATGATATAATTTTTTAAATGAAAAAGAACCCCAAAGTTAAATCCAGAATATCAATAGTCCTATTCCTTGATTTTTGACACTGTAGCTAATAAGTATAAATACAACTGAGAAATTCAATATATCTGGACTTAGAAGACCATCAAAAAATACTTCGTTGTTTACTTAGCACCTTATTAGGAAAAAAATAGATACCCAACCTTGTCCAAAGGAGCAGCCATTTTTTATTTTCCCCCCAAAAGGAGTTGAGAGATAAGAAAAAAATAATTCTCCAAAACAAAAGGAGTATAATCCCAATAATAACTTCAAGGGCCATGTGGGTAATAGAAATATGCAAAGCACGCCAGGTTTTTTTATTGAAATGTATGGTCTTCCAGAGCTCTCTTTCCTAGTCCATTTCCTCTCCCCCTCTCTCAGATACTATCAGTTGATAACCTGGACAATTCACTGGAAAATTGAAGCAATTAGAAGAAAACCTCCTCTTCTCTTATCACTAGATCAATAACCTACCTATATTTACTTCTATATATTCTGCCCTCCCACCTATTACCATAGGTGAACTGTCCATGTTCTTTTCTAAAGACAAACCCTGAACTTATGTAGTGGCTCCAATCACTTCCTGTCAACCTGAAGTCAATGATGAAGAAACTCCCCAATCTGCCCAACATGATTACATTTTGCTTTTCAATGGACCACATACAACCCCAAGCAAACACATTCTAATATATATTTCTCAGCAATAAAAAACAAACTAAACAAACAAAAATATTCTTCCTTAAACCTACATCTCTCTCTAGCTATCCCCCATTACTTTACTTTCTTTATAGAAATGATCTTCAAGAGTTATCAATATTTGCTGTCCCTACTTACTCTCCTCCTGTTCTCTCTTAACTCATGTAAGTGGGACTTCTGCCCTAACCTATTAAGATTAACAATATTTCTGTCTAATCTTGAAATAAGTGTTTTGGGGGTTCACCAACCTTTCCTGTACTAATCCCAAATCCTGTTGTCATCAGCCATTTACATTTTTAATGTTTTTGTTTCTTACCGTTACCACTATTCCTAAGCTATTATCTTTAATAGGGTTTTAAGTAAGTTTCTTTTCTGAAGTTTTATACTTGTCCTACTTGATAAAGATGAACCAATTAAACATACAAACAAAAAAATAATACAACACTACTCTAAATCCTACACTCTCTTCTATGAAACATTTCAGCTGGGCCATTTGTCAGCTGTAAGATGTCAAATCTGTGACTTTGTTTTAGAAACAGGAAAAACAAAAAGAAGAGGAGATTAACCTACTAAATGTGAGAGTTCCTTTTTTCTACCCCAGCATCAAGCATATATAAGTACTTTTTTGTCATACGTGATTCATCTCAAATAGTTTCATCTTCTGGCTCAGAATTTATCCTATGAAATCCATTTTTCTCCTCCTACCTTCAAATAAAATATCTAGGCTCCAAGTAATAAGCCCAGTTATTGTCTCTGCCTGACCCCCCAACCTTTTTACTTTTTAATGTTATAAGATGAAAATAGTATCCAAACTCCATATGAGCACTTTGAGCAGTTTTCCACTCAAGGGGTCATTCATCAAAGGTGTCAATGAATCTACACTTTGTTGTACAGCAGAAACGAACACACCAGTGTAAAGCAATTATACTCCAATAAAGGTGCTAAAATAAATAAATAAAAATCCCAAACCTAAAAAAAAAAAAAAAGGTGCCAATGAACCTAAAGATTCCTAGAATCAACCCTAAGATTTCAGAAGTTGTTTAAAAATTAAGACATTCCTTATAGACAATATTGGTCTTCAAAGTTGTAAAAGGTAAATCAAATGGATCAAGAACTCATTTTAATACTAAAAGAGATAAGAGAACTGAGTTATGCCATTTAACAGACATTAACCCAAGGACTTCACATTAAAATGCTATAAAGTAAAAATATTTATCATTTCCTTTTTAGAGATGAGAAAACTAAAGGATAGATGTGTTAAATAGTATGCCCAAGGTCATAATGCTATAAAGTGGCAAAGTAAGTATTTGAACCCATGTCTGTGTAATTCCAAAGCTCTTAACCAACAATGATATATCATGTTAGCACCTTAAATCAGAAAGTCTATGACCCTGAGATGCATAACTTTCTTATTTGCCACTGTAACTATGGTACTTTGTTCTGTGCTTAGAAAAAAAAGGTGTTCAAATAATGAATAAAAGCATATGTCAGTGGCAAGGTAGGAATAGCACTGTCTATTCAGAGGACAATGACAGATCACCAGAGCCAAAGTAAAAATTTCACATTGGAAGAAGTGCAATATCAAGCTGAAAAATAAAATGTACCTATATTGAGAAAACGTACAGACCATAAAACTGGAATTTTTGCTATTTAACTCAAAGCTCTAAAGCATATTCCCTGTAATTAACTCTACAATCTTAATTCTTTCAAAAATGCCAAATCTATTTAATTTACATCCAAATTGTGCATAATTGATAACTTTTCCTTTGGTATATTCTGGCTATTTAATATATGGAAATTTAAGTTGAGAATCCACTCTAGAAACCTCTGCAAATCCTTTTTAGAAAAGCAGTATAATAGTAATACCAAAACTTGATAAGCAGTCTAACAAAGTAGAAAATTATAGAGCAATATCACTTAGATCAATGGATAGCAAAACAATAAATATCATCTCTTCTAATTAAACAAAAGTAAATAAAACATGAGAATGGAAATGACAAGTAAGATTATAACTATTTGCAGAAAACATAAGTAAAGCAAATAAATGAACAGTAAATTAACTAACAAGACTATCAAAGAATTAAGGAAGTCAAATTTAAAAATATATGTGGGGCTTCCCTGGTGGTGCAGTGGTTGAGAGTCCGCCTGCCAATGCAGGGGACGTGGGTTCGTGCCCTGGTCCGGGAAGATCCCACATGCCGTGGAGCGTCTGGGTCCGTGAGCCATGGCCGCTGAGCCTGTGCGTCTGGAGCCTGTGCTCCACAGTGGGAGAGGCCACAACAGTGAGAGGCCCGCGTACCACAAAAAATAATAATAATAATAAAAATTTTAAAAATAAATAAAATAAAATAAAAATATATGTGGCACCTTAAATGACTTAGACCAGACTGATTTATAACTTATATACAGATGATTCCAAAAGCAGCAGAATATATTCTTAAGTTCACATGCGACATTCTCCAGGATAGACCATACGTTAAGCCACAAAAAAAGTCAATATATTTATGAAGGTTGAAATCATATCAAGCATCTTTCCTGATTACAGTGGTATAAAACCAGAAATCAATTACAAGACAAAAACGGGAAAATTCACAAATTTGTGGATATTAAACACCATGCTACTGAACAACCAATGAGTCAAAGAAAAAATCAAAGTAATCAAAAAATACCTTAAGACAAATGAAAATGGAAATATAATGTACCAAAATTTATTGCTGCAGCAAAAGCAGTTCTATGAGGAAAGTTCATAGTGATAAATGACTACCTCAAGAAACAAAAAAATTCTCAAATACACAAGCAAACTTACACCCAAAGGAACTAGAAAAACACAAACTAGAAAATTAAGCCTAAAATTAGTAGAAGGAGGAAAATAATAAAGATCAGAATGGAAATAAACAAAATAGAGACTAAAAAGATGACAGACAAGGTTAATGAAACCAAGAGCTGATTCTCTGACAACACACACAAAATTGGCAAACCTTTAGCTAGACGTAACAGAAAAAAAGAGGGCTCAAATAAAATCAGAAATAAAAGAGAACTAACAGTTGATACCACAGATATAAAAAGGATCATAAGAGACTACTACAAACAATTTTATGCTAACAAATTGGAAAACTAGAAGAAAGGGATGTATTCTTAGAAACATACAATGTACCAAGACTGAATCATGAAGAAATAGAAAATCTGAACAAAACAGTTCCTAGTAAGGAAATTGAATAAGTAACCAAAACTCTCCAAATAAACAAAAGTTCAGGACCAGACAGCTTCACTGGTAATATCTATCAAACATTCAAAGAAGAATTAATACCAATCTTTCTCAAACTTTTTGAAAAAACAGAAGAGCAGGGGATGCTTCCAAACTTATTTTATGAGGGCCAATACTAAAACCAGACAAGGATACCTCAAGAAAGGAAAATTATAGGCTATATCCCTGATAAACATAAATACCAAAATCCTCAATGAAATATTAGCAAAATGAATCCAACAATACATCAAAAATGATAATAAATCATGATCATGTGAGATTTATTCCATAGATGCAAGGATGATTCAACATATGCAAATCAACTGCGCAATACACCTCATTAACAAAATGAAGAATAAAAACCATACGATCATCTCAATGGAGCAGAAAAAGCATTTGAGGAAATTCAACATCCATTTATGATAAAAACTCAACAAACTGGGTACAGAGACAACATACCTCAACATAATAAAGGCCATATATGACCAGCACACGGCTAACATCACACTCAATGGTGAGAGCTGAAAACTTTTCCTGTAAGACAAGGAACAAGACAAAGATGCCAACTTTCACCACTTTTATTCCCATAGTACTGAAAATCCTAACCAGAGGGGGAAAAAATCCAAATTTGAAAGGAAGTAAAACTGTCACTATTTGCCAAAGACATAGAAATACACAGAAAACCCTAAACATTCCACCAGAAAACTGTTAGAATTAATAAAGAAACTGAGTAAAGTTACAGGATACAAAGTCAATACAAAAATCTGTTTTATTTTACACACTAGCAACAAACTATTAGAAAGAGAAGTTAAGCAAACAATCCCATTTACAACTGTATCAAAAAGGATAAAATAACTAGAAATAAATTTAAACAAAGAAATAAAAAACCTGTACACTATGTACACCTGAAAACTATGAGACACTGATGAAAAAAATTTTTAATGTCACAGATAAATGGTAAGATAATCCATGCTCATGGAAGAATAAATATTGTCAAGGTATCAATAAATGGTGCTGGAAAAACTGGATAACCACATGCAAAAGAATGAAACTGGGTCACTGTCTTATACCATACACAAAACTGAACTCAAAATGGATTAAAGACTTGAAATTAAGACCTGAAACCATAAAACTCCTAGAAGAAAACATAGGCGGTAAGCTCCTTTACATCTTGACAATGATTTTTTTGATTTGACAGCAAAGGCAACAAAAGCAAAAAGTATGACAACATCAAGCTAAAAAGCTTCTGTACAACAAAGAAAACCATCAACAAAATGAAAAGGAAATCTACTAAATGGGAGAAAATATTTGCAGACCATGTATATAAGGGGTTAATATCCAAAATATATAAAGAACTCAGTAGCAAAAAATCAAACAAGTAGCATCATTTGCAAGATAATAAACTAAAGAAATAGTGTATAGTAAATAAAATACTGGAAAAGGTTTTGTTTAATCACCATTGAAATTGCGTCTGATGCTGGTATTATGACTGCTAGAAAAATCTTCCCTCTGCATTAATACTGATTATGAATTTTACACAGAATCTTTAAAGTTTTATCATACAAGATAGTAGTATTTTTAAAAGAATTTGCTTTGATTCATTTTCATAAAGACTGAATTCCAATTTTAACAGCCTAAATCTAAAGAATCATTCCAAGAATATTAGAAATGCATAGTTTGTATCTTCTCCTTTAAGAATTTATTCTTGGCACAAAACATCTATTTCACACATTCTAGGATGGTTTATTCACAGACTATCTTTTAAAAATGCACAGAGTTTTTAAACTGGGCTTCCCTGGTGGCACAGCGGTTGAGAGTCTGCCTGCCGATGCAGGGAACACAGGTTCGTGCCCCAGTCCAGGAAGATCCCGCATGCCACAGAGTGGCTAGGCCCATGAGCCATTGCCGCTGAGCGTGCGCGACCAGAGCCTGTGCTCTGCAACGGGAGAGGCCACAACAGTGAGAGGCCCATGTACCGCAAAAACAAACAAACAAACAAAAAATCCCCCCAAAATGCACAGAGTTTTTAAATGGATCAAAACAAATTTATCTTTTGTAAACTTCATCACACAAAATTATAAGTTTTGTTAGGATTTGCTTCTGGGGAATACTGTGGGACATCAATGGTAATTTCATTAAAAACTTTCTTTATAGAATTCCAGTTCAAATGATTAAACACATGCATTTATTGATGCCAATAAAACAAAAGAACAAATATAAAAATAATTCGATAATAGCAGTAAAATGTCTGAAAGGGCACTACCGGATGATCAGTACACTACAAGAGCAGATGAGAACTGACATACTTGAAGACCTGAGGAATCCATCCTTTACCTACGTAAGAGAAAACTTCCAAAAAAAAAAAAAAAAAAAAACACACACAAAGTGAGTTTTCCTAGAAGAAACAAATATGACAACAACCAACAAAATAAAACAACAACCACAAAAAACTCAATGAAGAACAGGCAGTTGGAAAGACTGGGTCATGGAAACGAATGGAACATTAAATGTAAATAGGTTAAATTCTCCAATCAAAAGACATAAAATGGTTGAATGGATTTTTAAAAAGAAGACCCAAACACATATTACCAATGAGATTCACTTCAGCTTTAAAGACAGATATAAACTGAAGGTGAGTGGATGGAAAATGATATTCCATGCAAATGTAAACCAAAAGAAAGTGGGGATAGCTATTCTTAGAGACAAAGAAGGTCATTAGATCATGACAAAAGGGTCAATTCATCAAGAGGATGTAACAACTGTAAATATTTATACACCCAATATCAGAACACCTAAGTATATAAAAGAAATATTAACAGATGTGAAAAGAAAAAAAAGACAACAATAAAATAATAGGGGACTTCAATACTCCACTTTCAACAATGGATCACTCAGACAGAAAATCAATAAAGAAACATTGAACTTAAACTACACATTGGATCAGATGGACCTAATGACACATACAGAACATTCAACAGCAGCAGAATACATATTCTTCTCATGAACATATGGAACATTCTCCAGGACAGATAAAATGTTAGGAAACAAGACAAGTCTTAATAAACTTAAGAAGACTGAAATCATATCAAATATCTTATCACACAATGGTATGATATCAATCAAAGGGGAAAACTAAAATATCCACAAATATGTCGAGATTAAATAATATGCTCCTCAACAACGAATGGGTCAAAGAAGAAATCAAAAAATACCTTAAGACAAATGAAAACTGAAACACAACATACCCAAACTTATGGGACACAGCAAAAGGAGTTCTAAGAGGAAAGTATATAGTGATAAATGCCTATATTTTTTTAAAAAGTCATATATATAACCCAACTTTATACCTTAAGAATCTAGAAAAAGAAGAACAAATTAAACTCAAAATTAGTAGAATGAAAGAAACAACAAAGATCAGAGAGGATAAATGAAATAGAGACTAGAGAGATAATAGAAAAAATTAATAAAACTAAGGGCTGTTTTTTGAAAAGATAAACAAAACTGACACCCTTAACTAGACTAAGAAAAAGAGACAGGGCTCAAATAAATATAATTAGAAATGAAACAGGAGACATTACAAATAATAACACAGAAATACAAAGGATCATATGAAATTACTCTGCACTATTATACACCACCAAATTAGATACACTAGAAGAAATGGATAAATTCCTATAAACAGACAACCTACCAAGACTGAATCATGAAGAAACAGAAAATCTGAATGGAACAATTATTAGTAAGGAGCTTCAATCATTAACCAAAAACCTCCAAACAAACAATCTAGGACCAGACACCTTCACTGGTAAATTCTACCAAATTAACACCAATTCTTCCCACATTCTTCCAAAAAAAATAGAAGAGGAGGGGATACTTCCAAACATTTACAAGGCCAGCATTACACTGATACCAAAACCAGATAAGGACACCACAAGAAAGGAAAATTACAGGCTAATATCCCTGATAAACAAATCCTCAGTGAAATACTAGCAAACTGAATTCAACAATACATTAAAAGGATCATACACCATCAAGTAAGATTTATTCCATGGATGCAAGGATGGTTTAACACATTCAAATCAATCTGAAAACAAAGCTAAAAACAGTACTTGAACTCTTGAAAACTTAAAACACATTAAGAATTATAATGCTTCTTTAGGATCAAATTTAAATTGACACTAAGAATGGACCTATGCTCTTGAAAATAATAGGAAATTTAAAGTAATAAGATTTTTTTAATACCTTAAGCCAATACTTCTCAAAATCTTACACTGAAATGCCCTTAATCATAGACAACAGTAAACTCGGACTTCTCGGCAATCTTATATATAAGAAATATGTAAAAGACACTGTTTAAAAATGTGTAGAAGGTGGTTCATCACCATAATATGATAAGGATTTCACAAAATCAGTTAAACTTTATTTCTATCCAGTTTCCTTGATGCTGAAGAAAATATAAACGTCAGACACATACCTATAACACACCTTTCTTTTTTGCATTTCATGTTTATTTTAGAAATGTCTTATTTTTTTATAAGAATTATATATAAGATATTTATAAACACACATTTACAAAGGAGAAAGCTGAAGAATGGATATGAATAGCATTAACAGTCACATGGGCAGAGACAGTGACAAGCCTAGACCTTACTTCGCCTTTCTGATTCCGACTTTGATGTTCCTTGTATAGGAAGGATTTGTTTCATATATTCAGGAGGTAATTATTCTGCTAAGCAACTTTATCATTGAGGCACCTGTGTTAGCAATATCTACTACTATCTGCATTTCATTCTCACATAAATAAAATACAATGGACTTCAATTAACGTTACATACACATTCATGGAAATTTAACAAATTAATCAAATTAAGTCATGTAAATCTTGCCAAGCAAAAGACTGAAAGCCCCAGGCCACCCCCAAAATTCAAACTGAAGCTACATTTTGCTATTTTCAGAGTCAATCATATCTAACTTGAGGAAAAAACTGATAATCCTTCAGAAATTAGGTCTGTGAAAGAAATGTTTGAATAATGTCTTTAAATACTTATGTTTTAAATTTATACTATAATGTATAATGTTTAAAGGTTTCCAGACACTTTTGCAATACTAGCTTCATGAACTGTACATTTCTAGATATCTTACCTTTTTTGCTGTAGAAGAAAGGGGTTCCTTTTTCATACTTCTTAGTAAAAACTCTGGCATGTTATTTTCAATATCTTCACGAGTTCCCTTTTTACCCAAAACTGCAGCCAAAAATGAAATAACCTAGGGAGAAAAAATCCAATTTTTTCAATCACTGTGTATCGTGATGGACAAAATTTTACTGTTTACCTGAATACTCAGTGACAATTTGAGTATGTACAAATAGTTTTGCTGTGAGGAAACACAATATGAACCACTGGTATTGGTTTTCTTTATTTGTATTAACAAACAAATCTATAATATAAAAGTTACCCTTGAATGTAGTAAAAAAAATTAAAATAAAAATTCTCACATTGCCATCTCTTCCATGATAAGTTCTACTCACTCAATGAATTCTTTCTTGATCTCATCAGTTGAGATGTCATATTCTCTATTACAATAAACTGTGTACATTCCTTTTTCCTTGTAGGAAATAAACTCATTAAAGGGGTAATACTTGGCTCATAAATTTGTGCATTTTTCTGTATCCAATACATATAGGTGGAATGACAGAATGTTATTTAAGATAAACTAAGGCAATTCATCATTATACACACCATTTTGAATAATAGCTATTCCCCAAATATCAAGTGAGAAAGACAAAAAGACATAGGAAAAAAGGAAATGTAACTTCATATAATGAAGAGCAAGAGATATTTAACCTAGACCTTGGTTCAAATTTCAACCTAAGTTGCTTGGCAGATATGTGAACTTGGGCAACTATATTAATCTCTTTGAATAACTAAAATTATATGAAAACACCAAATATAATACTGGAAGAGTTGTTTTAAATATTAAGGGGAGAATATATGAGGTATACATATATATGGGGGAAAATAACTGATCTGATCATTACTTTAGAAAAATAAGTTATACAAATATTAAAATCTAAAGAAAAAATATGAGAATTAGAAAAACTATCAAAAAATAGTGTTTTCAACATGGTTTGGATACTCCTACAGTGTAAATCTCAAATGACAGAAGAAAAAGAATGGTGTAGAAGTATTTGAAGAGATAAGGGCTAAAAGTTTTCAAAAACTGATTTCAAAAATCAAGCCATACACAGTGGTTAAGAATCCATCTGCCAATGCAGGGAACAAGGGTTCAATCCCTGGTCCGGGAAGATCCCATATGCTGCAGAGGTACTGAGCCCACACACCACAACTACTGAGCCTGTGCTCTAGAGCCCGTGCTCTACAACAAGAGAAGCCACTGCAATGAGAAGCCCACGTACTGCAACGAAGAGTAGCCCTCACTTGCCACAGCTAGAGAAAGCCTGTGCACAGCAAAGAAGACCCAGCACAGCCAAAAATAGATTAAATAATTTTTAAAGCCATATATTCCATATCAACTAAGAACATGAAGCCAAAAAAAAAAAAAATCCACAAGTACTTCCTGCAGAGAAAAAACTGCTCAAAATTTGAGACAGAAATATATTAAAAGTGGTCAGAGGAAAAAACAACAGATTATCTATCTAAGTAAGCAACAATTAGACAAATAGCTGATCTTGCAACAAAAGCAGTGGAGACACTATACAATGGAGTGATATTTTTATTTAGGTCTTTAATCCATTTTGACTTTATTTTTTGTATATGGTGTTAGAGAATCTTCTTATTTCATTCTTTACATGTAGCTGTCCAGTTTTCCCAGTGCCACTAATTAAAAAGACTGTCTTTTCTCCACTGTATATTCTTGCCTCCTTTGTCATAGATTAATTGACCACAGGTGCATGGGTTTATTTCTGGATTTTCTATCCTGTTCCACTGATCTACGTCTGTTTTTGTGCCAGTATCATATGCCTTTGATTACTGAAGCTTTATAGAACAGTCTGAAGTCAGGGAGCCTGATTCCTCCAGCTCTGTTTTTCCTTTCTCAAGATTACTTTGGCTTTCTGGGGTCTTTTGTGTTTCCATACAAATTTTAAAATTTTTTGCTCTACTTCTGTGAAATATGCCATTGGTAATTTGACAGGGATTGCATTAAATCTGTCACTGCCTAAATGTAAAAAAACTCCTACAGAAAAACATAGGCAGAACACTCTTTGACATAAAACGCAGCATCTTTTTGGATCTGTCTCCTAGAGTAATGGAAATAAAAATAAACAACTGGGACCTAATTAAATTGAAAACCTTTTCCACAGCAAAGGAAACCATAAACAAAACAAAAGACAACCTACATAATGGGAGAAAATATTTGCAAATGATGTGATGACAAGGCATTAACTTCCAAAATATACAAATAGCTCATACAGCTCAACATCAATAAAACAAACAACTCAACCAAAAAATGGGGAGAAGATCTAAACAGACATTTCTCTGAAGAAGACATAAAGATGGCCAAAAGGAACATGAAAAAAATGCTCAACATCACTAATTATTAGAGAAATGCAAATCAAAACTACAACGAGGTATCACATCATTCCAGTCAGAATGGCCATCATCAAAGTCTATAAATAATAAATACTGGAGAGGGTGTGGAGAAAAAGGAACTCTCTTACACTGTTGGTGGGAATGTAAGTTGGTACAGACACTATGGAGAACAGTATGAAGGTTCTGTTCACAATATGTGTGCCACTTACACAAAAAACATCTACAACAAGAGGTAGAGAAAGACCATGCAAACAAAAACCAAATGAAAGTTGATATAGCTATATTAATATCAGATAATACTGAGGCAAAAAGCATTACTAAATTAAAGAGGCACACTTGATACTAATTAATTCATTTGGAAGTTATACAAAGTGTAAATTACTAAAGAAGAAACATTTACTGAAACAATAGTCATCAAATTGATAAGCACAATGGTAGATTTTGAAATAAGTTAGTAAGAACAAAACAAAGAAATCAGTAAAGATATAGAATATTTGAATAAAATGGTAAGCAAACTTGACCTAATAAACATTTGATAAACCACTGTAAACTACAGCAAAACATAGTTTCACTTAAAGTACACATAAAATATTTACCAAAGTTGACATGCAAAGTCCTGGAGCAAATCTTAATACATCCAACAGACAAAAATCATACAGAATATGTTCTTTGGTCACAGTGCAAGAAATCAGAAATAACAAAAATATAAACAGAAAATCCCCCAATATTTGGAAAGTAAGGAATATATTTCAAAGTAGAACTCACAATGGAGATTAGAAAATATTTAAATTGAATACTAGTGAGTAATAATTATATATTAAATTTGTGGAATACACTTAAAGCCATGGTTTATGGACTTAAATGCATATATATTAGGACAGAAGAGAACCTGCTAATAAAATATCTAAGAATCTATCTGAAAAATATATAAAAATAACTTGTTATTTTTAACACAGAAAAATAGAATTTAACACACAAAAATAGAATTATAAAACATGAAAAAGCATAAAATAAAAAAGACTGACAAAGCCAAATGATCATTCTGTGAAAAGATTTTTAAAAGTGATGACCCCTAGAAAATTGATTAAAAAAACAAATAGAAACTAAGAGAACAGGCAAACACACACAAAAAATGTATAAGACACAATAAACAATGTTATGCCAATAACTGAAATTTTAGGTGAAATGGAAAAACAGAACTTATCAACACTAAAACAAGAAGAAACAGAAATTTTGCATATTCAAATAACTATTATAGAAATCTAAATACATAATCACAAACCTTCTACAAAGAAAACTAAGCGTCAAATAGCCACAAATAAAGTCTACCAATGCTTAAGAAAGCTATAATGCCAATCTTAAACAAACTCCTCCAGATTTTAGAGAAAGGGAGAAATGTTCTCAACTCATTTTATGAGTTCAACATAACCTTGATAAGAAAATCTAACAAAAGTATGGGAAATTTACAGGCCAATTTCTCATACTCACATAGAAGCAAAACTCTTAAAATATTAGCAAATGGGACATAGAAATGTAAAAAATAAATATATACTAAAGCCAAGTTGGGTTGACTGTGGAAATGTAATGTTGGTTTAACCTTCAAAATTTAGATATTAGATACGTATTAACTAGTATCTTAGGTATTACACTTAGCTTTCCTAACTCTTAGTTTCCTTAAAATAAAAATAAATTAAAATAGGACAATCTATTGAGCTGGCCAAAAGGTTTGCTCTGTTTTTTTCCATAAGATGATTCCAGTAGCACTTAGTTGTCTTCTAACTTCATTCAAAACAATTTTGTTAGATTGTATGTGACAGCTGTCATATCAGTATGCATTTGAAAAAAAAATCAAAATCGGTGAATTTGTGTGCAGCCATTTTAATATTGAAGATGGAAGAAAAAAGCAACATTTTTGGCATATTATGCTTTATTATTTCAAGAAAGGTGAAAACACAACCAAAATGCAAAAGATTTGTGCAATGTATGCAGAAGGTGCTGTGACTGACTGAACATGTCCAAAGTGGTTTGTGAAGTTTCGTCCTGGAGATTTCACCATGGTCGGGTAGAATAGTTGACGTTAATAGTGAGACAGTAACTGAGAACAATCAACGTTTTACACCATGCAGAAGATAGCTGACATACTCAAAATATCCAAATCAAGCACTGAAAATCATTTGCACCAGCTGGGTTATGTTTAATCCCTTTGATGTTTGGGTTCCACATTAAGCGAAAAAAAACTTCTTATATTTCTGCATACAATTCACTACTTAAAAGCAATGAAAACGTTCCATTTTTAAAGCAAATTGTATTAGGTGATGAAAAGTAGATACTGTACAATAATGTGGAATGGAAGAGATCGTGAGGCAAGTGAAATGAACCACCAACAACCACACCAAAGGCTGGTCTTCATCCAAAGGTGATGTTGTGTATATGGTGGGATTGGGAGTCCTCTATTATGAGCTCCTTGCAGAACACCAAACGATTAATTTCAACAAGTACTGCTCCCAATTAGAACAACTCAAATCAGCACTCGACAAAAAGCATCCAGAATAAGTCAACAAAAAAACGCATAAACTTCCCTCAGGATAATGCAAGACCACATGTTTCTTTGATGACCAGGCAAAACTGTTACAGCTTGGCTGGGAAGTTCTGATTCATCCACCATATTCACCAGACATTGCACCTTTGGATTTCTACTTATTTCAATCTTTACAAAATTCTCTTAATAGAAAAAGATAGAATTAGGAAGCTGCTTGAAAAATGGCAGAAGGTAGTGGAACAAAAGGGTGAATACATTGTTCAATAAAGTTATTGGTGGAAATGAAAAATGTGTCTTTTACTTTTACTTAAAAATCAAAGGCACTTTTTGGCCAACCCAACATTTCACTTCAAGATACTTAACATTTTATGTGAAGTGATACATTAACTTTAAGCACATAGTAAAAAGTTGGGAATGTATATCTTTATCACTAGACGAAACATGAAAAAAATAATAAACACAGCACAGTTAAAAATCAATAGAAGAGGGCTTCCCTGGTGGCACAGTGGTTGAGAGTCCGTCTGCTGATGCAGGGGATGTGGGTTAGTGCCCTGGTCCGGGAGGATACCACGTGCCACGGAGTGGCTGGGCCTGTGAGCCATGGCCTCTGAGCCTGCACATCCAGAGCCTGTGCTCCACAACGGGAGAGGCCACAGCAGTGAGAGGCCCGTGTACCACAAAAAAAGTTAAAAAAAAAATAGAAGAATTAAAATGGAATTCTAAAAAATATACTATCAACCCAAAACAAAGGAGAAATATTAAAAAACAGAAAGCAATCTGTTCAAACAGAAAACAATCAATATAACCAAATCCAAACATAACAGAAATTATATTAAATATAAATGCACTAAACACTCCAATTAAACATCAGAGGCTGTCAGGATAAATACAAGACTTGTCTCCAAGAGACACATTTTAAATATAAAGACACAGATAGCTTGAAATAAAGGGTTGGAAAAAGACAAACCATTCAAACAGTCAGCATAAGAATACTGGACTGGTTATCTTAATATCAGATAAAGTAGATTTCAAATTGTATTACCAGAATACAGAAACACTTAATAAAGGGGTCAGGAAGACATAGTGATCGTAACAGTTTACAACCTAATAACACAGCTTCAAAGTACATGAAGACAAAATTGACAGAATTAAAAGGAAAAATAGAAAAACCCACAATCATAGCAGGAGATTTTAACTTTTCTCCCTCAGCTATTAATACTTAAAACATAGAAAATCTGATTATTATCAATTACCTTGAACTGCTAATTAGAAATTATATAGAATAGTACATCCAACTACAGAAACAATTGCAGAATAATTGCAGAAATCAATGAAGTACCAAACAACAGAGAAGATTAACAAAGCTAAAAGTATATTCTTTGAAAGGATCAACAAAATCAATACCCCTCAAGTTATACTAATTAAGAATAAAATAGAGGCTACAAAAGATCCACATTAAGATGCAGAGAGATATTACTCAGATGCGACAAATACTAAAAGAATAAAAAAGGAACATAAAGAAGTATTTATGTCAATCAATTTGGCAACTGAGATAAAACGTATAAATCATTTGAAAGATACAATTTACCAAAATTGACACAGCAAAAAACAGAAAATCTGAATGGCCACATATCTATTAAAGTAATTGAATTCATTAACAAAAAACTTCCCTTAAAGAAAACTCCAGGTCTAAAAGATTGCACTAATAAATTCCATCAAATATAAGTATAAAATAACTTAAATACACAACCTTTTTAAAAAGACAGAAAAAACACTTTGCAATTTATTTTAAGAAGCCTACAAAACCCAGATACAAAAACCTGACAAACATATTGCAGGAAAAGAAAATTACAGACCAATTTCCATAATAAATATAAATGTAAAACTTATTCAAATATTAAGCAACTGAAACCAGCAATATAAAAAAAAATCTGATGATCAAACTGGGTTTAATCCCAGAAATGCAAAATTAGTTTAACATTTAAAAACCAATATAAATCTTACTGATTTATATAATAATATATTAACAGAATAAATGGGGGAAAAACATGATTAGCCCAATAGATGTCAAAAAAAATTTGATAAAATTCAATACACATTAACTATAATAAATCTCAGAAACAAGGACAAGAAGGAAACATCCTAACTCTGATAAAAGATACTAAGAAAATCCTACAGCTAATATACTTAATGTTGAAATAGTAAATGCTTTCTCTGTAAAAGCAGGAATGAGATAAAGATTTCACTCCCACTAGTTCTATTCAAATTGTACTGAGATCATACCTAGATAGTGAAATAATGTAAGAAAAAGAAATAAAAGGCATAAAAATTGAAGAAGTAAAACTGTATTTGTGGATGACATGATCGTTTACATAAAAAACCCTAAGGCATCTACAAAACAACTAAAACTAATAAGTGAAGAATTTAGCAACACAAAAAACATACAAAAATAACTTTGACTTTTATATATAATACCATCAAAAAATCTGAAAGTTAAATGGAAAAAATCCATTTACAAAAGCATCAAAAATATAAGAATGAATTTAATAAAAAATGTATAAGGCCCATGCACAAAACTATAAAACACTGCTGAGACAAGTTAAAGACCTAAATAAGGGAGCTATCACTTCATGTTAATTCTCCACAAACTGTTGTATAAATTCAATACAACTAAACTCCACAAGCCTAATCAAAATCCAAACAGATTTTTTCATTGAACTTGACAAACTGATTAAAACTTAACATGGAAATGCAAAGGGATAAAAAGAGACAGGAAGGTACTTAACACAAAATTGAGTGTAAGTGGGATTGGTTCAAGATGGAGGAGTAGAAGGACGTGTTCTCACTCCCTCTTGCGAGAGCACCGGAATCACAACTAACTGCTGAACAATCATGGACAGGAAGACACTGGAACTCACCAAAAAAGATACCCCACATCCACAGACAAAGGAGAAGCCACAATGAGACAGTAGGAGGGGCGCAACCACAATGAAATCAAATCTCATAACTGCTGGGTGGGTGATCAAAAACTGGAGAATACTTATACCACAGAAGTCCACCCACTGGAGTGAAGGTTCTGAGCCCCACTTCAGGCTTCCCAACCTGGGGGTCTGGCAATTGGAGGAGGAATTCCTAGAGAATCAGACTTTGAGGGCTAGTGGGATTTGATTGCAGGACTTGGACAGAACTGGGGTAAACAGAGACTCCACTCTTGGAGGGAACATAAAAAGTACTGTGCACATCAGGACCCAGGGGAAGGAGCAGTGACCCCATAGGAGACTAAACCAGACGTACCTGCTAGTGTTGGAGGGACTCCTGCAGAGGCGAGGGGTGGCTGTGTCTCACCGAGAGGACAAGGACACTGGCAGCAAAAGTTCTGGGAAGTACTCCTTTGTGTAAGCCCTCCCAGGGCTGCCATTAGGCCCACCAAAGAGGCTAGGTAGCCTCCAGTGTTGGGTCACCTCAGGCCAAACAACCAAAAAGGAGGGAGCCCAACCCCACCCATCAAGAGACAAGCAGATTAAGTTTTACTGAGCTCTGCCCACCAGAGCAGTAGCCAGCTCTACCCACCACCAGTCCCTCCCATCAGGAAACTTGCACAAGCCTCTTAGATAGCCTCATCTACCTGAAGGCAGATAGCAGAAGCAAGAAGAACTACAGTCCTGCAGCCTGTGGAACAAAAACCACATTCAGAGATAGACAAGATGAAAAGGCAGAAGGCTATGTACCAGATGAAGGAACAAGAAAAACAACTAAATGAAGCAGAGATGGGTAACTTTCCAGAAAAAGAATTCAGAATAATGATAGTGAAGATGATCCAGGACCTTGGAAAAAGAATGGAGGTAAAGATCAAGAAGATGCAAGAAATGTTTAACAAAGACCTAGAAGAAATAAAGAACAAACAAAAAGAGATGAACAATATAATAACTGAAATGAAAAATATACTAGAAGGAATCAATAGCAAAAAAACTGAAGCAGAAAAATGGATAAGTCACCTGGAAGACAGAATGGAGAAATTCACTGCTGCAGAACAGAATAAAGAACGAAAATAAATGAAGACAGCCTAAGAGACTTCTGGGACAACATTAAATGCAACAACATTCGCATTATAGGGGTACCAGAAGGAGAAAAGAGAGAGAAAGCACACGAGAAAATATTTGAAGAAATTATAGACGGAAACTTCCCTAACATGGGAAAGGAAATAGCTACTCAAGTGCAGGAAGTGCAGAGACTCCCATACAGGATAAACCCAAGGAAAACATGCCGCGACACACAGTAATCAAATTGCCAAAATTAAAGACAAAGAAAAATTATTGAAAGCAGCAAGGGAAAAATGAAAAATAATATACAAGGGAACTCCCATGAGGTTAACAGCTAATTTCTCAGGTAAAACTCTACAACCCAGAAGGGAGTGGCATGACATATTTAAAGTGATGAAAGGGAAGAACCTACAAACAATATTACTCTACTGGCAAGGATCTCATTCAGATTCAATGGAGAAATCAATAGCTTTACAGACAAGCAAAAGCTAAAAGAATTCAGCACCACCAAAGCATCTCTACAACAAATGCTAAAGTAACTTCTCTAAGTGGGAAACACAAGAGAAGAAAAGGACCTACAAAAACAAACCAGAAACAATTAAGAAAATGGTGGGCTTCCCTGGTGGCACAGTGGTTGAGAGTCCGCCTGCCGATGCAGAGAACACGGGTTCGTGCCCCGGTCCGGGAAGATCCCACATGCTGCAGAGTGGCTGGGCCTGTGAGCCATGGCCACTGAGCCTGCGTGTCCGGAGGCTGTGCTCCGCAACGGGAGAGGCCACAACAGTGAGAGGCCCGCATACCACACACACAAAAAAAGAAAATGGTCATAGGAACATACATATCAATAATTGCCTTAAGCATGAATGGATTAAATGCTCCAACCAAAAGACACAGGCTTGCTGAATGGATACAAAAACAAGACCCATATATATGCTGTCTACAAGAGACCCACTTCACACCTAGGGACACACACAGACTGAAAGTGCGGGGATGGAAAAAGATATTCCATGCAAATGGAAATCAAAAGAAAGCTGGAGTAGCATACTCATAACAGATAAAATAGACTTTAAAATAAAGAATGTTACAAGAGACAAGGAGAGGAGGCGCTTCACGATGGTGGATGAGTAAGACATGGAGATCACCTTCCTCCACACAAATGCATCAGAAATACATCTACATGTAGAACAACTCCTAGAGAACACCTACTGAACGCTGGCAGAAGACATCAGACCTCCCAAAAGGCAAGGAACTCCCCACGTATCTTGGTAGAGCAAAAGAAAAAAGAAAAAAGAGACAAAAGAATACAGATGGGACCTACACCAGTGGGAGCGAGCTGTGAAAGAGAAAAGGTTTCCACACACTAGGAGGTCCCTTCGTGGGCAGAGCCTGCAGGTGGTGGAGGGGCGAAGCTTCAGAGCCAAGGAGAACGCAGCAACAGGGGTACAGAGGGCAAAGCAGAGAAATTCCCGCATGGAGGATCGGTGCCGGCCAGCACTCACCAGCCCTAGAGGCTTGTCTGCTCACCTGCTGGGGCGGGTGGGGGCTGGGAGCTGAGGCTCGGGCTTCAGAGATCAGATCCCAGGGAGAAGACTGGGGTTGGCTGTGTGAAAACAGCCTGAAGGGGGCTAGCGCGCCACGGGTAGCTGGGAAGGAGTCCGGGAAAAGGTCTGCAACTGCCAAAGAGGTAAAGGACTTTTTCTCACCTCTTTATTTCCTGGTGCATGAGGAGAGGGGTTTAAGAGTGTTGCTTAAAGGAGCTCCAGAGATGGGCGCAAACTGCAGCTATCAGCACAGACCCCAGAAACGGGCATGAGACACTAAAGCTGCTTCTGCGGCCACCAAGAAGCCTGTGTGCAAGCACAGGTCACTATCCACACCACCCATCCCGGGAGCCTCTGCAGCCCACCACTGCCAGGGTTCTGTGATCCAGGTACAACTTCCTCGAGAGAACACACAGCATGCCTCAGGCTGTTGCAAAGTCACGCTGGCCTCTGCCGCTGCAGGCTAGCCCCACACTCCGTACCCCTCCCTCCCCCAGGCCTGAGTGACCCAAAGCCCTCTAATCAGCTTCTCCTTTAACTCCATCCTGTCTGAGCAAAGAACAGACACCCTCAGGTGACCTACATGGAGAGGTAGGGCCAAATCCAAAGCTGAATACTAGGAGCTGTGCAAACAAAGAAGAGAAAGGGAAATCTCTCCCAGCTGCCTCAGGAGCAGCAGATTAAATCTCCACAGTCAACTTGATGTACCCTGCATCTGAGGAATACCTGAACAGACAATGAATCATCCCAAATTGAGGAGGTGGACTTTGGGAGCTATGATATATACTTTTCCCTATTTTTCTTCTTGTGAGTGTGCATGTGTATGCTTCTCTGTGTAATTTTGTCTGTATAGCTTTCCTTTTATTATTTCTCCTACGGTTCTGTCTCTCCGTTTTTTTGGCGGGGGGGTTGCTGGTGTGGTTTTTTTTTTTTAGTATAGTTTTCAGCGCTTGTTATCACTGGTGGATTTGTTTTTTGGTTTGGTTGTTCTCTTCTTTCTTTCTATTTTTTAAATTACTTAAAAATAACTTGAATACTTATTTTTTGTTTTTGAACTTAATAAGTGTTCTTTTAATTTAACTTAATTTTATCTTTCTCTTTCTTTCTCTTTTTCTCCCTTTTATTATGAGCCATGTGGATGACAGGCTCCTGGTGCTCCAGCCAGGTGTCATGGCTCTGAGGTGGAACAGCCAAGTTTAGGACATTGATCCACCAGAGACCTCCCAGCTCCAAGTAATATCAAATGGCAAAAATCTCCGAGAGATCTCCACCTCAATACCAAGACACAGCTCCTATCAACGACCAGCAAGCTACAGTGCTGGACACCCTATGCCAAACAGCTAGTAAGAAAGGGACACAACCATACCCATTAGCAGAGAGGTTGCTTAAAATCATAATAAGTTCACAGACACCCCAAAACACACCACCAGACATGGACTGCCCAACAGAAAGACAAGATCCAGCCTCAACCACCGAAACACAGGCACCAGTCCCCTCCACCAGAAAGCCTACACAACCCACTGAACCAACCTTAGCCACTGGGGGCAGACACCAAAAACAACGGAAACTATGAACGTGCAGCCTGTGAAAAGGAGACCCCAAACACAGTAAGTTAAGAAAAACAAGAAGACAAAGAAACACACAGCAGATGAAGGAGCAAGGGAAAAACCCACCAAACCAAACAAATGAAGAGGAAATAGGCAGTCTACCTGAAAGGATTCAGAATGACAGTAAAGATGATCCATAATCTTGGAAATAGAATGGAGAAAATACAAGAAACGTTTAACAAGGATCTAGAAGAATTAAGAGTAAACAAACAATCATGAACAACACAACAAATGAAATGAAAAATTTTCTAGAAGGGATCAACAGCAGAATAACTGAGGCAGAAGAATGGATAAGTGATCTGAAAGAAAAAATAGTGGAAATAACTACTGCAGAGAAGAATAAAGAAAAAAGAATGAAAGGAATTAAGGACAGTCTCAGAGACCTCTTGGAAAATATTTAATGCATAAGATGCATAAGATGGACTTAATGATATTTATAGGACATTCCATCCAAAAATAACAGAATTCACTTTCTTCTCAAGTGCTCATGGAACATTCTCCAGGATAGATCATATCTTGGGTCACAAATCAAGCCTTGATAAATTTAAGAAAACTGAAATTGTATCAAGTGTCTTTTCAGACCACAACACTATGAGACTAGATATCAATTACAGGAAAAAAACTGTAAAAAATACAAATACATGGAGGCTAAACAATACACTACTTAATAACCAAGAGATCACTGAAGAAATGAAAGAGGAAATCAAAAAATACTGAGAAACAAATGACAATGAAAACAAGGTGAACCAAAACTTATGGCATGCAGCAAAAGCAGTTCTAAGCGGAAAGTTTATGGCAATACAATCCTACCTTAAGAAACAAGAAACAACTCAAATAAACAACCTAAGCTTACACCTAAAGCAATCAGAGAAAGAAGAACAAAAAAACCTCCAAAGTTAGCAGAAGGAGGGAAATCATAAAGATCAGATCGGGAATAAATGAAAAAGAAATGAAGGAAACGAAAACAAAGATCAATAAAACTAAAAGCTGGTTCTTTGAGAAGATAAACAAAATTGATAAACCATTAGCCAGACTCATCCAGAAAAAAAGGGAGAAGACTCAAATCAACAGAATTAGAAGTGAAACAGGAAAAGTTACAGCTGACACTGCAGAAATACAAAGGATCATGAGAGATTACTACAATCAACTGTATGCCAATAAAATGGACAACCTGGAAGAAATGAACAAATTCTTAGAAATGCACAATCTGCCGAGACTGAACCAGAAAGAAATAGAAAATATGAACAGACCAATCACAAGCACTGAAATGGAAACTGGGATTAAAAATCTTCCAAAAAACAAAAGCCAAGGACCAGATGACTTCACAGGCGAATGCTATCAAACATTTAGAGAAGAGCTAACACCTATCATTCTCAAACTCTTACAAAATATAACAGAGGGAGGAACACTCCCAAACTCATTCTATGAGGCCACCATCACCCTGACACCAAAAGCAGACAAAGATGTCACAAAGAAAGAAAACTACAGGCCAATATCATTGAGGAACTGAGAGGCAAAAATCCTTAACAAAATACTAGGAAACAAATCCAACAGCACATTAAAAGGATCATACACCATGATCAAGTGGGGTTTATCCCAGGGATGCAAGGATTCTTCAATATATGCAAATCAATCAATGTGATACACCATATTTACAAATTGAAGGAGAAAAACCATATGATCATCTCAATAGATGCAGAAAAAGCTTCTGACAAAATTCAACACCCATTTATGATAAAAACCATCCAGAGAGTAGGCATAGAGGGAACCTACCTCAACATAATAAAGGCCATATATGACAAATCCACAGCAAACATCATTCTCAGTGGTGAAAAACTAAAAGCATTTCCTCTAAGATCAGGAAGAAGACAAGAATGTCCACTCTCACCACTATTATTCACCATAGTTTTGGAAGTCATAGCCACAGCAATGAGAAGAAAAAGAAATAAACGGAATACAAATTGGAAAATAGGAAGTAAAACTGTCACTGTTTGCAGATGACATGATACAATACATAGAGAATCCTGAAGATGCCACCAGAAAACTACTAGAGCTAATCAATGAATTTGGTAAAGATGCAGGATAGAAAATTAATGCACAGAAATCTCTTGCATTCCTATATACTAATGATTAAAAATCTGAAAGAGAAATTAAAGAAACACTCCCATTTGCCATTGCAACATAAAGAATAAAATACCTAGGGATAAATCTACCCAGGGAGACAAAAGACCTGTATGCAGAAAACTACAAGACACTGATGAAAGAGTGAAGATGATACAAACAGACGGAGAGATATACCATGGTCTTGGATTGGAAGAATCCACATTGTGAAAATGACTCTACTACCCAAAGCAATCTATAGATTCAATGCAATCCCTATCAAGTTACCAATGGCTTTTTTAACAGAACTAGAAGAAAAAAATCTTAAAATTTGTATGGAGACACAAAAGACCCCAAATAGCCAAGCAGTCTTGAGGGAAAAAAAAATGGAGCTGGAGGAATCAGACTCCCTGACTTTAGACTATACTACAAAGCTATAGTAATCAAGACAATATGGTACTGGCACAAAAACAGAAATGTAGATCAATGGAACAGGATAGAAAGCCCAGAGAGAAACCCATGCAGGTATGGTCAACTAATCTATGACAAAGGAGGCAAGGATATACAATGAAGAAAAGACAATCACTTCAATAAGTGATGCTGGGAGAATTGGACAGCTACATGTAAAATAATGAAGTTGGAACACTCCTTAACACCATACACAAAAATAAACTCAAGATGGATTAGTGACCTAAATGTAAGAATGGACACTATAAAACTCTTAGAGGAATACGTAGGAAGAACACTCTTTGACATAAATCACAGGAAGATCTTTTTTGATCCACCTCCTAGAATAATGGAAATAAAAATAAACAAATGGGACCTAATGAAAATTAAAAGTTTTTGCACAGCAAAGGAAACTACAAACCAGACGAAAAGACAACCCTTAGAGTGGGAAAAAAATATTTGCAAAGGAATCAACGGACAAAGGATTAATCTTCAAAATAGACATTTCTCTAAAGAAGACATACAGATGGCCAAGAAGCACATGAAAAGCTCGTCAACATCACTAATTATTAGAGAAACTCAAATCAAAACTACAATGAGGTATCACCTCACACCAGTTAGATTGGGCATCATCCGAAAATCTACAAACAACAAATGCTGGAGAGGGCCTGGAGAAAAGGGAACCCTCTTGCACTGTTGGTGGAAATGTAAATTGATACAGCCACTATGTAGAACAGTATGGAGGTTCCTTAAAAATCTAAAAATAGAATTATCATATGACCCAGCAGTCTCACTACTGGGCACATATCCAGAGAAAACCATAATTCAAAAAGAGACATGCAACCCAATGTTCACTGCAGCACTATTTACAATAGCCAGGACATGGAAGCAACCTAAATGCCCATCGACTGATGAATGGATAAAGCAGATGTGGTGTATATATATATATATATATATATATATATATATATATATATATATATATATATATATACACAATGGAATATTGCTCAGCCATAAAAAGGAATGAAATTGGGTCATTTCTAGAGACGTGGATGGATCTAGAGACTGTCATACAGAGAGAAGTAAGTTAGAAAGAGAAAAACAAATATCGTATATTAACGCATATATGTGGAACCTAGAAAAATGGTACAGATAAACTGGTTTGCAGGGCAGAAATTGAGACACAGATGTAGAGAACAAATGTATGGATACCAAGAGGGGAAAGTGGCGGGGGTGGTGGTGGTGGTGTGATGAATTGGGAGATTGGGATTGACATATATACACTAATATGTATAAAACGGATAACTAATAAAGAATCTGCTGTATAAAAAAATAAAGTTAAAATAAAGAAAGAAAAAAAATTGAGTGTAAGTAACAGTAAAACTGAACAATGACACAATAAAAAGACTAGAATCAAGACTCATACATATATGGACAGCCAGCTGAACTAAAAAATGGGCAAAGAACTTGTATCTTAGTCACTTTGGAGTGCTATAACAAATTACCATAGACTGGATGGCTTAAACAACAAACTTTCATTTCTCATAGTCCTGGGGGCTAGGAGTTTCAAAATCAATGTGCTGGTAGATCTGATGTCTGGTGAAAGCCCACTTCCTGTTTTGCAGATGGCAGTCATCTTGTATCCGCAGATGACAGAAAGCAGACTGAGGGGGTAAACTCCCTAGTATCTCTTCTTACAAAGCCACTAACACCATCATGAGGGCTTCACACTGATGACCTAATTACCTTCCAGAGGCCGCATCTCCAAACACCATCACATTGGGGATTAGAGTTTCAACAAATGAATTTTCGGGAGATGCAAACATTCAATCTATAGCAACATGAATACACAATTCTCCAAAGAAGATACACAGATGGCCAAAAAGCACAAGAAAAGTTGTTCAACACCATTGATCATTAAAGAAATGCAAATCAAAACCACAGTGAGGTACCACTTCATATGCACTAGGATAGCTACTATGAAGAAAACAGAAAATAAGTATTGAGAAGGGTGTGAAGAAACACGAAACCTCATACATTGCTAGTGGGAATGTAATATGGTGCTGCCATTGTGGAAAATGGTTTAGCAGTTGCACAAAAAATTAAACATAGAATTATCATATGACCTAGGGAAATGAAAGCATATGTCCACACAGAAACTTATACACAAATATGTGTAACTGCATTATACACAGCAGCCAAAACATAGAAACAACCCAAATGTCCATCAAAGGATAAATGGGTAAACAAAATTGTTGTATTTACATGCAGTTGAATATTATTCAGCCATAAAAAGGATGAAGTACTGATACATGCTACAACTTGGATGAACCTTGAAAGCATTACACTAAATGAAAGCACCAGACACAAAAAGTCACAACTGTATTTCCTTTCTATGAAGTATTCAGAAAAGGCAAATCTATAGATGCAGATGCAGAAGATCAATTAGTGGTTGGCAAGGGATGGCGGGAAGGGGAAAAGAAAACTGATTACTTAATGCATATTGGGTATTGTTCTGTGGAGATGCAAAAGTTGTGAAACCAGAGAGAGATGGGGGTTGCACACACTGTGAATGCACTAAATGCCACTGAATTGCATAAATTGAAATGGTTAATTTATGTTATGTGAATTTCACCTCAGTAAAATAATTATACCTTACAGTTTTATGAGTATGCATTTATGTATGATATAATCACTATTACTTTAGTTCTTGAGAAAAAGAGGAAAAATATGTAAAATGTCAAGCTAGTACATAAGAATGATTCAATGTTAGCATTATTTCACTGAGGTAAGGAAGCTTTATGCCCTGAATACAATCTTGCATATCACAATAAACTAAGTAGATTTTCAGTAAATTATGTTATCTAAAAGATTATAAAATAATGATAAATAAGGATGGTCAAAACTTCTGCTGAGTTTTAAAATATTCTTTAAAATCTGCATTCTGAACCCACATTACAAAAGGCAGTGTAATGCAGGAGCTATGAAAAAGACTTTGGAGTCTGACCAACCAACATTGTACTACCTATGTGACTCTGTGCAATTTCTATAATGTTGCCATAAATTTCAACTTTTTCATCAATAAAATGAGTGAATAATGCCTAATTAACATAAGTTTAATGGAAAATGTATATCGTAGAACATGGCACATAGGTTAGGAATCATTAAATATATAACCACAGAAAGATATGATTACTCAACTCAACTTAAAATTAATTAATGCATTCAATAAAATATATTAATATACTTATTACCTACTACGTGCCAGGTACTGTCCTGGGCACTGCAAAAGTTTAGATGAAAGGCTTATTTCTATCTTCCAGCAGTTTGAAATCCATGAGCTGGCATGGGGGACTGAGGAGGTAATGGAGAAGAGCTGAAGAAGCATTGTTGAGAAAAAACCCTGATGAACAAAAATAAAGTTACTGAAAAATTCAGCAAGAGATTGATGAGAGAAAAATGATTGATGTACTACATAGAACTGAGATTAAAGGAGGCATAAAGACTGTCCCACAAATGACTGAATTTTAAGCACTGGACAATTATATTTTTTTTTACTGAAGTATAGCTGATTTACAATATTTTTAGTTTCAGGTGTATAGCACAGTGATTCAGTTACTTTTTTCAGATTATACTCCATTATAGCTTATTATAAGATATTGAATATAATTCCCTGTGCTATACAGTAAATCCTTGTTGCTTATCTATTTTATATATAGTAGTTTGTGTCTGTTAATCCATATTCCTAACTTGTCCCTCCTCACTCCCACTCCACTTTGGTAACCATAAGTTTGTTTTCTACGTCTGTGAGTCTTTTTCTGTTGTCTCTGTGTGTATATACACATAATTTTCTATGTTCCACATAGAAGTGGAACATAAGAACAAATATCATTACTATTTGTCCTTTTCTTTTTGACTTACTTCACTAAGCATAATAATCTCTAGGTCCACCCATGCTGCTGCAAATGGCAATACTACATCCTTTTGGGGGCATTGAGTAATATTCCATTGTGTGTGTGTGTGTGTGTGTGTGTGTATACACCACATCTTATTAAACCAATCATCTGTTAATGCGCACTTGGGTTGTTTCCATATCTTGGGTATTGCAAACAGTGCTGCTATGAACACTGGGATGCATGTATCTTTTTGAATTAGTGTTTTCATCTTTTCTGGATATATGCCCAGGAGTAGGATTGCTGGATCATACTGTAGCTCTATTTTCAGTTTTTTAAGGAAACTCCACACTGTTTTCCATAGTGGCTACACTGATTTACATTCCCACCAAGTGTAGGAGGATTCCCTTTTCTCCACACCCTCTCCAAAATTTATTATTTGTAGACTTTTGGATGATAGCCATTCTAACCAGCGTGAGGGAATACCTCATTGTAGTTTTGATTTGCATTTCTCTAATAATTAGCAATGTTGAGTATCTTTTCATGTGCCTGTTGGCCATTTGTATGTCTTCTTTGTTAAAATTCCTATTTATAAAGGTATTCTGCCCATTTTTTTGCTTGGGTTGTTTGCTTTTTTGATATTGATTTGTACAAGATGTTTGTATATTTTGCTTCTCAATCCCTTCATGGTCACATCATTTGCAAATATTTTCTCCCATTCTGTATGTTGTCTTTTAATTTTGTTGATGGTTCCCTTTGCTGTGCTAAGCTTTTAAGTTTGATTAGGTCCCATTTGTTTATTTTTGCTTTTATTTTTTGCATTGGGAGACTGACCTAAGAAAATATTGCCATGATTTATGTCAGATAAGTTTGGCTTATGTTCTCTTCTACAAGTTTTATGGGGTCATGTATGTAGGTGTTAAACTACTTCGAGTTTATTTTTGTATATGGTGAGAGACTGTTCTAATTTCATTGTTTTCATGTAGTTATCCAGCTTTCCCAACACCACTTGTTGAAGAGACTCTTTCCTCCATTGTATATTCTTGCCTCCTTTGTCGTAGATTAATTGACCACAGTTGCATGGGTTTATTTCTGGGCTCTCTATTCTGTTCCATTGATCTGTATGTCTGTTTTAGTGCCAATACCACACTCTTGATTTCTGTAGCTTTGCAGTATAGTCTGCAGTCTGGACAGGTTATACCTCCAGCTTTGTTCTTTTTCCTCAAGATTCCCTTGGCAATTCTGGGTCTTTTGCAGTTCTATAGAAATTTTAGGATTATTTGTTCTAGTTCTGTGAAAAATGTCACAGGAATTTTGATAGGTATTGCAGTACATCTGCAGATTGCTTTGGGAAGGATGGCCATTTTAACAATATTAATTCTTCCAGTCCAAGAGTATGAGATAGCTTTCCATTTCTTTGAATCATCTTCAATATCCTTTATCAATGTTTTATAGTTTTCAGCATATAGCAGTGGTCCCCAACCTTTTTGGCACCAGGGACTGGTTTCATGGAAGACAATTTTTCCACAGATGGGGGTGGGGGAGCAATGCAAGCGATGGTTCAGGCAGTAATGCAAGCAATAGGGAGCAGCAGATGAAGTTTTGCTCGCTCACCCACTGCTCACCTCCTGCTGTGCAGCTTGGTTCCTAACAGGCTAAAGATCAGTAACAATAACAGTCCATGGCCCGGGGGTTAGGGACTCCTGGCATATTGGTCTTTCACCTCTTTGGTTAAGTTTATTCCTAGTTGTTTTTTTTTTTCCTTTTTAATGTGAGTTTTAAATGGGATTTTTTTTTTTTTTTACTTTCTTTTTCTGATATTGCATTATCAGTGTAAAGAAATACAACAGATTTCTTTATATCAATCTTGTATCCTGCTACCTTCCTGAGTTCATTTATTAGTTCTAAGGGGTTTTGGGTGGAGAATTTTGGGTTCTCTATATAGAGTATCATGTCATCTGCGCATAGTGACAGTTCTACCTCTTCCATTCCCATTTGGATCTTTTCTTTTTCTGGTCTGATTGCTGTGGCTAAGACTTCCAGTACCATGTTGCATAGAAGTGGTGAGAGTGGGCATCCTTGTCTTGTTCCTGAATTTAAAGGGAAGGCTTTCAGCTTTTCACAGTTGAGTATTACTTTGGCTGTGTGTTTGTTGCAAATGGTATTTATTGTGTTGAGATATGTTCCCTCTATACCCATTTTATTTAGATTTTTTTTATCATGAATGGATGTTGAATTTTGTCAAATGCTTTTTCTATTGAGATGATCATGTAATTTTTGTTTCCTTTTGTTAATGTGGTGTATCACACTGATTGATTCACGTGTTGAAACATCCTTGTGACCCCAGAATGAATCTAACTTGATCATGGTGTATGATCCTTTCTATGTATTGTTGGATTTGGTTTGCTAATGTTTTGTTGCAGATTTCTGCATCTATATTCATCAAAGATATTGGCCTATAATTTTCCTTTTTGTAGCCTCTTTGGTTTTGGTATCAGGGTGATGGTAGCTTCATAGAATGAATTTGGGAATGTTCCCTCCTCTTCAATTTTTTGAAATAGTTTGAGAAGGATAAGTATAAGTTCTTCTTGCATATTTGGTAGAATTCTCCAGTGAAGCCATCCAATCCAGGACTTTTGTTTGCAGGGAATTTTTTTTATTATTATTATAGATTCTATTTCACTTCTAGTGATCAGTCTGTTCAGATTATCTGTTTCTTCTGGACTCAGTTTTGGCAGGCAATTTCTAGAAACTTGTCCATTTCTTCTAGGTTGCCCAATTTGTTGGCATGTAACTGTTCATAGTATTCTCTCATGATTTTTTTGTACTGCTGCAGTATGGGTAGCTATTTCTCCTCTTTCATTTCTTATTTTGTTTATTTGGGGCCTCTCTCTTTTCTTCTTGGTGAGCCTGGCTAGAGACTTGTCAATTTTGTTTATCTTTTCAAAAAACCAGCTCTTGGTTTTATTAACCTTTTCTATTGTGCTTTATTGCTATTTTATTTATTTACTCTCTGATTTTTATTATTTCCATCCTTCTGCAGACTTTGGATTTTGTTTGTTCTTCTTTTTCTAATTCTTTCAGGTGGTAAGTTAGGTTGTTCGAAATTTTTCATGTTTCTTGAGGAAGGCCTCTGTTGTGATGAACTTCCCTCTAAGAACTGCTTTTGCCACATCCAATAGATTTTATAAAGTTGGGTTTTCATCTTTTTTACCTCAAGGTATTTTCTGATTTCATCATTGATCCATTGGTTTTTTTGGTAGTATGTTGTTTAGTCTCCACATTTTCATTATTTTCCTGTTTTTCTTTTTGTGATTGATTTCTCGTTTCAGACCACTGTGGTCACAAAAAATGCTTGAAATAATTTCTATCCTCTTAAATTTGTTGAGGCTTATTTTGTGACCTTATATGTGATTCACCCTAGAGAATGTTACATGCACCCTTGAAAAGAATGTGTACTGTGGGGTTTGGGGGGTTGTTGGAATGTAGTGTCCTTTAGATATCAATTACATCCAAGTAGCCTACTGTGTCATTTATGACTTCTGTGGCCTTAATGATTTTCTGTCTGGATGATCCGTCCATTGATGTCAGTGGGATGTTAAATTCTCCTATGATTTTATTATTGTCAATTTCTCCCTTTATATTAGTATTTGCTTTATATACTTAGGGGCTCCTATATTAGGTGTGCATATGTTAACAAGTGTGACATCCTCTTTTTGTATTGATTGCTTTATCATTATACAATGCCCTTCTTTGTCTTTCTTCATGGCCTCAGTTTTGAAGTCTATTTTGTCTGATATGAATATTGCTACCCCTGTTTTCTTGTCTCTTCCATTTGCATGAAATATCCTTCCATTCCCTCACCTTCAGTGTCTGTCTCTTCTGCTCTGCAGTGAGTCTGTTGTAGGCAGCATATTGGAGGTTCTTGGTTTTTTTTAATTCATTCTGCTACTCCATGTCTTTTGATCAAAGCATTTAGTCCACTGACAAAGTAATTATTGATAGGTATGTACTTATTGCCAATTTAATACTTGTTTTCCAGTTGTTTTCATAGTTCTTTGTTTCTTTTGTTATTCCTTTTGTGGGTTGATGAATTCCTTTGTAGTATGCTTGAGTTCCTTTCATTTTGGTTTCTATGGATCTACTATACATTTTCAATGTTGAACCATAACTGTATCTAATTGCTTTAAATTGATATTTACATTCAAACACGTTCTAACGATCTACGTTTTTATACTCCCCTCCCCCATATTTTGTGATTCTGATGTCCTAGTTTACATCTTCATCCTTATCCTTTTACTGTTTATTGTAGTTATAATCACTTTTATAATTTTTTAATTGGTTTTTAACCTACGTACTGGCTTATTTATATGATCTTCAATCCTGTTATATATTTGCCTTTCCTAATGTGATTTTCCCTTTCCTATAGATTCTTGCTATTTTTCGATTTAGAGAAGACCCTAAAATATTTCTTTTAGGGTAGGTTTAGTATTGCTGAATTCCTTTAGCTTATGCTTGTTTGAGCAATTATTTCTCTCTCCTTCTATTCTAAATGATAATCTTGCTGAGTAGAGTATCTTAGGTTGCAGGTTTTTCCCTTCCAGGATTGCAATATATCATGCCACTCCTTTCTGGCTTGCAAAGTTTCTACATAACTTTATGGGGGTTCCCTTGAAACTGACTCTTTGTTTTTCTCTTTCTTTAACTTTTGCCCTTTTAATTATGATTTGTCTTGGTGTGGGTCTGTTTGGGTTCATCTTGCTTGGGACCCTCTGTGCTTCCTGTACATGGATATCTGTTTCCTTCTTTAAGTTTGGGAAGTTTTCAGCCATAATTTCTTCAAATACATTTACTATCCCCTTCTCTCCTCTTTTTGCATAGGTTGGCATGCTTATATTATTCCATAGATCTCGTATGTTGCTTTCATTTTTTTCTTTTCATTTGTCTTTCTGTCTGTTGTTTGGTTTGGGTGATTTCCATTAACTAGCTTTCAGATAACTTATTCATTCTTCTGTGTCATTTAGTCAGCTATTCATTGCTTCCAGATTGTTCTTTACCTCAGCAATTGAATTGTCTGTTTTTGGTTGGTTCCTCTTTATAGTTTCTTGTTCCTTGTTACAGTGAGCTGCATTTCTATCGATAATCTTTCTTAATTCAGTTAGCATTTTTATTACCTTTTTGAACTCAAGATCTAGTAGACTGATGAGCTCTGTTTCAGTATTTGTTCTTTCAGGAGATTTCTCATTTTTTAATTGGGAGTAGTTCCTCTGCCTTTTCATTTTACTTAACTTTCTTTGTCTCTATGAAGTTAGGAGAAACAGTTACCTACTGTGGTCTTGAAGGAATGTTTTTACATGGGAGTGTCCCTCTGCAGACTGTGTATCCAATGTTTTTGGTGCAAGGGCTGGCTTTGCTATGGATGCTGGCCACATCTTTCCTCAGGGTATGCTGGCCATTATCTTCTTGAAAGGGGGTGTGGTTGGCATCGTCAGAGTATCTAAAGCTTAGGAAGGTGTGAGGCGTAATGTCCTCTCTGCTCTGTGGCTGTTGCCACTCTGTCAGGGGTGGGGTTTGCTGCCCAGTTGTTGGAGTAGAAGCCCTGAGGGTCAGGTTCAGTCAACCTCCATTGTCCTAGAGTGCATGACCTGCCCAAAAGGTTGTGATTGCTGAAGTAAGTGAGGCTCATGTACTCCAGATTACCTGTGCATAGCCTGTGTAAGCAGCTGCAGCTCTGCTCAGAAGCAGCCCAAATTCACATCCCTTTCTCTGTTGTGCTCATCCCACATTTAGTGCAAGGCTGGGGTGTGGTGCAGGCTGGGGGTCAGGGCATTGTGGCTGCAGGAACTCAGGTGGCTGTACAGCTGCAAGAGATCTGGGCTGCCTCTGAGGCAGTCTTCGCCCATGACCTGTCTGTCCCAGATCTAGCACTAAGCTGTGGTGTGGAGTACGCAGAGGCAGGGCATTCTCACTGGGAGATGAACCACTGCATACTTCTGAACATACTGACAATAGCCACCACTGTCCTTCCCAGATCACATCTCAGGCCTCCCAGGCTGTCTGCATAGCTAGATCGAGTCCTCTCCCAGCGCCTGTCTGCTTGAGGTTCAGCACTTAGCCACGGTATGTTCTTGTGGCACTGACCTGTGCATGCCCTGACAGTGGCTGCAGCAGTCCTGCCTGCTGCCTCATGCATGTGCTGACAATGGCCACCACCCCACCTAGATCACACACCAGGCCCCCCTAGTCTGTCTCTGTGTAGCAAGACTGAGTCTCTTCCCAGGGCTTGGTTGGCCATGCTGCAGTGCAGAGTGACCGAGGCTGGGGTGTTCTCCCAGTTCAGATGGGGAAGTGCATCAGAGTGGCAGCTGCTAAGTGCAAGGCTTTCTCTACCATGACTGCTGGCAAGCCAACATGCATGCATTCCCTGGAATAGAGTCCAGATGTCTCCAGCCCTTCTGTCTGTCCCAGTGGTTTTTTTCCACAGGCAAGGGAGCCTGTCTCCTCCACACAGGATGCCAGGACTGGGATGCCCAGATTGTGCTTCAACCTGCTCGCTCCTGAGGAAAGGGTCTGCCCATGTGGACCTTCTCTTTCTTTCAGATCCTTCCCAGGTGTGCAGGTCCTGACCCAATGCCATTTTTTTCCATCCTACCTGGTTATAAGGTGATCTTTCTTGCAGCTGTGCTTGTTAGGAGTTTTTCTGCCAGTTTCCAGTTAGTTTTCCATGAGAATTGTTCCACATGTAGATGTATTTTTTATGTGTCTATGGAGGGGAGGGGAGCTCCACATCCTCCTACTCTGCCATCTTAATCCCACCTCCTGAATATTTTTAATATAACCTGATAAAAATCTTTCATGCATGCCCACTATTTTGACTTTATAATTTTTTTAGTCAATTTAAAGTTATTTATACTTTGTATTCAAAGATATGTAACTTAAGTTTAGAATTCACTGAATTCACAGATGATGTAAGTATTCATAACATCTTGGGTTCTCAATGCTTCCTAGAATATAACTTAAAACAGAAAGAATCATAGAAAATGTATAATAAAAAGTTTAGGCAACTGGGGTATTAACTGTAAAAGAACATGGAGAAGCTTTCTATGGTGAGGGAAATGTTCTATACCTTGATTACAGTATTGATTACAAATATATATATATATACACATATGTGTATATTTGTCAAAACGCATTCATCGTAAGGATGTGTACATTTTACTGTTTGTAATCATACCATCACACACACTGATACATATATTCTTTTAAATTATAGGCAACTGGTCTTCAAAGTCTACTGAAAAGGCAAGAAAAAGATACCTATTAGATATCATATAACAGTTTAAATGAGGCAGTATAAGACCTAATCCATTGCTTTCCTCTTAACTCATCTCAGATTGTTTCATTATAGGAAAACTACAGGCATACCTCATTTTATTGTACTTCACTTTATTGTACTTCACAGATAATTGTGTTTTTTATAAATTGAAGGTTTGTGGCAACTCTGTGTCAAGCAAGTCTATCAGTGCCATTTTCCCAACAACATTTGCTCACTTCATGTCTCTGTGTCACATTTTGGTAATTCTCACAATATTTGAAATGTTTTCACTGTTATTATATTTGTTATGGTGATCTGTGATCAGTGATCTTTGATGTTATTATTCTCATTGTTTTGGGGTGCCATGAACTGCGCCCACATACGGCAGCAAACTTAATCAATAAATGTTGTGTGTATTCTAACTGCTCCACCAACCAGAAGTTCCCCTCTCTCCTTCTTTCTCCTTGCGACTCCATATTCCCTGAGACACAATATTGAAATTAGGCCAATTAATACCCTACAGTGACCTCTAAGTGTTCAAGTGACAGAGAGAATCATATGTCTCTCACTTTAAATCAAAAGCCAGAAATGATTAAGCTTAGTGAGGAATGCATGTGAAAAGCCAAGACAGGCCAAAAACTAGGCACCTTGCACAAAACAGCCACATTATGAATGCAAAGGAAAAGTTCTTGAAGGAAATGAAAAGTGCTACCCCAGTGAACACATGAATAATAAGAACATGAAAGAGCCTTATTGCTGATATGAAGAAAGTTTTAGTGATCTGGATAGAAGACCAAACAAGCTACAACAACTCCCTTAAGCCAAAGCCTAATCTAGAGCAAGGCCCTAACTCTCTTCAACTCTACAAAGGCTGAGCGAAGTGAGGAGGCTGCAGAATAAGTTTGAAGCTAGCAGAGTTGATTCATGAGGTTTAAGGAAAGAAGCCATCTCCATAACATAAAAGTGCAAGGTGAAGCAGCAAGTGCTGACATACAGCAAGTCACCCAGATCTAGATAACTAATTAATGATGGTGGCTACACTGAGCAACAGATTTTTATTGTAGACAAAACAGCTTTATATTGTAAGAAGATGCCATCTAGGACTTTCATAGCTAGAGAGGAGAAGTTAATGCCTGGCTTCAAAACTTCAAAGGACAGGCTGACTCTCTTAAGAGCTAATGCAGCTGGTAACTTAAGTTGAAGCCAATGCTCATTTACCATTCTGAAAACCCTAGGGCCCTTGAAAATGATGCTAAATCTACTCTACCTATGCTCTATAAATAGAATAATAAAGCCTGGATGACAGCACATCTGTTCACAACATAATTGACTAAATATTTTAAGCCCACTGTTGAGACCTACCGCTCAGAAAAAAAAGATTCCTTTCAAAATATTACTGCTCATTGACAATGTACTTGTTAACCCAAGAGCTCTAATGGAGATGTACAATAAAATTAGTGTTGTTTTCATGTCTACTATCACAACATCCATTCTGCAGCCCATAGATCAGAAGTCATTTCAATTTTCAAGTCTTATTATTTAAAATATATACTATATAAGGCTATAGCTGTCATAGACAGTGATTCCTCTGATGGATCTGGGCAAAGTAAATTGAAAACCTTCTGGAAAGGATTCACCATTCTGGATGTCATTAAGAACATTCATGATTCATGTAAAGAGGTCAAAATATCAACATTAAGAGGAATTCAGAAGTTAATTCCAACCCTCAGGAATGACTTTTGTAAGGTTCAAGACTTCAGGGGACGAAGTATCCACAGATGTGGTGGAAATAGCAAGAGAACTAGAATTACAGGCTGAAGATGTGACTGAACTGCTGCAATATTATGAGAAAACTATAGGGATGAGGAGTTGCTTCTCATTCATAAGCAAATAAAGTGGTTTCTTGAGATGGAATCTACTCCTGGTGAAGGTGCTATGAAGACTGTTGAAATGACAACAAAGGATTTAGAATACTACATAAATTTAGTTGATAAAGCAGTGGCAGAGTATTTGTTTAATTAAGGTATGTACATTGTTTTTTTAGACATAACACTATTGCATGCATAATAGACTACAGCATAGTGTAAATATAACTTTTATGTGCACTAGGAAACCAAAAAACTTGTGTGACTTGCTTTATTATGATATCACTTTATTGCAATGGTTTGGAACTGAACCCACAATATCTCTGAGGTACACTTATATAGTCCTAATTATGATAATTCATAATTCAATCTGTTCATCTATCTGATACACAATCTTAGCTCTAACTTGTCAAATTCCATGAAACAAAGATATATAAAATGTCTATTTTACTGAAAAATCTCATCTTTAGAAGAAGTTCCATAAAAGATGATTAAATCTGTAAGCTCTAATTATGGATTAGCTTACTTAACTCACTACATTAATGATTTTAAAGAAAAATGTTGCATCCCTTTAAAATAGTCTACACTACCTCCTAACAGATTATTCACCTACCCCCTAAAATGTAAGTTGAAATGAAAATAAATTTGAATTTATTTGAGAATACACACTAACTAGAGAGGCTAACTTAAAACCACTGACAAACTTTTTAGCTCATTATATTGAGGTAATGCTAGTAGTAATGTGTCAACATCCAGAAGGCAGAGAGAGAGAATGAAAAGAATAGCACAGGTGGATTTTATGTACCAAGACTGTAAATAGCACTCATCACTTCCACTCTAATCTCTGTTAACAAGCCCAAGACATGAAAGGGGAACTGGGAAACATATTCTTTGTCATTTGGCCATAACTCCAAGAAGGCAAAGGGAATAAGTTTGGTGTAGATCTAGCCATCTCTATCACTTATGCTAGCATAGGAGAGGTCTATCAAAATCTTAATTCACAGAAGGAGAACAACATATTTACAATGCAGGTTTACAAAACTAATCTGAAAAAAAAAACACAACATGCTTTAATGTGGAATACAGTAGTTCTAAAATTATGGTTAAAGATGAACAAAAAACTATTTAATCAGCCACCTATAGAACAGTAAAAGGCCAAAAACTGCATTTCAGATATGATATATCACTCTGGGAAAGCTTTGTTTTTACAGGCTTTCCTTTGAAACTGTCAGGCAAACATTTTTATAGGCCATCTTTTCTCATACACAGTCAGCTATGATATATAGCATAAGTCAGAGACAGGCAAATAACACAACAAACCTCCTCTTAGACCAACAGAGGCGGAGCAAAACTTGTTTGTTTCTTATAGGATTAAAAAAAAAAAAAAGCCTACTTTCCTTATTTTTCATCTCCCTGGGAGACAAAAAGGTAAGCAAGTACTTTGGAATCATACTTCAAAAACTATGACGATTTTTGCTTGCTTTAAACAACAGAAACAACAAAGTGCTATTTTAAAAGGGGACCTAGCCCATTTATCTTTACAAAGTTCTTCTCCTAAAACCTGAAGTACATGCCAAAACAAGAAAAGCAATTTATCTTCAAAATGCTAAGACATTTTTGTTTCTGCTTTAAAGGCTTTGTGCCTCTGGAGGTTAATTCACCTTTCACATTGGATGTCATGGCATTTTCTCCATGAATGAAAATAAAAACAATATGATTATTTTCTTTATTACTATATTCCTGAGTGAACATAACTTGTGATCTAAAGAAATTTTAAATTTTAGTATAGCTTTTGAATCAACTAAAGATCATATTATCCAAAAAATAGTATTGACAATAACCTAAGAAAGCTATAATTATCAGCAATCCCACCATTTCTCTCAGGATTGAGGTTTACTATACCTGTATTTTTAAAATGTATAGTAATGACATTTTTTTTATAATATCAAATAATATAAAAACAAAGATTCAAAGAAAATCTTTACAGTTTGCAAAATTTTATCTCTCCTCTGCTGCTCAAAAAGTACTAATACCATCTTCTTCACATAGCAGATGGGGAAATAAACATGTAAAATATATGTACTTATTTAATAGTAGTGTTTTAAGACTTTGTGCCTATGAAAGCTAATTACCAAATTAAGATTTTCAAAATCACTTTGATTCAATGAATGAGTTCTTTTAAGATAAACCTTTCAAACACTGTACTAGAACTATGCCATCAGTGAAAAAAAGAAATAAAAAAAACCTCAACGTCCTAACTTATATCACTCAAATTAGTTTTAAATTTTGGTGAACTTTCAAAAGCAAACCCAACAAAAAGCAAAGGATGAAAATACCAACTTCCTGGGAAGCCTTCCTTGACAACCCCGAGCAGGCTTGCTTCTCCACTTAATTCCACTGGAATATCAGACTGGGTGATGGCCCCTTAACTACATTTCTTTTCATCATCATTTGTGAACTCCGTAAGGGTAGTGATCATACACATTTATATTAGGCTCTTCAGTGCCTATCACAGGGCCTGGACCATGCTAAGTGCTTAATAAATGTCAACTAATTGAATGAATGAATACGGTTAATTAAAAGCTGAACAAAAGGTTGCAAGATGGAGGCAGCAAAGGGAAGAGAAAGAAGGGGGGAAAAAAGTACTAGAATGGAAATTTAAATGGTTACTTCCTGTACATGTCCTTAGAGGAAAGCCATTTAGTACTCCTGTGCCTCAGTTTCTTCATCTAAAGAAGCTGAACAAGATTATCTCTAACATCATTTGTTTCTAAAATTTTATTTTAAAAATGGAATGGTCATCTTATGTATAAATATTCACATAGACTAAACACTCTCTTAATCAACCTTCACTGAACCAACTCACCAGATTAACAAGTTTTCCATCACCTCTGAAAAATGTATAGTCTGAGCAAAGGTTTTTAAACTTTAGTGGACCTCAAATTGCCTAGAGGGTTTGTTAAAACACAGATTGCTGGGCCCCACCACCTGAGTTTCTGATTCAGTATGTCTGGGATAAGACCCAAGAATTTACAATTCTAACAAATTTCAGGTAATGCTGATGCTGTTGGTCCAGAAATCACACTTTTGAGAAACACAGCCTTATAGTAAATGCCCATCCAACTCTATTCCTGTCATTTGAGCTGTTTGATTATCAAAGGTCAGTTTCCCAAACCTGTATATTCCAGTTGAAATTGTTTATTATCGTTACACTAGCTGTTTAAATATCATGTAAATATATAGAGAGTCATTTTCAAATTACCTTTGAATTAGGTGTGAGATTTCTGTAAAACACTAAGAAATTTTCATAAAAATCTAGGATTTTGCATTCTTTCCCAATTTAACTTCTTAGTCCAATTAAAAATTAAAAGTGAAAATAGTGGTGATAGAATTATTGGTGTTGAAAAAAATCATGGGCACAAACAGACATGAGGAAACTTTTGGAGTGATATATTATTTTGATTGTGGTACTGCAGTGATCATTTCTTGGGTGCAGATATATGTAAAACTTATCAAATTGTACACTATAAATTTACAGTTATTGTATGTCAATTATACCTTAACAAAATATGTAAACAACACACAAACTTACACACATACACACACCCAACAAAAATTTAATAAGACTGACAAAACCAAATTTTGTGAGGTTATGGAGTAACCATAACTCTGATACATTGTTGATAGGAATGAAAGAAGTGTTTCCAAAGTGTCAGTTTCATACAAAACTAAACACACATCAGCTTATGACCAAGTAATTCCATTCCTAATTATTTACCCAAGAGAAAGGGATACACAAGAGATTGTTCAAGAAAGTTCTTAACAGTTTTATTTCTAACAGCTAAAAAATGGAAATAGCTCAGGTGTCCATCAGCAGTACGAATAAACAGAATGCAGCATCCATACAACTCAACAATGCTACTCAGCAGTAACAAGAAACAAACTACCCATGTACTCAATAACAAGACGAATCACAAAATATTATGCTAAGTAAAAGAAGCCTTATATAAGAATACATCTGTATGATCCCATTTATATGAAAAGGCAAAACTAATCTATGATATAAAAAAGCAAAACAATGATGTCTCTTGGGGGTGGCAGGAAGGAATGTGAAGACATCTTCTGGAGTGATAATGCTCTATATCCTGAAAGAGCTTACACAGTTTAGCCAGATTACACAGAGACATGTATTTGTCAAAACTCATGGAATTGTGGGTACATTTAAGATTTCTGCATTTCATTGTAAACCTTACTTCAAAATGAAAAAAAAGAATTATAATTAAATATTGAAATTGGCAATGATATACATGCTCAAGTGTTTGGGGATAAAACATACTAATGTATGCCACTTTAAAACTCAACAAAAGATGGTGGGATGGATGGATATGTGAATAAGCCATATATAATGAAATGTTAACAGAATCTAGGTGGTAGGTATGTGGGTATTCATTGTACAATTGTTCCGGCTCTTCTACTACATGTTTGAAAAGCTTCATAACAAGATGTTGAGGAAAAATCAGTTTGTAAGATAGTAGGGATTCCATTTTTTGCATATTTATGTATGTCTGTGTGTTCATCGACATGCACATAGGAAGCATATGCATGTAGATATTTATGTATGTTGTATACGCAACTATTCCCTCTCAATCAGATCCTTCCAATTCACTTTAAGTACACTCAAGTTCCCCCTACCCCTAAATGGTACAAAGCAAACAAAAAAGAAATTCCCTCAAAATTCCATCCTCCTTCAGCTACTACTAGGTCATATAAAGAGATGAGCACACTTCTGGTGTCCATGTCTTCACCTATTCCATTCTGGCTTGTGCCCCCAATACTCCAGCAAGATGGCTCTTACTCAAAGATTTCAATGATTTCCAAGTCAGTAGATCAAATGGATATTTTAAAATCCTCATCCCTTGAAGAATGTAAAATATTAAATTTACCCACTTTTCAATTTGAAATGAGGGAAGCAAACTTTTTTGGTACGTAAAACAAGCATTTTTTAAAAGAAGAGCTCAATTTCATACTGCAGCCAAGTTAGAACGTAAGAAGGGGAAAACTTAAGGGATGAGATCAGAAAAAAGGAAAAAGAAATGAAGAAGTTACTACTATAGTTCAAAGAGTAATTGCCAATGGCCTATTTTCATAGACCATTTTCACCTAATTCTACTACATTTTGAAATTCTAGTGAACTCATTAACTATTGTTCACATTTCTTCAACTGGTTTAGTCATCCTATCTACAGTAGCTCTATCTTAAATGGATCTCCCCAAACCGCCTATTTATGTATAAATTATTTTCTGAGTTACAAGAATAATAACCAGAGAACTAGGTCCCCAAGGATCAGATAAATCCAGCTATGTATCAAAATTAGTACAAAAACTATTTCCTAATCTTCAGAAGGTGAGCCCTCAAAGATATTTATAGCAGCACTATGAATAGCATATAATACAACTCAAAGCCTTCCAATGATTTCAGTGTGTCAGATAATATAAAATTGTGCAGTAAAATCACTTTTAAAATAATCTTATAAAATGTAAAATAAAGAGAATTTCTTTGTGACATGAGCTTCCGAGATGAAAGCTTAATATGAGCCTAAAATGTGCAGAAGAATTTGAATTTTATTTAGTATGTTTAGGGTGGAGTTTCCCAAACTGCAGGTCACTTTTTTTAGCACCCTCATGTTTCTGATTTTGAAGATGAACAGGCATTGACTAGTCAAAGACATGTGGGGAAGAACATTCTAGCACGGGCAAAAACAGTAAAAGTATATGTAAAGACAGTCACAGAAGGGCTTTTTAATTTATTTTCCTTTAATATTCATCTGCATATCTTGGTCACAGATGGTAGTTTCCAAAAGGCTCTTATCTTTATTCTTGGAACCTGTTCTCCTGAGAAAGTAAATTTGTTTATTCCACAAGCAATTATTTAACACCTTCAATGTGCAAACCTAGAACTATGTGCATTGCCTGAGATTAAAAGAAAATAGATTATGGCTAATAGAAACACACTATGATTACTGAAACTGAATTTTTCGCTTACCTTTGAACTCCATTAACAATGGAGGTATCATGAAGAATAAAGTAGCTTAAATTCAATTGTAAAGACAGAAACACAGGAGGACTTAATTAAACTAGACAAACACTCCTGAAAATCCAGAGTGATTGCTTAGTATAAAGTCTAGGTTCAGAACTCTCATCTTTTTGGATTATAAAACTTTGTGGTACACAGCTTCTGACAAGGCTCCCAATAATCCCCACCTCTTGGTATCCACGACTTTATCTAATGTCCCCCCTTCAGTCCAGTATGAGCTGAACCTCACAACCTGCTTCTAATGATGTGAATATGGCAAAAATGAAGGCTGTCTCTTTTGTGATTAGGTTACAAAAGACCATGACTTCTGTCTCACTAGTGCTCTCTCTTGCCCAATCACTTGTTCTCCCTGTTGAAGCATGCTTCCACACTGTGAGAAGCACCATGAAGAGGCCCATGTGGTAAGTAACCAAGGAAGGGCTTTGCCAATAGCTCACGAGAAACAGAGGCCTCAGTCTAAGAACCCACAAGGAACTGAATCCTGCAACAACCACACAAGCTAGGAAGTGAATCTTCCCTAGTCCAACCTTGAAATAACTGCAGCCTTATGAGAGACAGAGCCAGAAGACCCAGCTAAATGGTATCCAGATTCCTGACTCACAGAAACTTTAATACGATAAATGTGTAGTTTTAAGCTGCTACATTTTGGAATAATCTGTTATACAGCAATAGATAACTAACATAGAGCCTATCTGCAGAAGCGCATATACATATACAAATTCTGGCACACATTTTAGAGAAATAGGAGGCCTCTCTGAAGTCTACCAATAGAACTCCTAGTGGCCCAGAGATCCCAGACTAAGAAATTTAAGCTATGATAAACTCCAAACAATATTCACAAAAGGCCTGCAGAAGTCAATTTAACCATGCTATGTAGCTTAACAAATGTCAGAATGCTTTCCTTCCATAAGGTATTATTAAAAAAGTTAAATTACTCTAAATATAATTTATATCTTAGTACTAGTATTACCAAAGGTAAAAACAAGTTATACTATAACATCATTTTAAATAATGTATTTCATAGGTACTAAATAAATATTGAGGATAAAATAATGACTAAACACCATCCTTAAGTACTGTGTGAGACAAACACACACACACACACGAAACAATTATAAGATGTGGGATCCAAACAGAAATTTGCATATGGTATATATTCATGTATGTAATATATATGATATAATATGAATGACTTAATTGAATTTTAATTATAAAGCAATTAAAATAAATACCTGTACTGTTTTTCCAAGTCCCATGTCATCACCAAGAATACACCCTCTTCCTTGGATGAAGTGTTCATAGAGAAACAGGGCTCCTTCCCTTTGGTAGTCTCTCAAATACCTATTAATAGTATAAGGAATAGAGTCTCCATTTTCAGATAATTGAAAAGCAACAGCAGATGATGGAAATTTTCTGTCTGGGAAATAAGGTTTTTCCAAATCTTCATCATCAAAAATAAAATTCCTGGAGCAATCTTTAACAGATTTCACTTCTTGAAGTCTTTTAAGAGGTACTTTCCTTTCTTGAAAATCTGAATATAAGATAACTGCAAATGACTTCCCATTTTCATCCACTGTGATAGATTTTATGCTTGCTTCACAAAGTTTTTCATTATCTGGAGAAGGGGCGAGACATCTTTCTCCTGGATGCCACATATCTATAATAATAAAAGAGAAAATAAACTTGCCAAATCTAACTTATAAAGTAACACCTCATTTATCCACTGCTATGAGAAAAAAGTGTTCCTCACATAAATACCCTTTCCAAAATCTGAAACAAGGTAAATTATACCTATAACATGTATAAATATTTTCCTAAAGTATATTTTCCTCAAGTATAATATCATAATAAAGGGTACATAATTTATTTCCAGTTCTCACCCTGGCTGTGTGTCATAATCTCCCCATATACGCTTCGTCTATTGATTCTGATTCAGTGGATATGGGCCATGGGCATCTGGTTTTATTATTGTGTTTGGTTGTTACTGCTGAATTCAAAAGGTGACTCTGATGCACAGCCAGGATTGAGAACCACTTATTTAAATATTCATGATGACTCATGAACATTAGGTATAACTTTCATGATATGGTAGAGTAACAATGAATAGGACTTGGTAACAGGTAAGCTAAAATCCTCTGAACAGCAATATTTTTGCGATTCTTCTGTCTGCTTTTTTAGTTACTCCATCTCCTTTCTCTGAAGACAGCTGTTTCTTCTCACTGTCAATATTGCTGCTTCTAAAATGTTGCTTGAATCTGTATACAACTAATCAAGGGAATCTCCAACTCAACCACAGAGTGATATGTACCAGCTTTGTCACAGCTTTTTCCCGTCTAGGTTTTGAAGAGCCAAGGTTCTTAAAAAAGAGATGAATTCTAAGATCTCTTTCTGCTAAGATTCTATTAATCTTTGAAGAGTCTGACTTGTCTCTATGTACAAATTTATTCTGTGCTTAACTGTAAAGCTATTTTATTTTCTATTCAGAAAATATAGCACTGTGAACGAGGAAGAGGGCCTCTACAGAGTATACTGTTGATACAATTAAAAGGTACCAAATAGAGGAAATTAAGTAAAAATAACTTCCCAAATGGAATTTCTTATAGCAAGAATCCCAGAGGAATTGTATGGCTACAATTGTAAGAATACTAGGAATTATTTTTCTCACATATTTCTCATTGAGATCATATGATCATTGGTAGTTTCCCAGGGAATTCCTAATGATGCTGAATTAGGCTTTTATAACATTCATGATTATAACTAGTACATCTATGTTCTCTTTAGCAAGAAAAGCTCATTATACTAGTCCTCATCAGTTGTTCCTCAAAAGTAAAACCATTATTCTAATTTTGATAAGGTTGTTTTTATATAACAATCAGAAAAAAAAATCTGTTCTCTCACTCTAATCTTTGCATCCAAACTGTTTGCGAACTGTTACATTATTCTAAAAGACAAGAGTTTTAATGTGAAAATAAAACCTTTATTCACTATACAGGGATAAAAAATAGGTTGATGGGCCCTATTTTCATAACAGTACTGTTTGAGCCTTAAAACCTACGTTAAGCCTTGCAACATTTTTTTTTTTTTTTTTTTTTTTTTTTGCGGTACGCGGGCCTCTCACTGTTGTGGCCTCTCCCGTTGTGGAGCACAGGCTCCAGACGCGCAGGCTCAGCGGCCATGGCTCACGGGCCCAGCTGCTCCGCAGCATGTGGGATCTTCCCGGACCGGGGCACGAACCCGTGTTCCCTGCATCGGCAGGCGGACTCTCAACCACTGCGCCACCAGGGAAGCCCGCAACAATTCTTAATACATTATTTGTTTCACATGCTTTGTCTACCTATCCAGCAAACGCCGTCTAATTTTTAAAGACTTAATTCATTAATCTATTTATTATTCAACATATATGATTTAACACCAATTATTTGCTAAAACTGTACCACACAGTTAAAATGAAGAAAACCAATGTCAAAAATGATAGTGATTAAACCTTGCTTAGAACTAGTCTTTCCAAATCTCATTAAAAGGCATCATTGTCTAACCAACTTTTCAAAGTAGAAAACCTTTCTTTAGTCAGCCCTTATTCCTCTTTTTATATTAGTCCCTACATTCTCTCCATCAGAATGTCCTGCTGGCTCTACCTAAAAAAGAAAAAAAAAAAGCATCACTTTCCTCCATGCCACCATCACTTTAAAACAACTGTGGGTAAACTTTTTCTGTAGTCAGATTTTAGCTACTTGTTATTTTACATCTTGCAGGCTATACTCTCTCTTGCCCTTGTAACACAAAAGTAGCCACAGACACATAAACAAATGGGTATGGCTGTGCTCCTGTAAAACTTTATCTACAAAAAAACAAGTGTCAGGCTGAATTCGGCCTTGACTGTAATTTGCCAAACTTTGGCTTTCTCCTAAATTACTGCTACAGACTCCATTCTCTAGTCTCCATTCTCTACCCATTCTCTCTGCTGACACTATTTCCCTCTACAATCCATTTTCCACATAGCAGCAATAGTGACTATTTAAGAATATAAATTATTAGTAAATCTTTAATTTAAAATCTTTTAATAATGACCCACTGCACAAAGATAATAATGACCCACTGCACAAAGAATAAAGTCCAAGCTCCTTACCATGGCCTATAAGACCCTGTATGATCTTCCCCTACTTACCTCTCCAACTTAATCTATCAATTTTTCCCTTGACTCAAGCATATTAAGCAGGTCTTTTCTCAGGTGTTTTTATGTCATGGCCTCAGAGATTTTATCTCAGACCACCTTATTTAAAGTAGGGAACCCCACTATCCTGTACTATTTTATTGCCTCTATAGTACATACCACAATGTTTAATTTTCACGTTTCCTTTTTTTATCTGCCTCTCTCACTAGAGAATAATATCTTTTCCAAGAAAATGTCTGTATTCTTCAAAATTTTATCCCCAGGACCAGCACACAGTAGGCACTCAATAAATGAGCTGAATTTATTAACAAAAACACATCCTCGATCTCACAGAACCTTGACATCTAATGAGAGAGACAAATACTCAAAAGTTCACACACATGAAATTGCTATAAGTGCTTTGGCAGAACAGAGTGCTATAAGAAAGAGGTACTGAGGAAACAGTTTAAAAAGTAAGGAGATTTAAGAAGAGAATGTCAGTCAGAGGGCACATACAGCATGTGCAAAATCCTCATGGGCTTCACACAACAACTTACAGAAGTCTATTTGGTTCCTGAGTTTGGGTAATTTCTAGAACTAAATATTAATAGATTCAATTAAGTTTGAGCAGGGCGGTTATCTCTCAGTATTCAAACTCCAGAACAAATAGCTTAAATTAGGATGATTTTCTTTTGGACTGAATAAGGGTAAGGCTCCTTTTGATCTTGTCCCTGTGTTCCTCTTTAACTTCATTTCCTCCCTCTCTCCTGATTTCATTCCAAACTGGCCTCCTTGCTATTCCTCAATCATGGTAAGCATACTCCCACCTTAGTCTCCTGAGATTTCTGTTCCTTCCGCCAACATTCCTCCTAAATACCAAAGTGACTGATTCTTTCACTTCATTCAGGGTTCTGTTCAAATGGCATCTCCTCAGAGGTATCTTCTCTGACCACCCAATCTAACATAGCACTTCCCGCCACTCACTCTTCCTTCACCCTGCTTGATTCCATTTTCTGAGAAAAATATGAACTGTCTGTTATTGTTTATCTCAACTTAAATATAAATTCCCCAGAGCAGGGACTTGTGTTCACTGCCATATTCTGGGCACCTAGGACAATGTTTGAAACTCAAATACTTGTCAAATTAACAAATATTTATATATAGCTAACATTTTGAGGGCTTATGTGTGCCAGGCATGCAATTTAGATGTAGTAGTTCATTTAAGCCTCACAGCAACCCTTCATGTAAGTAATATTATTGGTTCCATTTTACAAATGGTGAAACAGATAAAGGTTAACCATGGTCACACAACTAGAAAGTGGCAGAACCTGGATTTGAACCAAGCTATCTGAACTTGTAACTACAATACTGTACCAGTTCACACATGAATAAACAATTCCTTGGAACTGAGTAGCCCTGCCCCTTTTAAATGAGGTATGAGCATCCCAGTTACTATAATCTCCACTCAGCAGCTTCATCCATTTATTTCACCTGCCAGGTTTCTATAGGTATTTATATTTGTAGTCCCTGAGTTATAGTGTCATCAATTCCTAGCCGTCAGAGCTGAGGCTCGTTACTTAAACGTCTCTGAACTTTAGTTCTGAATCCCTCATGTATTTAATGAGAACAATATCTTCCTCAAAGGAAAACAAGTACATAAACAATTAGCATATTTCTGGGCACAGAACAAGCACTCAATACCTGGTAGCTTTTGTTATGTCACTATTAATAATGAAAGCTATTAATTTAGGGGCAAGAAGCCATACCAGATGACTTGTGGCAGATAACCATACCCTCCTTAAACCCTCTCTTGGTGACCCATTAAAGGTGATCCTGACTCAGTACATCATATATTAAGCTCTTCGTGTAATAAACTGAACTAAATACGTCAACCTTTATTCACCTACTTAATAACAACTCTACCATTCACTAAGAACTGAGGCATACAAGAACAGAGAATAAAAATACCAAACATTTACTTAGGGTTTACTATGAGCCAGACACTGGGTCACATAAATGCTTTGCTTAACACCATCTCATTTAATAATCACAAGAACTCACTCAGCAAAGATCTCAGTTTTACAGACGAGGAAACCACCCCAAAGTTGCTCAGCAAATGACTGTCAGAGCCAGCACTAGATCCCAGGGCAGTCTGACTTCGGAGTGCAGGTTCTCACCTTTGCTGTTGGTTTCCGCGCGGGGCTTCGCGACAGAGAGATCCATCTGGCCAGGGGGAAGGGCCTGGCAGCCTGGTTGCATTTAACACCTGACAGGCGGCGGAGCACCGCCAGGAGGAGGCTGGCGGGCGGACGGCGGCCAACTCCACCTGCCGCCGCCCTCTGTACATCGCCCCACCGCCCGAAGCCCGACGTCACGGGACGAGAGGGAGCAAAGGTGGAGCCTGACAGGGTCCAGGGAGAAGGGCCGGTGGCGTTCGAGACAGCGGCAGAGCCGGAGGGCGCTGTGGAAGCTGGCAAGGCGGCGCTCACCTAATCGTCTGGGGCTCCGCTGCCTGCGGAGGACAACAAGCAGGCAGGTCGACGCCCTAACCTCCCTCTCAGTAATAGGCCTCGCTCCGGGACCCACCACAACTTCCAGCCCTGACTCTGGAAATCCCGCGAGAACTGGCTCCCGAACTGTTTTCGGGATCTCACGAGAACAAAATCTTGGTTGACATGGGCGGAGCGATCTTCCGCCTGTCTTTCCTCTAGGAAACCAGTAACACAAAGATCCGCGATAGTTGCAAGTATCGCGAAGTTTGATATCGCCTGCTACCCTGCCGCGGCTCTTGTGGCTGTCGAGAGAGGGTGGAATTTGCTCGTGGGCGTGGACCTGCAGTGGGTCTTTTAAGGACCGGTAAGGAGGGTGACGGCCTGGCAGGAGACCGTCGTCCCCGCGATCGTATCTTGTGGCTTATATTAGGCGCTTGGTTTCTTCGTCGTGTTGCCGGACGCCCACGGACTTTAGTAGGAGGCGAGTGGTTCCCTCTTGGAGTGCTGCCTCAGCCCTATGGACACCGACGGCTCAGGACACCCAGAGGAGGCATATTTTCTTAGGTCATATACTAAAATGTAGTAAGTTATAAAAAACTTCTCTGAGTACAAAACCTGCAACACATGCCCTCAGAAGGCAAAGGTAAAGATACTATGAAAACTTGAAAGTGTTTTTTCGTGTACCATCCCAAGTTACCAGTGGTTTGTATAACACGTTATGGGTAAACACTAAGCAAACCATCAGGCTGTTTTGGTAAGCATCTTCAGGGCAGCATACCACTCAGGAATTAATACTGCTCATCTAATACTTTTCCAGACGTTTTATGTAGATTAATCCAAAAATGCTTCCTCACATGTTAAAATGTTTTTGTGTGCTGTAGGATATTTCATGGAAGTAGATTAGCCTGCATGGGCCTGTATTCGTTTCCTATGGCTGCTGTAACGAATTACCAAAAACTTAATGGCTTAAAACAGCATAAAAGTGTTATCTTATAGTTCTGTAAGTCAAAAGCCCTACATTGGTCTCATTAGGCTAAAATCAAAGTGTCAGCTGGGTTGCCTTCTTTTCTGGAGGCTCTGCAGAGTATATGTTTCCTCGCCTTTTCCAGCTTCTAGAGGCTATACACATTCCTTGGCTCATGGACACCCTTCTGTCTTCAAAGCCAGCAATGTTTCATCCCTCTCACCTTTCCATAGTCACATCTCCCTTTAATTGCAGCAGGGAAAGACTATTTGATTTTAAGGGCTCACATGATAAGATTGGGTCCACCAATAATCCAGGATAATCCTCCCATATCAAGGTCTATACCCTTTTTCACATCAACAAAGTCCCTTTGCCATATAAAGTAACATATTCATGGGTTCCAAGGATTAGGATGTGAATATCTTTGGTGGATCATTATTCTGCCTACCACAGGGTCTTAATGAGAAAAACTGTATGGCTCTTTGCTCTGTAAATAGGTATCCATTCTTTGACAGATACTAAAAATTAGCGTGTTTTCATAAAATGCTTCATCTAGAATAGCACTTGTTTCTGTTTACCAGCAGGTAAAAATTTTGTATGGAAGAGAAACATCTAATTCATCCATTATGTGGGTCCTCACACATGGTTAAGAGGTTAAGTCATTTAACCCCACTGCTTCAGTGTCCTCACCCATGACAGATTAATAACAGGGTTATTGTAAAGATTAAGTAAATAAAACACCTAAAACAATGCATAGTCACAGTAAGGATTTAGTATTGCAATATGCTATTGTTATCAATAGAATGCATCCACTTGAAAGTTGAATTCTGCATAGCCATTTCTTCATTTTAATATTTTGGCTAATAGTTGATAGTACCCTATTAATTAGATTAGAATTTTAGACTAGATTCTAACTTAAACATGGATTATAAGGCATATTTTCTAGGTGCAGCTGAAAAAAACTCATTATAATTGTTACTCTTGATTTTAACATGCACCTTGATATTGGAAATTCTAAAATGTAGGGAAAAACCTTGGAATTGGAATTGATGAAATATATCTGTTTTACTTAAATTCTGTTCACATTGTCCCTAAAATCAATAGCAATTGGAAATTTCTATCAAGCTTACTTTTTTATTCTGCAACTATCAGAGAAGAAATTTGATTTTTTCCCCTACTGAAATGACTAGTTGTTGTCTTATTTTTTAATGTTGTCTTATTTTTCCAGAGGTCCACTGATTTAAGATGTTCATTTCTAAAGAGCTGACCTCTAAATAGGAGTGATTAGACAAATCATGTAGAAGTAAATATTGATTTAAATGAAAGAGATCATCTGGGTAATGGAATACTCTTGTGACTAACAGAAGTGAAGGGGGCCTCAATTTCTGAGTATTTCTTATTTAACCTCACCACCATGGTTATGATACATGGTGAAGCGAATAATCATGACATAAAATAAGTTTTAGTGAATTACATGCCTCACAAAATTAGACATCCTGAAACATTCCTTTCCCCATTTAACAGTAGCTTTTATCTGAGCCCATTAGAGTGACATCCTTGTCTAGGTGCTGATATTGTAAGCATCCAACACTGTAAAACTACACTGCAAAGTGAAATTGAAAGCCTTGCAAAATATTCAGGAATTACCAAAAGTCAATAAAAATTATATTGCATAACTAAGTCAGATGCAAAACCATTGGCAAAGTATGATCTAGCAAAATTAAGCCTGTAAAATCTACAAAAAGAGAAAAAACTCAGATGATGATAGCATGGGCATTTCAAAAGAGTATTACTTGAATATCAAAGAGGCCCTTGAGAATGAGGATTAAACCTTTTAATATTTTATTAAAAAGTAGTCTTTATATTCACACTGCAGAAGTCAAATATGAATCTATCTGTGGTTCATAGACCTCCAAAATTGTGAATTAATCCAGCAAAAAGGCTCAAGAAAAAAATAGGTATGTGTCTTAGTCCATTTTGGTCGCTATGACAAAATTCCACAGACTGGGTAGCTGTGGATAAACAGCAGAAATTTATTTCTCACAGTTCTGGAGGCTGGAAAGTCCAAGATCAATGCAATGTGTCAGCATGGTAGTATTCTGGTGAAGGCCCTCATCCAGTTCATAGCTGGCCCTTTCTTGCTGTGTCCTCACATGGTAGAATGGGCTAGAGAGCTCTGTGGTATCTCATTTTTTTTTTTTTTTTTTTTTTTTTGTGGTACGCGGGCCTCTCACTGTTGTGGCCTCTCCCATTGCGGAGCGCAGGCTCCGGACGTGCAGGCTCAGCGGCCATGGCTCACGGGCCCAGCCGCTCTGCGGCATGTGGGATCTTCCCGGACCGGGGCACGAACCCGTGTCCCCTGCATCGGCAGGCGGATTCTCAACCACTGCGCCACCAGGGAAGCCCGGTATCTCATTTTTAAGAGCATTAATCCTGTTAATGAGGGCTCCATCTCATGAACTAATCACCTCTCAAAGACCTCACCTTCTAAAACCATCGCAATGGGCATTAGAATTTCAACATATGAGTTTTGAGGGGACACAGACATTCAGACCATAGAAGTATGACAATAAGACAACATAAGAAATTGAGTCTCAGAATTTTAGTTAGCTGATTTTAGGTAGTAGCATTTCTCCCCGGATACAGTTTTCCAGCCATTGTATCAAGGGGAAGAAAGGAAGAACAGATGAGGGTGGGGTAGAGATGATAGAAATAGATGTGTCCTTGTTTGCCAATAAGTAACCTAAACCTTAAAGTTTAAAAGTCAATGTTATGCAACAGTGTGAATGTACTTAATACTACTGAACTGTAGACTTTAAAATGGTGAAGAAGGTAAATTTCATGTAATATATATTCTTTTACTCTCATTAAAAAACAAAACAAAAAACGGGTCAACAAAAGGACAATTTGACTCTTGAGTCAAGTGTAGTGAAAGATTTATAGTGAATGGCAGGTTAGTGTTAGGAATGTGATGAGCATTATTACCTCTTGAACCTTCACCAATGCTGTTTTTACTTCATAGACTCATTATATATTAGAACTTGAAGAAATCTAAGGGATTCCTTGATCCTGTGCTCTAATTTAAAGACAAGAAAATAGTTTTGAGAAATGTTAGGTTATTTGCCCCTGGTCACAAATAGCAAATAAAATCAGGACTAGAACATGATTCCTGATACTCATTGCAATATGATAGGTATACAAAAATATTTCACAGAAGATACTTTTAGATTTGAAAAATTAAATCCTGTGATTCAATTTCATGTAATATTTCATATCACATGTCACATAGTAAGTCTAACAAATCTGCAACAAAACACGAGGAACTGGCAGGTTGAAATAATTTTATAAAAATACTCAAAATGCATAGCAGACCTTGCAAAAAAAAAGTATGTAAAATACTCATAGGCCAAAAATAAGGAGGGAGGTGAACCTAGCTTATTTAGCTGGCGCTTATGCCACTGCTGTCCTGAAAGCATTTGCCCATCTCAGTTACCAAAAGGTCTGAGTTTTAACAGTTTTGTGGGGACAGAAGACATGGTCTTAAGCTCTCATAAGGTCCCAAATTGGAACTGAGGCTCTCATTTGAAATCAGAAACCTTGAAAGGTAACATCCTCAGTGAAACAGTGGGCTAGAAGAAAACTCTGGAGAGCAGAGAACAGGGAGGATGAAGAAGAGAGACTTGTTTTTCTTGGCATGGGCTCTTTGGACAGGGTGTGTGTGTGTGCGTGCGTGTGTGTATTTCCTCTGACATTTTGAAACCACAGCCATGCCCCCAAATGGATTACAATTTGAATTCACATAATCTGCATGATCTAGGAAACCCCAAGCCACAATAATAGCATAATGTAGTGCCAGTTTAATTACATCCAGGTTGGGAGAAAGAAAATAGCATATCCTCTCTAAAAGAAAACATGTTAAAACAAAGACTCCTCAAAATTCTCAGAGATAAAGCCCTTTAAAACAGTTCACAGTCCCCAAACTGCAAAACACAAAAATGAGCCACCGTGAACAAAAGCCAGTAGGAAAAACATGCAACAAAGATAGACCCTTGGTAGTTTCAGTTATTAGAAGTATTAGATAAAAGTTTGTGTGTGTGTGTATAGATAAAATACGTACTGATATTTTAAAAAATGAAACTGAGGACATGAGAAAGAGAAAAGACACAGTCAAAAAACAGCAAACAGATTTTTTTAAAAGACTAGAACTTTGGGAAATGACGATTTTAATTATTGAAATTAAAAACTATATAGTAAGTTAAATGGCAGATTAAACACCATAAGAAAAAACATATTACCTATAGAATAGAATGACAATTTAACTGATAACACTAGACTTCTCAATATTAGAAAGGAAGCCAGGAAACAATAGGATAGTAACTTCAAAGTGCAAAAAGAAAATAACTGTCAATCTAAAACTTCATAGTCTGCTATACTATAGTGAGTGCAAAATAAGAATACTTTCAGACAAAATCAAAAGCATAAAACCAGTAGACTCTCACTACAACATCTTTTTAAGGATTTTGAACTCAGAAAACAGATCTGAAATGTAAGAAGAATGATTAGCCTAAAAAAGTTAGCAAACAACCATTAACTGTGTAAAACTATAGTAATGATGTAATTTAAATATATAAAAAATGAAGGTAAATTAAAATGCTGGACAAAAAAACTTGAAAATGTGATAACAGTGAAAGAATATAAGGTGTTTAAGATGTTTCTGTTGGAAAAGAGGAGAGTAGAGATACTGATGATTTTTACTAAGTGAAATATTCACTTTAAATGTCAGGGTATATGTAATGAAATATTAAAGGAACATATAAGTTCTTAATAAAAAAGTGGATAATAAAATTCAATCAATCCAATACAAAGCAGGAAAGGAGAAAAATAAAGCAAAAGCATGATTAATAGCTCAAAATAATAAAAATTGATCCATATATTTTAGTAAAAACAATAAATGTATTTAAAAGATTAATTTTCCTGGTAAAAGGTACTTTCTGACTGGATAAAAACTAAATCCAGCTGTATGTCAGTTACAATACATACTCTTAAAAACGTAAAGGCAAGGCTGAAAAAGTAAAAAGACATAATAGAGAAATAGTGGAGGGAAAAAACAATTAGAATAGCTCAATATTAATATCAGACAATACAAGCTTTAATGTGAAAAGCCTTAAGGACAAAGAAATTAGCCACAGAAGTTATAAAAGGGATAGTTTACCAAGGAGATAAAAAAAGGATCTCTACTTATAACCACCTACCAATAGTCTCAAATATATAAAAGTTGTCAGAATTTCAAGGAGTAACTGGTAAGGCCATAAACATTGTAGAAGTTTTTAATATTCTTCACAGTAATTGTCAGATTAAAAAGAAAGTAGAATCAAGCCACACAATTAACTGTCTTGATCTAATGGACATATATAGAGTACTCTGTTTTATTAATAGAGAATAAACATTCACAAGCACATAGGGAACATTTATAAAAATTGACTATAAACTATGTCATAAAACAAGTCTCAACAGCTTTCCAGCAGTCTGCTTCAGACAGATCATGTTCTCTAGTCCCATGAATTAAGTCAGAAATCAATATTTCAAAAATGTTTTTAAAAGATGATATATTTGGAAATTTATGGGTCAGAGAAAAAAATCATGATGGAAATTAGATAATAAATATGTAATAATTAAAAGGAACAAGTTATAAGACTTCTTCAGCTGAGGCCCTAAAATGACAAACCTCACATTTAATGTGAGATAGTCTTCCATATAAGATTTCCAAAGGAAGTCAACAACATAGATTTTATGATCCTAATTCCTCATCTACATTGAGTATATGAAAGTGTTGGATGGAAGGGATTAGAGGATAGGGATGGGAGGTTAGAGGAAGAGAAGAAAATGTTTTTGATAGAGCTATTGCAGAGCTAAGTTCCACACCTCAAACAAGCAAAAGGAGCTTCAGAGGAATCACTTGGAATATTTAATATGCATCCCTTGGAAATTTTGGAACATGGTGGACTATTTGACTCAAACCTTAAGAATCTGAAGGGCAAGTGCTGTGGCTGGCTAGCTGCTTTGAAGTTGAGTAAGAAAATTTAATGTGTTTAGGGCCACCTTACTCCCAGAGTTTATTGTGACAAAAGGATGCACATTTCCTCAAGATGTGGGTCTTAGGTGAGAGAAAGCCAGCAGAGACTTCAAGATGACCCCAAAAGGGGACCAGGGACAGCTGGATACATAGGGATAAAACAGTGACCCTGAAGAATACAGGAAAGCACCCTATGAAAGACAGCCAAGGAAGGCCTCTGCACTCTCATGGCAGTACTGGTTTAAAAGACCTTTCCTGTTTCTTAATTTTTCTGCTTTTCCCAAACAATTCTGGAAAAGTCAGGAGCAGCCTAGTAAGTATGAGAGAAAGGCAGAAACATATATAAAAGTAGTAATCACCCCTATTTTTCCACTGCAACAACTCATCTGTAGCATGTGTAAGCTCTGCTAGCAGAAGAACTTTAAGTTTAAATGAGTATTGAATTATAAATTTTAATATTACAGTGGACCTATTAACTATAAAACCAAGACTTTTTGCTTATTTGTCTAATGGCTAGAAGTGACCACAGGATTTTTTATTATTGAGAGAGACCAGAAAATTCATGTGATTTCTCTGTACCCTTCCTTTCAAGGGTATGGAGAAAAACTAGCCCTTGGAGTGGGTTTGAATGAGCAGTGTAACAAATAAGTGAACTTATATTCTGATTTCCTCTCAGGAGTCTTGCTGTTTCAGTATCCATTAGAACTCAATAATAATAGAAATACTGCATATCAAAGCTTATGAGAAATTCATACTCGGGGACACCATCAAGAAGACCAACATACACACTTGTGGGAGTCCCAGAGGAGAGAGAGAGAAAGAGACAGAATATTTGAAGAAATAATGGCTGAAAATGTTCCAAATTTTGTGAAAGACATGAATACAAACACCCAGGAAGCTCAACAAACTCCAAATAAGATGAATGCAAAGAGGCCTATACCAAGACACATTATAATTAAATTTTCAAAAGCCAGTGCCAAAGAGAGAATCTTGAAAGCAACAAGAGAGAAGCAAATCATCACATACAAAGGATGCTCAAAATTATCAGTATATTTCTCATCAGAAACTTGGGAGGCCAGAAGAGAATTGGCTGATATATTCAAAGTGCTAAAAGGAAAAACTGTCAACCAAAGAGCCTATATCTGCCAAAACTGCCCTTCAGAAGTTAAGGGAGAAGTTAAGACAATGCCAGAGAGACAAAAGCTAAGTGAGTTCGTGACTACTAGACCTGCCCTGCATTAAATGCTCAAGGGATTCCTGTATAGTGAAATGAAAGGACACTAGACAGCAACTTGAAGCTGTATAGAAAAATATAGAAATCAATAAAGGTAACTACATGGGAAATTATAAAAGCTAGTATTATAACAATGGCTTGTAACTCTATGTTTTGTTTTCTACATGATTTATGAGACTAATACATTTAAAGAAAAAAATCAACTCATAGTGTAAAAGCTAGTATTACTGTAACTTTGGTTTGTAGGGCCAAATGTTTTCTGCTTAATTTAGGAGATTAATTATTATTAGTTGTCTATGTTTGTGGACATACAATGTATAAACATGTAATTTTGTGACACCAAAAACCAAAAGGGGTGAGGACAGAGCTGTAAAGGAGCAGAGTTTTTGTATATTATTGAAATTAAGCTGATATAAATTCAAGTTAAAGTGTTACAACTTTAGGATGTTAAATGTAATTCCCATGGTAACCACAAAGAAAGTAGCTATAGAATATACACCAAAACAATGAGAAAAGAATTTAAACATTTCACTAGAAAATCAACTTCATTTAAACACAAAAGAAGACAGCAATGCAGGAAATAAGGAACAAAATAGCTGTACAACATATAGAAAACAAATAGCACAATGGCAGGAGTAAGTCCTTCCTTGTCAGTAATAACTTTAAACGTAAATGGGTTAAACTCTCCAGTCAAAAGTTGGAGAAAGAGATTAGCAGAATGGAGAAAACAACATGAACCAGTTACATGTTGTCAACAGGAGACTCGTATGAGATCCAAAGACACAACAGTTAAAAGGGAAAATATGGAAAAAGACATTTCATGCAAAGAGTAAACAAAAGAGATCTGGAGGAAGCCATGCTAATATCAGAGAAAGTAGACTTTAAATCAAATAAGTTATAAATGACAAAGAAGGGCATTATATATTAATAGATTAAACACAGCCAGAAGATATAACAATTATAAACATTTATGTACCTAATGACACACTATGAAAATATGAAGCAAAAACTGACAGAATTGAAGGGAAAAACAATTCAATAATAATAGTTGGAGACTTTAATACCCCACTCAAAATAATGGATAGAACAATGAGACAGAAGATAGGTAAGAGAGGATTTAACACAATAAACCAACTAGGTCTAATTGACATACAGAACAATCTACCCAACAACAATAGCATACACATTCTTCTCAAGTGTAGATGAGACATTTTCCAGGATAGACCATATTTTATGCCACAAATTGAGTCTTACAGATTTAAATATATATATATATATATATATATATATATCTCATGCAAAGTAAAAAGCATCTTCTCTGACTACAATGGGATGAAGTTAGAAATCAATAACAAAAGTAAACCTGGAAAATTCACAAAATTGTGGAAACTAAACAGTACACTTTTAAGCAACCATGGATCAAAGAAAAACAAGGGAAATTAGAAAATACTTAGAGACTAATGAAAACGAAAACATACCAAAACTTATGGGATGCTGCAAAAGCAGTGCTAAGCAGGAAATATAAAGAAAGAAGAACGCTCCCAAATCAACAACTTCAACTTTACAATTTAAGGAACCAGAAAAAGAACAAACAAAACCCAAAGCTAGCAGAAGGAAGTAAGTAATAAAAATTAGAGCAGAGACAAATGAAATACAGAATAGAAAAACAATAAAGAAAATCAATGAAAACAAAAGTGATTTTTAGGGCTTCTCTGGTGGTGCAGTGGTTGGGAGTCTGCCTGCTGATGCAGGGGGCACAGGTTCGTGCCCCGGTCTGGGAGGATCCCACATGCTCCGGAGCGGCTGGGCCCGTGAGCCATGGCTGCTGAGCCTGTGCGTCCAGGGTCTGTGCTCTGCAACGGGAGAGGCCACAGCAGTGAGAGGCCCACGTACCACAAAAAAAAAAAAAAAAAAAAAAGTGATTTTTAGGAAAGACCAACAAAATTGACAGACCGTTAGCTAGATGGACTAAGAAAAAAGAAAACTCAAATTACTAAAATCAGAAATAAAAGTAGGGACATTACTAGAAATCTTACAGAAATAAAAAGGATTATGAGAGTACAATGAACAATGGTATGCCAAAAAAATAGAATAAGCCAGATGAAATGGACAAATTTCCCAGAAACAAAACTAACCAAAACTAAATCACAAAGCAATAGAAAATCTGAGTATACCTATAACCAGTAAGGAGATTGAATCAGTGATCAAAAATCTGCCAACAGAGAGAAGTCCTGGACCTGAGGGTTTCATTTGTGAATTCCGTCAAACATTTAAAGAGGAACGAATACTAACACTTCTCAAACTTTTATAAAAAATTGAAGAGGAGGGAACACTTCCTGGTTTATTCTATGAGGCCAACATAACCTAATACCAAAGCCAGGTAAGACATTACAAGAAAAGAAAACTACAAGCCAAATCCCTATGAACACTGATGCAGGAATCAACAAAATACTAGCAAACAGAATTCAGCAGCATGATAAGTAGAATTTATTCCTGGAATGCAAAGGTAGTTCAACATATAAAATTTGATCAATGCAATATGCACATGAATAAAATGAAGGATAAAAACCCACATGATCAACTCAATGAATGCAGAAAATTATTTGACATCCTTTCATGATAAAAACACTCAACAAACTAAGGATAGAAGGAAACTACTTCAATGTAGTAAATCCCATTTATGGAAAGCCTACAGTTAACAACACATTCAATGGTGAAAGACTGAACACTTTTCCTCTAAGATGAGGAACAAGGCAAGGATGCCCATTTTCACTATTTCTATTCAACACAGTATTGGAAGTTCTAGTCAGAGTAATTAGGCAAGAAAAAGAAATACAAAGCATTCAACTTGGAAAGAAAGAAGTAAAATTATCTGTTTGCAGATGATATTATATATAAAAAGGACCATACAAAAGCTATTAGAATACATGAATTCAGCAAAATAGCAGAACACAAAGTCACTAAGTAAAAATCAGTTGTATTTCCGTACACAAACAATAAATAATCTGAAAGGGAAATTATAAAACATTTCCACTTACAATTGTGTCAAAACTAAGAAAGTACTTAGGAATTAACTTAACCAAGGAGATGAAAGACTAATACACTGAAAGCTACAGAACATTTCTGAAAAAAATTAAAGAAGAAAAAATAAATGGAAACACATCCCAAGTTCATGGATTAGAAAACTTAATATTGTTAAGATTTAGTACCACCCAAAGCAATCTACAGATTCAATGTAACCCTTATAAGAGTCCCAATGATTTTTTTTTGCAGAAATAGATAAACCTATCCTAAAATTCAGATGAAATCTCAAGCACCCAGAATATCCAAAAATAATCTGGAAAAAGGAGAAGAAACCTGGAGGACTCACACTTCCTGATTTCAAAACTTATTACAAAGCTACAGTAATCAAAACTGTTTTGTACGGGCACAAAGACAGACATAGATCAATGGAATAGAATAGAGAGCCCAGAAATAAACCCTCACGTATACAGTCAAATGATTTTCAACAAGAGTGCCAAGACCATTCAATGGGAAAAATACAGTCTTTTCAACAAACAGTGCTGGGAAACTGGATATTCACATGCAAAGAATGAAGTTGGACCCTTACCAAACACCAAAATGGATCAAGGACCCAAATGTAATACCTAATATAATAAAATTCTTAGAAGAAAACAGAACAAAACTTCACAACATTGGACTTGGCAGTAATTTCTTGGATATGAAAGATGTATGAATGGCCAATAAGCACATAAAAAAGAGCTCAACATCACTAATCATTAGGGAAATGCAAATCAAAACTAAAATAGGTACCGCATCACAACTATTAGGAACACATATCAAAAAAATAACTTGTTGGAGAGGATGTGGAGAAATGTCACCCTTGAGCACTGTTGGTGGGAATGTAAAATGATACGGTCACTGTGGAAAACAGTATGACAGTTCCTCAGAAAATTTATAATGGAATTACTTTACCATTTGATCCAGCAATTCCACTTCTGGGTATATACCCCAAAGAATTGAGAGTAGCGTCTCAAAGAGATACTTGTACACCCAAGTTCACGGCAGAAGAGTGGACAATAGCTAAAATGTGGAAGCAGTCCAAGTGTCATTGATCAATGAATGGATAAGCAAAACGTGGTATATACAAATAATGAAATATTATTCCACCTTAAAAAAGAAGGAAATTCTGCAATATGCTACAACATTGATGCACATTGAGGACATTATGCTAAGTGAAATAAGACAGTTACAAAAAAACAAATACTATATGATTCTACTTATATGAGGTACTTAGTGTAGTCAAGATCATAAAGACAGAAAGTGTTAATGATGGTTGCTAGGGGCTGGGTGGAGGGGAGAATGGGGAGTTATTGTTTATTAGATACAGAGTTTCAGTTTTACAAGATGAAATGAGTTATGAGGATGGATAGTGGTGATGCTTGCACAACAATGGGAATGTATTTAATGCCACTGAATGATACCACTTTAAATGATTAAGATGATAAATTTTATGTGTATTTTACCACATTAAGATTAAAAAACTATTACTCAAAAACAATATGAGAATTCACATAAAAATAAGAGAATATGCAGATAATATTTTAGAATAAGAATTCAAATACAAGTACAGTTTGTAAAAATCAACTGCATTCCTATACACTCGCAACACAAAATAGGAAACATAATTTTTAAAATATACTATTTATAGTATCAACTAAAAATATATAAGAACAGTTAATAGTTATCTATTAAAATATATGCAAGATAGTTTTAGAAGGAATAATAAACTATTGGAAACATACATGGAAAAGAGATACACTATGTTCATGGTATAAAAATTTAATATGATAAAGATGTCAGCTTTCCCCAAAATTAATCTATAGATTCAATGAAATTCACTGTCAAATTACTGGCAGAGCTTTTTCCTGTGGACCTTGACAAGGGGATTATAAAGAAAAAGTATAAAGTGCCAAGAATATCAAGACAGTTTTGACAAGATACCAAAAGGAAAGGAGGAACAGTTCAATAAGTAATTGTTCAAAACTGGAACAGTTGAGTTTTCACAGGGGAGAGAAGTGGAGTTGAATTTGTGTCCAACATTATACATAAAATTAAATTAAATTCCAAGTAAATGAAAAACCAAATGTAAAATGAAAAACTTTAAAATTTTTAGGAAGTTTTAAATTTAGAAAGAAAGAAAAAAAAGAAAACCACCAACCCAACAAATTCTTTTCACATATTCAAAATTTCTGGTCAACCCAGCACAGCTATCAAACACCAAATGAGTGTGGTAAAGTAATAGAATGATAAATGAAGTGGTATAATTATACCATTTGTAGGACTATGTACAAGGCAGTTGCCTTACTAGACATGCCTTTATTCTAACTCTTCAGACAACTAGAACAGTATTTTATTGTTTATATGTCAACATTTGCATATTAATGATGTATATATAGTTATGTTTGAAGTATTTTTTTGCATACTATTATTTAACATAAAATTTTAGTTATATATGATTAGCTTATTCTGAAAACATGCAACATAAAACTAGCATATCCATGTAAGAATATGCTACTCAACTTTATCATTATAAAAACAAAATAAGTTGTTTAAAACTTACATGTAAATCAATAGGCTTGTATTGCTTTAAATAAATACAACAATTACAGGCTTAATTGCAATGATATTCAAAACTAACTTTTAAAAACTAAATTGAAGGGCTTCCCTGGTGGCACAGTGGTTGAGAGTCTGCCTTCCAATGCAGGGGACATGGGTTCGTGCCCTGGTCCAGGAAGATCCCACATGCCGCGGAGCGGCTGGGCCCATGAGCCATGGCCACTGAGCCTGCACGTCCAAAGCCTGTGCTCCACAACGGGAGAGGCCACAACAGTGAGAGGCCCACGTACCACAAAAAAAAAAAAAAAAAAAAACTAAATTGAAAATTGAATACAATTTTAAATAAAATATTGAAAAACAATACTTGGACTTAATCCATATGTTCCTTCCCTCATACTTATCCAAAAGTGTGGTAGCATAAAAAATTAACTGATATAAGTATCATAGAAAGACTTCCCAACTAAAAAAATACTAATGAAGATGTATTTTTTCAAGGAATTAAGTAAACTTCAAAAATGCATTACTTATTCATAATGCGATTCTCTTTTCCTCAAAAGATTCTAGCCAAAGTAATGCAAATTACATTTAAATAACATTTAGATAGTGCAAAAAGTGTAGATTTGCCTTTGCTAAGCAGGATAGAAACATTAAATATCTGAATCACTTAACAAATTTAGGGTGAAAGATGTTTTCAATCCTTACCATGGGCTCCCCAAATGGTTTTCAGATTACATGATCTGTAGTGTCCATTTCAAGTCTAAAATTCTGTGTAACTTCTGTTAAAGGTAACTTTTCCTCAAGTTATTTTAACCCACATGGCCTCATTGTTGGTGACTTTACCTGCATTTTCATTGCTTAAATTCTTCAAACAAGGCAACTGTTTCAAAAGGGAAAATATATAGACATGGTTTAAAATGTTAAAGTTCAGATTTTAAAGTATGCCTATATACTTTGTAAAGATGTTTGCCAAAGTTTTAATTTTCAAATATGTTCCCAAATGGAATAATACCTTAGGAACCATGAAACAACAGTAAAAGGGAATTCTGTGGTCATTACAGGATGTGCAGACTTGAATAGAGGTTTATTCTGAAAGCAAATATATTATTATACTTCCTTTATGAGAATCATTTTTATCACCTTGCTCTACATTCATCAATATATTCTAATGAAATAGCATGGGCTAGGAATAACTTGAGGAACTAGTTAAGACAGGGAAATATGAAAAGCATGTAAAAGTTAAATGAGTTTATTTTTAAACTGATTATTATTTTTGTAAATATAAGGCAACTCTGATCTGTCTAATTTATGCATATATTATTTGACATACTGGTTGAAATATCACATACCACTTTTGCACCTACTGTGCAAAATCCAAATAATTCATAGTTTCAGTTCTGTTAAAACCTTCTCAAATTTCTGTAATTCATTCAAGTTCTGTAGAAAAACATAGGCTTTTTTTTTCTTACTGTTAGTTATTTATACAGTTCAGTGTTACAGATTCTAAATATCTAAAAACCTGCAAGAATTCCACCATCCAAAGCATATTCTTAAGATCTTTTTTGCATTTATTTACCACTGTTGTCACAGTAATGTCTTTTGTGGCTGTGAATTATCATTAGACTTTCTATATTCACAACCATGAGAATACCTGTCTTTTCTTTTTCTGTCAAGCTTTTTATTACTTTTCTTCAGGAAAGATTATATCTGTGTCTAAATCTGTGACAAATTTCAAATGTATAGGACTGTTAAAAGTGGACATTACTGATATTATTTTATTTTTATTTATTTATTTTTTAACATATATATTGGAGTATAATTGCTTTACAATGGTGTGTTAGTTTCTGCTTTATAACAAAGTGAATCAGCTATACGTATAGATATATCCTCATATCCTCTCCCTCTTGTGCTTCACTCCCACCCTCCCTATCCCACCCCTCCAGGTGGTCACAAAGCACCGAGCTGATATCCCTATGCTATACAGCTGCTTCCCACTAGCTGTCTGTTTTACATTTGGTAGTGTATATATGTCAATGCCACTCTCTTACTTTGTCCCAGCTTACCCTTTCCCCTCCCCGTGTCCTCAAGTCCATTCTCTACGTATGCATCTTACTGCTATTATTTTAGATGGTAGTTAAGAGAAGCAGAGAATATGATGGTGGGGAGTCACACATGGTTGTTACCTTTAGAAAAAAATCATACCACTAAGCATAATAAGCTTAGAACCATAGCAAAGATGATTTAAGAAAGAGTGTCCCCCATTCTCTCTTCCATTCTGTTTTTTTTTAACTTAGCATTCATTGATGTAAGTGGATATTCATTTTTTATTTATTCAGATGCAGTTGACATACAACATTGTATTAGTTTCATGTGTATGACAAAATAAATCGATATTTGTACATATTGAGAAACAATCACCCCAGTAAGTCCAGATAACATCCATCACCATATAAAGTTACAAATTTTTTTCTTGTGATAAGAACTTTTAAGGTCTATTCTCTTAGCAACTTCTAAATCTATACAGTGGTATTATCAACTATAGCTACCATGCTGTACATTAAATCCTAAGTGGATATTCTTGAGGGGAAAAAAAGAAAACTACCACTTTCCACTTTTAAGTATTTAAATTATTATAAAGTGGTACATATCACTAGTCTAAAGAAGTGCAGTACAATTCTTGTCATATACAGTATTCCTTCAAAAACAGGCTGTCCCTCCAAGTTGGTCACAGTTTAGTAGGGGAGGAAGGGCTGTAGACCAAGTACAGTGTGATAAGTGACATGTACAAAGGGCTGCTGCATTTATGACTGAGACTTCTATCTTTCAGGCTCCAGATTTGTGAAGAAGCCAGTGACAATTTGCATGATCCTTTTCCTAACTATGTATTCCTTATATTTCATATAATCCATAGATCATTTAATGGAACTAATTCAGTTTACTGTTAAATTCTATTAAATGTCTCTTTCTGCCATAAAAATTCCCTAGCTATTGAGATAAATTACAGAAGAAATATTAATAAATTTTATAGAATCTTAGGAAAATTGGCAGTTCCCTTAGTATCTTTTCATTTAGTCACTCATTCATTCATTCATTCAACAAATTTTTTTTTTTTTTTTTTTTTTTTTTTTCGGTATGTGGGCCTCTCACTGCTGTGGCCTCTCCCGTTGCGCAGCACAGGCTCCGGACGCGCAGGCCTAGAGGCCATGGCTCACGGGCTTGGTTGCTCCGCGGCATGTGGGATCCTCCCGGACCAGGGCACAAACCCGTGTCTCCTGCATCGGCAGGCGGATTCTCAACCACCGCGCCACCAGGGAAGCCCAACAAATGTTTATTTAGCACACCTGTCATATGCCAGGAACCCTGCTTGGCACTGAAGATAAAGCGGTGAACCAGAAAGACATGACCCCTGCCTTCATAAAACTCAAAGTCAATAACATGCCCAAAATTAATACTTTAAAACATGGAGATTACATAGACTCTAACACAGTTAAATAAGACAGATTGCTGTTATTTGGATAGTTTTCATACATTGCCTCATTTTAGTAAAATTTAAGAATATCAAAAATAAAGAAAAACTTCCAGAGTGAAAGAACAGATCACTCACATATGACCAGGCAATATACTCATTTTAGACATTTCAAAAACTTCTGTAAAAAGATAACTGAGTTATACTTTTTAGTATTGTAGGGGAGACAAACTTCTGAAGCTAGAATTTTGCACTTATCCAGATCATCATTTAAATATGAGAGTACAATAAAAAATCATCTCAGCCATTTAGGGCCTCAGAAACATTGCCACACACCGACTCTTAAACAACAACAAAAAAACTCTTTGCTACAATAGTAGTAGAGGACTTTAATAGCCCACTTTCAATAATGGATAGAAGAACTAGACAGAAGATCAGTAAAGAAAGCATGGACTTGAATAACTATAGACAAATTGGACCTAACAGACACATACAGAACTCTCCTTACAGCATAATATACATTTTTCTGAAATGCAGAAGGAGCATTCTCCAGGATAGACCATATGTTAAAGCCACAAAACAGTCTTAATAAAGTTTAAATGATTGAAAACATACCAAGTGTCTTTTCTAATCACAGTGGAATGAAACTAGAAATCAACTGTACAAGGTAAACTAGAAAATTCATAAATATATAAGTATTAAACAACACACCAATATGTCAAAGAAGAAATCACAAGGGAAATTAAAAATGTCTTGAGAAAAATAAAAATGAAAACAGCATATTTAAACTTATGTGATGCAGCAAAAGTAATGCCAAGTGGAAAGTTTATCATTGTAAATACTTACATTAGAGAATATAGGTCTCAAATCAATTTTAACTTTACAACTTAAGGAACTAGAAAAAGAAGGACAAACAAATCCAAAGCCAGCAACAGGAAATAAAGATTAGAGCAAAAATAAATAGAGAATATAAAAATGATAGAGAAAATGAAACCAAGAGTTCTTCAAAAAGATCAACAAAAATGACAAACCTTTAGTTATATTGACCAAGAAAAAGAATACTGAAATAACTAAAATCAGAAATAAGAAAGGGGGGGCATTACTATTGATTTTTAGAAATAAATAGAATTATAAAAGTGTATCAGTAATTGTACACCAACAAATTGGATAACCTAGATGAAATGGACAAATTCATAGAAACATACAACCTAGCAAGACTGAATCATGAAGAAGTAGAACATCTGAATAGACCTGTAACCAGTAAGGAGATTGAATCAGTAATCAAAAATGTCAATAAACAAAAGTCTGGACAAGATGGCTTCACTGGTGAATTCTACCAAATATTTACAGATGAATTAAACCCTTCTGAAATACTTCCAAAAACTTGAAGAGAAATGAACACTTCCTAGCTCATTTTAGGCCTGCATTATCCTGATATCAAACTCAGACAAGAAAACTGCCAACATTATTCCCTATGAATATGAATGTGAAAGTCCTCAACCAAATATTAGCAAACAGAATTCTGCAGCATAGTAAAATGATTATACGTCATGACTAAGTGGGATTTATTCCTGGAATTCAAGGATGGTTCAACATACAAAAATCAATCAATGTAATACACTACATTAAGAGAATGAAAGGCCAAAAAACAAAATGAAACATGGCTATCTCAGTTGATTCAGAGAAAACATTTGACAAAATTCAACACACTTTCATGATAAAAACAATAAACTAGGGATAGAAGGAAATTACTTCAGCATAATAAAGCCTATTTATGGAAAACCCACAGCTAACATCATACTCAATGATGGAAGTCTCAACATTCTTCCTCTAAGATCAGGAACAAGGCTAAGATGCCTGCTTTCACCACTTCTATTCAACATAGTTCTGGAAGTCTTAGAGCAATAAGGCAAGAAAAAGAAATAAAAGGCATCCAAACTGGAAAAGAAGAAGTAAAATTATCTCTGTTTGCAGATGATACGATCTTGTATGTAAAAAACCCTAACAACTACACACACACAAGCTGTTAGAACTAATAAGTGAATTCAGCAAAGTATCAAGATACAAGTCAACATGCAAAAATCAGTTGCATTTCCACACACTAGCAATGAACAATCTGAAAACAGTCCATTTCAAAAATGGGCCAAGGACCTGAATAGATGTTTCTCCAAAGACAGTATGTGAATGGCCAATAATCACATGAAAAGATGCTCGATGTCACACATCATAGAGAAATGCAAGTCAAAACCTCACTTTACACCCATTAGGATGGCTATTGTAAACAAAAAACAGGCAAAAAAAAAAAAAAAAAAAAAACAGAAAGCATCAAGTGTTAGTGAGAATGTGAAGAATTTGGAACCCTTGTGCATTGGTAGGACGAATGTTGATGTAAAACGGTGCAGCTGCTATGTAAAATGGTATGTCAGTTACTCAAAAAGTTAAACGTAGAATTATATGATTGTAGAATTAGCATAGATCCAGCAATTCTACTTCCAGTTATACACCCAAAATAATTGAAAGCAAGAACTTGAAGAGGTATTTTGTACAGTCATGTTCATAGCAACATTATTCAAATAATGAAAGATGGAAGCCACCCAAGTGTGCATCAATGGATAAACAAAATGTGGTATATACATACAATTGAATATCATTCAGCCTTAAAAAGGAAGGAAATTCTGACACATGCTACAACATGGATGAACTTTGAAGACATTATGCTAAGTGAAATAAGCCAAACACAAAAGGACAAATAGTATATGATTTCACTCATATGAGGTACCTAGAGTAGCCAAATCCATAAAGACAGAAAGTAGAATGGCCATTGCCAGGGGTTAGAGAGAGGAAGGAATGGAAACTTACTTTTAATGGGTACAGAGTTTCAGTTTGGGAAGATAAAACAAGTTCCTGAGACAGAGAGTTGTGATGGTTGCACAACAATGTGAGTGTACTTACACTACTGCACTGTACACTTAAAAATGGTTACAATGGTAAGTTTTATGTTATGTGTATTTTACCACAATTTAAAATAGTTAAAACTGTAAATTTTATGCCTTGTATATTTTACCACAATTAAAATATACATGAAAACTTCTAGAAGAACTCTAATAAGATAAATTCAGTATGATATTATAGAAATAGGGGAAGAAAGAGTGGGCAAAAATCTTTTAAAAATTAATTTTGTCTAAAAATGTAAGGACAAAAAATAAAGAACAATAAGGGGCAAATGACAGAAAATGGAGAAAAACACATTTACAACTGAATTTCCAAAACTGAAATTCTATATGATGTGAACTGAAACACTTCAGCGAGAAACTAAAAAGAGATGAGAGAATTCTAAATCATTTGTATTGTTTGAGGAAAGATATCGATAAACTTGGGAAATAGAAAAATATGAAAAAGTGTAACAATCAGTCTTAATAAGTAAAGGATAACCCATTAAAAGAATAAAACTAGAATGTAAATCTCAATTTTTGATATTTGAAGAAACTTGATATTTGAACAAATTTTTATGTGAATGAAAGAATAGGAAGAAGAAAAAGAAGCAGCATAGCAAAGGGAAATATGAAATGCAGAAATAAATCTGATATAACAGTAATTACAGTAAATGTAAATGTTACTCATTGGATAACAAAACAATATACTAAATGCAAAAATAAGAGATTTAAAACAAAAAGATACAGAAAGATGGAAATTTAAATCATTAATGAAACATACTAAAATATAAACAACAGTAAAAAGGGCTAGAGTACCAATCTTAATATCTATCAAAAGAGAATTCAAGACAAAATATTATAAAAGCCAAAGAGCAATATTATATATGGACATTATAAGAATTCAAGAAGGTAAAACAAATCAGGAAGTTCAGCAAAGATGCTGGGTACAACATCAATTTTTAAAAGTCATTTAACATTTCTCTATACCAGCAATGATCATCTAGAACAGAGGTCCCCAACCCCCAGGCTGCGGACCAGTGTCCTTGCGCTCAGCCTGTTAGGAACCGAGCTGCACAGCAGGAGGTGAGTGGCAGGCAAGCGAGCAAAGCTTCATCTGCTCCCCATCGCTCTCCATGGCTCGCATTACCACCTGAACCATCCCCACCCCCCATAGAAAAATTGTCTTCCACAAAACCAGTCCCTAGTGCCATAAAGTTTGGGGACCGCTGATCTAGAAAACAACAGGAAATACAGAGCAGTAGAAAAACTATGAAGTGCCTAGTAATAAACTTTTAAAATAATGTGCAAGACATCTATGGAGAAAGTTTTAAAACCCAATTACAGGACATAAAGATCTAAATAATTAGAGAAATAGATTATCCTCATAGATAAGATAATTTAACATTCTGAAATATATTGAATATATTAAACGCCTGTATTCATGGGATCATTTTAAAGAATATTCAACTTGTAGCAAGTGAGGCCATAGGCAGTCTAGAATTTTTATGGCCATTTTTTCCTAGTCTTTAAAATAAATGTTTATTAAGGAATTTGTCTTTAAGTTCTTTGTATTTGCAGTTCCTTCAGCCTGTACTATTATTTCCCTAGATATTCTCATGGCTCATTCATCCAAAGTAGGGACTGTGGATCCATATATGACTTTATGAGCATTACTCCTTTTCTTGGCTGCTTGCCAGGGGATGGATACCAGATCTAGACCACTGAGATCTACTAAGGAAAGAAAGGGAGAGGAGGTACAGTTGGGACTTTATAGCACTTATCATTACCAGATGTTACATTTTATGTATTTTATGTGTTCATTGTTCATCTCCCTTAAGCACAGTGAGGGCAGTGACTTTTTGTTATTGATGCTCTCTGTTATGGGCACAACATTAAAAAAAACATTCCTGGGGCTTCCCTGGTGGCACAGTGGTTGAGAGTCCGCCTGCCAATGCAGGGGACATGGGTTCGTGCCCTGGTCCGGGAGGATCCCACATGCCGCGGAGCGGCTGGGCCCATGAGCCATGGCCGCTGGGCCTGTGCGTCCAGAGCCTGTGCTTCGCAACGGGAAAAAAAAAAAAAAAAAAAAAATTCCTGGACATAGTAGGCACTCAATAAGTACTTGTTAAATGAATTAATAGAATACAAGAATAATTTGTTCCTAGTGGGCAAATATATTCAAGAAGACTATCAGCTAAAATTAAGATTGGGTAAATTAACTTTTAATAAATTTTCAGAACATTGGCCTCCTCTTCCAGATACTGTACCTCAAGGGCTTACCAGCTCTCTAATTCTCAACTTTCAACTTAAATGACTAATTAAATGGATGAAAAATCTCCTTTTCTAGCTTTAATTCTTTTCTGTATTATATATAATGATTCTCTGATGCAAGGTTCTGTACATTTTACTGTGTCTTTTTGTAATTGAATTTGTGCCCTCTGGGCCAGAAATATGTCTGCTATTTATAAAAGTTTAATTTCTCCTCAATATCTAGTTAAAAGGTGAATCTTATAAAGACTAAAATGTTGCCCTAAAACAAATACTGTGCATAGTCAAATCAAACATAAATAAACATTCCACTTTTATGTTCTTTTGAGAAGAGCTTAAAGAACTAACTTATAAATTGTAATAAATTTGTAATTAGTTTAATTTGCAGTCACTGAAACATTCAGACATTGGTTTTCCAGATATTCATAGTTTGGATTAAAAATTTCACAATTTTTTATAGACTATTTTACTTCATCATACTCATTACACGTTATAGAAATAGCATACAGATTTCCCTCACACTTCATTGGTACACTAAGAATTTAGTTTTTATAAAATGCATTCATTCCAATATATTCATAATATATATTATTATTCTAGAAGCAGATAACCAGTTTAGATAGTTCTAAGGTTTTAACTGCATATTAATACAGGAGAGTATATTAAATTAAAATCAAAGAACAGATAATTCTAAGAAAAAATGATGGCACGCTGACTGGAAAAGAATAATTTTTAGTGTAGTATACTACATTCTAAATGAAAATGTTTGGATGAGAATGCAAAGAGGTTGAATATGAATAGTGTGATTCAACTGGTAAATGTGCAGTATATGTTTTGCTAAGAAATCATAAAGCACAGGAGAGTGGTCTCACTAAATGGTATTACATTTTATGAAATTAGAAATACTTTAGTTTATTGGATAAGACCAAGTCTTATGTACATATGATGATAAAAAAAGATCGACATAAGTGAGTGTAGCTAGATCAGATGTTTAAGATGGACTTAAAGGACTCAACTGAGTTCACAAGAAATACACAGGAGAGATGAACAAGTTAAATGACACTATGAAAAAATAAACAGATTTGGAACGTAGAACATTATACAAAAAAACTGGCCTGAACACTTTGAAAGTCCAATGCCAAAGAAAAGAAAATGTGCATGTGTTGAGGGCGGAGAGTGATGGGGAGAGCGCTGTTCTAATTAAAAGAGACTAAGGAGACACACACAAACCAGCTATACAATATATGACATAAAATGTATTTGTGGAACAAATGAAGAAATTTGCATGTGGTCTGGGTATTAGATAATATTATAGAATTAATGTTAATTTTCTTGGGGGTGTTAATGATGTGATTCTGTAGTGGAATGCCGTTTTAAGGGGATGCAGCTAAAATCTTTAGGGAAGAATATCATCAAGTCTGCACTTTGAAATGGATTCAGCAAACACACACACAGGCACGCACACAAGCTTATATGGAAAAATATTAACAATTGTTGAATCTAGATGGTACGTGTATGAGTGATGTGAGTGTTGTATTTTTCTTCCAAATTTTCTATATGCTTGAAAAATGTTCATAGTAAAAAGTTGGAAGAACAAAAGTTATTTAAGCATTTATAATAAAAGACAAAACTTTTTAGAATTTTTTAAGAAGAATCCAAAGTAATTCTCTATTAAAGATACAGAACTAAGCTCAAAAATGAATTAGCACTCTTTACAAAGAATGCCATTAACCTATTACTAAATAAGTGCCAAGAAAATAATGGTAATCATCCTTAAGACAGAGGCAGCTGGCATCACAGTACCAGTTATCTGCGTTTCTAAATATGTATTCTCTCAGGATAAATATGGATGCTAATGGCCTAGAGCGCTGCACAACTTGAAGCTCATAGAGGTCAGTATATTTTAAATTATTTTCAGTATCACAGACATCCACCTTTACATAAGTTTTAGATAGGCATTTGATGAAATTCTGACCTAATGTAAAATCTAACAATTTTTGTAAGTAGAATGACTAATAGTTTACCATTTAGCTAACATAGCACAAGAATTAGTTGAATTTACCTGAGTAAGTATGGATCTCACTGAAGTTTCTTGGCATCTCTGTAATACTGCATTAATTGCAAAGCTTCCCAGAAGATGCTGCTTTTTTACAGCCCAGGCTGGAGAAACAAACTTAGTAGCAAATTGGTTTATCTGTTAAATATAAAAGTGAAATATCGAGCTGAAGAAATATCTGTTAGTGTTGTGCAGTGGTAATAAAAATTACTCCCTTAATATCTGGCATTGACATTTGTTTATACAATAGTAAGCAGTGTGATCAGGATATGTTTCTTACTAATTCAGGGGCTTTTGACAAAATGTAAAGATAATCATATTAATTTAAAATAAGGTTTATGCATCAATTATGTTATATTCTATGACCTAAATTAACATGGAAAAGCTAAAATTAAATCATTAAAGTTAAGTAATTTTAATTATCCTTGCTATCACTCTGCAATTAATACTCAATTATTCTTTTTTTTTCCATTTATCTTGCTTGTATTCTACTACCCACGATACCTTTCTCTTCCCCTCGCTTTTCCCCTTCACTTTAATACATGTGTTGAAAATCTTTCATGATATCCTATGATTTCCCAACAAGCCCTGGGAACACCAAGTACTAAATTATGGTCCCTCCATCATATTCTCAAACCCAGTCCATCACTGAAGCTTCATCTTATACTAGAGCTCCCATAACTGTCAACCCCTTCTCAAATGCCTTGATGATCCAAGTCTGCTCTGAAGTCCATATGAATAATATACAAGGTTCTTCAGGGTGGTTAGGAAGATAGGACCCGGATCTTAAAGCTAATATTAAATATTAGCTTTCTAGTTACCTTCAGCTGAATGTAGATTTCCACCTGGCATGCAAAACCCCACCTTTCAGTCTGGTATATTCAGATGACAGCTTCTTAGGAGGAATGTTCTTATTTTTTATGAAAATCTGAAACAGGAAAAAGTTTTATTTTTGGGTCCCAAGTAAAAAATTCTTTTAAAAATCCCTACAGTAACAGAAAATCGTTGTCTTCTACCATTCTGAGAGGTAGAACTTGGCAGCAGTAAGCACTTTACGTTAATAAGACATTCTGATCTCTCTCGAAGAGAAAGTTTTGCATTTATAGAATTGATCAGTTGTTAGTTGTTGAGGTAAAGTCCCCCTGAAAGGAAACTGCTACACAGTAACTCATTTCTTCTACTGGAAGATGTCAAAAGTAGAAGCTGGTTAGTCATAGTGAGATTGCTTATCGCCAGTGAACATGTCAATTGAGTCATACAAGGAACATCTAAAATGGACTTTTGAGAAGTTGAAAGTGTCCTTTACTTGATCAGTAGTGCAGGGAAGGGAGAAATAGCATTCAATGACTAACGGGTAAACACCCCTTCCCACAGATTCAGGACAGCTGAAGAAGCCCATGAATGAATAAATCAGGGAGGAAAAAAAAAAAACAGTTCCAGTATAGAAGGTAATTACCTCTTCTTGTTTCTATGAAGAATGTCTCTGTCTGCTGTTCGTTATCACTGCAACAATCCAGAGAATAGAGGAAGTTACACAAAAGATTAAAGCAAAACTTTAAGAATTGCCTTAAGTGTATAATAATGTTTTTATAAATTTTCTATCTCAATTTGCTAGAAGTTTAGACCCAAGTCCTTTGCAGAATTTTGAAGTAGGGGAAGTTTGTAACAACCTTTCCTTCTTCCTTGTGGTTGCTCTTTTAGACCCTGTCCCTCCCTCACTGGTGTCCCTTCTGGTCATTCCCCCTCTATACTCTTCTCTGATTCCTTCGCCAGAACATCTGTGTTCTCTCAAGGATGCACGAAGTGGCTTGATAATCTACCCCACAGAGGATCTGAAACCCTCCATTTGTATTTCATGCCATGGTTGCTTATGGACTACATGAATTTTGGTTTGAAATAAAAACAGTAAAGCATATCTTTCAAGTGAATTCTATTTTGTGATGTGATTGTTGACTATCATTATAAAGAGATATATTTTCCTGGAAGTAATTTAATATCTGGATAAAGCTCTTAATACAACAGCTGTTAAAATCACATATTTAAATAAACTATTATAGGTAAAAATATGAATGGTTCTCAAAAATATTAATAATTTCTAAAACATTAGGTAAATATCTAGTAATAACTGGAAATAAGATGTCCCAAGTGCAATATTTGTGAAGTACCTAAAGTTTGGTACTTTTCAAACGTCGTTCACATGATAGTGGCAATTCTTTATCTTTGCCTTTAAAACTTGATAGCAATTTAGTTCACTTTCTCCCAGCTTGAAGTGACCTTAAGCTTTTAAGCTTATTTTCTTTGTGAAAGCATGTGCCTTCTTGAGCACACTGAGATTTTCCCCTGCTTTATAACTGGAGCCCTGCCCCAGAAGATCTGAACAGCATCCTGATCCCATTTTAGATGAGAGGGAGGTTGGGTTTGACCTCTTCCTTGGTGGATCTAGCTGTCCAAATGAAAGACCCCTGAGTATGCATCTTCTCCTCCTACACAGGCCTACCTCATAGAAAGAAGAAATACTCTCTTTACATTCATCTTGGGGCAACAGGCACCTAGAATTGTAAAAATTACATTCTTATCCAAATATGAGGCTGCCTTATTTTCTTCTCATAAATAGATAAGAAAACATCATCTTTCTCCTGTTGTCTCCTCATACACTCTCAGGACCCTGACATAATATGACAACCACCACATGTCATTACAAAATGTCCTACATTCAGGATGTGCCTTTTTTTGCAAGGCCATGTTATTATCTGACTAAAAGCAGACCATAGTGATAATGACAATTCCCTGTCTGCTCTGTGGGAACTCAAGATTCTCATATTCCTGCCAGATATTTTGGGCAGCTGTTGGAAGACACTCATTTCCCACTCCTGAGGTTTCCAGGTAGAGGACAGTTGTTTGTGTGGCACAGTGCTGCCTCACTTTCCTCCTCTGAAAGGTAGCACCTCATCTGAGTAGGGAGCTTCAGATAATGAACTGGGCACTTACAGCTTAGCTCCTTCCTCTTTTTTTATTACTGGTGTATGCTTGCCTGCAGAAGGCATGTGTTTTAGGCTGCTCTTGATCATGAGGTAAATGATAAAGGCTTTGTCATTGCAGGGGAGCAGGGGGCTGTGGTTTCCGAGCACTGCCTGTAATTCTGAGGTTAAGTATTGGGAATCTAATTCTTCTCATGTTTCTATACCTTCTTCTCCCATTGATCTATTAATAATGAAGCTGACATTTGCATTCCATCTGTCTGGTTCCACTTTCTATCTCAAATGGTTCAGAACTCTGGGTATCATTCTTGATTTTTCTCTTCCTTTCACACCCCATATTCTATCCTATAGCATATCCTGTCTGTCCACGTTCACAGTGTGGTCTGAATTCTATAATTCTCTTCAAGAATTCTACCCTGCCTCACTCCCTCTACCACTTGAACACTTGCCAGGATTCCCACAAGAATCCTTTTGGTCTCCAGCTTCCACTCTTGGCCCTCTTCTTCTATTTTCCCTGTAGTAGCCAAAGTAATCCTTTTAAAATGTAAATCAGAGCATATCATATCACTCTTAGGAAATAAAATCCCAATTAAATTCTTGCTATCACCCACAGAGCAGAGTATCACCTTGCCCCTGGCTAACCTTTGACCTCCAATTCTGCCACTTTTCCCTTCACTTGGTTTACTCAAGTTCACTATTTTCTCAATGACTGGCATGTAGTATTCCATCAATAATGTCAATTGTTTGAGTGCGTGAAAGAGTAAATAAATGGATGTTTGCAAGCCAGTTTATGTTAGGAAGCTGAATGGCCCTCCATCTAGGAGGAAAAAAATGTAAGTCAAATTCTTTAAATTTTCTAACGAAATGTCAGTCTGACACTCCACACATACAATCTCTAAGGTACAGGAATCTTTCCACCCAGGCAACCACAGTAACTCCTTATTCTCAGGCAACTTGGCATTGAGCTGGAACAGGAATTGGCAGCTTAGCAACCCCTGCTTAGACCTGCCTGAGACCATTTCTCAAACATGGTTGCAGAAACATGTTCAATGAGACATGCTAACTTCTCACTTCTCTATGTCTTCAAATCCCTATCTGTGTACCAAGTGAGAATTTTAAAAATTTCTATTTCAAGACCACATAATCTTACAGAAAAATTCTATGTTTTTCCTTGGCCTCATTTGGTATTGCTCCTGGTGGGGTGGCAGAGTATATACTTTGTAAGAATTACGCACATAAATATGTTTCTGATTTTTAAAAGTGCTATTAAAGATACCTATGATGTTGCTCAAATATCCTTTTTTTTTTTTTTTTGGCGTTATGCGGGCCTCTCACTGCTGAGGCCTCTCCTGTTGCGGAGCACAGGCTCCGGACGCGCAGGCTCAGTGGCCATGGTTCACGGGCCCAGCCGCTCTGCGGCATGTGGGATCTTCCCGGACCGGGGCACGAATCCGTGTCCCCTGCATCGGCAGACGGACTCTCAACCACTGCACCACCAGGGAAGCCCTCAAATACCCCTTGTATCAGGATCTTTGTGACAAATTTGATTTAGAGATATAGTTTTAGGAAAGTGCTTCTTTTTCTTTGTCAGGCAATGAAGACCACATAACATGTATCTTCTTTTTTACCTTGGCTACCAGGAAGACTTCTTCTGCCTTAGCCAAGGCATCTCTTGTGTCCACCTAGCACAGAGTTGATTGAATATTTAGCAGTTATCCAGTTAAACATATCCATTAAAAAATCTACATAATTCAGTTAGAAATTACAAGTTTTAACTTGTAGTTAGTCAAGATATTCAAGGTGGTTGGATGTATAGACAATCTAATAAAATATTAGTTGGCACGACAGAGTTAATGATTTTATGAAAGAGTGATACCTGGTCTTGAATCAGAATTAAATAAGATCAAGCTTTAGATCTGAAAAGATTTAAATTTAGATTTTAATTTTAAAATCTTAATTTGTGTCTGAAAGTCAAGCTTATATTTAATTTTTTGCTTTACATTAATTCTTTTTACATGGATTAACCCCTCTTAATACTATTTATTAATAGTATAGTAATAATTCTTTACAGGGATTGGTCCCTTTTAATATTATTTTTAATATTGATAAATTGGATATTTAATCATAAATAAATGTAATTAACATGCATTTCTTCTAAGTCACAAAAATTTATACTTGACATGGGAAATAGAAAATTATTCTTTCAGTGTCATATCCATGTCAACATGTTGACATATGTCAACATGTCCCACCTACCACTTTATAATGCCATGTGTTAAACCGATACACAGGGTGCATATACTAAATACAACTAGGAAAACATAGACGCTTCCCTCCCTCACCCTAATCATAAAATTCAGTTGAAAAACATCCTTAAGCACCTATAACATTAGGCAATACTCACTGAAACCTCATGAAGAAGAAGGTACTTTAGATTAAATAATATCTCTGAGGGTTCTAGTAGTAAAGTGATGCTCTCATTTATGGAACACTGGATACTGTGCTGCTCATTTGCCTAATTTCTTTCAGTTCCATTCCACACTCTTTCCCATCTTCACTCTGTCTCACGGAAAGCTGATCCCCATAATCTTCATGTTCCAAAAGCTCCCTTACCAAATAGTTTCCTTTTGGATTTGGGCAATGAGAGACACTGGTTAGTGATAGAAGGGCAGGAAAAAGGAAGGAAAGAGAATATTGCTCCTCCTTCCTCTCTGCTTGGGCTGCATTTCCTCTGTGATCCCACTAGGCTCCAGCTGCTGGGCTCTGCTCCTGGCAGTGGTTCCCCCTCTGCTGAAAGTCTGGTAACACCACCTCCTTCCTATATCTTTCCTTCTTTTGGGGTGATAGCAGCTTTCTAATGTTGCTAATATCTAATTTTTCCTCACTGTCTTCTGTATCCTTTCAATTCTCCAAAAACCTTCGTAACTAACACTTTATTCTCTTTGTTGAACTCCTTGTTATCTATAAAACTCTAATCGAACCCTTGGCATAGTTATTGTTTTCCTGAGTAGACTCAGATTTATATGATTCCCACCCACAGCCTAAGCTGGATTCATATGAGAACTCAGCCAAATCTAGTGGCTTGACAGAGTGTGGAGGGGTCTATGCCTATGAAGACTCAAAGAGCTTCTAGGAAATTACTTAGCCTCAGGAAAGGGAAAAATAGGACATTGGATCCAGGTCAGAGAGGAAGGGTTATACCAGGGTACCCCCAAAATAGAGCTTTATTGGAAGGTACAGTTTTAGGCAGGAGGAGTAAAGGAAAAAAAAAAAAAGGGGAGATGAGGAAAATGGAGTTAAATAAAAAGTGAAGCTTTACTAAAATGACTACACCTACACAGGAAGATATACAGATTTCTTCCAGATAGGAACAATTGTGCCTTTGAATGAGTCTTTCAATGGAGGTGGGGAAGGTAGGGGAAAGGTATTTATTTATGGTAAGGAATTTATCTGCTGCTTCTTCCCATCTCTCTACCTCCTTTTAAAATTAAATTAAGTTAAATTTATTTTTTATTGAGGTATAATTGACGTATAACATTATATTAGTTTCAGGAGTACAACATAATGATTCAATACTTGTATATATTGTGAGATGATTACCACAATAAGTCTAGTTAACATCTGTCACCATACATAGTTAAATTTTTTTTCTTACGATGAGAATTTCTAAAATCTATTCTCCTAGCAACTTTCAAATATGCAATCAGTATTATTGACTATAGTCACCATGCTGTACATTATAACCCTATGATTTATTTATTTTGAAATTAGAAATATGTGCCTTTTTACCCCCTCCCACTCCCCTGCCTCTGGCAACCATCAATATGTTCTCTGTATCTATGAGGGCTATTCTGGGGTTTTTTTGTTTTTACTTGTTTTTATATTCCACATGTACGTGAGATCATAAGGTATTTGTCTTTCTCTGTCTGACTTATTTCTCTTAGCATCATGCTGTCAAGGTCCATCCATGTTGTCACAAATGGAAAGATTTCTTCCTTTCTCTATGGCTGAATAATATTTCATTGTGTGTGTGTGCATGTGTGCACGCAAGTGTGTGTGTGTGTGTCTCATTTTCTTTATCCATTCATCTATTGATGGACACTTAGGTTGTTTCCATATCTCGGCCATTGTAAATAAAGTGGCAATGAGCATGGGTGTGCATATATCTTTTCAAGTTAGTGTTTTTGTTTTCTCTGGATAAATACCCACAAGTGGAATTTCTGGGTCATGTGATAGTTCTATTTTTAATTTTTGAAGAATCTCCATACTGTTTTGTATAGGGGCTGCACCAATTTACATTCCCACCAACATTGCATAAGGGTTACCTTTTCTACACGTCCTCACCAACACCTGTTATTTCTTGTCTTTTTTTCCAAACAAATGTGATAAATTTTATACCATTGTACGTATGGATTTGCATGAAATCTGCAAAATGAAAGAATCAGGGACTATGTATTGCAGTATATGTATGGATGTGTTTAGGCAGAAAGACAAATGAGTAAGTTGTACTGAGCAGTTAGAATTACGAGTTTACGTATTTTTTATGTTTAATGGAAAGTGGGTAAGAAAAGATGTTTGACATAGGGTCTGTTTAAAAATTTTGCATTGTTTCTGAACTTTCTCTTTTTCTTCCTTTTTCCATCAGATCTATCAGTCATTCAACCAAGAATTCCTAGATTTCTTCAAAAATGAGTCTCTGTTGACCATGTTTTTCTGAAAAAAATAAGGGGACGGTCAGCCAAATTAAGAGACAGAGGTCCTCTTGAATTATCCCAGGTACTTTCAATCAGACGGACAGATGGCCACACATCATGGTTTGCAAACACTGGTTACTGGGAGGTCTGGAAGAGTCAACTACAATACTCAACATGAAAACCCAGGTGATATTGTTGCTATGGACTGAAGTCTATGTCCCCAAACTCACAAGTTGAAGCCCTAACCCCCAATATAATGGCATCTGAAGATGGGTCCTCTGAGAGGTATTAGGTTTAAGTGAGGTCACAAGAAAGTGACCTTCATTATGGAATTAATGCTCTTATAACAAGAGACACTGGAGAGCTTGCTATTTCTGCCCTGTGAGGACACAGAGAGAAGGAGGCCTTCTACAAGCCAGGAAAAAAGTCCTCATCAGAATCTGACCATATAAAACCCTGATCTAGACTCCAAATCTGTAAGAAAATAAGTTTCTTTTGTTTAAGCCACCTAGTCTATAGTATTTTATTATGGCAGCCCAAGTAGATGAAGATAGTTGTCTAAATTTTTTAGCACTGAGTTTGGAAGAAAATAATAATTATGCTATAAATTGCTCACCATAAATCTTTAAATTTATGTTTCTGAATTTGGAGGTTATTTTAAAAGAATATAGGTATGTATTCAATCCATTCATCTACTTTCTGAATATTCAGCTTCCTGGATATCAACAAGAATAAAATTTTCTATATGTGCAATAAGATAAAAATGGACATCATTAGCCATACCAAGGAAAACAGCGAAGTGAATCTGCGACTATATCTCTAGGTATAAACATCATAAAGAATCTCAGTTACAGGGATATAATCATGATTACTTCAGAGACAAATAACCCTCCCATACTCCTGTGAATATCTATGGAAGAACTGAATTTCCTAGAAATTCTATAGAATCTTACGCTTCCTTCTACTCATGATATTGGAAAGCATCTAACAGGTGTGAGGTGATATTTCACTGCAGTTTTGATTTGCATTGTGATTAGTGAGGTAGAGCACCTTTTCATGTACCTGTTGGTCATCTGTATATCTTCTTTGGAAAAATGTTTATTCAGACTCTGCCCATTTTTTAAATCAGATTGGTTTTTTTTGCCATTGAATTATTTTTATATATTGGATATTAACCCCTTATCAGATATATAATCTGCAAATATTTTCTCCCATCTGGTAGGTTGCCTTTTCATTTCATTGATGGTTTCCTCTGCTGTGCAGGAGCTTTTTAGTTTGATATAGCCCCCATTTGTTTATTTTTGCTTTTGTTGCCTTTGCTTTTGGTGTCAAATCCAAAAAATTGTTGCCAACAAATCATTGTAAAGGAGCTTACTACCTATGGTTTCTTCTAGGAGTTTTATGGTTTCAGGTCTTTCAAGTCTTTAATCCATTTTGAGTTAATTTTTGTGTGTGGTGTAAGATAGTGACCCAGTTTCATTTTTTTTTTTTTGCATTTGGCTGTCCAGTTTTCCCAGTACCATTTATTGAAGACTATCTTTTCCTCATTGTATATTCTGGCCTACTTTGTCATAAGTTAATTGAACATATATACGTGGATTTATTTCTGGGCTCTCTATGCTGTTCCATTGATCTATGTGTCTATTTTTATGCCAATACCATACTGCTTTGATTCCTACAGCTTTGTAATGTTGTTTTAAATTAGGGAGCATGATGCCTCCAGCTTTGTTGTTCTTTGTCAAGATTTCTTTGGCTATTCAAGTTCTTTTGTGTTTCCATACAAATTTTAAGATTGTTTGTTGTTTTTCTGCAAAAAATGCCATTGGAATTTTGATAGGGATTGTATTGAATCTGTGGATTGCTTTGGGTAGTCTGGGCATTTTAACAATATTGATTTTTTCCAATCCATGATTACTGAATATCTTTCCATTTATTTGTGTCTTCTTCAATTTCTTTCATCAATGTCTTATAGTTTTCTGTGTATAGGTCTTTCACTTCCTTGGTTAAATTTATTCCTAGGTGATTCATCTTTCAACCTCTTGTCTCTCATTCAAATTTTGCCATGTAGCTGGTTGTTGTTGTCAGAGAAGAGGTGAAAATGCTTGGGGGTCTCCAGCCAGCAAGGAACTGAGACTAGGGAGCAGGTGGAGCTGAGTGAAGCTAGGATTAGTGACAGTGACAATCCCAAGTACACTACTGTGTCTGTTTCATGGATTTTCCTCCAATCAGTTCCAATGGGCTCAGCCTTGAGTTATAAAAATCAGGTGCTACAACAAAAGAGCGTATGAAAGCAAAAAGCTGTTCCATTAAAGCCTTAATGGGTGTCAGCAGCTTTGGTCCCAGTGGCATGGCAGCAATGAGACATGGCACTGGCGGCATGGCAGAGATGCCTGGTTTCTGGCTTCTGCAGCCACTGAAGGTAGTAACATCATTTTCAGCTGCAGTAGCAGGTGAGTCCCTAGGTGTTGACCACAGCAGGGTGTTGCTAGGAGACATGGATCAGCCACCCAGTGTAGAAGGTCTCTGTGTCAGCAGTGGCTGTGTCTCTGGTGGCTTCAGTGGTGTAGCTGCTACTCTAGGCATTAGTAGCAGGAAGAGATATAGTCACAGTGAGGCTGAGCGAAAGAGTGGGTAATGGTGATACCAGTGGCCTGTGAATGGAGCACTCTGCAAGGGTGACTGGTATAATCACCATAATTTACCCTTAGACAGGGTGGTTATACCTGGTGTGAGAAAGATTTTGCTTCTTGCTATCAAGGAATGGATCTATTAGGGTGATTCAGAGAGAGAGCTCTGCAGCCCACCAACCCAAAGACATTCTTCCTATCAGATACTAAATTTTTTACTGAAAAGTAAATTGTGCAAAAGCCACATCTCCAGGATCAACCAGAAGAAATATGGATATAAACTTCAACATGTCAAATCCATGTTCTCCTTCTTTGATCCTCTTGTACTGCAGTTTCTACATGATTTTACCTTATCTTCATATTAAAGTTATTAGTCAAAGACACTGAGGGAATAGTGCAGTTTCATTACATTTTAAGATAATTCACAGCTTTTTGAAAGGAGTTAGAGAGGACAGTTACTTGGATAAGCAATTTTTTTAAAGGAATTTCAGAGTCAAGATGGAGATGGACACTTGGAGTAACTGACTGAATTTACTCTAAATAATATCCAGGAAGGGCAAGTACACTTTAGGTGTGGAAGCAGACTGTTCTGCAGCATTTCGTCTACCCATTCCAGATCCAGATCAAAGGGTGGGGCTCCTGGGCAGTTGTGAAAAGTGTCAATGATAGGGACACTGAAATACCCTTGGAAATGCACAGGATGTACTAGTATACTTCCCAGAGGCCCTCGAGGAGAGTGTGACATGTGGCCAGAAAGTGGGGTGTGCCAGGGGAGGCCCATCCAAGGGTTAGCTCACAAAGGAAGAGATGGCCAGTAATTTGCCTTCCAAAAGGGCATAGCCTTTACCTAAAGAACTCTGGCTCTACTACCATAGCACCTCCTCTGGTTTTCATGCACATAGCACTTTTATTCTCTTTTAGGGAATCTTCACGTAAGTGTTGAGGGACAACTATTGAAATCTATCAACATCTGGGACTGACAAATGATGGTCTGGTCTCTTCCTACTTTTGCCTCAACCCTGGCACTACCAGGCATCTCTGGTTCTGGTCCTATGGCCTCTCCCTCAGGCTATTGCTCTGGTTTTCAGCCTGCCTTCTCTGATTCTTTTTAAGCAGTGTTTCAACTTTGCATTTTCTGAAGCTCTACTCATCTCACTTCCATGTGTCAAAGACCCCATTGATTTCCCATCTACAACTCAGCGAGGCCCAACACCTTAGTAGGGAGTTCTAGTGTGTCCAGAACTTGACCCCATCACAATTTTAACTTTATTTTCTGCTACTCCCTTTCCTTATATCTACTCTGGTCAAACCGAAATACTTGCTACTCTGTTTTATACCATGCGCAGCAACTTTTTATGCCTCTGCTCATGAAATTCCCTCAGGTTACATTGCTCTTTCCCCCCTTCCCCTCATCCTTTCACATCCAAATCCATTGCAGCCATTAAGGCCCAACTCAGTGCCATCTCCTCCCTGGAGTCTTCTATGATTTACTGAGTCTAACAGTCGGACTTCAGGAGCATTTCATCTATTCCACACCTGAAGAATGGACAGCTTATATAGCTTGTGTCATAGCTGATTGATGCACATCTTATTCTCCCTGATCCCTCAGAGGCTTGTCTGACTTCTCTTTACTTACATAGTCCAGGGCTAGTAAGGCATCTTACATCTGTCTGTTGGAAGAATATTAACATTTAAAAAATGTTTAAAAGGAAATGACTCTGTGTATTTTACCCTCTCCTACCACCAAAATAAGTTTATCACAGTGAGTAACAATGTAACCTGCCTTAATAATATATAAGCATAATTTATAAAGCAAGCATAATCATAGGCATAATCACAAGGCACAGAATATCTGAGAGATCAACAAAGAGATTACCTTCTTATATTTAAAATGTATCGCTCTTGCTCAGGTCTGAAACTATATACACAAAAGGAGAGGGAAAAAAGTTGAATGTGGTCAAGAAAGTACTTATTGGAATATTGACATTAAAAAAACACTGAGTCTATATGTCAAAAGGAATATTTTCCATCCTGAATTGGGACAATCAGAAGTGTGATTCTCAGGAGTTCCCTGGTGATCTAGTAGTTAGGATTTGGCTCTTTCACTGCTGTGGTCCAGTTCAATCCCTGGTTGGGGAATTGAGATCCCACAAGCCATGTGGCCAAAATTTTTAAAAAAAATTTGATTCTGATCTCTAGATATGTGAATGACTAATAGATAAAGCAAAGTAATGCACCGCTAATGAATAGAGAAAACCGGTAATGCACTATTTCACATTAGTGTAGGAATTCAGTAGATATCTGGTGCCTTATCCTTGTCCATTAATTCATTGTACACATAGTTATTGAGTTCCTTTTAAGTGTCAGTCAATTCTCGGCACTGGGCATATAAAGGTGAACATTGTTTTCATTGTGCTTCCATTCACAGAAGAGATAAAAACAACCAGCAAACACATAAGTGATCAACTTATGTGATCAGGTGGTGAAAATTGTGATGAAGAAAATAAAACAAAATAAGGTGATACAATGGCAAGTGACTGGGTGGAGTACACTGATATAGTCAGAGAAAACCTCTACAAGGAAGTGACTTTTATTCTGAGAACTGGATGGCAAGAAACTATCCATGAGAAATGCTGATGGAAGAGCATTCTAGGCAGAGAGAATAGCAGGGTTACTCAACCTCAACACCATTGACATTTTGGACCAGATAATTCTTTTGGGTGATGGTCCTGTGCATTGTAGTATGCTTACATAGCAGCATCCCTGGGTGCTACCCACTAAATATCAGTAGCAGCTCCATCACCCTACCCCAGCTGTGATAACCAAGATGTCTCCAAACTTTGCTGATTGTTTCCTGTGGGGCAAAACTGTGCTTGAGAACCACTGTGCTAGAGTAAAGGCTCACAGTCACGATCAAGCTTGAGGTGTCCAATGAACCAAACCAAGGTCAGGGGCATTTTTAACATTTGTTACCCTACATGACAAAATTATTTTCTATAATAATTGTGTAGCAATCCATAACAATCATTTTTATTCACTCATAAGTTATAAAATGACGAGCAATTTAAAAAGAAGAAATTTTGCCTGCAGTACCTGGGAGAACTCCAAACTGACTTCCACATTAAATACAATGTTTATTAAAAGATAAGGAATAAAAATGTGCTCATTTCCACAACTACTGAGTCTGCGCATCTGGAGCCTGTGCTCCGCAACAAGAGAGGCCATGATGGTGAGAGGTCCGTGCACTGTGATGAAGAGTGGCCCCCGCTTGCCACAACTAGAGAAAGCCCTCACACAGAAAAGAAGACCCAACACAGCCAAAAGTAAAACTAAATAAATGAATTTTTTAAAAAATGTGCTCATTTAACTTACCTATATGTTATTAAAACTTTACATACTTTCAACAATTGTTCAGAATGTAGACCAGAAAATGATTTTTTTCAAGGAAGTATTTTATCACTGACATAGTTTGGAATTGCTGGTTCAGGGAGATAACAAAAAGCTGACTAAGTGGGTTTTACCATGGTTTAATATTTTTCTGTGGTCAATGCATCCCCTTATTGCCTGTACCCAAAGCTTGTCACAGTCATCACTCTGCCCTTGATTGACCAAAGATAGCAGGAGATTAGCCCAGAGGGGCCAGAGCATGAACAACTGTGGAAGCTACTGGTAAGGATTTGTAGTTTTATTTTACTTGAATTTTATGTGCAGAAGAAAGCCAGTGGAGGGTATGGAGGAAAAGAATAACTTAATCTAAATTTTTTTCTAATATAATCACTCTGGCATGAGTGAAAACAGAGAGATGAGTGGGGAGTCTGATGCAGGAGGCCAGGTGAGCCTTCACAGTGACTGAGATGGAGCAGAGGTGGCAGGCAGAGGAATGTGAGCCAGGTAAGGTATGTTTGAAGGTAAAAAACACATGGTTGAGCTGTGTCACTGGCTTTTTCCATAGTTTTGGCCTCCCCGGGAGATCTGGTGGATGTTAGTCTGAACCAGGAAATTTAGAGCCATCAAAAAAAAGGAATTGAGGGAAAGATTGTTTCAAGATGGTGGAGCAGAAGGATGTGCACTCACTCCCTCTTGTGAGAGCACCAGAATCACAGCTAACTGCTGAACAATCATCAACAGGAAGACACTGGAACTCACCAAAAAAGACACCCCACATCCAAAGACAAAGGAGAAGCTGCAATGAGATGGTAAGAGGGGTTGAATCACAATAAAATCAAATCCCATAATCACTGGATGGGTGACTCACAAACTGGAAAATAATTATACCACAGAAGTCCACACACTGGAGTGAAGGTCCTGAGCCTTGGGGTCTGGTAACAGAAGGAGGAATTCCCAGAAATCAACCTTTGAAGGCTAGCGGGATTTGACTGCAGAACTTTTACAGGACATGGGAAAACAGAGACTCCACTCTTGGAAAGCACACACAGAGTAGTGTGTGCATCAGGACCTTGGGGAAGGAGCAGTGACGCCATAGGAGGCTGAACCAGACCTACCTGCTAGTGTTGGAGGGTGTCCTGCAGAGGCAGGGGGTGGCTGTGGCTCACTGGGGGGGACAAGGACACTGGCAGCAGAAGTTCTGGGAAGTACTCCTTGGTGTGAGCCCTCCTGGAGGCCACCATTAGCCCCACCAAAGAGCCTGTAGCCTCCGGTGCTGGGTCACCTCAGGCCAAACAACCAACAGGAGGGAAATCAGCCCTACCCATCATCAGACAAGAGGACTAAAGTTTTACTGAGCTCTGCCCAGTTGAGCCACACCTAGCTCTACCCACCACCAGTCCCTCCCATCAGGAAGCTTGCACAAGCCTCTTAGATAGCCTCATTCACCAGAGGGCAGAGACAGCAGAAGCAAGAAGAACTACAGTCCTGTAGCCTGTGGAACGGAAAACACATTCACAGAAAGACAGACAAAATGAAAAGGCAGAAGACTATGTACCAGATGAAGGAACAAGGTAAAACCCCAGGAAAACAACTAAATGAAGTGGAGATAGGCAACCTTACAGAAAAATAATTCAGAATAATGATAGTGAAGATGATCCAGGATCTCAGAAAAAGAATGGAGGCAAACGCGGAGTGGCTGGGCCCATGAGCCATGGCCGCTGAACCTGCACGTCCGGAGCCTGTGCTCCATGGCGGGAGAGGCCACAGCAGTGAGAGGCTCACAAAAAAAAAAAAAAAAAAAAAAAAAAAAAAAAAAAAAAAAAAAAAAGAAAAAAAAAAAAAAGAATGGAGGCAAAGATAGAGAAGATGCAAGAAATGTTTAACAAAGACCAAACAAACAGAGATGGACAATACAATAACTGAAATGAAAATACACTAGAAGGAATCAATAGCAGAATAACTGAGGCAGAAGAACAGATAAGTGACCTGGAAGACAGAAAGGTGGAAATCACTGTCATGGAACAGAATAAGGAAAAAAGAATGAAAAGAAATGAAGACAGCCTAAGAGAACTCTGGGACAACATTAAACGCATCAACATTCGTATTATAGGGGTTCCAGAAGGAGAAGAGAGAGAGAAAGGACCCGAGAAAATATTTGAAGAGATTATAGTCGAAAACATCCCTAACATGGGAAAGGAAATAGCCACCCAAGTCCAGGAAGCGCAGAGAGTCCCATACAGGATAAACCCAAGGAGAAACACGCACAGACACATAGTAATCAAATTGGCAAAAATTAAAGACAAAGAAAAATTATTGAACGCAGCAAGGGAAAAACAAAAAATAACATACAAGGGAACTCTCATAAGGTTAACAGCTGATTTCTCAGCAGAAAATCTACAAGCCAGAAGGGAGTGGCACAATATATTTAAAGTGATGAAAGGGAAGAACCTACAACCAAGATTACTCTACCCAGAAAATATCTCATTCAGATTCAATGGAGAAATCAAAAGCTCTACAGACAAGCAAAAGCTAAGAGCGTTCAGCACCACCAAACCAGCTCTACAACAAATGTTAAAGGAAATTCTCTAGGTAGGAGACAGAAGAGAAGAAAAGGACCTACAAAAACAAACCCCAAACCATTAAGAAAATGGTAATAGGAACATGCATATTGATAAATACTTTACATGTGAATGGATTAAATGCTCCAACCAAAAGACTCAGGCTCACTGAATGGATACAAAAACAAGAGCCATATATATGCTGTCTACAAGAGACCCACTTCAGACCTAGGGACACATATAGACTGAAAGTGAGGGGATGGAAAAAGATATTCCATGCAAATGGAAATCAGAAGAAAGCTGAGGTAGCAGTACTCATATCATATAAAATAGACTTTAAAATAAAGAATGTTACAAGAGACAAGGAAAGTCACTACATAATGATCAAGGAATCAATCCAAGAATAAGATATAACAATTATCAATATTTATGCACCCAACATAGGAAAACCTCAACACATAAGGCAAATGTTAACAGCTATAAAATGGGAAATCGACAGTAATACAATAATAGTAATACAATAATAAATAATAGGGGACTTTAACACCTCACTTACACCAATGGACAGATCATCCAGACAGAAAATTAATAAGGAAACACAAGCTTTAAATGATACAATTGACCAAATAGATTTAATTGATATTTATAGGACATTGCATCTGAAAACAGCAGATTACACTTTCTTTTCAAGTGCACATGGAACACTCTCCAGGATAGATCACATCTGGGGTCACAAATCAAGCTTCGGTAAATTTAAGAAAATTGAAATCATATCCAGCATCTTTTCTGACCACAGCACTATGAGATTAGAAATGAATTACAGGGAAAAAGAGGTAAAAAACACAAACACATGGAGGCTATAAAAATACTTTACTAAATAACCAAGAGATCACTGAAGAAATCAAAGAGGAAAGCAAAAAATACCTAGAGACAAATGACAATGAAAATACAATGATCCAAAACCTATGGGATGCAGCAAAAGCAGTTCTAAGCGGGAAGTTTATAGCAATACAATCCTACCTAAAGAAGCAAGAAAAATCTCAAATAAAAAATCTAACCTTACACCTAAAGGAACTAGAGAAAAAAGAATAAACAAAACCCAAAGTTAGTAGAAGGAAAGAAACCATAAAGATCAGAGCAGAAATAAATGAAATAGAAACAAAGAAAGCAATAGTAAAGATCAATAAAACTAAAAGCTGGTTCTTTGAGAAGATAAAACTGATAAATCTTTAGCCAGACTCATCAAGAAAAAGCGGGAGAGGACTCAAAAAAATGAAAAAGGAAAAGTAACAATGGATACTGTGGAAATACAAAACATAAGAGACTACTACTACAAGCAGCTCTATGTCAAAAAAATGGACAATGTGGAAGAAATGGACAAATTCTTAGACAGGTATAACCTTCCAAGACTGAACCAGGAAGAAACAGAAAATATGAACAGACCAATCACAAGTAATAAAATTGAAACTATGATTAAAAATCTTCCAACAAACAAAAGTCCAGGACCAGATGTCTTCACAGTTGATTTCTATCAAACATTTAGAGAAGAGCTAACACTTATCCTTCCCAAACTCTTCCAAAAAATTGCAGAGGAAGGGACACTCCCAAAGTTATTCTACAAGGCCACCACACCCTGATGCCAAAACCAGACAAAGATACTACAAAAAAAGAAAATTACAGGGCTTCCCTGGTGGTGCAGTGGTTGAGAATCCGCCTGCGGATGCAGGGGACATGGGTTCGTGCCCCGGTCCGGGAAGATCCCACATGCCACGGAGCGGCTGGGCCCATGAGCCATGGCCACTGAGCCTGTGTGTCCAGAGCCTGTGCTCCACAAAGGGAGAGGCCACAGCAGTGAGAGGCCCATGTACCACCAAAAAGAAAAAAAAAAAAAAAAAAAGAAAATTACAGACTAATGTCACTGATGAATATAGATACAAAAATCCTCAACAAAATACTAGCAAACAGAATCCACAACACATTAAAAGAATGATACACCATGATCAAGTGGGATTTATCCCAGTGGTACAAGGATACTTCAATGTATGTAAATCAAACAATGTGATACACCATGAAGGAAAAAAAACAGATGATCATCTCATTAGATGCAGAAAAAGCTTTTGACAAAATTCAACATCCATTTATGATAAAAACTCTCCAGAAAGTGAGCATACAGGGAACCTACCTCAACATAACAAAGGCCATATATGACAAACCCACAGCAAACATCATTCTCAATGGTGAAAACCTGAAAGCATTTCCTTGAAGATCAGGAACAAGCCAAGGACGTCCACTCTAGCCAACATTATTCCACATAGTTTTGGAAGTTCTAGCCATGGCAATCAGAGAAGAAAAAGAAATAAAAGGAATACAAATTGGAAAAGAAGAAGTAAAACTGCCACTGTTTGCAGGTGACATGATACTCTACATAGAAAATCCTACAGATGCTACCAGAAAACTACTAGAGCTAATCAATGAATTTGGTAAAGTTGCAGGATACAAAATTAATGTGCAGAAATCTCTTGCATTCCTATGCACTAACAATGAAAGATCAGAAAGAGAGATTAAGGAAACAATCCCAGTCACCACTGCAACAAAAAGAATAAAATACCTAGGAATAAACCTACCTAAGGAGGTAAAAGACTTATACTCAGAAAACTATAAGACATTGATGAAAGAAATCAAAGATGACACAAACAGATGGAGAGATATACCATGGTCTTGGATTGGAAGAATCAACATTGTGAAAATGACTCTACTACCCAAAGCAATCTACAGATTCAATGCAATCCCTATCAAATTACCAATGGCATCTTTTACAGAACTAGAACAAAAAATCTTAAAATTTGTATGGAGACACAAAAGACCCCAAATAGCCAAAGCAATCTTGAGGGGAAAAAAAAGGAGTTGGAGGAATCAGATTCCCTGACTTCAGACTATACTGCAAGCTACAGTAATCAAGACAATATGGTACTGGCACAAAAACAGACATATAGATCAATGGAATTGGATAGAAAGCCCAGAGATAAAGCCATGTATCTGTGGTCAACTAATTTATGACAAAGAAGGTAAGGATATACAATGGAGAAAAGACAGTCTCCTCAATAAGTGGTGCTGGGAAAACTGGACAGCTGCATGTAAAAGAATGAAATTAGAACACTCCCTAACACCATATACAAAAATAAAGCCAAATTGGATTAAAGACCTAAATGTAAGACCGGACACTGTAAAACTCTTAGAGGAAAACATGAGAAGAACATTCTGACATAAGTCACAGCAAGATCTTTTTTGACCTACCTCCTAGATTATATGGAAATAAAAACAAAAATAAACAAATGGGATCTAATGAAACTTCAAAGCTTTAGCACAGCAAAGGAAACCATAAACAAGATGAAAAGGCAACCCTTAAAATGGGAGAAAATACTTGCAAACCAATCAATGGACAAGGGATTAATTTCCAAAATATACAAACAGCTCATGCAGCTCAATATCAAAAAAAACAAACAACCCAATCCAAAAATGGGCAGAAGGCCTAAATAGACGTTTCTCCAAAGAAGACATACAGATGGCCAAGAGGCAGATGAAAAGATGCTCAACATCACTAATTATTAGAGAAATGTAAATCAAAACTACAATGAGGTATCAGCTTACACCCGTTAGAATAGGCATTATCAGAAAATCTACAAACAACAAATGTTGGAGAGGGTGTGGAGAAAAGGGAACCCTCTTACACTGTTGCTGGGAATGTAAATTGATACAGCCACTATGGAGAACAATATGGAGGTTCCTTAATAAATGAAAAATAGAATAACCATATGACCCAGAAATCCCACTATTGGTCATATACCCAGAGAAAACCATAATTCAAAAAGACACATGCGGGGGCTTCCCTGGTGGCGCAGTGGTTGGGAGTCCGCCTGCCGATGCAGGGGACGCGGGTTCGTGCCCCAGTGCGGGAGGGTCCCACGTGCCGCGGAGCGGCTGGGCCCGTGGGCCATGGCCGCTGGGCCTGCGCGTCCGGAGCCTGTGCTCCGCAGCGGGAGAGGCCGCAGCAGTGAGAGGCCCGCGTAAAGCAAAAAAAAAAAAAAAAAAAAAAAAAAGACACATGCACCCCAGTGTTCATTGCAATACTATTTATAATAGCCAGGTCGTGGAAGCAACCTAAATGCCCATCAACAGACAAATGGATAAAGATGATGTGGTACATATATACAATGGAGTATTACTCAGCCATAAAAAGGAATGAAATAGGGTCCTTTGTAGAGATGTGGATGGACCTACAGACTGTCATACAGAGTGAAGTAAGTCAGAAAGAGAAAAACAAATATCGTATATTAATGTATATATGTGGAATCTAGAAAAATGGTACAGATGAACCAATTTGCAAGGCAGAAGTAGAGACACAGATGTAGAGAACAAACGTATGGACACCAAGGGGAGAAAGCAGGGGTGGTGGTGGATGAATTGTGAGATTGGGATTGACATATGGATACTAATATGTATAAAATAGAGAACTAATAAGAACTGCTGTATAAAAAATTAAATTAAATTAAATTAAAAGAAAAAGGGAATGAAGGGATAAATTAGGAGTATGGGATTAACATATACATACTACTATATACAAAATAGATAAAAAATGAAGACCTACTGTACAGCACAGGGAATTATATTCAATATCTTGTAATAACCTATAGTTGAAAAGAATCTGAAAAAGAAGATACATATATATCTCTCTATATCTATATCTATATCTGAACCACTGTGCTATATATATATTATATATATATACATATATATAATATATATATATACAAATCACTGTGTTATACACCTGAAACTAACATGAAATTGTAAATCAACAGTACTTTAATAAAATAAAATTTAAAATAAATAAAAACCTACATCTGCACAGTGCTGAACCCAAGTAGAGACTCTGAATTGGTACATCATTCTTAGAGATTTTCTCTCTCTTTTTGCGGATTGCCCTCTTAGGATTACAAAATACTTCTTTTGCAATATCAAAAATAAAACCCCAAGGTGTAGCCAATTAAGAATTTTAAGAATGCCCATGTCAATAATAAAAATTCACATGCAATAATTGAAGTTAGAAAAGAGGGAAGATTCCTAAAATTCCTACTGTTGATTTTGAAAACTCAGCCTCTGTGTACCGGTGCCGAAACAAATCTCAGAGACAGAGTTTTGGGTGAAGTAGAAAGAATAGCTTTATCACTTTGCCAGGCAAAGGGGACACAGCAGGTTCCTGCCTTTGAAACCTGTGTGTCCCAACCCAGAGATTAGGGTGTGTGCAGGGCCTGCACTCCTTTAATCTGGCCTCAGGTTTTCTCTTCTGGAATGAGAAATACTAACTCTATTTGTAGGGGGCGTTAATTCTGCAAAGGACTCAAAGATATTGTTATGTGTAAGAGAAGCCATTTCTAGCCTAAGTCATTTTGTGATCTAAGCCTGGCCACAATGCAGGTCCATGAACAGGTCTCAGTAATTAATGATCTTAAGGGAACAAAAGAAGGCAGAAACAAATAACTGTTATCAGGCAAGAGAACTAAGAATAGCAAAGATAATATATCAGTTATAACAACTCCCAGTTTTGTTTCAGTGGTAAAGATCAGCCTGATAATCAGCCTGAGATAGCACCTTTGTTTGGATTTCTCCCTTATGTTACCTGAAAAACTGTATTCACCTCTTGGTGGGTGTTGAGCCAAAAGACACAGCCAAGCCAAAGATCAGGAGAAGGAAGGATTTATTACTTGCAGCAGGTAAGGATTGAGACAGAACTAGGACCCTGCCCCAAAGCTGCACTATTGTTTCTTGGCTTATCCTTCCTTGTCTCATCATCCCCTCCTTTCCCTGATTAGCAACTGTTCAAATCTGCCCTTTGGAACTAAGGGAAGGTCATGGAGGCTGGAGTCTGTTCCCTACAAACAAGGTATGGGGGACACATGAGGCCCATGGGGTCCTGCTCAGTTTCAATTTAAAAAAATAATCTGTTTTATGTAAGAGTCATGAGCCCAGAATGTAAAATTCAGGAAAAGGCCAAGAAAAGCAGACAACAGATTTAAAGAACATAATCATCTACACTCTGTAAAATCCATACCCCTGAGGGGTGGTTTACATGGAAATTTTGATTTGGAGCTACAGGGGAAGGTGTCTGAATGTGTTTGCATCTTGTGGTCTCCGAGTCTCTAGAATGGGTTAAGAAAAAACTGGGAAGTTGATAATATTTTTAAAAGCATAGAACACCAGAAAATATGACCAATGAAAATTCATTATATTTAGCATAGTTTTCAGGAAGCTCTTCAATATAGCTCCTGCTTACCTTTCTAGTCTCACGTCTCCTTCCATCCTTCCCAGCCTTTGTTCCAAGGATGTCAACTCATTTACAGACTGCATCCTTTGTTGCTTTGTATCTCCAAAGCTTAGCATGATGTCTGGACCATAGAAGGCACACAATAGATATTGGATTCGCCTCTTGGTGAGTGTTGAGCCAAAAGTCACAACCAAGCCAAAGATCGGGAGAAGGAAGGATTTATTACCTGCAGCAAGTAAGGAGAACACTGGCGATCTTTCCCAAAGCAGTGTCTCCCCGAACAGCAAAATTGGAGAAGTTTTAACCTTAGGGTTACATGCATATTAATGAAGGGGTTTGGGTGGTCGACAGAATCTAAGCTTTAGTTGATTCAAGCCTCGAGGGTCAGAAAAGGTCAGCATCATCCTCCCTTAGGTTTCAGTTGATCTGAGCACTTCAGGCTAATCTTTACCATTGAAACAAAACTGGGAGTCTTTACAACTGATATATTATCTTTGCTATTCCTACTTCTCTTGCCTGATAACAGTTATTTGTTTCTGCATTCTTTTGCTCCCTTCAAATCATTAATTACTGAGACCTGTTCATGGACCAGCACTGTGGTCAGGCTTAGATCCCAAAATGGCTTAGGCTAGAAATGGCTTCACTTATGTCAAGAAAGCCATGCCTGGTTCTCTTTCTCTGGGGACCCCCTACCCTATCTGTTTACACTTACTGCCCTGCTTCCATCACTCTTGACTGGTCTCCCTGTGAGCACTTCCTTAGTAAATCCCTCACACAAATCTTCACCTCAGAGAGTAGTTTCTGGAGAACCTGACCTTACAAGAGTGTTTACTAAGTGGGGCATATGAACGTGCATAAAATATAGTAACAACTCTCAAGGTGCTTTCAACCAAGTTGAACTTAATTTGAAACTGTATATGTATTTCTGATTGGAAGATAAACTTCCAATAGGTTTAGAAACAGCATGATTATCTAGACATTCTTGGTATCTTGAGGACGATCCTTCTGTTTTTATAAAAGGTTGCCCGCCTTGTGCATGGCAGTAGGTTTGACTATTTGGCCTTGCTTCACTAAGTTAAACAAGAACAAGCGTTGTCAGATGTTAGATTTACTGGGGCCTCTGGCTTCAAGTAACTTGATGAGTCGTTCCTGACAAGCTTATAAGTATTACAGCCATAACCTTTGTGGTGGTAAGGTGGGTTTCCTTAGTTTTATCTTTAATCTAACAACACAAGCAATGCTGACCACACTAATTAAAACAAGTAAAGAGTTAACCTTCAAAATGACTACAGTCCAGATGGCATCATGGAAGCCACCAGAGTCATTTAATCTTCCAGAGAATGTATCACTGCAGTAACCCAAGTCTTTCATGTGGGTTTCTGCCACAATCCTTAATGCACACACACAAGAAGACTCTGATGTTCATGGGTATGACATAGCACCATGAACATGGATTTGTACAATAAACAGCTTGAGGCAGAATGGCTGCCAGCAGAAGCATGCAGCCTCTGCCATCGGGCTTTGTGCAGATGGTCATGTTGGTGACAAGGATGCTCAGAGCTCTTGGTGTTACTTCACAATCACCCACTGTTCGCTCTCTCTCTTTTGCCTTCTCCTGTCCTCACTCTTAGCTTCTGCCAAACGTATCCTGTCAGCTACATATTCTCCTTTCTTCCAGTCCTGCTCCAGATACTTTCCCATGCTCTGTTCAAAAAGCCTCAGTTTCCCCTCAAAAGATTTTCCTCAAGAATTATCCTCCCCCCACAAACTCCCCGCCCAAGAAATCCTAAGATGTTTTGTTCCAAGTTGTTGCACTGAAAGCCTGGAAAGAAGGACCTGAATGGGTTGCCTGGCTCCCTGGCATGAGGGCAGCGCCCTCATGTCTTCACACTCAAATCTTGTTTTAGACACCCTGAAACCAAGTTTAAGAGCTCATTCTCTATGGTCATGAAATTTTACAGAATGCTACAGAAAGTTGAATTTAGATGATGCAACCACTTTATTTTCAGTACAATGTATTTGTAGCTGAAGGGGGTTTTCAGAGGAAAGTCATATCTTTTATAGGGTATCATGCTTGTCAAAAGCAATTAAATACTATATAGAATCCTCAAAGAAATGTTCAAGTGTAATCTGGATATGGTTTGGGTATCTGAATAAATATAAATTTGACCAAACCCTCTTGTATATGAAATACAGCCTAAAACATATTAATTACTTTTGAAAAAAATTGAAGTTATTCAAGTGTTTTTTTAAAAAAATTTTTATTTTATTTTATTTTTTTTTTACGGTACGCAGGCCTCACAGCTGTGGTCTCTCCTGTTGCGGAGCACAGGCTCCAGACGCGCAGGCTCAGTGGCCATGGCTCACGGGCCCAGCTGCTCTGCAGCATGTGGGATCCCCGTGGACCGGGGCATGAACCCGCATCCCCTGCCTCGGCAGGCGGACTCTCAACCACTGCGCCACCAGGGAAGCCTAGTTTATTTTGTTTATTTATTTTTGTCTGCATTGGGTCTTTGTTGTTGTGCTCGGGCTTTCTCTACTTGCGGTGAGCGGGAGCTACTCTTTGTTGCCGTGAGGGGACTTCTCACTGCGGTGGCTTCTCTTGTTGTGGAGCATGGGCTCTAAGGCACGTGGGCTTCAGTAGTTGTGGCGCACAGTCTCAGTAGTTGTGGCTTGTGGGCTCTAGAGCGCAGGCTCAGTAGTTGTGGTGTATGGGCTTCGTTGCTCCATGGCATGTGGGATCTTCCAAGACCAGGGCTCAAACCCATGTCCCCTGCATTGGCAGGCAGATTCTTAACCACTGCACCACCAGGGAAGCCCGATTCAAATGTTTTGATTTAAAATTGCTTCCACCAGCCATTGATTTAGAAATGTCATTTGCCATGACATAATTTTTTAATAATAAAAAGTCATAATTCCAAATGACTTTACAGACTACAGAGCATGGAATTATTGTGTTAAAAGGAGACTTTAATGATCTTACATAAGCCAGAAAGACTTCATTTAAAATTTATATGAAAGATATATCAATTGTTGGCCCAAGAACCTCTTGTTTCAGACACCTGTCATTTAAATGACAGGATTTAAGAGAATACATGACATTTCTAGCAACTGGACCAAGGTTATAGCAATCAAGTATTAACTTGTTTCTATAGTCAAGTTATTTCAAAGCCATGGTACACATTGCTCATTCCTATGAGACATGATCTTAGACCCATTCACACCATCAAGTCAGCCCAAGTCAAAGTTATTAGTCTCATTGTCTATTGCTGCATAACCAACTCTCCTAAACTTAGTGGCATAAAATGAAACTATCAGACTATGCTATGGATTCCGTGGGTAAAGAATTTGGAAAGGGCACAGAAGAGCTGGCTTATCTCCACTCTGTGATGTCTGCGGCCTCAGCTGAAAAGGCTGGAACAGCCGAGGCTGGAGGATTCACTTCCAAGATGGCTTCTTCATTCACATGCCTGGCTCCTGGGCTGGGCTGCTCCAAGCTGGGCTCACTGGGGCTCTTGACTAGGGCCCCTTTATGTGCCCTCTCTGTGTGCCTTGAGTTTCTGAGAGTGTGGCTGATAGGACCTAAGAGGGAACATTCCAAGAGCAAGGATTCCAAGAGAACCAGATGGAAGCTGTCTGGCCTTTTCTGACCTAGTCTTGGAAGTTACACAGCATCACTTCTGCCATGCTCATCATTTAAAGCACTCATAAGCCCACACAGATTCAAGGGGAGGGGTCAATGAGAGGAGGGTCCAAGGATATGGTTTTGGCAAGATGGACAAAATATGAGCTTGGCTTTGAGTCCCGATTCCTCCGTTTCTAAATGGGTGACCTTGGGCAAGCTTACTTGACCTCTTTCTTTACTGTACAAACTCAGATCGTGATCAATCACAAGGTTGCTAGAATATGTACAAATCCACGTTAGAGTGTATTGGTGTTCATGAACAGCTGGCTGATTTTAAGCTTCTTTTTTCTTAAACACATTTACCTCCCTTCTCAGGCAGGAGAATCCTCAATCTTCCTCCCATAATTCCACCAAAATCTGCTCTCAAAGCCATTGTTCAGAAGGTGGAATCTCCCGGTTGCCCCTCAGTGGCTGAGGAAGGACATGGTGGAATGCCCAGGGAAGCTGCACCTTGCAGAGGCCACCTACCCTACTACTCAATCATGCCTAAGAACCCACCCCTGCCTTGGATTTGGTTAGAATTTCAAATCTCCCCTCTCATGACACCTGTAGAAGCCATTGAAAGACATTATTTCAGCCCTCAGGACTATTCCTTTTCCTTTAAAGAAAATGAAATGGAATTCCAGATCAGAGACCCACAGGACAGAATTTTTATGAAGTATGTGTTCCTGTTCTTTCTACTTCCTGTCCCTGCCTGATGTCAAATCAGTTGAGGCCGGGGCATACTGAGAATGTAAAGGGCACTATCAGCCTGGCTTCTCCTTCTGCCCAAGTTCTTTACCCATGCACATTACTTACATCTGCTCCAGCAACCAAAGCAGTTTCATTCATCTCCAGAGCCGACGAACACATAGAATATTCCAGATGTGAGGGGTGGTGAGGACAATATTGTATCCAATTATGATTAAAGAATGCCATACTGAGTTATTTCTTTATAGTCATTGCTACAATTCTTTAGCAACCTCACTGACCTCCCTGTTGTCCTACTTGGTTTTCCCAGGCTCATCTCCACACGAGTCAGAGCTCTTTTTAGAACCATGTGAGGCCCCGCACATACCTACTCAGAACCCATGATGCCTTCCTATTGCACTAGGAGTAAAGTCTAAGCAACCTGCAATGTCTTACAAGGCCAAGCACAATCAGCCATAAGTACTTCTGAGATCTCATTTCCCACCTTAGACAGAGCCAGCCAGGCCCGCTGTTGCCCAGGTCCTGAGCTTAGAAGGGCCCCACGCTTGGTTCAGTGCTCTGCTAATGCAGTTTTGAAGGGTTTAATAATTTTTGAACCAGAGGCCCTGCATTTTCATTTCACACTGGGCCCTGCATGTCATGTGGCATGCTCTGACTCCAGCCCCACGAGCCTCCTCTCATCTTCAAATGGGCCTGACACACCTGCCACTCTGCCTCAGGAATTGGCCAGTTACTGCTCCTTTCCTCTTCTGAGAAAGCTCACTTGGTAAGATGTTTACTTGGTTGCTTCTCTCCTTCACTTGGCCCTCCCCAGCAGAGAAGCCTTCTCTGACCATCACGTCCTTGGTGTCACCCCTCCCCATACACTGAAGCGTTCCTGCAAAGCACCCATCTCTGCCTGGTGTTATGCAGTATATTTACTTAAGTGCAATTGGTTCTTGTTGTCCCTGTAGAAGTTCCTCCAGGGCAGGGACATTACCTGGCTTGGTCATTCCTTTGTCCTTGGTACCTAACACACTTCCTGGCACACAGATATTTCTCAGTACATGTTTGTTGAGTTAACTTGTTCCTCAGTAATACCGGGAAAGTTGCCCATCTCACCAGGAGCACATTTTAATCCTCTGAACCTGGTTATGAGAAGAGTTTAGAGGACACATTTGGAGATATGCTGCTTTGCTTTAATCGTGGTCCCCTGGCTTTTCTTAGACTGCCACATATTCCCACTTATCTTAATCTCTCTGCCTCTCCCATTCTTTCTTTTTCTCTGGTTTTCAACAACTCTAGTTCTATGCTTTGAACGTTCAAGATATGGAAAAGTTGAGATGAATTTTCTAACTTTGGAGAGAGAACCAAGAAGATAAGTCTTAGGAAATCTCAAGATAATCCCCCAGTTCACCCTGAACCGGACAATCTCAGCTGGAGGAAATGGCAACAGACCCGTATCCTGACTGCCAGCCCCAGGGCCCTGCTGTGACCCACATGGCAGGATAGACATCAGAGCCCAGAGGTGCCTTTGAGATCAGCTAGACCAAACTCATAACATTTCATGTTCTTTCTGGGTGGAATGGATGTTTCAGGTTAGAGGTTAGAAATGAAGAGAGGAGGGCAGGGGAGGAGACCATAAAAGGTATACTTGAATTATTCTGGCTCCTGAGAAGGAATTAATTTCCTGAGATTACAAGACTAGTTATAGGTCAGGTGCAAATATACATTTTCTGACTTTCTCTTTGATGTTAAATGTCTTTTAATTGAAGGAACTATCACTGACATTTAAATTTCCAAAGTAGTCTGGTATTACTATCATTCTCCACATTCATTTTCAATGAAGTTTTCTACCATTGCTCATTTCCCAGTTTATAGTCAAGGACTGTGCTCTCCCTGCCTGTGGGTATCAGTGGCCCTGCATGCCAAGAAGGCAGCAGATGGCAGGTGCCAGGTCATCAGACTGCACACTGAAGCCTCCAGCAAGGTAAGATGTTCAAATGTAAGAACGTTCAAAGCCTAGGTGTCCTAGAATAGGGGCGCCTTGGCAGAGTCCTGGCAACATCACATCTTTTATTTTCTTGTTCTTTTTGTACCTCAGGTGGACAGAAATGAATTAATTATAATCTTGATGTACTCTTATCATTGGTCCATGCATGCCCCTCTATGGTTTATATGTAGATCTTTTTGTTTTTAATAATTTTATCAACACCCATGAACTCACCACCTGACTCAGAAACTAGAACACTGACAACACTGTAGACGTCCAGAAGGTCCCGTCCTTCCTGGCCTCTCACCTCCCCAAACCCCAAACCTTCAGTAGCCACACACTACCCTAAGTCTTGTGTTGTTTATTCCTTTTGCTTTTAAACAAATACCTTTTTTGAAAAGTATGACATTCCTATATGTGTTCTCAAAAGCATATGTAGTTTGGGTTTTTCTTAGCAGTGTACAAATGCATCAAATTGTAATTTTTGGGGACTTGCTCAGAAAGGGGAACTGACCTTGTGCCAGTACCAAATCCTTCTGCACCAGCTTGGATGGAGAGAGTTCTCAACCAGTAGCTGGATCTGGCCCTACAATGACCCACGGAGGTGGAGAGGCCTGCAGGGCCCCTCTTCCTTGTGCAAAGGGGAGCTGACAGCACCAGAATACTTGAGCCTCTTCCTGGGTTTGCCTTTCCTCCGGTAGCCCACCTGTGCTCCAGGCACAGCTTCCAACCACCCGCTTTGTGAGGCTGCTGGATCCCCCACCTGTGCAAACACAGGGCTTCCTGTCACCACGTGGCCAGAGCTGTGCAAAGCTGCGGATGCGGAGCTTCACGTTTTTAATTTCCTAATGAGAACGATTGTAGACCTGGAAAACAGCTGTTATCCCAGGGGCCACGGCACAACATAATTCAATTGTGCCTTTATGATTTGTCTTGTCCTTTGCAATTTTCCACAAACCCAAAACATGTTTCGCTACTCACTTTCCATGTCACAGCGATCACAGGACTTGGCCCTTGGGGAGACTCTGCAGCACGAAATGGTTTTTACTTCATAAATCCCAAGTGGAAATAAGAGGATATTGACTGATGCACAGAATTGTGGTACAACATAAGGATACTGAGGTTGCAAGGATAGCCCAATCCTAAGTAGGGTCCCCTACTATGTCCTCTGTCACTGCTATGATTAACCATTATTAAAAACAAGAAGCCGATGTGTCATAGTAGAAAGAACATGGATTGGGATTGACATATATACACTAACATGTATTAAATGGATAACTAATAAGAACCTGCTGTATAAAAAAATAAATAAAATAAAATTCAAAAATTCAAAAAAAAAGAAAGGAAGAACATGGACTTGGACATAAGAAAAAAAATTAATTCAGATCCCACCTGTGTCATTTGCTCCTCGTGTAACCTTGAACCGCTCAGTTAGTTTCCTGATCTGTAAGATGGAGCCAGATACCTACTCCATGGAGTGTCGTGAAGGTTACCTGAGATAAGGTGTGGAGCTCACACAGCCTGTAACATAGATTACAGCCAAGGTGCTTAACAGCTGGTAGCCTTAGGCCAGGTTCCTGTTTCCTTACCCTAAGTCTGCCGTAGCCCCTAACTCCCAAGCCTCACTCCCTCTCGATTCTTATCAGCCACACATCATGGTCAGATGAATCATCCCAAAGCAGCACACTTGTATATATCACATTTCCTCCTCTCCCTTAACCAAACCCACAACGCTAAACAACAACAGAAACCTCTGTGCTTTCCCAATGCCTTCAAGATGTTCAAATGCCTTCAGTTGGCATTTCAGCTCGACCACTGTTTAGAATAAATATAAGCCTTTGCAGTTGTCTTTTATTATTCCACATGTGAATCCTGTGCTCTAGAGAAACCTGTTGCTCTCTGAACATGCCAGATGCATGTCAGGTCCATCTGTACCTCTGCTCGCACATTCATACTGTCCCCCTTGCACAGACAGCTTGCCTCCTCCTTTCCATTGGTATACATTCTATCCTTTCTTGGAGGTGCGAATAAAGCCCCCACCTCTCTACATCCCCTCCTTCCCTTCATGTTGGCTATTTCATGTATCTCACCTTGCTTTGTCGTTAGTCTTCTGTGTATGTGGCAGCCAGCACCTGGCTCAGGTTCTACAGAAATGTGTGGTGATGATTGCAAATATAAAAGCACAGATTTCAAAGACATATCCAGTTAGAAATGCCTTCTTAAATTCACCTGGAGGGAGGGAGCCGCAAGAGGGAAGAGATATGGGAACATATGTATATGTATAACTGATTCACTTTGCTGTAAAGCAGAAACTAACACACCATTGTAAAACAGTTACACTCCAATAAAGATGTTAAAAAAATAAAACAGTTTGCTGAACCAAAAGAAAAAAAAATTCACCTGGAATTCAACTCATAATAATTTCCTTCCAATTTTTTCAAAATTTTTAGCAATAACCAGATTGAAATGATCAGGCTTTGAATCTGTATATTGCTTTTTTGCACGTTTCCATTTTTGTTGTTAGGGTGTGTATGTGTTTGTGCACAAGTGCGTGCACGTTTGGGTGGTTTAGCTTCACTTCAGACCCTAGTGGGAAATAATTACTTCATTCCCTTCTCTATGGCTGCTCTGAGCTGATAAACTTTCATCAAACCACATTGATTGTTTAAACATCCAAAATCATGCTGGAATTTGGGAAAGATAACTGAAGTAAAAATGAACCTGACAATTGTTGACCAGTGTCTGCCCTTTAAGTTTTATCCCAGCCTCCCAGAATGGTTTAATCTTGTAATAAAGTATGCTAAGGTGAGTTGTCTTCCCAGAATTCCCTGAGAGCTGTGGGGAGCAGTGGGGGGCAGTGGGGGGTATCTGGCTCTGTTGGCAGTAACAGGGCACTGAGGAAGGGGGTTCTGTTTAAGCTCTAAACTTGGCTGTTCAGATTCCAGGCATTCTCAGTAAGCGTTATACCTAAACCTGAACTTGGACAAAGACCAAAAGATTATGCATTAATACCATACCCAAAATATTTGAGGATTCTGTCAAATTGAAGGTTGGCCAGTATCCATGTGCAATAGTGCAGCATGAACAATATTGGATTTGAAATGATTAAACAGTGATATCTTGAGTTAGAGGGTTTTTTGTTTGTTTGTTTGTTTTAGGAAGCTGTTAATTGGCATCCATTTTTCTGCCTAATGTAGGAAGAGTTTCAAGTCTGAACTCCAAGAAGGAAGACATTGATCCAGCTTGGAGATTTCCAGTCTCTTCATTGTGCAGAAGATTGGTAAATGTTCTCAGGAGAACACTTCCAACAAGGAGAACACTGACATATGAGGCCTTCTTAGGTTAGACTTAAGGAAACTTGCTGTGTCACATAGCCAGCAGCTCTTGCAGCCCATTGAAGGGATTAAGACTTGCATAGCAATCCAAAGTTATAAAACTGGCACCGAAGTCCTGTTAAGGATGGCAGGTCAAATACACATGTCAGGCTTAGTAAACAACACGTCCAGATGGAGCCAGTCAGAAAGCTCTGGGGGTATTTCTTCAAACAAATGAAACTGATTCCATCCCAATTACTTTTGAATGTATTTAGAGGAGATCATGCAATAGTGTTTAGGTTTGAATTAATGATAAGTCAATGGGAAGCTAGGAAAATGGAAAAAACAAAATAGTTCAGTATCATCTCCAGGGGGAAAAAATGTTATTCAAGAAAGGATAAAACATGCATAGTGCACTGCAGAGGTCAGTTTTATATACCATTTGCATTGTTATAATTATATAAACACTAAATATCTATCTATCCAAAATGACAACGTAACTATTTTTGGAGAATGGAGGGGTGGGTGGCAAGTGTGTATCTGTATGGTGAGGGTTAGAGACAAGGAGAAAGAGAGTGGAATATTCATTTTCCAAACTGGAAACTCAATTAATAATGCCTAAAGATGAAATATCAGATAGAAGTATGTTATTTAAACATGTTGTGGTTGCTTTTGGGAAAAAAGAAAAGAGGATGGGCCAGACTGTCCTTTTTTAAAAAAAAAAAAACACTAGCTATATGGATGAAGGTACAGCCGGCTTTAACAACAAGACCCCAAAATACAGAGGCTTAATTAAATAAGATAGGTATATGTGTCTTGTTTGATATGGTCCAGAGAGAAAAATTCTGGGTTGGAAGATTGGCTTTATAACCTTCCAAATCTAGCTTTCATCTCTGGGACCAAGGGAGCCATTCTAGTTTTTGTCTTCCCAGCCAGTGGGAAGGGGGAACAGGTCAGGGCAGCACACGTACATACCTTGGCAGGAACATGCCCCAGAAGCAGCACATAGCCCGTGACCCGACTGTGAGCACATGGCCTTGCCAAGCTGCAGGGGAGGCTGGGAAATGCGGTGACTAACTGTTGGCCATGTGCTCAGCTAAAACTCATAAGTCCTATTATTAAAGAAGGTGAGAACTGATGTCAGTGCTCAAGCAGCACCTCTGTCAAATAAGCTTTGTAGAATTATTTGATTTTTTCAACCAGGTGCATGCATAACTTCCATACAAATAAAAATTAATTTAAGACCCAGTGCTTAAAGATCACCTTTTGATCAACTGAATTAGTTATTGAAAGCTAGAAACTGGGGTCCTGAAGCAGAATGCAGGCACCCCCAGAAAAGACTGCGCAGATGATGTGGAGCCAAGAGGATTTAGGCCTGTTTGATACTATACTTTAGGTCCCTCTATTTCAGGATACTTACAGCCCCTTTCCTGGTATGAATATATGTTACACATGCTGCAAGGATACATTGGCACCCTTGCAAACCTCTGATTTTCAAGTAAATTTTTCCAAAACAACAAGACTCTGAAATGGAGATTAGTGCATAGAAAGCTTATTGGGGAGCGCTCTTGGCATCAATACCTGTGGGCAAAGAGAGGGAAGCAGGACTGTGGTTAGGGGGGAAAGCTCTGAGTTCTAGAGCTGGGATGCACTATCAGAGGTATTGTGGCAAGGAGGCCAGACTTTCATACCCCATTATTGATCAGTCTTTGGATGCAGATTGTCCCAGGAAATTGTAACCTTGAGGAGTAACCTTGGATGAAGGAGCCTGGGCAATTCCCAGGGCAGGGGCGGGGCGGGGACAGAGCTGATAAGTGAGGTCGGCTTCCAGCAGAACTCCCAGCAGCTCAGGGAACAAGTCTTTTATTTCTGGAGGGGGATCTGAGCAATGCATCACCACATCTGCTGTGTATTGATCCAAGTAGCTTGTCTCTGGATCTCTGTAAAATCAATCATTTGAATTTGGATTCCAGCAGTGGTGGCTTCTGGGAGAAATTCAATGGCGCCAATCTCATTAGGATGATAGAGAGGTTGGGAGGTGCTAGAGGATTTACATGGAGGCTGCATATGGGTAGTTAGCAAGCATGTTATTTGACTTAGGTTATATTTTTACTGGAGGTTGCTTTAGGATAGCTGTTAGGGATTAAAGGGAGGGGGACCTAAAATACAGGCGAACCAGACGGATATCTATGTTTATACTTTACTTTCATCTATGCCTTAGGGTGATTAGTCAACAGTTGTTGGTTAACATATAAAGAACTCTTATCAGGAATTTAGACTCCAGAAGGGACCAAGGCAAGGGCTTCAAATAATCCTATCTCCATCTGCCTCAGAGGGTTTATTAGTTATCACAGGGAGTCTTAGAAGTAGGTTTTCATTGGAGAAATGACTAGTGTTAAGGCATGTGGTTGCCTAAGATTTCCACTGGCACTTCCTCCCTTGATTTGACAAACCCAGTGGCACAACACCTTTGGAATGATTCCCTAGGGATAGAATTCTGTCCTGTGGTTCCCCACCTTTTGAAGGGTAGCCTCTGTCACCTCTGTCACCTGATCCTGATGTCAAAATTTTGTTGTGGCCACATCTAACTGAATATTTCCTGCAAGAGGCTGGTCAGAGTACTTAAAAAGACAAGAGAATAGAGGAAAGAGGTTGAATGAGTATTTTTGTGCATACCTGCTAATACATGTTCGTGGGCATGTGGCATAATTTGATCTGAGATGTGCTTTCCTTTAAACATATGTCCTGGTGGTGAGTTGGATGAGGGAGAGGACATAGATCTCTAACTGCTAGAGGCTACCAATATTTTTCAAAGGAACCTCATAACTGAACAGCCAAATTAGCCTAGAGGCGAAGGTGAATGATGCCTCACCATATTGCTCGTTAAATGTTCCAACAATTAATCTGTTAAATAATGATACCTGGGAAAAATGTGATTATCAACACATTAGTTTAGTGCAATGATTGATCATAAAAATAAGCTATCTTGCCTTAGAAATTCAGTGCATGATATACAATAAAGACCAGAAAGTAAACCTGAATTGACTATTCTAGATATTCATTTGACACTTAGGAGGTCTCTTCTATTGGACTTGGCCTTGGGCAAACTCAGTATATGGCTCTAGAGCGAAGTCTTTCATGTGTCTGATGGCATGGCTGTGGAAATGTCTCCTAGGTGTGAAACGCTAGAGAATTCTAATGGGAGAACACCACAGAAAAGTAAATCCAAAATCTTGCCTTGGTTGATGTAGTCTGGAGGAGGGATACTTGGGCAATGCAGTTAGACAAAATCATACCATCCAAATACTGAATACAAGAGTATTAAAAGGAGACAAAGAACAAAAACCACTGTGAATGTGATAGGAATCTGCAGCTCCTGGAACTCCTTCACACAACCCCCCCACTCAGACAAGGCTCTCCTCCTCTTAAACTCCCAAGGACCTGCCCACAGATTTACATCTTGGCTCAAGAATCTTTGATTGCCTTTCTCTATTCACATACCCTCCCACCATTCAATAATCCCTTCCTCATATACGAAGATGCCTCTCCAGCTTCGTTGGCCAACGTTGATCCCTTTGTCCAAATTCCCTTAACTTTGCCTCTTGTGTATTTCCTGCTTTTTCTTCTTGAGATCCTAAGTCCCAGGAAAATTTACTAGGGAGGAGCTTGTGGCCTTTGTCTCATCTGTCCAAGGCATCTCTGTAGTACCTAGCATAGAGCTGAGAACTCAGAAGGTCCCCAACTAATTCTTGTTAAGTCTAACAGGGTGTAAACTCAAAACACCTGGGGGGTAAGCAGGGAGCAGACAGGCTAAGGCAAACTGGGGAAGGAATTCAAATTCAAATTATTTTTTAAAGAAACTTTGCTAGAAAACAATACTGTAGTTGATTTGCATGCATCAGGGTTGCAATTCCTGGTCTCTAAGTGATTAGCAAGCAATTTCTGGCTACCTCCCTTAGGAAAACAAATTGGCAACTGGAATAGCAGAGAAGCATTATTTGTTCCATTCTGGACTTCTCCCCTTAACCCATGTTTGTTTCTGGGCAAAGGGACCACCCCCAGACTGTGCAAAGACATCCCACTATAAAGGGGCCATTATGCTCAGGGAAATAGTTTCTTCAGGTTTCACCTTGATCCTGAGCCCAGCTCCTTTCCCTCTGGAGCCTATGCCAGGCTCTGCTTGAACGTGGTCTGCCATGCAGCTGTGGGTGTGTGTTGGAGGGCAGGTGGGTAAAGGGTGGAAGTCCGTGGACCTTTTCTCTCCATACTGTGCTGTTTGGAGGCAGAAACCCACTTGTGCTCCTTTCCTGAGGATTCGGGATGGGTATATTGGCATTTGGGAGAGTAGAGGAATCTAAGTCAAAAGCCAGTTGAGCAAGAAGGTAGAAATACCCTTCTTCTGAAAGAAGGCTAAATGTGGAAACATACCCCAAAGGCGTGAGGAAATGGGAGTTTATAGTTGGTGAAAACAAAGAATGAAGATAATTGAAAGCTGACTGCAAATTATTTGTCATCTTGCTCTTTTGAAGATGTTCATCTAAAAACAAGATCATGTGGAGGAGAAATGACATGTCTGACTGTTGCCAACAGCAGCCCTTTGGGGGCAGGAGATGTGAAGCAAAATGAGTTCAGAAAGAGATTTCTCTCTGAGAACAATTACTCACTGCCGCGCTGGCAAGGTCATTGAGAGTTGGAGTTTCACTGCTGCAAAACTGTTTACATACAAGGATACACAGGGACAAAAGGTCATGGGAGGTAAGCAAGCCTGGAGTCCTCAAAGTCAAAAGACAATAAACACACCGACTTTCAAGACTTTTAAAGAAACACAGGTGGGCCAAGCAAATTCCCACTTTGGATGCAGATTCACAACATCTTATAACAGATGAAAATTGGACTGGGGCAGGAGTTGGCTCAAAATGAAGTAATACTAAGTTTATCACAACCAAAACAGGCAATGGAGGGTTAAGGCCTAGGATGGTACTTCAAACGTGTCTGAACTAGAATTAAAACTGAACTGGCATTGAGGAGAGGATCAAGGTCCGGAGCAAGAATACAGGGAGACCACTGAGAACCAGAGAAAGAAAAACCTTTTTCTGAATACTCATGAGGTGTAATGAGTTGCTGCTCTGATGTAATGCAGAGAACATTTGGTGATGTGACTTGTAGTGGACTTGGGGTCTAATGTGTAGACTCCCAACTATGACCTGAGCAGGTATTTCATCAGAAAATATTTGGGTATACTTAATTGAAATGCATTTGTACCAAGTCAACTCTTACAAAATATTGTTAAAATATTCTCCCTGGAAATAACATAGTGTTTTGTCCTAAATTTGACTACTCATATTAAGCAGTCTGAATAAATATGGTGGGACTTGGTACCCTCTGAGGCATTGTTTGCTGAGAAGAGAATGCTTTTAAACCTCCTAGGACACTGAGAAAAGGTACAGACCCCTTGGCTTCCTGGAAGCCTGGTGTCCCAGCCAAGGCGTGTCCCACTTCCTCTTTTTCACTCACCATCAGGCACTAAAGTTCTTCATAAGTCACAAATGCAAATCTGATTCACCGCTTTCTTATTGAGCAATTACAGCAACTGGACTTTGAAATTCAACTTAAAGGAAAAGAGAAAAGTCTATTTTTAATCAGAGAAAAACCTGAAGCTGAGTGAAAATCCCTTCGTGGGTTCTGCTGAATGTAGACTAAAACCACTTTTGAGGTGATCATTAATTTTATGGAAGTGATATACACCAGAATCAACTTCTATCCCACTTCATAATCAATCAGGTAATCAGCAAGTCTGATGGAAGTGTGAGCGCTTTGTGTTCTCTCTGGTGCTCTGTGAGGTTATGGGAGAACAGAGTATCACTGTGTCTTAAGTGAATGATCAGGGCTGGTTTCAAGTAATTTTAACCACAGAATTGAAACTATCAGGTAGAGGGAAGGAAATGCAGAATGACTTAAACAGCTGCTTCATGAAAGGAAAACATTCAGTACCTCTTTCAATGTCCTCATTTGGTGGTATTTCTTAAGGATTGTGGCAAATTATGATATCTTTGAGAAAATCTTTAAATTAAAAAATTTTACACAATATGTGTGCAACTAAAGAAGAACACTCAGAAATGCATTTTGTCTATAGTGTATTCATTTTATACATTTTTCCTGATATCATTATGAATTAATACATATATTTTTCAAAACTTCTCTCTAATATATTTTTTTAAAACCCTAATTCTAGATTATCACACTTTGAAACAACTTTCTCTTCCTGAGCCTATTTCACATATCAGAGCAAAAGTATTCTTGCACAAGTATCACTTCTGTTAGACTAGAAGAGAGTGAATTTATAAGTTGTATTAAAGAAACAATTAAACTTTGAAATTTAACCACCTTATCTGTTGTTGTTAAGACTATAATATGTCATAATTGGGCTTTTTAAAGTAACATTTGCTTTATGTATAAAACTATAAAGATGATACTAATAATGTTCTGTAACCCTACCCATAGATAACCTCTGATAACACGTTTTAAAAAAATTAATTCAGGTACATAAAGAAAAATTCAAGCAGTACAGAAAGTTGTAAAGTGAAACGTAATATTCTCTTTCCTCATCTGGTCACTCTTATCCTGTTATCGGCAGTTTCTTATAGTTCTTTCAGAAAACATTTGCTCATATATCAAATGCACTGACAAACACACTCACACATGCACATATTTAAATTTTTTTCATAGAGGGCATCACACAACTAATACCCATAATGCCTCATCTGCCTTGTTTTCACATAATAAGATATCTTGAAGAACTTCCTTCGTTAGCACAAATAGATCAATCTCATTCCTTTTAACAGCTGCAGAGCATCCAGTTCTGTCAGAAGCTATATATATCCAATATATTCTACAATATATTTCAGTAGCCCTTTATTAATTGGTGTTTAAGTAGTTTCCAGGGTTTTTTTTTAATTAAAGAAAATGCTGACTGAAGATCCTTTTATAGGTTGGTTTTTAAATATATATATATATATATATATATATATATATATATGTAGATTATATTCCTAGAAGTGGAATTTTTTTTAAACTAAGTTTTCTTTTTCAGTCTATTCTAACCTTTTATGTTACCTACAATCCAGAGGAAGGAAAGCTTTCTAATTTTGCTTAGGTTAGGATGTAAAAATTGGAAAACATTGGTGACAGTGCACTGGCCAAATGCCTTGATTCATTTCAAATTTAAGTGTGGAGGTGCTTATCTTGAAGAGACGCTTAGAATGAGGTGCAAAACAATGTTCTTCTCATTCTAGAATACTACAGAGCAAGCCATCAAGTGAGTAGCATCTCCCACCCAGCAGGCTGTTCATTAAGAAATATGACCATTTAAAAATTGATACTTGATCACATCTTTGTGATTAAGTCACATTGTCAAAAATTTTATTAGCCACACAGAACACACAAATGCTGACTGAAGGGAAGAGCCACCTTCGGTTTGTCTCAGACGAGATTTATGTGAAGCTGTTAGCCCTGGACCACAACTGGAATCACTAAAAAACACTTCTTTGGATAAAATAGGTCACTCCTGTATACCATCTAAGTGGTCCCTGAGCCATGTACAATTCTATAAGACCTACATGTTACAGAAACCAATTTTTAGAATCTTGCTTTCATTAAATACAGAATGTTCATTCTACTGGGAAAAACTCAACTCCTTATGCCAGTATTAGCAGCCAGACCAAACCTTCTGTATATCAGCACCATATGACAATTCAAATTACGCCTAAGTCCCTGGGGGTGGGGAGAGTTGTGCCTTTACAAAGAACAAAATTGCTGATGTAAGTCTGAATATAGAAGTTTCATTTTAAGGGAAAGAGAAACTTTTCTGGGTGAAGCTAGATTTGCTCCACAAATCAAGCCAGGCAAATGTCCACAAGGTCGGGCCCTTTGGTGATGTTTCTAAGGGTAGCAGACCTGGCGCCCCTGAACGTTTGCCATCCCTCTGCATTCCCTCCCTCTGTACCCCGGAGGTGTCAATAGGAAAGGGGCCACATGCCCACTAAAGCAATCCCACCCTGTTTGTGAGCGCAAATGGGGTCCCCTTGGTGATTGTCTTTAGGACATTTCTGGGAGTTTGAGAAAACTGACACTCCATGAGTTCCTTTAATTTAGTTGTGAGTAGGACCAATTCTTTCACAGGTTTTCTGTACTCTTAGTAAATGAATAGTGAGAATTTGAGTGGATAAAAAAGCAGGCAAAAAATATGGTCAGTGATGTATTTCTGTCCCTGAGATATTTGCACTGAAAATTAGATATTGATTTCAAATAGCTAAAGGGAATAAAAAATGAAACAAATGGGAAATTGCAGAAATAGATGGAGATACCTACAAAGCAGAGCAGAATTGAGCTGCTTTCTTTAGACGTGCCCTTTCATTTTATAAACTAACCCTTTTAACAAGTATTTTGAGCACCCATGCACCAGACTCTCCTAGGTATAGGTGTATAGAGATTCTGTACCAAAAATAGTCCAAATAATGCTTTGAGTTTAAAATGGTTTCCATCACAACCACTGGAGCACAATAGTGAGCTGTGTGAATAGAGCAAATATAGGGGAAAAGACCCACCAGATATATGCTACAAAAAAGAAATAAAGCTGGGCTTTTGAAATATAATATAAATGAGTATTTATAGAATCTGAAAAAAAATTACTTCTTTGGTATGATAGTATACTTTTTTTCCAAAATCTAAGGAACATTTGTAAAATTAACCATATCTCAATTAATGTTAAAAACGATTTTTACAAATGCAGATCACATTCTCTGATCACAATGCAGTAGGTGGAGGGAAGGGGAGAATCACTTCAAAAAAATAGAGCCAAAGCCCATACAACTCTGTGAACCTCTGGACTGAAACATACCTGAAGACAATTCAACTCTAGGGTTTCTGGTTATTTCCACCAGAAACCCCTTATCCCTCTCTTTGTAAACCAAGTTTTCTTCCACTCACAACAAAAATATTTTAATACTATTATCTGGATATTCTATACTCAGTCTAATTATAAATTAAGTGTTATGAAATAATGAACATATTTTCAGACCAAGTTTAGCTGTCATAGGGCCTTTCTCAGGCAGTTATACCAGAATCTGAGATGTAGTGAACCGAACCAGGAGAGTGACAAAGGGAAGCTCTAGAATGCAGCTGTGCAGCAACCTAGAAAACAAATAGTATTAGGGAGCTAGGTGTCCAAGAAGGAGGTATATTGGAAAAGAAGACTTCATACATTTCATAGTATTCTTTGGAGAATGGAAAAAATATTTAAGTTGCAATAAAACCTGCAATACCAGAATAAAGAAGCAATTAGAAGCTCCACAAGGAACAAGAAAAGGAAATATAAACATAGCACATTACTTGGATCTACAGTGAACAGTATTTACATGGTCATAGTACCATAAGGATTTAATTGAGTTTCAGCTTTTAGAATCAAAGTATTGACACAGCACAGATGCATTTACCATTTCAGAGCAGAATATAAATAATAAATACCATCAGTCTTGACAATATGGAAGTTGTCGAGTTTGTTCAATAGATGACGGAAAGTGGAAAGGGAAAGGGAATAATGAAAGAAGAGGGAAACACTATGAGCCTAAGAGCCTTATGTTGGTAATTGACAAAAAAGAAATATGTAAGTATATTATTCAAAGTTACAAAAGCAACTGATAAAGATAAAAAGAATGACATGACTATATGGAAGATAAGGAAGAAGATGAGCTAAATACAGGGCAAGAAGTCAAGAGATAGCTTTTTAAAGGGATACTTCAAGAAATAAGAATTTATGTATATTATTTAGAGGTATTGAGTAAATTTTAAAATATTGAGAATCACACAAACAGCTAAAAATCAGAAAATGTTAGAAGAGTAACACGGTTGCCTCAGGGAACAGGACTGAGATGGGGCTAGGGACAGATGATTTTCATTTTAAACTCTTACAATTTAATTAAATATTTAAACCATGTGTAGATTACTTTGATAAAAATAAAAGATCAATGCTTAAAAATGAAATCATACTCCACTCCACTCAGAATTAAAAGAATTCAACCAAATTACTTTCAATTTATCAACTTTACAAAAATGTGAAAATTTCATGATTCCCAAGGTAAGCCAGGATGTAGGGAACAGATAGGAGGCATGTTCAAAATAATTTAACAACCAATATAACACAGACACCAACCTCTCAGAACCGATGCCAGCCATAAAGTACCATGTGTTCATCCAGTGCCTGCCAGCTGAATATCAGTCAAGGGGGCAGGCATGACAGGAGAAGCTTCAAGATGGCAGAAGAGTAAGACATGGAGATCACCTTCCTCCCCACAAATACATCAGCAATACATCTACATGTGGAACAACCCCTACAGAACACCGACTGAAGGCTGACAGAAGAACTCAGACCTCCCAAAAGGCAAGAAACTCCCCCACGTACCTGGGTAGGGCAAAAGAAAAAAGAAAAAACAGAAACAAAAGAATAGGGACAGGACCTGCACAAGTGGGAGGGAGCTGTGAAGGAGGAAAAGTTTCCACACACTGGGAAGCCCCTTCGCGGGCAGAGATGGGGGATGGTGGGGGGAAGCTTCAGAGCCAAGGAGGAAAGCGCAGCAACAGGGGTGCAGAGGGCAAAGCAGAGAGATTCCTGCACAGAGGATCTGTGCCGACCAGCACCCACCAGCCTGAGAGGCTTGTCTGCTCACCTGCCAGGGCGGGCGGGGGCTGGAAGCTGAGGCTCAGGCTACGGAGATCAGATCCCAGGGAGAGGACTGGGTGTGGGTGTGTGGACACAGCCTGAAAGGGTCTAGTGCACCACACCTAGCTGGGATGGAGTCCAGGAAAAGTCTGGACCTGCCTAAGACGCAAGAGACTTTTTCTTGCCTCTTTGTTTTGTGGTGCACAAGGAGAGGGGATTAAGAGGACCTCCTAAATGAGCTCCAGAGATGGGCGCAAGCCATGGCTATCAGCGTGGACATCAGAGACGGGCATGAGACACTAAGGTCACTGCTTCAGCCACCAAGAAGCCTGTGTACAAGCACAGGTCACTAGCCACACCTCCCCTCCCAGGAGCCTGTGCTGCCTGCCACTGCCAGGGTCCCATGATCCAGGGACAACTTCCCCGGGAGAACACATGGCACAGCTCAGGCTGGTGCAATGTCACACTGGCCTCTGCCTCCACAGGCTCACCCTGAACTACGTAACCCTCCCTCCTCCCAGCCTGAATGAGCCAAAGAACCCAAATCAGCTTCTACTTTAACCCCATCCTGTCTGAGTGAAGAACAGATGCCCTCAGGCGACCTACACAAGAGGAGGGGCCAAATCGAAAGTTGAACCCCAGGAGCTGCGCTAACAAAGAAGAGAAAGGGAAATCTCTCCCAGCAGCCTCAGGAGCAGCGGATTAAATCCCCACAATCAACTTAAGGTAGCCTGCATCTGTGAAATACCTGAATAGACAACAAATCATCCCAAATTGAGTCAGTGGACACAGGGAGCAATGATATATGTTTTTTCCCTTTTTCTCTTTTTGTGAGTGTGTATGTTTATGCTTCCATGTGTGATTTTGTCTGTATAGCTTTGCTTTTACCATTTGTCCTAGGGTTCTATCTGTCCGTTTTTGTTTGTTTGTTTGTTTTTAGTATAGTTTTTAGCACTTGTTATCATTGGTGGATTTGTTTTTTCGTTTGGTTGCTCTCTTCTTTCTTTTTTTTTAAATTTTAATTAATTAATTTATTTTATTTTTGTCTGTGTTGGGTCTTTGTTACTGTGAGAGAGCTTTCTCTAGTTGCGGTGAGCGGGGGCCACTCTTCATCGTGGTGCACGGGCCTCTCACTGTCACGGCCTCTCTTGTTGTGGAGCACAATCTCCAGATGCGCAGGCTCAGTAGTTGAGGCTCATGGGCTTAGTTGCTCTGCAGCATGTGGCATCTTCCTAGACCAGGGCCCGAACCCGTGTCCCTGCATTGGCAGGCAGATTCCCAACCACTGCGCCACCATGGAAGCCCTCTTTTTTTTTACTTAATTAAAAAAAAAAATTTTAATAATTATTTTTTATTTTAATAAACTTCTTTTACTTTATTTTTTTTTTTTTCCTTCTTCCTTTTTTGTCTCCCTTTTATTATGAGCTGAGTGTATGACAGGGTCTTGGTACTCCAGCCAGGCATCCAGCATGTGCCTCTGAGGTGGGAGAGCAGAGTTCAGGACATTGGTCCACCAGAGACCTACCAGCTCCATGTAATATCAAATGGCAAAAATCTCCCAGAGATCTCCATCTCAACGCCAAGACCCAGCTCCACTCGACGACCAGCAAGCTACAGTGCAGGAAACCCTATGCCAATCAACTAGCAAAAGAGGAACACAACCCCATCCATTAGCACAGAGGCTGCCTAAAATCATAATAAGGCCACAGACACCCCAAGACACACCACCAGACTTGGACATGGCCACCAGAAAGACAAGATCCAGCCTCATCCACCAGAACACAGGCACTAGTCCCCTCCACCAGGAAACTTACACAACCCACTGAACCAACATTAAACACTGGGGACAGACACCAAAAACAACAGGAACTATGAACGTGCAGCTTGCAAAAAGGAAACCCCAAACACAGTAAGTTAAGCAAAATGAGAAGACAGAGAAACACACAGCAGATGAAGGAGCAAGGCAAAACCCCACCAGACCAAACAAATGAAGAGGAAATATGCAGTCTACCTGAAAAAGAATTCAGAATACTAATAGTAAAGATGATCCAAAATCATGGAAATAGAATGGAGAATATACAGAAAACGTTTAACAAGGACTTGGAAGAACTAAAGAGCAAACAAACAATGATAAACAACACAATAAATGAAATTTAAAATTCTCTAGAAGGAATCAATAGCAGAATAACTGAGGCAGAAGAACAGATAAGTGACCTGGAAGATAAAATAGTGGAAATAACTACTGCAGAGCAGAATAAAGAAAAAACAATGAAAAGAATTGAGGACAGGCTCAGAGACCTCTGGGAGAACATTAAATGCACCAACATTTGAATTATAGGGGTCCAAAAAGAAGAGGGAAAAAAAGGGACTGAGAAAATATTTGAAGAGATTATAGTTGAAAACTTCCCTAATATGGGAAAGGAAATAGTTAATCAAGTCCAGGAAGTGCAGAGAGTCCCATACAGGATAAATCCAAGGAGAAACATGCCAAGACACATATTAATCAAACTATCAAAAATTAAATACAAAGAAAAAATATTAAAAGCAGCAAGGGAAAAACAACAAATAACATACAAAGGAATCCCCATGAGGTTAACAGCTGATCTTTCAGCAGAATCTCTGAAAGCCAAAAGGGAGTGGCAGGACATATTTAAAGTGATGAAAGGGAAAAATCTACAACTAAGAGATTATTCTACCCCGCAAGGATCTCATTCAGATTTGACAGAGAAATTAAAACCTTAACAGACAAGCAAAAGCTGAGAGAATTCAGCACCCCCAAACCAGCTTTACAACAAATGCTAAAGGAACTTCTCTAGGCAGAAAACACAAGAGAAGGAAAAGACCTACAAGAACAAACCCAAAACAATTAAGAAAATGGTAATAGGAACATACATATCGATAAATACCTTAAATGTAAATACATTAAATGCTCCAACCAAAAGACACAGACTGGTTGAAGGGATACAGAAACAAGACCCATATATATGCTGTCTACAAGAGACCCACTTCAGACCTAGGGACACATATAGACTGAAAGTGAGGGGATGGGAAAAATATTCCATGCAAATGGAATTCTAAAGAAAGCTGGAGTAGCAATACTCATATCAGACAGAATAGACATTAAAATAAAGACTATTGCAAGAGACAAAGAAGGACACTACATAATGATCAAGGGATCAATCCAAGAAGAAGATATAACAATTGTAAATATTTATGCACCCAACATAGGAGCACCTCAATACATAAGGCAAATGTGAACACCATAAAAGAGGAAATTGACATCAACACAATCATAGTAGGGGACTTTAACACCCTACTTTCACCAATGAACAGATCATCCTAAATGAAAATAAATCAGGAAAAAGGTTTCAGTGACCCATTAACCAAGATGGACTTAACTGATATTTATAGGACATTCCACCCAAAACAACAGAATACACTTTCTTCTCAAGTGCTCATGGAACATTTTCCAGGATAGATCATATCTTGGGTCACAAATCAAGTCTTGGTAAATTTGAGATAATCGAAATCATATCAAGTATCTTTTCCCACCACAATGCTATGAGACTAGATATCAATTACAGGAAAAAAATCTGTAAGAAATACAAACACATGGAGGCTAAACAACACACTACTTAATAACCAAGAGATCACTGAAGAAATCAAAGAAGAAATCAAAAAATACCTAGAAACAAATGAAAATGAAAACACCATCATCCAAAACCTATGGGATGCAAAAAAAGCAGTTCTAAGAGGGAAGTTTATAGCAATAAAATCCTAACTTAAGAAACAAGAAACATCTCAAATAAACAACCTAACCTTACACCTAAAGCAATTAGAGAAAAAACAAAAAACAAAAAACCCCCCAAAGTTAGCAGAAGAAAGGAAATAATAAAGATCAGATCAGAAATGAATGGAAAAGAAATGAAGGAAACAATAGCAAAGATCAATAAAACTAAAAGCTGGTTCTTTGAGAAGATAAACAAAATTGATAAACCATTAACCAGACTCATCAAGAAAAAAAGAGAGAAGACTCAAATCAACAGAATTAGAAATGAAAAAGAAGTAACAACTGACACTGTAGAAATACAAAGGATCATGAGAAATTACAACAAACAACTCTATGCCAATATAATGGACAACCTGGAAGAAATGGACAAATTCTTAGAAATGCACAATCTTCTGAGACTGAACCAGGAAGAAATAGAAAATATGAACAGACCAATCACAAGCACTGGAATTTAAACTGTGATTAAAAATCTTCTAACAAACAAAAGCCCAGGACCATATGGCTTCACAGGCAAATTCTATCAAACATTTCAAGAAGAGCTAACACCTATCCTTCTCAAACTCTTCCAAAATGTAGGAGAGGGAGAAACATGCCCAATTCATTCTACGAGGCCACCATCACTCTGATAACAAAACAAGACAAAGATGTCACAAAGCAAGAGAACTAGAGGCCAAAATAACTGATGAGCATAGATGCAAAAATCCTCAACAAAATACTAGCAAACAGAATCCAACAGCACATTAAAAGGAAGATACACCATGATCAAGTGGGGCTTACCCTAGGAATGCAAGGATTCTTCAATATACAAAAATCCATTGGTGATACACCATAATAACAAATTGAAGGAGAAAAACCATATAATCATCTCAATAGATGCAGAGAAAGCTTTCGACAAAATTCAACACCCATTTATGATAAAGCCCTCCAGAAAGTAGGCATAGAGGGAACTTAACTCAACATAATAAAGGCCACATAGGACAAACACACAGCCAAGATCTTCCTCAATGGTGAAAAACTGAAACCATTTCCACTAAGATCAGGAACAAGACAAGGTTGCCCACTCTCACCACTCTTATTCAACATAGTTTTGGAAGTTTTAGCCACAGCAATCAGAGAAGAAAAAGAAATAAAAGGAATCCAAATAGGAAAAGAAGAAGTAAAGCTGTCACTGTTTGCAGATGACATGATACTATGCATAGAGAGTCCTAAAGATGTTACCAGAAAACTATTAGAGCTAATCCATGAATTTGGTATAGTAGCAGGATACAAAGTTAATTCACAGAAATCTCTCGCATTCCTATACACTAATGATGAAAAATCTGAAAGGGATATTAAGAAAATACTCCCATTTAGCATTGCAACAAAAAGAATAAAATATCTAGGAATAAACCTATCTAAGGAGACAAAAGATCTGTATGCAGAAAATTATAAGAGATTGATGAAAGAAATTAAAGATGATACCAACAGGTGGAGAGATATACCATGTTCTTGGATTGGAAGAATCAAAATGTGAAAATGACCCTACTATCCAAAGCAATCTACAGATTCAATTCAATCCCTATCAAACTATCACTGGCATTTTTAACAGAAGTGGAAAAAAAATTTCACAGTTTGTATGGAAACAGAAAAGACCCCGAATAGCCAAAGCAATCCTGAGAAAGAAAAACGGAGCTGTAGGAATCAGGCTCCCTGCCTGATTTGTACTACAAAGCTACAGTAATCAAGACTGTATGGTACTGGCACAAAAACAGAAATATAGATCAATGGAACATGATAGAAAGCCCAAAGACAAACCCACGCACATATGGTTACCTTATCTTTGATAAAGGAGGCAAGAATATACAGTGGAGAAAAGACAGCCTCTTCAATAAGTGGTGCTGGGAAAACTGGACAGCTACATGTAAAAGAATGAAGTTAGAACACTCCCTAACACCATACACAAAAATAAACTCCAAATGGATTAAAGATCTAAATGTAAGGCCAGATACCGTCAAACTCTTAGAGGAAAACATAGGCAGAACAGTCTATGACATAAACCACAGCAAGATATTTTTTTACCCACCTCCTAGAGAAATGGAAATAAAAGCAAAAATAAACAAATGGGACCTAATGAAACATAAAAGCTTTTGCACAGCAAAGGAAACCATAAAAAAGATGAAAAGACAACCCTCAGAATGGGAGAAAATATTTGCAAATGAAGCAACTGACAAAGGATTAATCCCCAAAATGTATAAGCAGCTCATGCAGCTCAATATCAAAAAAACAAACAACCCTGCCCCAAAATGGGCAGAAGACCTAAATAGACAATTCTCCAAAGAAGATATACAGATTGCTAACAAACACATGAAAGAATGCTCAACATCTATAATCATTAGAGAAATGCAAATCAAAACTACAATGAGATATCATCTCACACCGGTCAGACTGGCCATCATCAAAAACTCTAGAAACAATAAATGCTGGAGAGGGTGTGGAGAAAAGGGAACACTCTTGCACTGCTGGTAGGAATGTAAATTGATACAGCCACTATGGAGAACAGTATGGAGGTTCCTTATAAAACTACAAATAGAACTACCATACGACCCTGCAATCCCACTACTGGGCATATACCCTGAGAAAACCATAATTCAAAAAGAGTCATGTACCAAAATATTCATTGCAGCTCTATTTACAATAGCCAGGACATGGAAGCAACCTAAGTGTCCATATGTGGCACATATATACAATGGAATATTACTCAGCCATAAAAAGAAATGAAACTGGTTATTTGTAATGAGGTGGATAGACCTGGAGTCTGTCATACAGAGTGAAGTAAGTCAGAAGGAGAAAAACAAATACCTTATGCTAACACATACATACGGAATCTAAGAAAAAAAATGTCATGAAGAGATTAGTGATAGGATGGGAATAAAACACAGACCTATTAGAGCATGGACTTGAGGATATGGGGAGGGGGAAGGGTAAGATGTGACGAAGTGAGAGAGTGGCAGGGACATATATACACTACCAAATGTAAATTAGATAGCTAGTGGGAAGCTGCTGCATAGCACAGGGAGATCACCTCTGTGCTTTGTGACCACCTAGAGAGGTGAGATAGGGAGGGCGGGAGGGAGGGTGACCCAAGAGGGAAGAGATATGGGAACATATGTATATGTATAACTGATTCACTTTGTTGTAAAGGAGAAACTAACACACTATTGTAAAACAGTTATACTCCAATAAAGATGTTTAAAAAAAAAGAGAATGCTCAACATCATTAATCATTAGAGAAATGCAAATCAAAACTACAATGAGATATCATCTCACACCAGTCAGATTGGCCATCATCAAAAAAATCTAGAAACGGACTTCCCTGGTGGCGCAGTGGTTGAGAATCCACCTGCCGATGCAGGGGACACGGGTTCGTGCCCCGGTCCGGGAAGATCCCACATACCGCGGAGCGGCTGGGCCCGTGAGCCATGGCCGCTGAGCCTGCACGTCCGGAGCCTGCGCTCCGCAACGGGAGAGGCCACAACAGTGAGAGGCCCGCCTACCGCAAAAAAAAAAAAAAAAAAAAAAAAAAAAAAAAAAAAAAAAAAAAAAAAAAAATATCTAGAAACAATAAATGCTGGAGAGGGTGTAGAGAAATGGAAACACTCTTGCACTGCTGGATGGGAATGTAAATTGATACAGCTACTACGGAGAACATTATGGAGGGTCCCTAAAAAACTAAAAATAGGACTGCCATACGACCCCACAATCCCACTACTGGGCATATACCCTGAGAAAACCATAATTCATAAAGAGTCATGTACCAAAATGTTCATTGCAGCTCTATTTACAATAGCCAGGACATGGAAGCTACCTACGTGTTCATCGACAGATGAATGGATAGAGAAGATGTAGCACATATACACAATGATATATTACTCAGCCATAAAAAGAAATGAAATTGAGTTATTTGTAGTGAGGTGGATGGATCCAGAGTCTGTCATACAGAGTGAAGTAAGTCAGAAAGAGAAAAACAAATACTGTATGCTAACACATATATATGGAATCTTAAAAAATATGGTCATGAAGAACCTAGTGGCAGGACGGGAATAAACATGCAGACCTACTAGAGAATGGACTTGAGGACATGGGGAGGGGGAAGGGTAAGCTGGGACAAAGTGAGAGAGTGGCATGGACATATACACACTACCAAATGTAAAACCGATAGCAAGTGTGAAGCAGCCGCATAGCACAAGAAGATCAGTTAGGTGCTTTGTGACCACCTGGAGGGGTGGGATAGGGAGGGTGGGAGGGAGGGAGATGCAAGAGGGAAGAGAAATGGGGATATGGATATGTATAGCTGATTCACTTTGTTATAAAGCAGAAACTAACACACAACTGTAAAGGTATTATACTCCAATAAAGATGTTAAAAAATAAAAGGAAAGAAAATAAATGCTATGGAAGTGAAAACAGAAAAAAATAAAAGGAGCGGCAGGCATCCTCATACACTATTGTTGACGATGTAAGTTGAATTTATGTTGAATGCAATCTTTCTGGAGGATATCAGTCATTGCCTTTTTTTTCAAAGCCATTAAAAACTTTGCTGAATTGAATAGTCACCTAAGAAAAACATAAAAAGGGTATAATTTTTGTAATAGCTTTATTGAAATATAATTCACATACCATACATTTTACCCATTTATAGTGTACAGTTCAATCGATTTTTGTATATTCCCGGTGTTGTGTACCCAGCACTACAATTGATTTCAGAACATTTTCATCATCTCAAAAAGAAACTCCCTGTCTTCTAGCTATCGCCTGCCTATCTCATCTACTTTCTGTATAGATCTTTCATGTAAGTAGAATTTATTTCCACATGAATTTTCATTTCCATATGATTTTTAAGATCAGCTTGTCAATTTTTACAAAGAAGCCAACTGGGACTCTAATAGGGATCGTGTTGAATCAGTTTGGAGAGTTTATTGACATTATGCCGATGCCTACATATGGTGTTGGATCAAACTGGATGTTCTAAGCTCTGGGAGATGTACCACTGTTTACCTTGACTCCCTGTCTGGGCCACAGACTAGCAAGAGCTTGGTTGGAGAGAAAAATACCCTTTCTAGTCTCTGGGACTGGGGGCATGGTCCTGGACCCTCGGTCAAAGGGAATTGGTCATGGGCATGTTTTTTGATTGGAGGCAAGTTTCCCTCTGCAACTTGTTTATGTGATTTTACCTGTAATGACTTAGCCTCTCAACTCATTTTTTGAGCACCTTTTCTTCTTTCCTCACCATGAGGATTCTTTATAATGGTGAAGGCAAATAATTAATCTTGTAAAAAATAATTGCCCCCTTTTTCCTCACACTTTTTCAATCTCTCCCTACCCATTCTCTTGATTCTGAAGCACAAAAATCCATAATTAGGGCTGGCAAATACAGAATCTCCCTAAAGTACTGTGGAGGAGGAAAGCAGAACAGGAAAGACCACAATTCTCCTTGGGTCTGGGATAGAGAGGAGGCTGGGGGTCCCCCACATCAGGGAATCTTGTCTCTATGACACTAGCATAGTATATGGGACCTTTCCTATCAAAGTTCTTGATAAGCACAAGTGTTTTCTTGCTTCTTCTGCCTTTGGACTGTGAGTTCCTTAAGGCCAGGAACTTGGTTAGACTTGTTTCTCCAGTACTTAGCAGAGTTTGTGGCAGACAAACAGGCATTCAAACATTTGTTGCTTGAATATTGTCATGTTTCAAATGATAGTACCTCCTGTAGTTATAATGGCCATCAAATCAGATGATACATGGGAAAATGATAATAATTTTAAGGGCCCACATTAGTTTTCAAAAGGAAATTTTTTAGAGAAGCAAAACATGAGTAGGATGTCACCTGAATTTTCTGGTGGTGTTAGAGACACTTCCTCTGAACAAGAAATGAAAACACTAGTACAAGTGAAATATGATTATAAACACATTGGACTCAAAATTTTAGTGGTTCCTATGATGCCTGTTGCAGATCCCCAACTTGAACATGTTGTTTAAGTAGGTGACAAAAGATCAGATCTTTTATGATTAAACATTTATGACAATGTATATTTTAAGTCGTATCTTCTCCTCACTCTCTTTTTACACACGTTTGTTTTTATTGGACCACCAGTGGCAAATTCCTGCAATTTTAGGGCCACGTGACATTGTTGTCATTGATTTTAGCGCTGGCATCTGTTAGTAAAGAGACCAAAAGTATTCTCTTATGAGTCATTAATACAGTTGCCAAAACTAATTAAACTAGTGCCAAATATGACAAGTCACCAGAAGACTTTTAACAATTTACAATATTTTTGCTGGGGAAGGGAAGTAAAGAAGAGAGAGAAGTACATTTGCATAACATTTTATTTTTCTGGTGAACTTCAAAAATTATAAGCGTTGAAATTAAGTAATGCTGACTGTATTATTTCTTCTGGTGATTTTAACACTATATACTAAAGACATAATTGATATTTTTGGTGGTCGGTCCTTTCCTTCTCCACTGTACAAAATATGCCTTGTTCTTCCTGAGCTGGAATTGCTAACCAAACATGAATGAACAAAGTATGAAAGAAGCAATGGCTGGATTTTAAGTTTCTGAATAATCACAAGTTGGCCTTATATTTAACAGGCAATAAGGTAAACTAGCAGTGAATTTCTGTAGATGAAACAGACTGTGGGTAAGAAATTTATCTCAAATAAAGGCTTGGGATAGAGTAAAGAGGACCACCAGGAAGTAGGTTGGTATCCTCACCTCACCAAGTTCAAGAGCAGTAACTAGTTGGCAGGACTTTTAGGAATGGGATGTCTCATTAAATGTAAGCCTTAAAGGAAACAGCATAAATTTATCATAATGTGGAATGTAAAAACTAGCAGACTCACTGATTTACTTTGTATCTTCCCACTGAGATCTTTGTAGACTCAAGTGGAGAAGAGGGGCAGTTATCCGTTTTTGTGGGTTTTTTTTGCGGTACGCGGGCCTCTCACTGTTGTGGCCTCTCCCGTTGCAGAGCGCAGGCTTCAGATGCGCAGGCCCAGCGGCCATGGCTCACGGGCCCAGCCGCTCCATGGCATGTGGAATCTTCCCGGACCGGGGCACGAACCCGGGTCCCCTGCATCGGCAGGCAGACTCTCAACCACTGCGCCACCAGGGAAGCCCTAGGGGCAGTTATTTTGACAAAATTGGGGCTCTACTTTTTTTCCAAAATATTTTTTAAATAGAGGAAAGTATATAATTAGTCTGAAAAACAATGCTTAACTCCTAATTTTATTTTACCTGTGAAAGTGTGGCTTTTCTTGCTGTTTTTCAGGTAATCCAAATGGGAGAAGCAATTTCTCTAAAAAGCAAATTCTTCTAAGAAAGATTAGCTACTGTATCTTACAAATGAAATATTATTAACATCCATAAGAAACGTAAAATAAATGTCTTAGTCTTAGAGCTTATATATGAGGGCTTAAGCCTATCAGAAATGACTGATGTTTTACTGGTATCTCTACAACATTATTAAATAGAAATCCAGTGATTCACGTATTAAGGAATCATTTGATGTGTGAGGAAGGTTACTCTAGAAATTTTTGTTAGGGAGTTAAGAAATGGTCATCTTTTAACTTAAAACATAATTTATTAAAATAAATGTCAACACAAGTTTCCTTCCTGATTTATTACTGACCTTCAAAAAAAGCAAGACCTTAACTTTGTAATACCATTTTAGCCTATAGCAGATGGAAATTTAAATTTCCACATCAGACTTGGAAATATTTATTTTTAATTTCTCTTTGGTAAATATCCTATGCAATATCCTTGAAAAATGAAATATCTCTGGTCATTAAAATGATGCTATAGAAAATTGTTTATGGCATGGAAGGATATTCATGATGTACTGTTGATGAGAAAAAACACATTACCACAGAATAAACAGTGTTATTACACACACACATACACACACACACACACACACACACACACACACACACAAGTGGTATTTACCTAAACATTAACAAAGGTTAAACCTACAGGTTACTAACTATGGATACTGTTGATTGCTTCCCCAGTATCCATTTCCCCTATCTTCCTTCAGAATAGCTTGCTGCTTTTTAAAAAATATCGCCCCAAGTCCCATTTACTCATATGTCTCAGGGACAACTGACCACCCCCATAGCTTCAAAGGCTCGGAAAGGAATGTTGTGCCCCTTGTAAGTACTGGTTAAAGAGTGAGCTTGTCACCCAGTTCTGGCAAACAGGGTTTGATGAGGAGTCCAATAAGGAGTTTTATGAGAAGTTTTCTCATTTTTAAAAGAGATGAGGAAGTCTCTCTCCTTTCTTTCTGAATGTGACACCCTGAGCTACTGTTGCCATCATCTTGCCACAAGATTAATGATAAATCCACACTGAAGATGGCAGATCAGAGAGAGAAAAAGAACTGGATTTTTTAAAAAATTGAAGTATAATTGACATTTAACATTTTTTTAGTTTCAGGTGTACAACATAATGAAGGACTCTAGATTTTTAATGACATCAGTGGGCCAATGGATACACCAGCCCTGAAACCTACCCTACCCTGGACTTCCTGTTGTTGTTTAAGCCAGGGTTTCTTCTTTTGGAGCTGAGACCCACAAACGGATATCATGGATAATTTTAATTTCTTCTTTTTTGCTTATATGAGTTTTCTAAATTACTTTGCATGAAAATGTATTCCTTTTGTAATGTGAAATAAAACACAAATTATTTCTTTAAAATAAGGGGAAAATAAGAAGAAATGATAATTTTTCATCTTCTTACCAGTGAGGTATCCTTTTCCATTTCAAGTCAAAAAATCAGCTGAATTCCTTTCATTTTATTGCTACCCAAAATGCGGAAAAAGTTTTCGGGTTAACCAGACCCACACATGAACATTTCATGAGTTAGACCCTCCCAGTGCCTAAGCTACATTAGAGAAAAAAGTAAGGTGGCTGCATGGCTACTTATGGCTGTCCTGCCAAATGATGGCTCTCAGGTCGTATTCAATAAGGTCTCCAGGTCCACATGAAGCACTGAAATGCAGAAGCCACCTTGTCAGGGGCTCTTCAGATTCAACTATTTATTACATGCATAGTATGTATCAGATACAATGTTACTCTCACATTTATTTACATAATTAAATTTCTTAAAAAGACTCTCTACACTCATCAGCTCTAGTTCCTAACCCCTCACCAGTTTTGGAGGCTGGCTCCACCACTCCATTCTTCTCAAGACCTCAGATGATCTTCTTACTAATAAATTTCTCTTTTCAGTGAACAAAATCCCCTTGATCAGCACTGTCCGACAGGAATTTCTGCAATGATGGAAATAGTCTATATCTGTGCTGTCCAAAATGATAGTCACTGGCTACACATATCTATTTAATACTTGGGATGCGGATAGTGCAACCGACTGTCCGAATTTTAAATTTTATTTAATTTTAACTTATTTAAACTTAAATGGTCTCCTATGAGTAGCAGCTACATCTTGGACAGTGTATCTCTAGATAATACCATCTATCCCAAGTCTATCCAGCCTACAATGCCTTCCCCTTTCTAGAGTTCTACAAACAATGGCACAGAAGGTACGTCACTCGGATGACCCACAGGTTCCTGAAATTAACCATGTTCCAAAGGACCAGTCCAGACTGGACTCAAATGTTTTCACCCTCTAAGCCGCCTCTTCCTGAACTGCCTCATCTTGCAGAATGGCATCATGAGCTGCCCAACTGATGACATCTCCTTCATCTCCCCAGATTTAGATGACAACCAATCAGCAGTTTTGTGGAATGGAGTTCTTAATAGCCCACAAACTAGCTCTCTTCTCTCACTGCCCAGCCACTACCATGATTCATCTTTATGACATTTTACCTGGATTTTTACCAAAGCCCTCTAACTGGATTTCTTGCCTTCAACCTTATCTCCATGCAATTCATTATGCACATATTGTCAGAGATCTTTCTTTCTTTTTACAGCTTTATTGGGATATAATTCACAAACCACAAAATTCACCCAAATATAGTGTACCATTCAATGGCTTTGAGTACAACTATCATCACAATCAATTCTAGAACATTTTCATTACACCAAAAGACACCCTGTACCCCTTTGTCATCACTCCCCTACAGATGCTCCCATCTCCCCAAGCCCAAGGTAACCACTAATATACTTTCTGTGTCTATAAATTTGCTTATTTTAGATACTTAATATAAATGGAATTATATAATATGCAGTCCTTTGTGACTAGCTTCTTTCACTTAGCATGTTTTCAAAGTTCATCCACACTGTAGCATGGTCAGTATGCTGTAACATAGATTTATTTATTTTTATCTCTGAATAATATTTCACTGTATGGCTATAGCACATTTTGTCATAAATACTCATCAGTCAATGGACACTAGGGTCGTTTCTACCTTTTGGCTATTGTGAATAGTGCTGCTAAGAATGCTGATGCAAAGGTTTTGTTTGAACACCTGTTTTCAATTCTTTGGGGTATGTACTTAGGAGTGGAATTGCTGGATCATATGGAACTCTGTATTTAACCTTTTGAGGAACTTCCAGACTATTTTCTACAGCAGCTGCACCATTTTACACTCCCCCCCAGTGGTGGATAAGAATTACAGTTTCTCCACATCCTTGGCAACACTTGTTATTCTCTGTCTTTTTTATTATGGCCATCCATCCTAGTGGATGTAAAAGGGTATCTCATTGAAGTTTTGATTTGCAGAGATCTCTCTAAAATGCAATTTTCATTATATGTTTTAGCTACTTCAAAATCCTTGAATAATTTCTCATAGTTTTTAGAAAGCATCCAAAGTTCTTTATAGAATGAGATGGAGAAAATTTAATTTTCTAGGATTCCTAGAGCCTGCTTATCAGACCAGCAGATGAGAAGGTTTACCTATAGGGGCACGAACCCTCTGGGTTTATCTGGGATTGAGGATGTCCAGGACATGGGATTTTTCAGTGCTAAATCCAGGAAAGACACAGGGGCAGCTGGTTACCCCACTTACTTTATAAGAAGACAATAGCATGGAGTTAGAGATGGTAAGTTATGGTTGAGCGGTAGTTGGGTCCACATGTAGGAGACACAAGCTTTTGGGGAGGGAGTAGAGAGTATGAACAAAAGAGCCAGCAGGATGGCAACAGAATGTTGTGTGATGGACATTATTATTCCCTTCATTGAACATCCTCGTACTTTTAGTAGTAAATCAACCATGGCATGTGTGGCTCCAGTGGAGTTTTTTCATAGAAACTGGCTCAAGGAAGAACCAAGAACCTAGCAAACTTGTGAACCTGCTGTTCTCATAGGCCTCTGATTACAAGCCCTCCAAAAATTAGGAGAATAATGAAATATAATTCATATACATTCACAAATTATCATTTCAAGATGGGACAATCTGATTCCAGTTTGGAACATCATCTTTCTAAAACTTATTTCAGAAGGTTAATGTTTATTTTTGCCAAAAGGAAAAATTAATATTTCTCATAAGAACTGAAAAAAAAGCTAACATTTATTGAGCATTTCTATATGCCAGGAGCTATACTAAGTAGCTTTAGGTAAATTATCTCATCTTATCCTCATAGCAATCTCATGAGTTAGGTACCATATTACCCTCAGTTTACAGATGAGGAATGATAATATTAGAGGAATAATAAATCAATGAATTTATGGCTCCAACAGCAGGAGCCATGCCTGGTGGGCTGAGATTGTAAAATCGCTTCCACAATGTAGGGAAGTAAAGCCACATGGAGAGCCCACCAGAATGAAGAACTGGAACTCACCATCTTTGCGTGGGGGGAGTTTTTGGTTGTCTCTGGGCCATAGTGAGAAAGTAAGCCACACTGACTTCCACTGACAGCCACGTGACAGGGTTTGAGGGTATGGAGCAGCTTCAAGATAAAGAGTAGAGGGAGGGAAAGAAACTATTATTTTGTGAGTACAATGTACCTGGAGTCCAGCCAACTTTTGACTCATGATGTAAGATGATGCATGTTCTTACTGCTTCAAGCAGTATGAATTATAGTTCTATGCTGTTACTTGAAGCTCTATAATCCTAACTGATATAATGACACTGCCTCAGAGACGGCAAGCCAGGCATCCTAGCCAGGGGCCAGGTGGAAGATGAGGTTGAAGTTCCAAAGAGTCTGGGACACCAGTGAAAGTCAGTAAGAGGCCCAGTCAAGGAGGACCATGGGGTCTCAACCAAGGCAAGAGAACAAGCCATAGGTGACCCCACAGAACTCCAGGACAACAGCTCAAGGAGCTCGAGGGCGTGACGACACAGCCCAATGCAGATGGCAGCAACCAGAATCTCAGGGCAGCTCCCAACCCGAGGTTCCTCCCTTCAGCCACAAGGTTACAACCCCTCCTTCCCCCATTCCCACATACCCAGGTACCCTCTGTGGAAGATTAAGGTGGGAAGAGGAAATATGAAAGGCCAAATTACCCACTCACCTCCAAAGAGACTGTTTAAGTGAGAAGAAATGGAAATACAAAAAACTGGCAAATTAGTAGCTCCCACCACCTCCCTCCTCTCCCTGCAACCCATCCTTCTAGCAAGGTGAGGACTTGCAAGGAAAATCAGATCCCTTAAGAAAATAAAGAGGTTGTACCTTTTTTGTTCATCTGAAATAGGGTATGTAAATTTGAGCCCCACAAGATAAGGCCTACGGAAGTCACAAGAGTGCAGCAGGATTTGAAAATCGGCAATATAACTCTGAACCCTTGCTGGTTACCACTGCTCTGTTCTGTACAGGGTGTAAACATCTGGCCTATGTGCTGCCTCTCTCCTCTATGGGGACCCTTGGCAGGCATCACTGATTGACCATCCCACTTTGTCCTTCTGAGCCCAGACAAGGCTTCAGAAGCCTTCTCTGGGTGCTCCATAATACCACTACCAATTGATTAGGGATGGAAAATAAGTGGAAAACTATTTACAAACAGCAATTTGATGAGCATCAGGAATCAAGATTCATACTTCAATGTCTTATCAGAAGGTCTCTTCTGGAGGAGAGACTCCAAAACTCCTTCTAAAGGACAACAGCACTTCTCCAATGCAGGGAGAAAAATGTCTGGACTCCAAGCTTTGCTTAAAGAACCTGGGTTTTCGTACTGACTCTTTATTCCAGCAGTGAGCAGGCCTTTTATTTCTCCTTCCTCCTGCCTTGTCCCTAGGCATCAGAAAGCACACAGGGTAAGCTCTTCTTCAGGGCTTTTCAGCTGGTTCCAGAACCATACGTAATACTGCTGTTTTTAAAACACCTCGCTGCAGCCAAAAGTTTAGCCTTCTGGTGTGGGCTTTCCTTGCCTTTCAGTGTGGTTGAACATCTGACAACCATTTGGTGGAATAAGTGAAGGGATTAGAACAAGAAACACAACCTTTTGTTGACTTTTCTGCTGATCCATTGGAAATTCATTTCGGCCCACACAAGTTTGCCGATTCTTCCCTTAATATTAAAAATTCCATTTCTGCGTAAGCCAGTTCCCATCTTAGATGTCACAGATGGCTGTCAACACCAGATTCCTAAAGAGGAGTCCTCTCTCACCCTTGTCTCTGCCCTGCCACCTTTTAAAATTGTCCCAGCATTCTTGAGAAAGTGCCAAATGGATGGCCTCAGCCACTGATGTCATTTCTTCACCGCCAGGCTGGAACTCCTCACCAGGCACTGTATCACCGCATGGAAAGCCACCTTGTTCGAGGAAGCAGTCACAAGACCTCCTCCAGGTAGGCTCAGGTCCAAGGGAGGCTGATTCGACCAGGCCAGAGGCCTTGAACCGTCTACATTGTGAGCATTCCTGAAAATTGGTCTCTTCTACTCCACTCCCTCCACTTACCCCCTCCGATGAAATCTACAGAAGTTCTGTAACCCAAATTGCCAAGCTGCTGAGCACATTAAATCTGAATTTCTTTATAAATCTCCTGGCCCTTATATAACTTTGAAAGCTGCACACGAACTTAGTACAAGCTGCGGGGGTGGGGATGGGGGGGTGGATTTTCCCAACCAAAGTGGCCTGTCCTAGAAGATACGCGGTGCCAGAGGAGTCTAGAGCAGCCGCTGCAATCAGGCAGGTCTGAGTCAGAATCTCAGCTCTGTCACTTCTCGCCCTGTGTCCTTGGACAGGTTTCTGAATCTTCTGGACCCTCAGTTTCCAACATCTCTAAGAAGCAGGGCAGTAAAATGTGCTCCTCGGCTTTTTAGGATAACTGAGAAAAAATGAGGGGAACGAATCTCTTTTCACGGTACTTTGCTTCCCTCTTCTCCCACCCTCTGCACATAAACACAGGGCAGAAAACCCTGGATCATTTCGCGTTGCTACTTTCTGGATCGGAAGCAGGCGTTGCTGTGGGGTGAAGAAGATATGTTTGCAGGAAAACGGGCAGCAGAACTTCAACCTCTGGGATAAATCACCGCCGGCTTCCTAAGCCCCGCAGCCTCTGCCAGTGGTGACTGTGGAGCTTTCCCGGGACCTGCCCTAGAGGAGGGGCACCTCCAGCCCCACCCACCCCGGGAGCGCAGCCTGGGCCGCAGAGCCCGCCTGGTCGCAAGGCAGCCCGGAAAACCTAAAATCAGGTGTGCTGTCGAGTTCTGCTGTGGGATTTTCACACAGGCCGGGTAACTACCGACCTGGGAGCGGGTTGAACCGGTGACCCCAGCAGCGCGAAAGGCTCGGGTCGCATGACGCCTCCCCAACCCTCCGCTCCCCTTCAACTTCCTCTCCCGCCCGTCCCAGTGTGGCAAGCACAGCACCGTTCCAGTGGCCCTGGCTGAGGGCCCCTGGCTTCCACCGAAGGGCAGTGCGGAGAACGAGGGAAGGCAAACTTGAAAAACTAAAGTAAAGGAATCAGTTGATCCCTAAGTGGATTTTCAGTGCCGCTGTCGTCTTGTTTAAGGAGTACATACAATTACAACCTTGGAAAGGTAGAGACTCAGTTGAGTGGCAGGGTAGGTGGGTGGCAGCTGCTGGGACCCCAGTGCATGGTGTGATGCACGGGGCCTGGTCTCAGGGTTGTAAGTGCTGGAGCTGCAGACCGAGGGGAGAGGTGATGGAGACCAGATGGTACAGCTGAGACACAAAGGGCTGAATTAGTAGGGGAGTGGGGACTGGGACTCACTGCCTGCTTCTCTCTCCTGGTCCCTTCCCACAGGCATTTCTCGAAGTGTGCTCCATGGAGTATGCACTGATGATGAGGGATGGAGAGAGACCTAAAAAACAGACCTGTGGTCCAACGGCTGCACATTACTGCTGCATCTTGGGATAAATGGGTGCACCTTCACGTAAAAAGAGGATCGGGTATTCCGAAGCTACTAATCCGGCCTAGCCATATACTGAGAAAAGCTGGAGTAAACAAAAGGAAAAGGTGGCTACTGTAAACTGTGTTCCATTCCCAACCAGCAGTGGCTCAAACCATTTGGACAGTTGTTGACATTAGCAAGATTATGGCGGTGGGCAGCTCTGGGGTAAGCTCACTTGCTCTGCGGTATCTGGCACTAGATTGGCATCTCCTGTCTCAGTTCTCAGGGTCCTCCCCTCATGGGAGATGGCAGCCGTGGCACCAGGTATCATATTCTCTCATACAACCTCATGCAAAAGCAGAAAGCAAGAAGGTGTCAAAAAAGAAGCACCTTCTCCCTGTATTTCTCTTTTTATTTCCAGAGTCCCCAAAGTAAGCCTCATTGACCAGAAGAACTGAGTCACATGCTCACCCCATACTCATCCCTGGCAAAGGAGATCACAGGTTCTGTTATTGCCATAGAAATATTGTGATTCATTTCCTGGAGCTGGGCCCATTATGTCTCAAACAAAATCACAATTCTGATGGCAAAGAAAGGAGGAATGGCTATTTGGAAGCTACTTACGGGGTCTACTGTGAGAGATTTCTTTACTCCAGGACTTCTGAAAGCTTTTATATGTGAATGTACACTGTTTATCTCAAGAGGCAGAGTTATGTACAGTTTCCCAAATTTATCTGGTCACAGACCTCCTTTGTCACCAGTCATCTCATGAGACTTGGGTTCTATGTAACACACCTTGGGAAACACTGTCCAATGTATCCCCTCAGCATTTCCCTTCTTAATTTGCATGGCATCACTTAGACTAGACAGAAACCTTCTCTTGAGCCTTGAGTAAATACAATTTTCACAAATTTCTGTCTTCCTGATGTATTTTTTAAGTCACTCCCCGTCCAAGTCAAACCTGGATTCAGAATGACAATTTTTCTGTCTGTGCCAAAGCCTTGCATGTAGACATTTATCCTAAAATGTTTTCAGTCTCCACAAAACTCTTCAAAGTTAAAAAAGAAAAAAAATACAAGATGAAGCCCTGAAGCCTAAATTCCAGCAGCAGTTCTAAAATGTTCTAACAATTCCATCCACCCATGAATACAATGTTCACACTGGTGTATGTTCCATATATCTCTGTCTGTTCTCTCTAACTAATTAGCTGGTTAAGATTCCTTTCCTCCTGGAGCCTGATCATGGTGTACACTCAAAAGTAGTTGCTAAAAGCCCCATAGCTCAGGTTTAAAGGAAAACTTTGGCTTGTACTGAATTTACAAATTTTTCTCACCTTCTGTACAATGGTTGTGAACTATTGCAGCTACCACTTACCAAGTAGAGCCCAGAAACAGTGTTAAGCATCTCCCATGCATTAGTTCCATTCTTACACTGAGCTGTGAGCCAGGGAGTAATGCTGTCCCCAATTTTACAGATGACAACTCAGAATTGGGGGAGCCCACACCCAAGTCTGCCTGACTCCAGAGCCTACACTAATCGTAAAGCCTACTGGCTCCCTGGAAGGAGGATCTGCCAGTTGTTTGGAGAGATTCGGGCTGAAACCTTTTCTGTTCAGAAGTGAACCTGGGTTTGCCAACTTCCTTCATGAAGCTGTAACCTGACTAGTAAAATGTGCTCATTCTTTATAGAACATCTTTTTTTTTTTTTTTTTTTAATGGCTGGACTGAGTACAAATTGCACAAAGTATAACCAAGCTCTCCTTGGGGAGATCTGGTGTCTGTGTATGCATGTGTGTTAGGGGACTGAGGTGTAATCACATTTTTCCCCATTAGGTAAAATCAGCTTAAAACTTATATTATAGGTAATCTTCAAAATAAGAAGCATTTCTAAGAGGGGAGCTTGTCTGATATTTGCAAAGCAGCAGAGCACCAATTCCACCTATTAATAAAATTTAAAAATCAACATTTTTGCATACATCTCCTATATGGGAGACACAGTGCTATGTGCTTTACATACTTTTTTTTCAAGTTCTTACAATCATCTTGGGAAGGATGTGTTATTGCTCCAGTTTAATAATCAGGAAACCAGGGTTTCAAGAGATTAATTAGCAAGGTGAAGTCACAAAGCTAGATTTGGTGGCAACTGTGGAGTTGAGAAATAGGGGATGATTACAGGCAGAGGAATCTAGGTCCTAGTAGCTAAGGACACCACCACCTCCTCCTGCCAGGGGTGGTGGCCTCCATGGGGCACTGGCCAGCAGCTGGACAGTGAGGCTGTGGCCCCTCAGCTTGGGTGAAGACTGAGCAGGATCGGCCTGGCCTGTAACATTCCTGTACATTCAGGCCAAAGTGCCAGGAGCTTGAGGACATCACTTGGGTCCTCAGTTCCCTATCTGCACAGAAGGGCAGTCATTGCTGCTTGTTCAGTCAGTTGACAAGTTGTTTGCCTGTGAATTAACAACGCTTATAAATCACCGTGAGCTCCTTGGAGAAAGGTGCTGTTCCACCCAAAGTATTGTTTGACTATTACTCTTCTTGCTTTTATTATATAGCCTGTATTATTAAAATATAATCTGAGATGTCCATTTGAATTGGATTATCCCTTTCAGTGGATCTTTGGAAGTGACCATTGTCTTGATTTCTGGAGGAGCTTCATCTGTGCCACAAGATCTCTTAAAAAAAAAAAAAAAAAAGCCCGAAAGTAAATTCAACTCGACATGGTGAAATAAAAGAGAAGTCTCTTTCATATGATCATGCTTAGGCTTGGCTGCTTTTAAGATGTTTCAAGGGATTTTCTTTCTTTTTTTTTTCCACCTCCCAAACTACCTTCTTTGTTTAGGGATTCCTATTTGTCCTCCTGCCTTTTCTACAGTGTCACTTATTGCTTTGTGAGAGACTTACTGAATGTGAGGACACAAAGGGACAATGAGACTCGTTACCGGAGGCAAGAAGCCACCTGCTCGCATTTAGAGAGGCTCCTTCTCATATGTCTTGCGAGGTTTGTACCAAAGGCATTAACAGAAGGGCCACCACCCAGCTCTCTTACTCCGGGTGGATGAGGGAGGGGTTATCCTCTTGGAGCTCTCAAACTGATGAGTTCTCAGGAAGCCAGGGGAAAATGCACTGGAATTATTCTTATTATTGTGGTTATTAATTCCATCCGTTTTTTTTTTTTTAACTACAAAGAGACAGCAGGGCAATGGACCTATCCTGATTCACATTAAATGTATTTGATTATAACCTATCAATATTTTTAGGCAGGAGGAAGCCAGTGCCACTTAGGCTAGACTGAAAGGGCAGAGATGTGAAGTGACCTTCCCAGCCATTATTCACCACATTTACCCACTATAACCTGGAAAGTCAAAACAATGTGAACAGGTTAAGATGTTTTGTTCCCAAGGGGTTGTTGAATTAGCTAAGGAGATTGCAGAATGTTTTGTTTTCAGCTGAACAATTGGCTTTATTTTACCCTTTCTTTCCTTATTATCTCTCCTCTTCACTCAGTGCCAAATTCTACAGAAATGAAGAAGTAGGCAGAAAACATTGCACGATGGGCACGCACTAAATATATTCATAACTGCTGCTTTCAGAGGCCAAATATAAAGGAAGCGTTAGCAGGACAACTAAGTCTCAACAGAATGAAAGACCCATCTGGGCAGTGACATGTTATCCACATCATATAACAGGGAGTAAGAAGAAGCAAACTACGATTGTTGACGTGGAATAAATAAATGAACTATTTATGCATCCAGCTGAGAAGAAAGACATGCAGAGAGAAAGGCTGTGCAGTTTGCTTGCTTCAGATTTTGCCAAGCATGAAACACACCTGTGAGGTCAAATCATGAGGGGCTTGTGCGTTGGGTCGGGGCAGGTGGTAATGGCAAGCCACTCTCAGCCTAAATCACACGGGGGAGAGTGCTTCTAGCACAGGCCCTTCTGGCCCCCATCCAAGGTGCCTAGTTACTGAATTACCAGAAGGACTCCTGATCAGGCAGCCTCTTCTAAAAGGTCAGCTGTGGTGCAAGCCCAAGGATGGTGTAACAGCAAGACCCTATTACTGCTTTCGTTTGGAAGCTAAGTTGTTTCCCAAATGACTGGTGTTTAGGATGAATCAATGACCAGAGCCATATGGTGTCTGGCTTATAGTCAGCATTTAATATTTATTGAATGAGTGAGTCACCACAACCTCAACTGTGACCTACCTGCTATATGCTAAGTGGCACAAAATTTAAAAAGAAGGAAGGAAGGGTGGGAGGCAGGGAGGGAGGAAAAAATATTCCTCCAAGTTGCTGAACAAAGTATTGGGTTCAATTTCCCCAGCCTAGGGAAGGGGGAGGGGAGCCTGCCCCAGCAGTCAATCCAGTAAGCTGGTCCATGAGGGGCCAGGACTCTCTCTTACTTATAATCAGATTAGGGCAGAGCCTATGGGGAGAAGCCCAAGCAGGCAATTCAAGCCTGAGACACCAAAAGCCATATAATAAGACCCAGGCACAGACCTAGAAAAAACAAAAAGTAAGGAGACTGGGAAATGACAGATGGGGGAAGAAAAGGAGTTGGGGGTAAGGGACAGTAAGTTACAATATGAAGAATTAGAGGAGCTCTGTATAAAACTTGTGGAATTGAGTAAAGGGATGGGAGAAACCAAAGTTCTCAGGTCAGACATGCTGTGACATTTAAAAATAGTTTAAAAAAATAATTGATTTTTTGTATTCCCTAACCCTATTTTCTCCCAACATTTTGTTATAAAAATTTCAAATATATAGAGAAGTTGAAAATTGTACAGTGAACACACTCACAACCTAGATTTTACAATGATCACTATATTTTCTTTATCACACATCAGTTTACCTACCCATCCCTCTCTCCTTTCATCAATCCATTCTATTTTTCTTTATATTTTTATTCCCAGCACTTTCTTATGAAAATAGCTTTTTTGTTAAATGCTCATGATTTTTGTTGTTATTTATATCAAGGTAAGTGTAGCTGGGTCAGCTAGATGTCCCACAATATATACTCTCTTCTCTCTTTGTAGTAGAAATTTAAAATATGTATATGAAAATTTAACACAAAGATTATATTTCCCAACCTCCTTTGCAGCTAGGTGTAGCCATGTGGCTAAGTTCTGATCAATAAAATATAACAGGAAGCGCCATGTGACAGTTTCCAGGACCCTTCCCAAAGAGGCAGTCCCTATGTCCTCTCTTTCATCCCTGCCTCCATTTTGCTGCCTGGGATGCAGATGTTGCCTTCCGGGGCCAGGAGGCTAAGGACCACAGCCTAGGGATGGCACTATGGAGCCATGAGTTGGATGAAATCTGTGGCCCTGAAGACTCCTGGGAGCACAGCCACCATAGAAGACTGCTTACCCCTGGACTAAATTTATGTAAGGGACATAAACCACATTCTTGTTTACACTACTGTTATTGTGAGGAGTCTGTCATGAAACTAAAGCTAATTCTAACAGATGCAACAAGACTTAAAAATCAAACAGTACAGAAGGGCTTATAATGAAAAGCAAGTGACATAACTTAAGGCTGCCTTAGTCCCAGTTGATCTCCCCAGAGGTACACTTTTAATTGGTTACTTCCACATCTCTAAATAATGTTTCTATTTTCTTTCTCTGTTTATCCATTTTAGACCCCATCTGTTGACTTCAGCTCACTTGAGCTCCTCTTCCACTTCTTGCTTCTTCCTGTCAATAAAGGTGCATCACTATTTTGGTTTCTTTATTATTTGTGCTTGTAAATGCAATTATTTCTTTTTTCCATCAACTAAAGATGAAATCTCTTGTCTCCCTGCTTTGTAAGATGAGGTCGTCAGCCCACCTACCTCCAAGTCTTTCCACTTCTCCCCTGTCTCTCTGTCATCTCAGTCTCTATTGTTTTTATGTTTCCATTGTCAATGTCATTGTAAAGCACCATTTACATGCTTTGACTGACAGTTTTACTATTCAGTGAGGGGAGCCTGCCTTTGTTCTTTTGAATCCTGAAATGCCAGAGTGTAGAGGGCTTTGATCTTGGGTACCAAATCCCACCTTTGGGATTGTAGACGTAGCCCTACAGCTTTCAATCTACAACTCACACAGTATACAGTAATTATGTGTTTACAGGTCTATCACATCCAACCCTTTATCCTTAGCAACATATAAGTATCTGGTACTAGGAGCTATAATGAACTATCAAAGTTTTTTTGAGTGACAATGTTAAACCAGAAGCCAGGTAACTTCGTTCATATCCATTACTCCTGGAGATTTCTTGAAAAGTCAGTGCTTGAGGATCAATATGGCAGGCCCACATTCTCCTGTAATTCACTAAGCTATATTGCTTCTTGGCAGGCACAAGTGAAGTTTGCACAGACACATTTAGCATGTTTCTCTTTCTCCAAGTCTCAGAGGCTCTAGCAACCCTCTGGGCACCCTGGACGCACCATCCGTGTCTGAGCCGAGGAACCGCATCTCTGTAAAGTGAGGTTCAAGCTGAGAGCAAAGAATGCCCACCATGAATGCCTATTTGGTGGCTCACAGACAGAAGCTTTTGAAGTCATAAGATACTGCTCCAAACGAGTTGTTGGTTCAGTGCATGATTTCTCCACAGAGAAATAGATGAAAATGCAAGAACACATGCTCACGTGCGTTTAGCTGGGAAGAGTGGCAGCCCTGTCATACGTATTCTTGGCACAAAAATCCAAACCATAGGGCTTCCCTGGTGGCGCAGTGGTCGAGAGTCCGCCTGCCGATGCAGGGGACACGGCTTCGTGCCCCGGTCCGGGAAGATCCCACATACCGCGGAGCGGCTGGGCCCGTGAGCCATGGCCGCTGAGCCTGTGCATCCAGAGCCTGTGCTCCGCAATGGGAGAGGCCACAGCAGTGAGAGGCCCGCGTACCGCAAAAAAAAAAAAAAAAAAAAAAAAAATCCAAACCATAATAAATACAAGAAGTACATCTTTATAAGGATCACTTTTAGCTTGGTGCTATCATGTTGTTGAAAATGAGGCTGGAGATGAGAACTTTAAAATTAAAATCATATACACTGATATACCTTCCCTACATTGTTCAATACAAGTTCAAATCTATCTGACTTCTTAGACTGAGTTTTCACCAGGTCAATTAGTGGTCTAAGGATTGTAAATTTGAAGAAGATCATGAAAGGGGATCACATCCTTCCTTCTCATCCCAGGTGAGATAGCATCTGAACCACTTGAGAAAGTCTTTAGTGTAATCCTGTCTCTTTCCTTGTTGATGTTGTTATATCCAACCATTATTGTAGACAGTAGTGATTAGTGGATAGAGCTCATATAAGAAAGTAGAAAGTTGAGTGAAAAGTCAGTGAAGTGACCCCATAATGAATGGGCAAATAATTCAGGTAGAAGAGAAAAATCCCAGACTGAATCAGGCTGTCCCAGAAAAGACATTTAAGTGATGATGGGCCAGTCCTCAAATCATACTTTCTTCTACAATCCCACATGGTCAGTGTGCCCACCATACTGCAGCCACCTGCACAAACACGCCACCTCCTACCACACTGCCCTCTTATAATCACACAGCCCACAGAGTCCTCAGGGGTCTGTGGCTCATTTCCCCCAGTCCATCAGCCATTTCTCCTGGCTTCTCATGACCCACTCTCCCTTATTTGGCAAAACAGTTCATCTGTTGTGTGGTCTACTGTATTGCTATACTTTCCTTCTTCTTGTAGTACAAGAATCCCCACATTTTAGCTGGTTACATGGCAAGCTAGCATGAAGACTACATTTCCCAGTCTCCCTTGCTATCTGTGATCATGTGACTAAGTTATGGTAGGGATGTGTGTAATTTCCAGGTCATGTCCTTAAAGGCAGTGGCTGTGCCTTCCCTTTTCTCCTTCCTGCTGGCTGGAATGCAAATCCATCATACATGTCAAGGAGCCAAATGGACCTGACAAACACCCCGGGAGAAGGCAGAGTAACAAGGGGGAGGAAGCCTGACTCCCTGATGCTATCAGGCCACTCCTGCAGCCCTGGACTGCCTACCCAGTCCTTGAGTAAGAGAGGAATAAGCGTCTATCTTATTTTGGCCACTATATTTGAGTCTCTTTGCTATTACCATCTATCCTGTATCTGAAAGCATCACTGCTCCAGATCATTTTTACCATGTTTGCAACCTACCCCAACTGCCAAAGTTCTGCTCCCACAGAGGGCCTCCTCCAGTATCTGCCAAGTAACTTTCCCTATGTTCATCTTCCTTTTGTACACTGCAGTTGGAGTTCTCAGTGCTAGAGTACTGGAGGTATTTAGTCAGGGTGGTAGCCCTTCATTAAAGTGAACCAAAAGGTATGCTTGGGCTCATAGAAGGTATTAAACAAATGCTTGTCTAATGAATGCATGGTCAATAGGAAGTTCTATGACTCAGTGCAAAAGAACCAGTTAATGGAAACTTTCTCCTTCAAATTCTTTAAAATAATTATCATCATCATTATACATTCATTTAATCAATGTGCTAGATACCGTACAAGTTAGCAATTTGATGCACTGTCTTTTAATCTCACAAGAATTCTGTAAGCTATGTATTGTATTGATAATAATAATAATATTAGTATTATTGTTATCCCATTTTACAGATGAGAAAACTGGGCTCAGAGAAGCTAAGTAACTTGTTAGACAAGTTAAGTGGCCGAGCCAGACTCAAAGCTATGTCAGTCCTGCTCCAGTGCCACATGTACCCTTAACCATTGTGCTAACAGTGATGGTTTAAGACAAAGAAACAGGTAAGTGAAGAATGAGTTTCTGGAGCTCTTGCTGTTCATATTTACTGCATGGGAAAGTCCCCCCCAAACCTGAGCCCTCGAGAAAGCAACTGGGGTACATGGGGCAGATCATGCAGGAACCACCATTTGCCATCTGAGAACACACGACCCAGGGTTCTGGGTATGTAGGCTTCCAGAAACTCAATACTTCTTTCAAGGTGTTTTTTAAAGCACGATAACTCACATTTGTGTAGCGCTTTATGGTAAATAAATGCTTTTACAAACACTAGCTCGTATGATTCATAAAATCATTTTGTAAGGTAATTGAGCCTATACTATTATTCTTCCCATTCTCCAAAGGAGGAAGCTGAGACCCAGAAAGATTGTGGCTGTGCTGGTAGGTGGCCGAATAGACATCTGAACAAAGGATTTTTGTTTCCTTCATGTCTCATGCTCTTCCTAGTTACCATGTCACGTTCCTTCTTCCCATCAGCCACCCCTTTCCCCGAAGCATACTACGGAGAAATGACGATAGACTGGTCTTTACAGAGGGAAAAACAAATAATGCCAGGTTTTCAAATATTATTTTGAAATGTTATTTTTTTCGGAGGCATCCATCCAGTCTTGTTAACTAGGAAAGTTGTAGAAAACACAAGTGTTTTGTGGTTTGAATTCAGCTGAGGCTGGGAAAAATGCCATCGATGGCTTTTCCTTAGGTGGCCAACCTGTCTACATTTTTCTGGTACCTTCGGGAGTTGGCGCAAGTCATCTGAAAAACCATTGTGAGCGCTGAGAAATCTACAGCTCGCCCTTCTCTTCAGACAAGACAGGTGGTTGAGATCAAGGTAAGGAAACAGCAGAGCAGGCGGGCTGCGCACGTGGTGACACCAGCGGGGACTTGCGCTGGGCGCCCGGAGGCTGGTGGCTTCCGCGGGTGCCAAATGCACACGAAACGCCCTCTTTTACTTCTCAGTATTCAGAGAGGTCGGATCCAGAACCCATTCACCTGGGTGCTGAAATTTTTAGCAGAAAATTTACCAGATGCAAACAGGAAGTTTTTGTACTGGGTGTTTTCCCTGGACCACGGGTTTGTGGGAATGGGGGGGAGGAAGACAGGGCTGCAAACAAAAGGCTCTGTGGCCTGGGCTTGCTGGCGAATTCAAGCAGGGCCGATGCTCAGGATGACTGACATGCTTGTGGCGACAACCACGTCTGCCGGGAAGAGTGTGCCCAGAGGCCCCCAGGGAACCCGTGGGAGGAGGGCTCAGCTCCGTGGGAGAGAGTGGTGGTGAGAGGTGTTGTGCTGTTTTCAGAGCAGCTGCTCAGCGTGGCTGGCCTGCTTTCTGGACCCACCGGGAAACATGGAAACAGGACGGGCCTAGCCCGCCAAAGAGCCCTCGTAAAATCAGACTCCTGTTACAGAAAGGGGCGAGGCCCGGAACAGCAGACCAGGGCAGGACATGGGGTGAAGATGTGAGAGGGGACAGAGCTGGGGAAGAAACAGCTCCCAGAACGTGTGTGCAAAAGAGAGAGAGAGACGACGGAGATATCAAACCGATTCTTGCTGGGGGAATAAATGAGTGAGGTGATGGTCCCTGGGGAGTAGTGGACAGTACTTCCATACTCCCCTCGCCCCCCCTTGTGGCTGAGGGGTCAGTCTCAGTCCTTCGGCCACTGCAAAGCACCACCCACCCTGATGCCCCTACCACTGGCTTCCAGTCCCCGAAGGCCCCAGGACTGCTCAGCCTTTCCTTCCTCTGGGCAAGCGGCAGCAGCCACCTCTTCTGTATTCCCAGCACTGTTGGAGAAGGGTGGGACATGGTCGCCCGTCCTCTGGGCACCTTCCAAAACTAGGTCTCTAAAAAGAAATGGGTTTAAAAGAGGTCTTTAAGAAGGGGGGCTCCCTCGCCTGCCTTCCTTGAGCAGGAACGGACTGAGAAATCTGTGCTGCTCCCTGGCCTTTCTCTCCTCGGAGGTGTTTCCCACCCCACACCGGCTGTCGGCGGGAGGGAGTTTTGGAAAGCCTTCAGGATAAAGCAACAGTGGGAACGCTGCGCTTTCCCCCGGAGGAGGCCACACATGGAGACTGTGCACAGAGAAACACGCGCACACACACGTACGTGCAAACAAAAAGAAATCTCCGTTCAGTCCATCTTTCAACATGATTCAAGCGCATGGCAACTATTGCAAAATCTGGGCTTGGCAGGCGGTGGCTGTGGCGTCTTTAACATTAACATTAACCCTTCGTGTGCCGCCAGCCATTTTATTCTTCACGCAAGAATGAAGAAACGAGGTTTTAAGAAAGCCTCCAAAACAACTAGAAGTGACGGTGGATAGAGTACGCAATTAAAGGAGAAAATCAGGACACAAACTGAACCTCCGAATAATATTAAAATAAAATTAAAATAACCTTTTAAAAGTTGGCGACTGCACTATTGATCATTTAATATTTATTCCAGCTTTAGTAAATGTATAGGAGACTACAAGGAAATACACTCAAAAGTTGTTCTGGGATTAGCTAGCTCAAGGCTTCTCAAATTTGAATAAGCAAAGAACCCACTGGGGGTCTGGTGAAAATGCAGATTCTGACTCAGGAGTTCTGGAGTAGGACATTGCTGACAAGCACCCAGGTTATGATACAGCGGTTCTAGCAAGGGTATTCGTGGATTTTTTTTCCCTTCTTTATACCCTCTGGTATCTTTTAATCTTCTATAATAAACATATCGCTTACTTAGATAATCATGAAAATATTTTCTTTTTGAAGATAAGTTATTTATAGATTAAGTCCAGTGCTTCACCTGACCAGATCCTGGGAGACGAGACTTCTCAACAAACTGGAAGGCAGTTCAGAGCTTTGGTTCTCAGCCTGGTGAAGGGTAGGGGGGAGTCGCAGGGGATTCCCCGGGAAGCTTTACAGAGCATTTGCCCCCTGGGGACTTGTCGGAATGGGGGTGGGGCTGTGTAATTGGAGAGCTCATGGACCACACACGGCGCGGTTCCCCAGGGCAGAGAACCACCACTGCAGCCGCCTGCGCAGACTTTGCACTTTACTGTCATTCAGATCTAGGCCTGCATGTGGCTATGTCTGCCATGGCCTCCAGTGGCAGAGTACAAACGCACTGTATTGTATGCTCGCAACTAGTAAAACCCAAGTTTTATATGCTTATTGAAAGTGGAGCCATTCACTGCTCATACTTTGCGTTTGCGCTAAAGAAGCCACCCCACAGCTCACTTTTATATATCTGATTGAGAAACAAAGAATTGGTGATGACCTTGTCACTATCTTAAAGACGATGGGCAAGCTGTGGCAGGTAACCAAACCGGACCCTCAGACTTTAGGTTTTAGAAGTCTGCAAAGTGGCACAATTAAAAATACTAGATAAATTGGCATCTTGGTGAGTCCTGTCGGTGGACTCACAGTCAGAAGCATCACTGCCCCAAATGTTCCCCTTTTATGGAATCACAGAGAACTTGTATCATTCAAAATGCTGCTGTAGATACAGGAATATTAACTTAATCATCTATAATATGCACATTAACATCTTTTTGTTGTCTTGCTTCAAGGAGAAGGAAAATGAGATGGTCTGGCTTGTGTGCTATCTCCTCTATGTATTATTTGAGTAGTCAGGACACTTTCAATTCAAACCAGTATTAATAAGAAAATGGGAATTTATTGAATTATGTAACTGAAAAGTTTATCTATCTTCAGGCATAGCTGGATCCAGGCACTCCACTGATGCTATCAGAACTTAGCCTCATTCTTTCCCTCTCAGCTCAGCTCTCCTCCACGTTGGCTCTTTTATCAGGCAGGCTCATGACTGGGGCAGATGCTAGGAGGTTCAAGCTTATTCTTCATCCTCCCTGAAACCCCAGAAAAAGAGGTCTCTGTCATAACAGTTTAAACAAACATCCCCTATTTGAGTCTTATGAACTGGACTTGGATCACATACAGGAATCTGGACCAGTCACTGGGACATGGGGAGTGTTGGTTCATTCCTCCAGGCCTGGGGCAGGTGCCCAGTGCTGGATCCAGACATGAAGGTAGTCAGAGATTTAAGAGCAGAGAAGTAAGACCTTTTCTAGAAAAATATGGACTATATGATTAAAAGAAGGGAGAATAAACCCTAGGCAGGAAAACAATTGTGTCCAATTCAGCATATAATTATCAACAGACTAATAGTCACAACTGGTCTATTTTGAACTTCATAATTCAGGTTGATTAACTGGACCAGTGCTTTGCAACTTTTGTATATCTTAATTCACATATAAGAATTATAATGTGCATAGGCAGCCTGGGGTAAGGGGAAGGATGGGGGAGGAATTGGGGATCCCGGCAGAGGCTGCTGTAGGATTGATTGGTCAGGGACTCGAAATGTCCCAAGTTCTGCGAGAAGCAATAACTTGTGTTGGGGTCAGATCTCGGGAATCTCTATGTTTAGGGCATAATACTGGTACTTAAGGCCCAAAGTCGCCATTTAGTAATTTAAAAAATATATGACAGCATAGGGGCTTCCCTGGTGGCGCAGTGGTTGAGAATCTGCCTGCCAATGCAGGGGACGCGGGTTCGTGCCCCGGTCCGGGAAGATCCCACATGCCGCCGAGCGGCTGGGCCCATGAGCCATGGCCGCCGAGCCTGCGCATCTGAAGCCTGCGCTTTGCAATGGGAGAGGCCACAACAGTGAGAGGCCTGCGGACCACTAAATAAATAAATAAATAATATATGACAGCATAGTTCAAAGTTTATTGTGACCTGTATCCTTATACCTTCCCCTCCTCACCACACCCTACCTCACCTCCAAAACCGCCATCGTTCATTGAGCAATTATTAACTGAACACATGATGTGTGTCAAGTGTCGTTTCAGGCCCTTGGAATACATCAGTGAATAAAACAAAGATCCTCATCTGGCTGTGTTTCTTTCAAATACCTGTAGGTCAGTAGAGACAGACACTAAGCAATAAACATAATAAATCAGTAAATTATAAAATGTATTAGAAGGTGGTAAGTGTTAGAGAAAGACAGAAAAAGTAGAGCAAGGGAAAAAGGTTATTTCAAGAAGGATTCATGAAATGCCTCTGCCTCCAGTAGTTTGAGTCTACAAATTTCAGGAGACTTAAGAATGGTTCACCCCATTTGCAAAGTGTTTCAATGTCCAGCTCTGGGCATCAGAGCATACCTGGACGCTCCGAGCCTGGGTCTGCAATGGCAAGGAAGGCCAAGGCTTTTGCACAGAAGTACAGCTAATGTCAAATACCAATGTGGAAATGTCAACATGTTCTCTCACACTTCAGACCTGGAAGGGACATTCAAGGTTAGAGTCCCCCTGCTCCAGCTTGTGCAGTGGATGAGGGTGGCACCAGGCTCGCCTCTGACTGGGGGTCTTGTGTGAGGGCACACAAGTCTCAGCCGGGGGCTGTATTGGGTATCTCTAACTGCATGATAAACCATCCCAACATTTAGTAGCTTAAAACAATGACTATTCAAATCTCGCAGTTCCTGTGGGTCAGGCATGGGCATGGTTTAGAGGGGTCCTCTCCTTCAGGGTCATGTACAGGCTGTGATGGAGGTATTGGCTCCAATCACTTGCAAACCTGTAACAGAGGTTCAACTGAGGCAGGATCCACTTCCAAGTTCACTGGTGGTTGTCCGCAGGGCTCTGTTCCTCCAGGGCTGTTAGAGTGAGGGCCTCAGCTCCTTACCGGCTGTTGCCCAGAGGCCGCCGGCAGACCCTTGCTACGTGGGCCTCTCCAACGTGGCGACTTCTTCATCAAAGTCGGTGAGAGAGAGTGTGTGTCAGGAAGATGGAAGTTGCAATTTTGTAACCCAAACATAGAGCAAGTCAGCAGACCCAGCCTGTGCCCAGGGCAAGGATGGCATCAGGGTGTGTCTACCAGGAGGCAGGAATTGTTGTGAGTTGTCCTCAAGTCAGCCTACCCCGAGGACCCTGGACTCTGCGTTCAGGATTTCTCTGAGTCTTGCTGCCTTGGTTCCTGGCACTCTGTTTTCTACTAAGTGACAGTAGGGTGCTCTTTCATTCTCTCCCACCTTCGGCTCCTCCAGGTTTCTCTTCTCCTAGTGAAGCTCACCAAGGAGAGCCCCATCACTCACCCTCCCTTGGAGGGTCCGCAATGGGTCCACAGTCGGGTCCACATGATCACACAGCTGTCACTTCCCCTGCTGTTTACAACTCCATTTCAAATCTCCTAGCCCCAGCCAGACCCAATACCTACCAAACCCACTGAGACTTGGGGAAGGGAAGTTCTCACTACAGGGAATTTGGAACAGGAAGCATTTGTCAAACTGAGAAGTGAGACCCCGACAGGGAAGATCAGTGGAAAGGCTTGGCCAGTGTTCATTACTATGGGGCATTTGCTGAGAGGATGGTCTCTCACAAGCTCTCAGATAAATGGTGTTAAGGGATGATTCTCAATAAAGGGTATTCTAACAGCCCTGTTCCAGCCCGGTCTATGCAAGTCAAATTGCATTGCAAAGAATAAGATACAATTGAGCTTTCCTTCTGAGATCTAAATAAGGCAATTCCACAATTGATAGGGCATGGAACTGGGGGATGGCTGTGGTCTGTGTCACATTCCATTCACAATGGGACATACAGATACACTGAATGGTGTTATGTCTGTAGTCTACAAACTAACACTATTCAGAAAGCATCCAAATGAAAAGTAAGATGTGCTGAAATACACCTCCTAGCCCCTCCTCTTTAGTGCATTTTGCATATTTTATTATATGTTTTCTTTAAAACCCCCCTTTTCTATTTTGGCATCCAACCATAGTGGGCATTTTGAAACTGTCTGCTAAACATTTGAATCACTTACGTCTTTTGTCTCCCTTGCCTCCCTCCCTCCCTCCCTTCCTCCCTCCCTTCCTTCCTGTTTGCTATGATGCCATCTCTCTCATAACCTTGAATGCTCTTTGTAAACTCAACTGGCTTTTCCAAAGCAGTTTTACAAAACTCATCAGAGGGAGGCAGGTGGTGGCTACGATGCATTCCCCACAGCCCTGTGTGCTTCTCACCAAATTGAATCCCTTGAAGGCTGGATGTCCTGAGGTTGTGTGGCCTCCACCACAAGATTAAGGCATCTGGCTTTTTAGGGGAGGATGCCACTGACACCTCCTACTTCTATTCTTCTTGAGGTACCCATGTTTCTTTAAATTTATTTCTCCTCTTATCCTTACAGCTAGTTTTTGAAGAAAGCTTTCATTTCTACTTGGAGTCTCAAACATGTTGATAATGTCTCCTTTAGCTATTCTTTTAAAAGAAATTTTACTGTTTTTTTTTTCTTTAATTATGTGTTTGTGTACACATTTTTCTCTCATTGGAGCATAGTCATTGTGTTAGTTTACCAGGACTGCCATAACAAAGTACCACAGACTGGGTGGCTTAAGCAACAGAAATTCATTTCTTACAGTTCTGGAGGCTAGAAGTCCGAGATCCAAGTGTCAGCAGGATTGGTTTCTTCTGAGACCTTCGTTCCTTGGCTTGGAGATGACTGTCTCCTCCTGTATCTTCACATGGTCCTCCCTCCATACAAATGTCTGTGTCCTAATCTCTTCTTCTTATAAGGACAGCAGTCTTACTGGATTGGGGACCATCCTATGACCTCATTTTAACTTAATCACCTCTCTAAAGGCCCTATCTCCAAGTATAGTCATGTTCTGTGGTCCTGGGGTTTGGACGTCAACATATGAGTTTTCAGGGGGGGGGGCACTTTGCAGCCCATAACAGTCATAAAATACAGATAAGCAAAAAGAAGATTAAAAAGGCTCATATAATCTCACAATTTGGGGCCTTCCAGTGGCTTCTGGTTGTTCTTAGCATAAATCCCAGGCCCCTTACTTCAGCTGCAACTCCCTACCTGTTCTGCCCTCACATCCCTCTCATTCATCTCCTCGCTCCCTCACTCCCAGCCCGCTGGCTTTCCTGCAAGAGCCTGGGCCTGTCCTTCTCAGGGCCTTTGCATGGGCTATTCCCAGGTGTATGCACAGCTGATACCTTTGTGGTCATGGACTCAGCTCAAATACAGAAGATCACAGAGGCTTCTGTTACCCCTGCCTGATGTCGCTCTCTCCCCAGGTATTCTAGAGCAAAGCTTCTCCACCCCAGCTCTACTGACATCTTGGGCTGGTCAATTCTCCGCTGAGCAGGCATTCAGTGAGCATTAGCTGTCATTAGTCTCTCTCATTACCCTGATGTTTTCCTATATGTGTGTGTTTGTTTATTAGTCTGTGAATGTCACAAGGCAGGTGCCTAGAACACTGCACAGCACATAGTAGGTGCTCAGTAACCTCATGTTGAAAGAAGGGGTGGCCCTACTAGGATAGAAGGCCGCTGACTGTGTGTTCAGAGACACACCTCTAGTGCAGGCGGCACACGGCACCCGGTGCATAGTAGGTGTTCAATAAATATGTGTTGAATGAATAGAATATTTACTGTAAATTGGCCCATGAAGGTATATATTTCCTCAACCTGCTTTTCCTTATTGATTGCCCTTCCTCCCATCCTTTTCATTTTTTCCCATGAACTTTTGAGGAAATCAGAGAACAGACCTGGCCTCTTCTCCTTCTCTGATGTGACTCCTACATCTAGGTGGTCTTTAAGGTCCCTGACCCCTCAAGTTTCCAAGTCCAAGCTTGATCTCCCCTCCCCCAAGCCCTCGTCCCCACTCCTCTCCCATCTCAGTCCATGCCCTGAGGCAGTGACCATCTTGCCTGCTTCCTGAAACGAGCCATGGCCTCCTGTTTCCATGTCTCACAAGCGAGTATGTGGTCACAACACCCCACGAGTGGAGTCACAATCACCCAGAGAAGCATAGAGGATATTCAGGCCCCAAATGTCATGCCTGTTACTGCGTGGAAGATACCAAATACCTGTTTTGTGAGCATCTTAACCAGCCAACCACACAGCGAAGGAAAGTTCGCAATATCCATAAGTGATGTGCGTGGTCTGGGTCCCAGTCTAGATCTGTCATCGTACCACATTAGTTCTCTGTGCAGGGAGGGGGTGGAACAGGGCATTTTTAGTTAAAAGTGACAAAACACACTGGTGCTTGCTGTGTACCCAGCACAGTTCCAAGTGCTGATTGCCTCCAGGAATTCCCCAACCACTCCACAGGGTGGGCTGCTGTGCTAGCACCTCCACTTCACGGATAAGGAAACTGAAGTCACAGAAAGGTGAAATAACTTGCTCCAGGTCTAGGATGGCCAGCCTGTCCCAGTTTGCCTGGGACTTGCCTGGTTTCGGCACCGAATGTGCCATATCTCAGCAAAATTCCTGGTCCCTGGCAAATCAGGACAGTTGGTTACCCAACCCAGATCACCCCACTTCTAAGTAGCAGAGCTGGAATTTTATCCTAGTCAGTGGACTCCAGAGTCCATACTCTTAACTGCTATGTAAAGCAATGTACAGTAACCAAGGACAACTCAATCCATCAATTAATCAAATTCAGGGAGATATTCTGAAATAAATCTTACTTTCATAATGACAAAAAGAGGGTGGGTCGACACCAAAACCATAGGGATTGTAGAGGAAATAAAGCCGCTATTTCGCCTTTACCTAAAATTATCCAGTTTATGCCTTAATCCACCCCCCTTGTCATGGACCATAAAGACCTAGTCACTCACTTTATGATCTTGATGCAGAAGATGTCTCCATCTTTAAAAAGATGAATCAATTATTTCACATGTTAATACCAGGTGAACATAAAGCATGCCTTACATTTCGCTTCCCCACTACATCACATACTTGGCAAAGACTAAAGAAAACTGCTCCTTAAGTATTTCCTCCAACCAACAGGATTATTTCCTGTAGCTAATGATATGGCTTAGAATAATAAAATAGGAACTTTAGGTCAGCTTTTGGTCTGAGTTTAAATGTCTTTAAAAGGAGGAAAAAAAGCACCCCAGCTAAGCTTGATTATTGTTATTTGTCTTTTGCTCAGTATATATTAACATCATCATAAATATGCAACCACATCCCTTGTCTTATTGGCTTTTTCTTAATATAAGAGTGGCATTCTTGGCCTCTCTCTGACCCCCAAAATCTTGGCTAAAATCTGCTCAGCGGTCTTGGGCTGCTTGGCACTCTCTCTTTGGCCAACTGGTCTTCATAAATCTGATTCTCAAACAGCCCATGGAAATGGGGGTGGCATGTGTCCCCCTCAGTTCTGAATGTTACTGGGCTTGGTCCTTGCCTTAGACTGTCAGGGGACATTGGTGATGTTTGAGACAATAAGAAACCTCGGAGGTTTAATGAAAAACCATCCTCCTTGAGATTTGAACAAGTTTTCATAGTTTACTGTGTGTGAGAATCAGCTGGGGACTTTATTATGCTTCCCCAGTCCCACATGGAGATTCTGATGCAGGAGCGCCAATGTGGAGTCAGGCATCTTTGTTTCTGACAAGGCCTTCAGATGATCCTGACGGGCTTTGCAATCACACTGTGAGAAGCTCTGCCCTGAGATGCCAATTCAGGTTCCTCTCACGTGTGCTTCTGCAAAATTTCCCATTTAAGAAAAAAATGGAAATCAACGATGTAAAGTGTTTGTCCTATTTTCTTGTTGTTGTATGTTTTGTTTAACCCCCCCAATCCTGGGTATTTGAGCAGGCATGTCATCAGACCACACATTCATATACCTCTGTGTAACCCACTCATTTTCATGGCTGTATAGTATTCCAGAATATATACAGTAACATTCAGGTTGGTTGCAGCTTTGGGTAACTATGAACAATGCTACTATGAACATTTTTCTACATGTGAGTTTTCTTTAAAAGACCTAAAAAGCATAAGTCCATCTTTATAAAGGCCATCTCCAGTGAAGGCAAGTGTCAAGGATGGACTGGTTAGAGATTCTGGTGGGAAAAAGTGACAAGCAGGGCAGAGTAAGGAGCTCTCTGCAAAGAGATAAACATGTCTAAGTTATCACTTTTTTAATTTTAATGAATTCAAATAAAATAAAGAAAAGTTATAAAAGACTAGATTTAAGGAAATATCTGAGCTGGAAGGCTCTAACTAATCAATGCTCTAACTTCATAGATGAGGCCCTGTGAAGTGACTTGCCCTTCAGAAAGGGCAGAAAGAAGAGCAGAAAGAAGAAAGAAAAAAAATGGACTAGGTTATTTCATCAGGAAGTACTGTTTCTAAAAGGTTGGTAACACTGTGAACAGGCTATGGAGGTCAAACTGTTGCTAACAGTTGTTATGTGTTTTCCACATTTGCATTGTTGTATCCCTGCATTTGAAATGAGAAGAGAAAATTGGTGTTCCAAATGTTTTTCCAAATGTCGTGTCTGAGCCCTGCTGGCTCTATCACTTCAGCTGTATCAGTGATGGAGAGAGATATCAACTACATAGCCAGGCCAGGGTCTGAGGCTGAATCTAAAGTGGGCCCCAAGATGCACATGCCCACACACTAGCTCCCCAAGATGCAGCTGCCCAAGCTCTAGGTCCCCAAAATGCAGGTGCACACATGTCAGGTCCGCAATAATCAGGTGCCCTCACTCCAGCTCAGTTCTGTGGGCACATGGTAAATACAAATAAGAACAGCACAGTCCCCTTCTTTGGCGGGGAGGTGGGGACAATCACTTAGTCACACTCTAGTTTAATGAGGTATCCCTTTCTTCACACATTTAACATGCATTCAACAGGCACTGGGTTCTATTAAGTGGGTGCACAAGATGAAGATGACAGTGTCCTGTCACCAAGTAGCTAGCAGGCCAGTGGGGAGGTGAACAGGAGATGACTGAAAACTAGGACATGTGATAAAGGTGAAGTACACACAAAAAGATAAAACTGTAAAATATTTGCAATGACCTCCTTCTTCACAGCAGTCAAACCTCAACTGCCCAAAAGGCTCCCAGCTGCCTGACCCCTAGTATCAATGCAAAGATGCCAAGAGGCAGGCCACCACCAGAGGGCAGTGTGGGGATGTTGGCCTGCACATGCTCAGTTTTTTGGTTTCACCACCATTCCAGGATTGAAGATTACAAAGTAGATTTTGATTTCAGCATCAAAATCAATTATTAATTTTTCTTTGTCTAAGAAATAGTGTGTATTGCTTCTACAATGGACTCCTATAGCTTAATACATAGGCTGAAAAATAAAATGAAGCTCCACAACTTTCTCCCTGGGTTGCAAAATTTGTATTACCCAAACAAACATTTTTCATAGTTTTTCTCTCGCTTTTTTTTTTCTTGCTGGTGCACAGAGGCATAAATCCTTGTGTGTAATGACCATATGAAAAAGTGTAATCATTTTGATTTAAAAATGAAATAAAACAAATGTAAAAGTAATGTTTTTCCATTTCTCTACAGTTTAACTTAATTTGCTTTAGACCTCTGTGGACATATAGATTTTTTTGTGTGTGTGTGTGCTAGGCGGGCCTCTCACTGTTGTGGCCTCTCCCGTTGCAGAGCACAGGCTCCGGACGCACAGGCTCAGCAGCCATGGGTCACGGGCCCAGCCGCTCCGCGGCATGTGGGATCTTCCCGAACCGGGGCACGAACCTGCGTCCCCTGCATCGGCAGGCGGACTCGCAACCACTGCGCCACCAGGGAAGCCCGACATATAGGTTTTTATGATTAGGCTCATGGAGTAAAAGGGATCATTAATACAGAAACAATGGTTTCACCAAACCACCAAAGGGCCGCTTTGCCTAGGGTTTCTCTCTGGTGTTCAGAAATTCCTTGGGTGAAAAAGCAATGCAACTTGACAGAAAATGCTAATTCTCCAGGAAATTGATGAAGACTGTCCATTTCCTGCCTGCCAGTGGGTTATGGAGGAAGAAACATGTAGTCAGTAGCGAATATATACTGTAACATACTCTCATATACTGTTTACTCTGATGTAAATTAAAGAAGAGGGCAGGAAGGGTTGAGGCAAACCTCATTGTACAGTAGAGGATCCCAGCTAAGTGCTCCAGGTGACAGTTGAAAAAAATGCAAGGTCCTTGCCAAAACACTCTGGTTCCTTTAAGAACCCAAATTTGGCAAAAACTTCAACGCAGTAACAATCACCATAACTAGGTTTCTGATTTCATTTTCCCTTGAAACTATATGGGAGGTAGCCTGGCTTTGGCATGCCTTTTAAGAGTAGAAGTGGTAAATACTCAACCTTCCAACTTCTAGTTACTGTGAGACCTTGCACCATCTGTGTACTTTCCTTCCCTAAATATATAAATGATATTTTAACATGGATATGGATGAATTTGGCCTGATAGCTACCTGGAAGAGACGCATAAAGGTTTTACTTTTAGAAAATTATTAAAGTTTTGCCAAAGAATTTTATTAACAAAAACTTCTAGATAAATACTTCATAATAAAGTTAAGGATAAATTTATATTGTCTCCTTTGCCTTTCAGAAATTTCCTTCACTTTGCAAAAAAAGAAAAAGGGAGTGTATAATTTTTGACTCAGCAAATAACTGTGATTAATTTGATGTCTCTAAACTGGATGCTCTTAAGAGAAAGAGGCCAAGATATTTTTGTTCTTGTTTTTGTTTTATTTTTCAAACTCGTGGACTAATAAAATTTTGATATTTATTTGTAAGAAATGTGGTAGCAGAAAGAAAGATTAATATTTAACACATATCAAAAAATAAACTATTGTGCCCAAGGCATTGCATTAGTTGTAGAGATGCAGAAGTTCCACATGAAAGAGTTCCAGCATTAAGAAGTCAAGGGGGTCATAAGGGAGAATGCGGAGAGTATGGCTTTTTCCATCAAACAGACCTGAGTGTAAATCCCAATTCAGCCGCTTAGAAGCTGTGTGATCTTGGATAAGTTTCTTAACTTCTGTGAATATTTGTTTCTGAATATAACAATCATCATAACCTCACTTTTGTAGGGCTGTGGCCTGACAAGAACATGTCTTCAGCTGATAATTCAGTACACAGTTGTTGCCCAATATAATGTCCACTGTCCTGGGATGGCACTGCTGCCCTTGAAGTGATAAGAACCGAGTTGGGATCTAGAGAAGCAAATGCACCCTTTCCAACCCCAGGTCTGTATTTCCAACTACCTGCGGGGTGTTTCTACTTGGATGCTTTGCCTCCAAATTCAAAGTGTAGGAAACAAAGCTCTGCTTTCAGTCTCTAGGATGTGCTAGTTTCTGTGGAAGGTATGTCACTTTCCTGGTGACTCAGGCTCAGCCTCACCCCCAGCAGGGTCTTGCTAATTCTCCTGAGTCCAGCGGGCTAGTTCTCTGGGGTCTCTTCCCTTCCCGTCTCTCCTTTCCAGCTGCCTGTGAGCTGCCCACCCCTGATGCTGGGCTGGCCCTGTCTCTCCCTCAGGTGTCTTACCTTTTCATGAGACCCACCTGCCTCAGATCACTGCTTTCCAGTCCTTCCTGCTCAGGTGTTACCAGGAAAAGACTGACCTCTGCCTTCACAATGTCGCCCTAACCTGCTTCCCTAATGTCAACCTGCAAGGCTCCAGTCTGCTCCTTTGGGACAGATAAACTGTGCCTTTGAAGGACAGCGTGGATGCCCTCCACTGCGTCTCTGGTCATGGCATTCCCTCCCTCAGTCCCCAAACCGAACCCAACCACCCCTGGAGGCCAACGCAAGCCAGACCTCCTCCTTAGGGTCTCCTTGGACGGTTGACGATCTCTCCGTAAAAGGTCTTCTCTCCAGCCCAATTATGGATTCCCTGATGATGGTTTCTAGTCAAACTTCTGTAGCTTCCAGCAGCACCCTCAGCCACAAGCATCCCTTGTGGCAAATAAACACATGGGTGCAGAGAAGGTAAGACACCTGCTGAAGATCCCCCAGCCCAGTAAGAGCAGAGAGGGGTCTGGAACCCGGCTCTGCAGGCAGCCCCCTGGCACCCTTCCCACATCCTAAGACAGCATGAAATTAGCGATCCCCAGGTCCTGCACCAGTGGCTCAGAGCCTCGGGAAACTCTGGTCACACACAGACTCTAGTCTGTGGCTCCCCTGGGAAGATAAAAGTAGAAATTGGGCTTGGGCGGCAAGTTCTGCCCACTCTCCCATGCCCCTGGTGAAAAAACAGGGTGTCACTTTGTTATTTAAATGTCCAAGGCCCTTCTTCCCTATTCCTCACACCATTTTCATTTCCAAAACTCCCCCTTCAGCCTTGTAATCCAATAGCTACCAACCCACCAAACCAAGGCACGATAGTGGCTCGGCTGTGCCCGTATTGCGTTTCTGAAATGCTTCTTTTGTGCTAAGCCCTACAAACACAATTCAGGAGCTGTAATTGCCTCAGACAGTCAGATGTCCATTTACATGCAGCATTCCCATCCTTGCATTCTTTTAGCAGAAATGAAACAAAACCCAACCCAAAGTAATGGGGTGTGTAAAAGCTCACTTCCTAAACAACTCTGTCCACGCATTTCAACCCCACCCTGAGATTTGAGATTTCAAAGCACATGAGATACTTTAAGGGGTTCTAGCTTTGGAATTTCCTTTTCACCCCCAAACAGGGTTAAGAAAAAAGACCTGGTGCCCAGGAAGGCTGAAAATATCCAGGGCTGTTGTCATCATCTGTGGCCTGGATCCAGACCACAGACACAGCACTGCAATAGGCATCCTCCCTGCAAACAGCCATTTAGACATCCTGTAACCTGAAACACATCCTTTTAAGCAGTTGAGAGGGGTGCAAATGACAGTCAGCTACACAAATAATTTGCCCTCAAAATGTTTATCAGCTCCCTGCCATAGCCACTTCCATTTATAGCTTATAAACGGTTATTAGCTGGCTCCTTCACATCTGATAACACAGCCCAGAACAGGTGGCGAGAACGGTGAGTGATTAGAGGGCCTCCCTGGGAGGTGCTGCGTGCTTGCCTGTGGGTGGTCTTCCCTCCTGAGTCCAGTGCCCACATGAGAAGACATTGTAGAAAGCCTCCCATTTAGGAGATAACAGTCTGTGTTGTCTGTTTGTATAAAGTGCTGTCCAAATACAGCTGGCTTTGCTTTCTGGCCAGCAAACATTGCTAAGAAGGGTTGAAAGTTCAGCATCATCAGCCCCCCAAACACAATCCCTTCCCCCTCTTAGTCTTGGGCAAACAGTCCCCAGTGCTCATGTTCTATGGATTCCTTAGGAGGTTTGATTCCCACTGAAAATGTTGCTCTGGCTGAGGCAATGCTCACACCCTGGCCAGGGCAGGGAAGCCAGAGGGGGACACCTAGCTGGCAGGAGGGCATGCTCTTAGTGCTTTGGCTATCTGTGATTTTGCTCTTTGCTAAAAAAAAAAAAAAGGCTTTGCAACTCCCCACAACTTTTCTCAAAAACAGTGCCTGGTGCAATACACCACAAAGTCATCTGCCCCCGGTCCTCTTGGCATTTCTCAAGCAAAGACAGTAGGAAAGATAGATGTCGGACCAGGGTTTCTCAGCCTCCACACCACTGACATTTGGGGCTGGATATGTCTGTTGTGGAGGCCTGGCCTTTGCACTTTAGGGTGTTAAACAGCGTCCCTTACCTTCACCCATGAGATGCCAGCAGCACCCCCAACTTCAGTTGTAACAAACAAAACTGCCTCCAGATATGGCTTGGGGGCAAAACCATCCCCAGTGAAGACCCACTGTATTCTGTGATAAACATAAATTAACTGAAGAGCCATGCATGAACTACCCTAATAAGAACAGGAGCGCTTTCACAATACTAAAGCAGTGTCAGATAGACCCTCAGAAACATGTATTAGTTAAGTAATCAAATTCTGATTATATTGTCTCATTGGGAAAAATGGTAATCAGTGAGTAAACTGAGAACCAGGCAATTCTTGATAATAAATTTGAAAAACAAAACAAAGCTAACTTCACTCTCCAGAAATTAAAAAGAAGCTACGATGCTGATGTGATTAATTAAAATAATGAAGATAATTGCTAACATTTCTGAGGATTCTCTATGGGACAGGCACCATGCTAAAATGTGTTATCATGCCCGTTTTACAGAGGATCTCAGCCTGAACAAGGAAGACTGTTTCCCAAATTACTTTCCAGAATGTCCACTGACTACAAATCATTTCCCACTCCCTGATTCCAAAAATGAGTTGAAGAGTTGGAATGTATTCGGATAATGGGCTTTATAGAATAGGCTTTTGAAAGTCCCAAACTCAAAACAACAATAATGAGAATAATAATAACAGCTGCTGTTTAGTGATTGCTCAGTGGGAGGCAGCCCTCCCGTTAAGCATGTTGCAGCCTGTCCCATAGGTGTGAGGGAACAGGCAAGGAGGGAAACACACAGGTTTTGGAGACTTACCTAAACTGAAGGAGGCAGAACCCCTTTCACGGGCGAGGAAACTGAGAGCTTAAAGTCCTGTAGCTCCGGAGGTTTCACAAGGACTGACCGTCTTTGGCCTGTGTCATTGGGTCTGATATTCACCGGGTCCCTGTCATATTTGCCGGGAATACTCCTCTAGAGGCAGCTGAGTTAGCCCTGTGTGAGAGGCACATGGCTTGTGGCCCGACCTTGGTAGTTGAATGCCCTCTTCGGGGAGCTCCTGACCGCCCGGGCCCCCATGCCTCTGCTTGGACTCCCGCACTCTGAGGAGCCTGCAGCCTTCTTCGGCGGCCCATGCCACTCGTGGGCAGCTCTGCTTGTCAGAGCACTCCTCCCCTTAGGTTGGCTGGAGAGCTGCCTCCCTGAAGCCCGCCACTGGTCCAAGTTTTGCCGTTCAAAATGCTACCACTTTCTTCTTCCCAAGACAGCCTGTCCCATAGGTGTGAGGGAACAGGCAAGGAGGGAAACACACGGGTTTGGGAGACTTACCTAAACTGAATACAATTCCCAGCCACCCACACTGTGAACTGGGGTGAGCTCTTAAACCCCATGAGAGTTTGTATCTGTAGAGTCATTGTAAGAATTACAAATTACATGTGTGAAATAGCCAACGTGGTCATTCTCGACCTGTCTTTATCTGCAGCACATCTGGGAAGACTATACTTTTTGTGGCACATCCAAAAGAATTAACAGGTTGGCAGCACTTTTAAAGAGCACACAATTTGGAAAGATGGAAAAATAATTTTTCATAATTAATATAGTCTTCCCTTGACTGCCCACCCTGTCACTGCCCACCCAGTGAGCAGAGGTGCTCACTGCCCTGATAGCACCGTTGTATATACTCCTCCTCCTCTCGATGGGTTTCAGGAAACACACCACTTTCCTTGGCACCTTCGCCCTGCACCTCATCCTGTGACCCACATGGTTGGTGGCCCCCACTCTCCCCTTCATGACCCAACCCAGCTAGCTTAGCATCCTGACCTCCAGACGTTATCCTAACAGTGCACACACAGCCTCATTTGTAGGCAGAACGTGTTTGTACACACCAATCACAACTTGGCAGGGTTTTCCACAGTGTGGAAGGGAAACTGCCTGTCCGTGGAAGGTACTCAAAAATGGCAGTTATTACTATTACGGAAAACTTTAGAGGCTGTTTTCAGGTTTTTCTTCTTTAAAAGCACACAGGTCGGGCTTCCCTGGTGGCCCATTGGTTAAGAATCCGCCTGCCAATGCAGAGGACACGGGTTCGAGCCCTGGTCCAGAAAGAGCCCACATGCGACGGAACAATTAAGCCCGTGCGCCACAACTACTGAGCCTGCGCTCTAGAGCCTGTGAGCCACAACTACTGAGCCCAGGTGCCACAACTACTGAAGCCCGCACGCCTAGAGCCCGTGCTACGCAACCTGAGAAGCGACAGCAACGAGAAGCCCACGCACCGCAACGAAGAGTAGCCTCCGCTCGCCACAACTAGAGAAAACCTGCGTGCAGCAATGAAGACCAAACACAGCCAAAAAAATAAATAAACAAAATAAATAAATTTATAAAGAATAAAAAGATAATAAAAGCACATAGGTCTTTACACTGCTTTTTGTTGACATGATCTCCAAGTCATCCCATCATGACCACCAACCCCACTAGGGTTCAGTGGTCCACACTGGATATTGAGGTTCTCCTAAGATTTAATTCCTCCATGAAACAAACATGTACCCAGTGCCCATATGTGCCCTGGAAACACAAATATGTATCAAACCTAGCTGCTTCCTGCAAAAAACTGCAGTTTCCACAGCTACACTGTGCATTTTGAAATTGTAGCTCAGAGTTCCCTAAGAGTAATGATTTCTAATCCTGGTTGTGTAAACAAATGGCCTTGAATTCAACATAATTATAAAAAGCAAAATAGGCCCTACAGGCCCTTGAGGGTTTAAGACTAGACTTTGGATTTACTAGGTTGTATAACCTTGGGCTTGTCATTTAACTTCCAGAGCCTCAAATGTCCCTCTTCCAAATCAGCAATAATGCTTATCCTGCCCACTTAAAAGGTTTGGTTGAGAAACAAAATAAATGAAAGCATTTGAAAATTTTTTTTAAATCATGTAAATAAAATTTTTCGTTGTAAAATGAAAGGTTTTAAGTAGATTCTCTCTTAGGTCCTTTTCGGTTCTTACTAGACAGATTAGCACTGCAGTTTGAAGCTGAGGCACGCAGGAACATGCTATGTGCCTTTGGCAGCTGTTTGTGACAACTGAGGATTAGAGATTTTACCCAAACAGGGAGAAAAGATAAGCGGTAGCATATCAAGGGTGCGGCAGTGGGAGTGGTTCATCCCAGCACACAATGGGATAGATTGCTTGAGAGAAATTAAAAACAACCATAAACCCCACCACAGTTCTGGTTGGCTTTTTATTTTTGCCATGTGCTAGCATTCTAAACATAATCAGTGATAAAATACTCCTCCTGGGATAGGGGGAAGAGGGAAATTTGGAAGGTCTTTCTAAGTTATTGCTGTGATTACCATTGAGCTTTAATAATATAGATGAAAGCTTCAAATCAGCACATTGTTAGCACTCATCCTTTGATAACATTATATTGTACCTGAGGTCACTTTGCAGCACGCCCACCTACACAGCAGACCTCCAACACACGCGGGCTCAGCCCTCGTCTTTCCTTCACGATCCTTCGGGCAGCATCCTGTCCAGAGAAGCTCACGTGTGTGGCCCCCACGCTATTCCATATTCCTGCGTATAAGCAGCAGACCTGCAGCAAACGGTGGTGAGCCTGTGATTATAAAGATGAAGGGCCAGAACTTTTTACCTTAATTACGTTACTCCAGCTGATCTCTTGGAGTTTTTGTGTTTAAAATTTACAACTCCTGGTACAAATTGTGAGGAGTAATGTAGTTTCATTAACTGTAGATTTTACTTCATACATGAAATAATTTACTGAGCATGAATCATACCTTTAAATTGAAATTGATTGTTCTTTTTAAATTATTGTTTTAGAACTAAAGAACAAATGAAGAAAACCTGGATGAGGAATGATTATTACTGAAAGTGATATTAGTGTGCAGAGGAGAGTATTAAATAATTGGTCCTGTTCTTGGAGTCAAATACACCACCAATGGTGAGACGATGTTTATTTCTCTCGGTCGCCATGACTAATATCACACCCAGAAGAGCAGATCCTAGGAGACGGCGGTGTGCTTCTTCAGGTCTCAGACTGGTCTGAAGCCCAGTGGAGAGTCAACCGGCTGAACTGAACAGTTCCATGCTGTTTAAACTGAGACATTCAGCAGTGCATGTACTCATTTCCAATCAAAGAATAGTAGAAGGGGAACTATTCACTCACTCATCCACTCATTCATTCATTCATTTAACAAGTCTTCATGGAGTGCCTACATATCAGACACTCTTCTGGGGGACATAAAATCTCTAGCCTCATGGAACTTTCATTCTAGTGTTTGGGGGAGTGGTGCAGGGAATCTGACAATTAAGAAACAGGAAAAATACACAGTAGGTCAAAATGTGGTAAGTGCCATGGGCACAGGCAAAACAAGGAAGGGGACAAGGATGCCACCTGGAATAGGAGTTGGTGTGCTAGTTTAAATATAGTGGCTGGCGGAGGCCTCACCTTAAGAAGGTGACACCTGAGCAGAGACTCAAGGGAGGTGAGGCAGGGCTACATACAGACCCTTAGGGAAAGGGAATTCAAGGGCTGGCCTGAAAGTGCCCCAGCTTTGAGGTAGGAGCATTCTCAGAGTGCCTGAGAACCAAGAGGGGGTGGAGAGAAGTGACAAGAAGGGAAGAGGCAGGGAAGGGCGCTGGAGAAGGAGTAGGGTCGATGGCCTTGTGCCAGTGATGGGCGTCTCCTGTTGAGCTCAGGGAGGTGAGAAGCCCAGGGAAGGCTACTTGCTGAGGAAGGACATGATCTGGCAGGTCGTACAGATTGAGCTGTTGTTACATAATTAGATCACAGGAAGTCAGCAAACCTGTGGGACACATCTGGTCCTCCACCCGTTTTTGTACAGCTTAAGAGATAAGAATGGTTTTTATATTTTTAAATATTTGAAAAAAGTCAAAAAAGAGTAATATTTTGCAGCATGTGAAAATTATGTGAAATTCAAATTTCAGTGTCCATTTGCTTGTATATTATCTGTTGCTATTTACATGCTACAAGGGCGAAGTTGAATAATTGTGACAGGAACTGTAAAACTGGCAAAGCCTAAAATATCTACCATTTGGCTCTTTACAGAAAAAGTGTGCTCATGCCTGTCTTGGACCACAGAGGGCTGAGGGGGCCAGCAGGGAGGCCAGTAGGAGGCTCTTGCAATGATCCAAGTAGAGATGATGGTGACTTCGACCAGAGTTCAGCAGAGGAGGTGATGAGAAGTGGTTGGACTGCTGATGCATTTTGATGATGGATGCAGCAGGACTCAGTGATAAATCCCACAGAGTGTGAAGGAAAGGAGTCAAGAGAGATACCCAGGGTGGAGCTGCACAATGAGCGTTGGGTTGCTCTTTACTGGGATGGAAAAGCTCCAGGGGGAGCAGAGATTTGGCGGGGAGGAGACAAGAGTTCAGGGGGTCATGTCCGAGACCTGTCTTGGTTGTGAACATTGGGTGTTCTTTTTCATGTTCACCTAATTCAGCTCTGTTAGCTGCGGGGATCTGAAACTAGCTATAATTATGAGGTTCTTCTACTAATTGACATGGAATTTAAAGTCACCTGTATGTTTGATAGACCAAGAAATTCATGTTAACCTAGGGGACATCACATGGGTTGCAATGCACAAAGAGCACTTTCTTGCAGCTGAGAAAACCCGCAGGCAGAGCCACAGGTGCAGTTGGTGCAGTGGAGAAAGCTGAGTGCAAAGGGGATGCCAGTTACCAGTGAGACACCAAAAGCATCAGATCAAACGTGATAGTCACAGTAATGCAAAAGCCCAAAGTGAGCGCCCCCTGGGATACCTATAGCCTTTGGGAAGGTTTGGTTCATTCAGCGGCCAGTTTCAACCTACAGCCAAGGAGGTTTCTCAAGACCAGAGCGAGTTTTTGTAGATCCAAGGAATTGTTGACATTTTTGGCCCCTATAGACTCAATTTAAGATCATTTTGTAACCAGAGCTAAAAACTTTTTTATGTAATATACTTCCTAAATTGCTACAAGCATTTTCAATTATATAGCTTCAACATCTGTTTTATTAGAAACAACATATATTTTCTTTTCATGGCCAATGAAAGGAGAAAACATCACTTCATTTACTGTGGACAATGGCAAAATCTTCTTCTAGGATACAGACCAAAAGCTAGAATGACTACCATTTGTGCTAATTAGCAATAGAAGCATTAAAATGCAGCCCAGTGGATAGAGATGAATTGCCATGAAATGATAAAAGGATTTAGCAGGCAAAAACCCCCTGTAAATATAGAAGCAGATTTCATGGGTAACAAGGCTGACTTTTGACTTTAATTTGTAAATATCTGAAAGACTGAACAAATTCCATGAATTCACACTTTCTTATCATTCTAGAAATTGCACAAATCCACCTAGAGTTGGCTATAAGGGAAAAAATCAAACAGTCCACATAGAGAGGTGAACAAATAAACGTGAACCTCAGAATCATGTTAATTATTAGGAAACACACACACACAAACTCATACACACTCACACACATAGAAGCTCGTTTGCAGCACTGTGATATTGTGATTTATAATAAGAAATACATATTGGGTCTTTGTCCCATTCCTGGCTCACAGCTCCTAAAACTCTTGGAATTTCCTAAGAGACAAGAACAATTGGAGAATCTTTTGTTATAATATTTGAACTTTTGCCCTCAGTTCCTGAAATTGCTTCAGAACAATAATGGTAAAAGGGGTATCCAGGTACTTGTAGACATTATTTTATTGTATAGATACTCAGTGATTTACTAAACATACCCTCTAATTACGATCAGTTGATTTTTTCCCTAATGTTTTGTTATCTCAAACAGAAATGGATTAAACATTTTTGTTTATAAATTGAATCATATCAATCAAATGCTTTTAAACTATTACTGGCTCCCTGTTGCCCTTCAGAAAAATCCATCCTCTTAAATCTGGAATATGAAGCTCTTTATAATCCAGCCCTAGTCTACTTTAGAGCCTTCTCTCAAGCCAGCTCCATGCCCTCAGGTCCTCAAGACTCAGCTCAGGCATCCCCTCCTTTGTAAAACCTTCCCCATCTTTCCCCAGGTCAAGTGACATTTCCTTGCCCTGAGAAGCTACAGCATTTTATTCTCACATCTATGAAAATAAGTGTCATATGGTAATTATTTTTCAGGGTAGCTATCTCTTGCCCTAGAGTCAGGGTTCTGAGTCTATAAGTGTTTCCTTTCCTGTGGTATTCCCAGCCTAGTGCCTGCCTCCTGGTATAGTGCCTGACAGAAAAATAGTGGCTCAGTAAATGTTTGTTGAGAGAATATATGATTATTTGGTGGAATTTTGTTGAGTCACTGATCTTTTAAATTTAAGTTTAAATTCTTTCTTGGGTTGAAATGATGGACTTGACTTTTTAAAAAGTGCTTGAAATCCCATCATTTCAACCCAAGAAAGAATTTAAACTTAAATTTAAAAGATCAGTGACTCAACAAAATTCCACCAAATAATCATATATTCTCTCAACAAACATTTACTGAGCCACTATTTTTCTGTCAGGCACTATACCAGGAGGCAGGCACTAGGCTGATATACCACAGGAAAGGAGACACTTATAGACTCAGAACGGAGTGGGAGGGGGAAGCTGGGGTGAAGTGAGAGTAGCATCGACACGCATACACTACTGAATGTAAAATAGTTAGCTAGAGGGAAGCAGCAGCATAACACAGGGAGATCAGCTCGGTGCTCTGCGACCACCTAGAGGAGTGGGATGGGGGGGTGGGAGGGAGGCCCAAGAGGGAGGGGATACGGGGACATACGTATGCATATGGCTGATTCACTATGGTATACAACAGAAACTAACACAGTATTGTGAAGCAATTATACTCCAATAAAGATCTATTTTTTAAAAAGTCAGTAGACTGTTATCTAAGAATGTACAGAACAGACAAGATTATAATGATTCTCTGGAGAGTTCTCTGGCCCAGGACCCCAGTAATAATCCCCTCGCACCTGCCATTTTATAGATTCCCTAGCCGTGGTTTGGTGGGTCTAGGACTGGAGGTATGAGAGGGTATGCCAGAAAGAAAAGGAAAGAACAAAAGTCTTTCTGTGAGATGGATCCCAGGTCCACCTCTGCAAGTTTCCTAGACATAAGAATGCAAAGTCTACTCCAGAAGGGACCATAGTGGCTCTCTAGGTAATATCTTTTCTGAGGCCTGGAATCTCAGTTGGAGGAAGGGTGGTCTGGCAGAAGGAGAGCAGCACTTGGGGGCATAGAATTAGGAATGGAAATGTTTTTGAGAAATTGGATACATGGAGATAGGCAAGGACGCTGAAGTCCAGCAGAGCACCTGGACACCAGGCCGCGAGGCCAAGGCTTCAAAAATTTGGCTGTGAATTGAAGACTTTGCTCTTCAATAATCTAATTCAGTGACTTCAGAACTTTGCAGTGAACCACAATAGGAAATACATTTTACAATGCAAGCCAACAAAAGCATATACAAACAGACATAGCTAAAACAATGTTCTCATATTTGTTTTAATGTATGCAGCTTAGTCTGATATTTTAAATTCTATTCTAATTCACTAAGTTTTAAAAAAATTCTGGTCATGACCCATTGCATTGATTTCAGGACCTACAGTGTGAAAATTACTGCCCAAGGATAACTGAAGAAAGGAGAGTATCTTAATTTCTTGAGATTAGAAGAGGAATGCTTAGCTGCCAAAAGTGAGGTTATTAGCCAGGAGGACTGTCATGTGTCCAATCACCATTAACCTTAAGTAGGTGACAAAGGCTTGGAGTCCTCAGTTGTTAAGAAAACACCAGCCATAGCTTGTTAAGTATTAATTGTGTGTTGGGAAGAGACAGAAAGATTAAGAGGGAGAGAGAGAGCATGCAAGCATGTGCTTGGGAAGTGGAAAGGCCATTTCAAAATGTGCCTTTGCCCTTGGGCTATCATGAGTGGAGTGGCTAATGCAGCAGGAGGAAGACATAAAAGACACAGCAGAATGTTAAAAGAGCCTTTCTGAAAAAGAAATTACTCATACCTTCTTGTGAATCACACAAAATCAGAATCTGCTAAGTGAATTAATCTGGAGACTGAGGCTCATTCTTGGTCTAGAGAAATGAAAGGATTACAGGTAAGAGCTAAGCAGACAGCATGAACTTTTTAATAACACAAAGTTCACAAATATTTTTTCTCCCACTCTTGGGAAAGTAGAAGGAAATAAATTAGAGGCACATGCCAGGACCTTCAACCCTCCTGCCTCCCACCAACTTCTAGAACAACTAAACATCAAGCATCCCTTAGTGGTTTCCTCTTTGTGTGAACATGCATGAGTGATGGGAAAGAGATATACTTGAGGCCAGTACATTTTTAACTCCCTGGGAGGTATTTTTTATCTAAACATGCCTTCATTTGGGCCTTCAAAGATGAAATAATGAAGCAACTTTCCCTGAGTGCCATATCTTATTCTATCATCAACTTTTTATAGACTTGAACACTACATCAATTAACACCTTTTAACTCAGGACAAACTCCTCCTCTGGGAACAGTTCTATCCTAAAGGAAATGCAGATATGGGAAGGACCAAAGTTATACTGTAGTTCTGGATTGAAGCGCTATCGTCTACCCGAAACAGCAACAATAGAATTTGCTGTGGGTATAGAATATGCCACTCCCAGAGGCAAGTGTGCAAAAAAAAAAAAAGTTGTGTTTGTTGTTTTACAAATTAAGGTTTATTTCTGTTTGAAGCCCCCATTCCACCACATGGCAGAAACTTAACCTTAATAAATTCAGAATAAATCCCTTTCAGCATTTTCTATCTTCCCATTTCTCTCCTCAATTGAACCTTATGTTCTGGAGAACGTGCATTTGATTCCTGGCTGTCAGTAATCATATCCTGCCTTCCCCTGAGTGTGGACATGCCTACCTGCCTCTGGCTGGGGAGGCCACACTGTCATCCCTGCTACATGCCCTCAGCTGAACGATGAGTCCTTGGAGGTCTGTCGTGTCCCACTTTCTCCAACATCTGTTCCTTTTTGATGTTATGGGAATATTCAGCTACTGTCCATTGAAGTGGAAATCCTCATGAGATCCCAGGAAAACATACTTGAATCTCAGGATATGGTACTCTAACAGTCTGATTTCCTTGAAAATATGTGAAATGTAATAAGCAGGGAATATGCTACTTTCTCGGGCACCAAGTCAGTGAGGTTAACTCGGGACAACAAAGGCCTTAGGACAAGGAAGTCAGGGTACTGAGTGTCTTCTCCCGCCCCTCCTGCGTCACTCTCCATCCTTCTCCACCATTCTCCGTGCCCTAGGAGACTCTACAGAATCTTCACATCGGCCTTTTTGCCCTCTGGCTCCAGCGTGGTACAGCTAGAAAGAGGCCCTGGCAGTAGATCAAAGGGCAGGAGGAGAGGGAGGGGGTTGATTTTCCTGGCTCCTTTCCTTCTGAGTCACAGGTGGGCAGAGACTGCATTCCTTTCCTGAAAGCCATAGGGCTGTTGGGTGGCCGTCTCCTGCAGACACAGCTACAGTGATGGTTACAGCTATCTCTGGGACTCAGTGACCCCTCCCTGCCCTGCCCTTTAGGCCTAGAGATGGTCATGGCTCTCCAACGTGTCACCATCCTTTGTTGGCTTCCCTTCATCCTGCCCACTCACAGCTTTGTAAATAATTCCTTCACCAGACTCCCTCTACTGTTTGCCTGTGCCATCCATTTTCTGCTGAGACCTGACTGAATCTGTCAGTTTTACAGATATTAAGCAATAGGAGCACCCTTCTGCCTCTAGTTGTAGAGTAACATTTCTTGGATCTGGAGTGAGTCACTTATGATGTGGAACAGAGACTGTTCATACTCCATGGTATTTTACCCACCGTATCCATCCCAATGGCTGCCATATTTGTAGCTTCTTCGAAGGGAAGAGGCAGGCTTGCATGGCCATTTCTTTCCCCACGTGTCTCTGCCCTGCACCCTACCCTCTTGTCTCCATCTGTCTCCCCAAAGCTGGCTCAAGTCCTCATACCTAGGCCAAGGCCAATAAGTTCACAGGTTGACCAGCAATCTGTGCCATCCTACTTTGAAAAGACTGTCCAGACCTATCAGTGTCTTCCTTCCAAAAAGTGAACTAGGAAAAGTTGAGAACAATAAAGTGATTAGTGGCTGCGCTTGAAGTGGAGAGGTGAACAGAGATTCATCAGACAGAATCAAGTTGACATGTAAAGGGGGCCACCAGGGGTCCTGCCAAGTTGAGGTTACAAGGAAATTTGGGGCTGTGATAAGCAGATGCTAGGAGGGAGAGGGAAGCTTTGTATACTAGGGGAAGAGGATGTGCGTGTGGGAAACTGGAGGAAATAGAGTGACTCCACTGAGCCGGGTAATAGCAGAACCCTCCAGAACACAGCCTTCTGAGTATCACAGAATGTCTGTCCAGAAGAAGCAGGGGTGGTCCTTTGGACTGCACGTCGGGAAGCCTGTGTTTGCATGGTAAGAGCATGTTTTTTTACCTAGAGGTTTTCTTTAGAGTAGCTTGAGAGGAGCTACTGGGCTTTCTGGTGGGCCCTGGGGATGGTCCCTGAGAACCCCCAATTCTTTGTGCTTCCACAGCTTTGGATCCTGTCTGAACAGCTATCCTCGTCCCAGGGTTCCTGGGAGATTGCCCAGCAGGGTCATTAAGAGCAAGGTCTCCGGAGCCAGCCTGTCTGGGTTTCTATCCCAGATTTGCCACTTATTAGCTATGTGGCCTCTGGGCAAACAGCTAGCTTCTCTGTCTCTGTTTTCTCATCTGTAAAATGAGGATAATAATTGTACCCCTCTCTCAAGGTCATTGTCAGTATTAAATGAGTTAATACATAGAACAATGGTTAACGCATGGTAAGTGTTTCCTAAAATTGTTTTTTGCATTACTTTCACAACCCACCAGACTCCCCTTACTCATTAGGTGGCAGTAGGAGGGGGGCCAGTGGGCAGTGGTGGGGACAGTGGGCAGTTGTGGAACAGAGCGGCTTCAGCATCAGCCCTCCAGGTTCATATTCTTTTTACCAGCTGCATGACCTTGCAACTTACCTCATTTTCAGTTCCCCCATCTGTGAAATTGGAATAATAATGCTAATGCCCACCTTGAAAAGTTGTTGGAGGAGCCCAGTGCACATGCATAGGGAGCAGTGAGCAGGAAAGCTGCTCAAAGCTGAACTGTTATTACTACTCAGGTTAGTATATGTGAACCTCTCTCCTAATACAGTCTATCTAAAACAGGACTTTTTCATTTACCTGGAGCTCTGTACACTAAGGTGTGTCTTCATCTTTGCAGTAGTTCTAAAGGGGAGCTTACATTAATACCTATCCTCCAAAATTCAGAAAACTTATCTAAGGTATTGTTGATTTCAATTTCTAGATATCTTTAGAATCTAAAGCAAAGAAATATATTTTTCAGACCCTAGAGTTGAATACATGTATTCTTGGCCTGTTATTGAGCATCTGTTGGCCTTGATCTAGGAACTAGTATCATAAAGATGAATAAGATCTTAACCCTGACCATAAGGAATGTATGGTTTAGGGAGAGAAATGGGCATGTAAGCAGTAGTTCCCCTACAATGTGATACTTCGTCTGGAAGAGAAACTCTCAAAGGGGCAGTGATAGCTCAGAGGAAAGAGCCATTAACTGTGCCTGCAGACAGAGGTGGGAGTAGCCTCAAGCTTTAATATATCACATTTGAACTGGGTCTTGAAGGATGCATAGGAGTTCACCAGAAAAATAGGAGGGTGGAAAGGAAGACAATGCACTGCAGGAAAAGGAACAGTGTGTTCCCAGACCTGCAGCTGTTTGGAAAGAGGTAGGGGGAGAGGTGGAGTGAGGAGAGGGAGGAGATGAAATTGGGTCACAGCCAGATCAAGAAGGGCCTCCTAGGCAGTGCAAAGAAATTTGGACCCCATTTGCAGGCAGGGGTGTGGGGGTGTGGGGGAGAGGTTTTAAAGGGAACATGGCCAATTTCTTGTTTCACTCTGGACGTGACTGAAGCAGGAGAGGAGGGCAAGAAAAAGAAGGTATGGTGTGCAAAAATGACCCAGTACCAGCACACCTGAAGTGCATATGTAGAGAAGCATAGAACTTTTTAAAGGGATGTTTGGAAGCCGATCAAATGTGAACTTCTCTGTGTCTCTTGTGAATAAGAATCCTCTTTGGACAGAGTTAAGGGAAGTGTCTGAAGGAGGAGTAGAGAAGGATGGGCTGAGGCCTTCATTCCACAACCTTGCTTCAGTCTGAAGCTTCATTAACACTCATGATTTCCAAGTATCCTGCAATCAGGTGATGATTAATCCAACCCAAGTTCAAAGACACCCACCACAACAGCAGTAAGTAAGACAAACTCTCGGGTTTCCTTTCTCAGCTTTAGGCTCCGGGCTACTGAATGCAAATCTTTTCCACTGTTCCTGCAAGACCATTTATTATGAGTTGCTGAATAATGAGCTGAGGTCTGGGCAGCCATGGAGGAGCGGGGCTGGGGGAAGCTTTGGGGCAGCAGGGAAAGCCATGAAAAGGCAGGTCTGCTGGGCTTCAAAAGAAGGAAAGAGCAGCATGTTTGTTTGTAGAAGGTGGCCTCAGCTGGGTTCTGTTCTCTCTGCTGAGCTCACAAGGAAGCCTGCAAAAGGGAACTGCAAGTGACTTTTGTGGGTGAACGCGACCAAATCCCAGAGGAAGGGGCAAAATCCTGGAGGCCCCTGCATGGGTGCAGAGTTTGACTGGATCTCCACCATAAGAGGGGATCCCAGGTGCTGCCTGCTGGAACTTGAACACGCTTACTCCTTTTCTCCTTTATTCTTCAAATACACTATAGGAAACATCACGCAGATTTTTCAGAGGAAAACTGTGAACCATACTTTACTGATAAGAAACGTCCAACATTTGTGATGAGCTCTTTATAAAGTCAGATACTAGCAGCACTTTTTGCCCTGGCAATCTAATTCCAAGAGATCGGGGACAACCTAGGGCTTTTTTCTTTTCTTTCTTTTTTTTATTCATCTATATACCAGTTATCTATCTAAGACCCGCCAGGTTACTTTGCAATTCCTGAGCGGCAGACAGCCATTTCAAATTGCAAACGGCATACAACCAGCAAAATGGACCGCACATTTATTTAGCTTTGGACCTCTCCCCCAGGCCCCACATCAGCACCACACACATGCATCTGTGTCCCCATATTACAGCTGCATCAACAGAGGCTCGTGGTTGAGGGATGGCCTGGGATCGCCCAGCGAGCCCCTGTCTGAGCCAAGAATAAGATCTGGGCCTCATGACTTGCTCTATTCCCTTAATGCTCTCTGCCCTTATAAGGTGATTAAATGGTTCTTTTTCTCCTTAAAACGGGGGTGGGGTGGGGGTGGGGTGGTGGGAAGTGGGGAAGGGGAGAGTAGAAGGGGCAAAATTAATTTGAATGCAACTGTTTTGCCCAAGTCTCAGAACACTGTAGTTCTTTTATTCATTTGGAAGGAGTGGGTATACAGAACAGCTTTGTTTTTCAATTCATTAACTTCCACAGAAAAAGGCCATCCTTTCTGTTTATACTAAAGGAACTGGATGTCGGAGCCATCGCCATGTGTGTGGTGTAAATAAGAAAGGCCACCAATGGAGATCCGTCCCTTTCATGATGAGAAAATAAAAGTTAAGTTACTTGGGTTCCAGGGGAAGTTTCTTACTTACCAGATGTCAGCTTTTATTTTTTGTTTTCAAGAAGTAGGTAAAATAGTTGTGGTTTTAAATTCATTCCCTTTAATTTTTAGAGCCCCGGTGACTTCTAAAGCACTTCTATGGACATAAATGCTTTAATGGAAGAGGAAGGCATCCAGAAAATGCGCCATAGATGAGAGACATCCAGAGAACAAAGTATGCCGGGTTATCATGGGATAATTACATCCCTGCAGCCTTGAGCACAGAGTTGGGTGTCAGTAATTCCTCTACCAAGATAACCAGGCCCCCAAGGAGTTCTGTTAATGCTACTGCAACATTTCGATGGTAAAGGAATGTGATATTTTCGTATGTCTGTTGCAAGAAGATAAATCTAGTTGTGCATGTTGACCAGGGGTGATGAGAGGATATCAATAACAGATCTGCACTTTTCACATGTTCCATCTGTACAATGTGCTTCAGTTCACGTTCTTTAGCACTTTTGCCCCAAAGAGCAATTCTTGACAAGGCTTGCAATGAATATGATGGGGTTACTCATTTCATCTGTCCAGAACTCTCTAAAAACAAAGCTCTTAACTACAGTGTGTTTATTATTCATCTCCAGTTATACTTGCATGATTAAAATATAGAGCAAAGAAAACATTTTGGTAATGTCAGTGCTGACCTTTGAACTTGTGGTTTACTCCATCAGTGTTGTTTGATTTACAAGGAAGTGACAGTTTGTTTCTGTCTTAAGCTTGTAATTTTCACCCGAGTCCGGCAATGACCTCAAAGACACAGGCCAACTTCTTGTAATCAGGGGTGGGTCAGGGACTCAGAGAAACAGCTTCATTTCCAAACAGTAACATAGGCTGCTTGGATGGGCCCAAACTTCCAGGCTGGAAGTTCAGAGGCTGATGCAGTTGATTATAAATCGTAATCTGGGTTTGGAATAAGTCGTTCCGTCACCTGAACCCCAAGATAGCACACCACCTGAGGTGGGTGTGAACCTGAGGAATGAATCTCCTCTCTTCACATCGTAACAACTCCATTCCCTTCACTCTGTCATTTCCAGTCTTGCCCTGGTGGCTCTGAGCCAACCAGATCAAAGGGCGTGGACCCTTGCTAACGTGATTAAGGAACAAATGCTAAAAAAAACCTGGCTGGAGAAACCCATCTTATTGTTTTGTGATTCTTCACTTTGATTCCAGACAGGAAGATTGAAACCTCATTAGCAGCCAGAACCCCTTGTCCCCTAAGGGCTGAGGCTCTGATGGCTAATAACGCCCCCAAGAACAGGGTCTTCTTGGCCAGCGGTGCTCGGCATTAACTGTTGTACCCAGAATGCACCCCTCTGACCGTCCCCAACACCCAGTCCTTACCAAGACCCCTCCGTTCTACCTCCACCGTCTGTCCCCGTCCACCATCTGCCTCCTGCACTGGGAACCTTCTCTCCCTGCTTCCCTTCTGGCCCCAAACCAGCCTTCCCCATGCAGCAGGCAGCCAGAAGGATCTTTCTGAAACATAAATCAGATGGAGCCAGCCATCCACTTAGAATCTTTTAATAGCTTTCCGTTGTACCTAAAACAAAACTCACAGTTTTCAATATGACTCCTAAAGCGCCTGATAATCTGGGTCCTCCCCACCTTCCCAGCTCAGCCATGGGCCTCTCTCCCCTGCCCACACTCCAGGCCGACAATGCTGACCTGTATTCAGTTGCTGGACCATGGCAGAGCCAAGCTCTCCTGGATGCATGGATTTACATATGCTGTGCTTTCTACTGGGAAGGCTCTTCCTCCTATTTCTATGCTTGGATGACACCTACCCATCAATTAGGTTCCGGCTGAGAGTAACTTTTTAAGAGTAGAATTTTTTAAACACTTCCCGCTCTCTCAAACACAGATTTCATCCATTCCTGTCGTTCTTTATCTCTTTCATAGCTCTTCTCACAGCTAATCATTTATACTTTTTCATCATTATTAGGTTAATACCTGTCTCCCCTCTGTGGATGGATGCTTCTCAATATCCATCATCCTCTAATTTAAAAAAGAACCCCAACTTTTATCTAGGCACATTTTTACCCACCTAAAATGTCTACATTTCCCACTCTCCCCTGTGGCTAGATGTGGCCAGGTAACTAAGTTCTGGTCAGTGACTTTTACCCTTCCACTTCCATCTTCCTTTTTGCTGACTGAAATGGAGATGTGACGGCTGAAGTTTGGGTAGCCACCTTGGCCCATGAGGTGGAAGCCACAGGCTTAGAAAGTTGCAACAGAAAGAAAGGAGCCTGGGTCCCTGGTGATAGCAAAATAACTTCCATACCAGCCTTGGCTTGTCAAATTTCAGTCTCCTTCAATATGAGAGAAATAAACTTCCATTTTGTTTAAGCTATTTTTGCTGTTTTTGATCTGTATTGAATGAATATTTATAGAAAAATGAATGCATCTTCATTTTAAAGAAGAGAATAATAAGTGAGCCCATCTCATATCTTCTCTGGGGAAAGAAGGGGGAGCACAGGCAAGGTTCAAGTTCTTCAGTTTTGGGTCTTTCACATGGCATGGATTTTGAATCTGTTTATCATTTTACTATAGTCTCCCATATCTTTGGCAAAGTTTTCATTTATTTCTTTGAAAAACTGTTTTGCTTTGTTCCTTACCATACCCTTCTTGTAAATTAGGTCACAAAATTCATGTGAGTTCAGATGCTCAGATCTAGGTTATATGTGAGTATGCTTCAAATATAACTTCATTACATGAATAAGTGAATTTGCAGAAAGAACACATCATGTGAGATGTGCCCTGCAGGTCACATGTCTCAGTAAGATCCTGACATCCCCAGTGAGGAAACTGGCATCCAAGAGGCTCATATTAGCTCAGAAATGAATGCTTAAGGTCAATCTGAAGTCAGTATAGCATAGTGCCACACACGGGCTTCTTAAATTAATTCCTGAAACCAGTACAAAAAGGAACTTATGTTTTAGAAGGTTACAGGAGGGGTCAGCAAACTGTGACCTATGGACCAAATCTAGGTGGCTCCTTATATTTGTAAATAAAGTTTTATTGCAACACAGTCACACTGACTTGTTTATATATTACCTGTGGCCTCTTTGGGACTTTAATGCAAATAGCTGCAACAGAGACCATACGGCCCACAAAGCCAAAGTCATTTGCTACCTGGCCCTTTACAGGAACTTTTTGCCGAGCTCTGGTTTATGTGACAGGGACACATCTTTCTCAGCTACCTTTTGTATTGCTCTAATTGTGAAGAAATAAAATGTTCTCTCAGAAGTCCACCTCATTTTCCCATGTGAGCTTCTAAGGTCCTACCATGCCTGCTGTGTCCGTTCTTAAGTGTGCACTTTTGGATTTTTGAGCTCTGCTCTATGGAAGCCTCTGCCTTTGCTGCATCTGGCCCAGCTCTAGCACCTCTGTGCAAAGACGTAGGCAAGTTGGCCTCAGCACTTTTCAGACTGGGTCCTCACCATCCATGCTCCACAGTGAGGGGCTGCTGATGTGCCGGAAGCCGGAACTTCTCCCCACCTCTCCTGAGAACTACCTCCCACCTCCCCCCCGGGGCCCCGTGAAGGTGGAAGTTCTTTGCTGACGGGTGAGGCTATGTGAACCCCTTGAGGATGCTCTCAGGGACAGAGTCCCTCTCCAGCTGTGAGGCTCCTCTCTTCCCTGCAGTGACCCCGAGTACCAGCACCCAAGCCTGGGGAGTTACCTGTGGACCCTCTTCTTCTCCATGGTCGTCCGTCTCCTCACTCCCAACATATGCTTCCTGTGAACTCTCCCCCAGCTGGGGTCCTCCTTCCCTCTCCCTCTTCAGAGAGGAGGGGTGAGTTCTGGCCCCAGTGCCTGAGGCCGGGACATGGGGCAGGGAGAGCTCCAATTTGCTCCTCTCCTAAAGTGCCTGAAATCAGACATACTTCATCACCATGAAGTTTAATTTCCTTCGAAGTGTGTCCACCCACTGCACCAGTACAAATTCATAAGATATTTGTATTTCTCCCTGTAGCGTACCTTTGAAGTAGCACCTTGTTATCCTAAGGAAATTTTCACTCCCTCCTGTCCTGAGAGACACCCTGAAGCTTCCCCACAGTAACTGGAAACCAGAGGCACCTTAACTTCTCCTCCCAGGTTCCTCCTGCCGCAGGGAACTACCCTCCTCTTCAAGGTAGCTTGAGTTTGTCACTCCCACAGAAACCACTCTCTTTGTTTTTTGGTGTAGTTTATCCTCAGAGGATGCTGGTATGAAGTGAAAGGGTAGCACTGGCATCCCTGAAAGTTTTCATTTGGCCCATTTCTTTTGAGCCTTCATTTCTGGGAAAGGTTTGCAATGACCCTTCCCAGGTTTCAGGGGAGAAGAGTGGTATTACACCTCCCTCTTCTGCAGTCCACTCGTCACAAATTTCTTCCCAGCCATTGCCAGTCTCCTTGACCTTAACAGATGGCCCTGGCAGAAACGTAGTAGCCAAGTTTATGGATCAGTTGTCATTTAAAGACTCTGGGATTACTGCTGAGCATGAAGGAAGATAATAATAATACTGCGTTGGCCAAAAAGTTCACTTGGGTTTTTCCATACTAACTTATGGAGAAATCCGAACGAACTTTTTGGCCAATAATAACAACAACAATAATAAAACAGCTGACATTTGTTCATTGCTTCCCATATCAAGCTTTACATATATTCTGTCACTTGGCCTATAAAACAACTTCATGGTGTAGGAGCTAGTATCATCCCTACTTTACAGAGGCACTGAGATTAAACAATCTTCCAAGATTGACTAAAATGTAAGGAGTCTGACTGCAAATTCCATGTGTAACCCTCTGCACTGCTCTTGCCTTCACAGAGTCCCCTACCCAGCTACTGCCGCCAGCAAATAATCGTGCAACTTTCCCAAATAGTTCTTTAGTAGCACGTTTCTAAAACCTTTGACCTGAAAGTTCTACACCTTGGAACTTTTCCAAACCAAATAATGAAATGTATGGGCAAATATGTCTGTATAACAATGTTTGTAAACATTTTTTTATTAGTGTGAAAAATTAGGAACAACCTGAATAATCAGCAATAGGGGCTTAATTAAGTAAACTGTGGAATATTTGTGATAGATTATCACAAAAGCATTAATAATTATGGTGTAGAAAAATAGTTATGGAGGCTTCCCTGGTGGCGCAGTGGTTAAGAACCCGCCTGCCAATGCAGGGGACATGGGTTCGAGCCCTGGTCCAGGAATAGCCCACATGCCGCGGAGCCTGTGTGCCACAACTACTGAGCTTGTGCTCTAGAGCCTGCAAGCCACAACTACTGAGACCTCGTGCCACAACTACTGAAAGCTGCGCACCTAGAGCCCGTGCTCCGCAACGAGAAGTCACTGCAATGAGAAGCCCGCGTGCCACAGAAAAGAGTAGCCCTGCTTGCCGCAACTGGAGAAAGCCTGTATGCAGCAAGGAAGACCCAACGCAGCCATGAATAAATAAATAAATAAATAAAAATAGTTATGGAAATGGGATAATGTTTACTTTATATCATGAAGTGAAAGCATCAGGTTATAAAACTGTATTCCATAATCATGGGAGAATGTGCATATAAATATTAAAAATAAAAACCCTGGAAGATCTCCAAAAATTGTTAACAATGGTTAAGTGATGGTATTTTGGTACTATTTAAAAATGAAGTTCTATGTTTTCCAAGTTTTCTGAATCATAATAGGAAAAAAGGTCTACAAAATTTTTTTTTTATATTTGTCTACATAGAGGTCCATTCACAAATTTCTCACACAAAAAGGAATTTGTTGCATCACTCACTTTTACTTCCTTTAAGTTATCTCATTGAATGGAAGATAAGACTCTCTGGATTCTATGTAGGCATTTGTCTTTTTTTCTCAGCTCTGAAAAAAAACCAAATAGATTTCTTATCCGTTAAAATAACTTTGTAGTTGGGGTTGAAGAATAAAATCAAATAGCCTCCAACACCAAAGACATATAATGTACCCATCTATTCTGGCCTAGCTCAACCAGAACCAGAGTTACTCAAGACTAGCTTAATCCATTGACACAAAATGTAATATATACACAAAAATATTCAGAAGAAATAAGCATTCAACTGTTTGCATTGCCTCTGGTTCTTTAATGTTTATTGCATAAATAGGTATTAATGCCACCAAGCTAGATTTCATGAGGAAAAGATTTAACAAATATTTGGGAGGGTGTCCTTTAAGATGACTGAGCTCAAAGTACCACTGGCAGAAAAGGGACGAGGAAGGAGGGGATAAGGGTGGTAAGGAGGAGGGAGAAGGAGGAAGAACAGGAGGAAGAGGAGGAGGTCCATGAAGAGGGGAGGATAAGAGGAAATACGGACCAAGCCTGGATGAGACATCATCTCTATTTCTTTCAAGGGAGCTGGAATTGAGGCGATGTTCCATCTTGAGACCTTGAGCTCTTCCCAACAGCGTGCACTCTAGCACAGGGGTTCCCAACCCCCAGGCCGTGGACCCATAGTGGTCCACAGCCTGTTAGGAACCGGGCTACAAAGCCGGAGGTGAGCGGCAGGCGAGCGAGTGAAGCTTCATCTGCCGCTCCCGTCGCTCGCATTCCCGCCTGAATCACCCACCCCATACACACCGGTCTGTGGAAAAATTGTCTTCCACGAAACTGGTCCCTAGTGCCAAAAAGTTTGGGGATCGCTGCTCTAGCACCAAGAGCATGGATATCACCTGGGAGCTTGATGGAAATATAGAAGTCCCAGGCCCCACCCCAGACCTCCTTGATCAGAATCTGCACAAAATCCCCAGGTTATCCACGTGCAGGTTAAAGTTAGAGAAGCACTAACCTGCCTCTTGTCCAAAGCCCACGGCTAGTCTGGAATTACTTAGAAAAGATTGACTATCTCCCATCTCTCTTTAGTGACCCCTAGTGGTAAACCCCAAAGAGCTCTATAACAGATGACTGAAGTTTTGATTTCCACTGAGAACCAACAACTGTCCAACCCTCAGCCAGATGATCTCAAGAACTCGGAAGATTAGAATCCTAGCTGGCCATCCTGATTTAGAAGGTCTGATGTAGTCCAATGCAAGCTGGGAGGGTAATATTTTTCTGCATATCACTGCTGTTGGAATTCAAAAACAACGTTTCTGAATGGGATTATTCTCTGTGAGGGTTTGAAAAACACTGAAAACTTACTTTGGGTCTCTTGACTGGAGATACATCCAGATGATCCATTTTTCACTTCACCAATTACATCTTATATATTGCCACTTGAACCAGACCCCAGTGAAATCTTTATTTAAGAAAAAAAAAAAAAAAAAAGAGGTGTCCCTGTTCAGGTTGATCAATGTTCAACTAGCAACTCAATTTATACAGTGGTCTGAGTTTTATGAGAAAACTGGGAAAGTTCAGGGTTTTGTAGAGGTGACAGAACTACCCTAGACATCATCTAGAAATTTTCCCAAAGTGTATTTCATCTGTAGAATATTAATAGAAATTATGAAAAAAGGGTTCCAGAGTCAAATTAGTTTGGGAAACAGTGGATTGAGCAAAGTTGGAAAGATTTCTTTACTGTAGGAGGTCTCAGAGTTTTTATTAAATTAAGATGCCTTGTAGATATATAAAGCAAATTTACTGCAGAACACACACACACACATACACTTTTTTTTTTTTTTTTTAATCTTGGGGAAATCTGATCTACGGAGCCTCAGAGCTGTTAAGAATTTCATCCTTAGTCATCATACTTACAGAAGCGCTCATGCCTCCTGATTCTCAATCCATTTCTCTTTCCCATTATTATCAATTCTGATCTTATCCATCAATCCATCCACTAGTTTGTGCTCTATAAATAAATGCAGAAGTGTGAAGGAGGAAAAAAAAGCAAGAATAAAAGAAAAGAAAGAAAAAATAAAGGCGAGAAAAGAGAGGAGAAGGTGAAATGAAAACTTTGTATCAATTTGGAGGTAGGAACTTGGAAGTAAATTAACCAAATGGAGACCAGCGTTTCTTAGATGTTTTCCTTCTCAGGCAATGAGCCACTGTGAATTGGTCCTGATGAGGATTCACATCAGAGCACTAGCACATGGTTCAAGTAGTCCAAACTCCTCCTCAAGACCGATGGACATGAAACATCCCTTTCTTCAGTTTACAAGGAGACTATAGACACAGACATATATGTCACTGCTGTCAGTACTCTTGGCATGACTTAATGGTGGGGTCTGTGTTCCTCAAAGGAAGTCTGTCTACCATAAGTACTCTCCGAGAGAATTCTTGGAGATTAAGAATGCCGTGTGGTCTGGCATTTTATGCCTTTTATTTGAATTAATTCCCACCAGATGATTTCAGATTTGCCCGCTGTGTGCTGGACTGTTCCATTGTCAACTGCAAGTCCCTGAATCCCCTTCCCTTTATGGTTCCAAGTTAGAGTTCATTGAAAAGCACGCTACACAAGACTTGGGAGATAGAAGTGAAAGGTCCTGAAGGTCATTATAGAGTGTGGGGTGAGAAGTGCCTCCCCACTACATATCCACCTGCCCTTCCCACTGCCATCCCTTGTGCTAAATGGCAACACGAGGCCCACGACCAAATGCACTGCTGTGGACTCACAGAACTGGTAACCTTGAAAAGCCAATGACCCTCCCAGTCTCAGTCCCAATGCAGGAGTTGGATGCGCTTCCCTGCAAGATTTCCTGCAAACTCTGACTCATACACCAAAACCAGAGCTTTTTTGCCAAATTTCAACTCCCATTTTCAGATTCTTGCTTCCCCCATCTCTGCCCACCATCATGTAAGGTACAATCTCTATATTAAATTCTTCATTCCATAATATTGATCATGGTTCAGCTTCTCTGAGCCCTGATTTATATATCCCTGGACGCTGTCTTTTGTTCTTCTGCCAGATTTTGATGTTTCCTATTGGGATGCCCTAATATCCGATTCTGGTTGCACCTTCCTCTGTTTTTCTTTCATGGACCAGAGAGTGTTTCTGCTCATCCTTCACTTTTGTGTTGGACCTCCTGTCCTGGAAATGGCATCTTTGGGTACTGCTTCCTACCACAAGATTTACTCTATTTATCACCTTCTCACCAATGTTTGACAAAGGTCTCTAGTCAAAAAGAAAGCTGGTAACTGCATGTTACATTCGTGCTACTAAAGTATTTAAAGGTACTTTAAAGATTTTACTTTCTGTGACTGAAAACTCCAAGTCAGGAGTTTGTAGTAGAATTAGAGATATAAAATGTGGTTCAAAGAGCAGTTATCTTTCTAGCTAGGGTTGTGAGAATAATTAATTATAAGTTGTAGTTTAGCTTGCTTCAGGTGTTAATTTCTAGCTCTTAATAATATGTGATGGCTCTTTTCCTTCTGGGACCCCTATAATGCGAATGTTGTTGTGTTGAATGTTGTCTCAGAGGTCTCTTAGGCTGTCTTCATTTCTTTTCATTTTTTTTTCTTTATTCTGTTGCACAGCAGTGAATTCTACCATTCTGTCTTCCAGGTCACTTATCCATTCTTCTGCCTCAGTTATTCTGCTATTGATTCCTTCTAGTGTATTTTTCATTTCAGTTATTGTATTGTTCAGCTCTGTTTGTTTGTTCTTTAATTCTTCTAGGTCTTTGTTAAACATTTCTTGTATCTTCTCGATCTTTGCCTCCATTCTTTTTCCAAGGTCCTGGATCATCCTCACTATCATTATTCTGAATTCTTTTTCTGGAAGGTTGCCTATCTCCACTTCATTTAGTTGTTTTTCTTGGGGTGTTATCTTGTTTCTTCATCTGGTACATAGCCCTCTGCCTTTTCATCTTGTCTATCTTTCTGTGAATGTGGTTTTTGTTCCACTGGCTGCAGGATTGTAGTTCTTCTTGCTTCTGCTGTCTGCCCTCTTGCCAAGGATATCTTTTAAAAATACAGATTTCCAGGCCTTACTTTGAGCAATTCTTATTCAGTGGATCTGGGGTAGGGCTGAGAATCTGTAATCTTTACCCCTTCATATTCTGTTGCAGGGGCTCAAGGAACCACACTTTGAAAATACTTCTGCCTCAGGGCTCACTGCTATTGTTATAAACAGTAGCTACAGCATCATAATATTTTTATTACTTGTTTGAACGGCATTAATGTTGTCAACCAACCAGTCAATAGTATTTTTTCAGAAATTATGGTCAAAGGCATAGGTATTTAATTTATAGAGGTATTTGCAGACCACTCTTATACTATCAGTAAATTAGTTTACTTTGTTTACATTCCCACAGCTGTAAATATTGTGAGTTAAGTAACAACTTTGCTTCAACTATGAGAGAATGTAGAAACACTCCAGAGAGAAGCATTGCTTATATCAACTCAGATTCATCTACAGAAAATAAATTTTATTTTGGATTGTTGTTAAATAGTATACCATCATTTAGACCTATCAATTCCTACTTCAAGCTATCTAAGATTATCCTCTTCCTATGAAATACCTCAATAATACCTTCATTTTCCATTTTACCACAAAGAAAATCATTATGAGTCAAATGAATCAATATGATTCATAACTAAGCCATTGATTCTGATTTCTTTAGCATATTTACCATTTGCCTATCTTGGGCTACTACTTACAACTCCAGTATTTAATCACATTCTTCATGTGGAGATAGTAATAGGATTGGATGAAAAAATATTTTACAGAATATTTTATACAGAAATACTTCTCATATGTATTGGAACAAATTTGGAGGGAGCACAAACTACAGACTTCCTTTTGACCCTGACATGTGACACTTGTACCTCTAGGCTTTCATTGTATTATGATTATTTCTAGAAAAGTGTCAGAGCACACTTAGTAACTACTGACATGCTGTTGTCTAATGTCTTGATATACACTATTAAAATCGATGAGTGAATAAGGAATGAATATTGTAGCCTTACCACTTCCTTTGCCAAAGTCCCCCTAAGTGATACTGCCTTAATGAAGAATGATCCTTACTATTACTGTGGGAGCTGCTGCCTTAGCAGCAAAGTCCACTGATGCCTTCCAATGTCTTAAGTGTGTACCATAGCCTCTCTTGCTCCTGAAGAATTATTTCCCCTCATTTTTAATTTTCTGGGAATGATGCTTTCAATTTGAAGTCTATTATATCTTATTTATAATTAGAAAATAAAGTTAGATTTAAATATAAATTGGAGGTTCATTTGAAAGTATTAAAATACTCTGTGTCTTGCTTATTTTTCAGGCAATTATACTCGCAGAGTTGACTGTACACCCCTTCTTTACCAATTGGTATGTAAAAAATAAAAAAATTAAAATAAAAAAAAAATAATAATAATATGTGATGTTTTGAATACTTCTCTTCAGTCTTGGTGCAATGACAGGATACTAGTTTCTAAACATCATTTTTTGGATTATAATGTGGTCATAAAATCCTTGGGGGTAAATGAGTGCTCTGACTTCATCAGAGTTAGTGCCCTATAATACAATGTTTTTAAGAGCAGAGGGGATTACAGTGTGTTCTGTCAGTGCAGTACTTCTGGGCAGGTCCTGTTGTCTTCCTGTTGACTAAAATATTTACAGCACTGTAGAGATAAGGTTAACTTGTAGACAACTGATAGTAGAAAACTGATAGCAATGAGAACTTGTAGAAAACTGACAGCAATGAGAAATGATTCTTGTTTGAGAATAATGCAGACTATTCCTGCTCATTACAACACAAGTTAATTTTGTCCAACAGAGATGAATTTGGTTTCTATCTGATGGAAAAGATAGCCCCAAACACCTCCAGACATTACAGTATATTACTTTGTAGAATATTAAACAGTTTTGCATTGATTAGCAAGTTTATTTCAGCATTCCTTTGATTGTCTGACTATATAAATCTGTTCTTAAAAAAATCTCCATTGAACCAGTCTTAACATTTTACTGGTTCCCTCATCAATTAATGAGTTACATACAATTTTTGTTGTGTATATAATTTATATTTGTATGAAAGTCATGTTTTAAACTTTTTTGAAAAGTATACTATATCAACAGCCAAAGGGTTAGTCATTTATTCATTTATACTTTCTTTATGGTGTGTACATCATGTTAATATGAACCAAGTTTGAGGTTCCAACTCATTTAAAAATAATTTCAAAGCTCCTCAGTCTTAACCTCTCTTCTCATTCATTCCAAAACACTGGAATGTCTTGCCACCTCATCTGTCTCAATATTCCAAGCACAGTAACACAGACCTGGAGAGGTTAGAGACCCACCTGAGATGGATTGTGCCATCTGCCTTGGCTCAGCTCTCACTACAATGATGAGAACATGTAGAAACTCCTGGAGTTTGAAATTTCTAAATCTCTTGGCCCTTCCTTTAGGATAAAATGGTAAGAAGAGGATACCAGGCAAACACAATTGACCTCTTCAGTAGACTGAAGAGTTAAGAAGTATCCCAGTATTTATTTTATCAAAACCAAATAAACATAATAAGCAAATCAAGCAAGCAAGTTGCACAATAGAACTGAAACTGCTTTACCTCTGTGATGACCCTTATCACTCAGTCCTTTTCCAGACTCACTTGCGGTTGGGCAACCTTCACTCCTTTCTACTGCTAGTCCCTGGAGGCTGAGGAACTTTTATTCCATACTGTTCTCCATCCCAGCTTTCTCGCACTCTCTTCCCCTGCCTTCTTCCACATCCTGCCCTTCTTCTGTATCTTTGAAGAAGATGACGTGCTTTTTCTCTACTATCTGGAAAGTTCTGTGTGTGCATGCACACACACACCCCACACTCTCCATGATTTCCTGTTCATCCTTCAGCTCAGACAGCATTTCTCAAGGAAGCTTTTGTAGCCACTCCAAACCAGAACAGGCTGTCCTGTTTTACACCCTCACAGACTCTCTGTTTTTCCTTCCGAGCCCTTGTATGTGATTATTTGTCTCTCTCTCTCTTTGTCAATAAAATCCGGGATCATTGTATCACCACTATATCCCCAGCCCTGGCAAAATGCCTGGTACATAGAAGGTGTTCTTGAATGAATTAATAAGAGCTCAATGCCTATTTGTTACATGGATGAATGGATGGTTGTTTGGTCTGTTATAGTCCCTAAAAGCAAAAGAAGCTGTTAAAATAGTGTGACTCTGACTTACTGTTAATGTCTGAATAAAAGAGACCATTCAGATATTGGACTGAGTTTGACAATGTACTGTGTTGGTGAGGTGTGGGGAGTCATTCCTCTACATTTCTAGAGGGAACTGCTAGACCTCTTTGGAGGACAATTTGGCAAAAACTTTGAAGATTACAAAATTCACATACCTTTTGACCCTATAATTACACTCTCAGAAATATATTCTCTCTATATGTTTGCACATTCATGAAATAATCTGTGGTCAGTGGTGTTTACTGTAGCATCTTACATAACAATGAACTATTGAAACAACCGAAATGTCCAATGACAGGAGACTGACTAATAATTCAATGAAAATTCCAAGCCATGGAATACTCTGCAGCCATTAAAAAGAATGAGGTGGGTTTGTATATACTGATAAGGAATGATCTCAAAGATTATTATATCATTAAGTGAAAGAATTGCTACCGTGTATGTGTACATTTGTAGGTGCATGGGATATTTCTGAGAGTGTCTGTAATAGACTTGTCACAGTGGTTATGTGGGCGGGGGAAAAGTATGGCTGAAGGCAGGCGTAGGAAGATTTGTTTCATCGCATATACATTTTTTAACTTTTAACTTTGTGCCATTATCATGCATTAGCTATTCCAGAAATTAAGAAATCTAAGTCTAAAAAATGTTTAAAAAATTAGTGGTTTTCCATGTAATAAATGAAAAAAAATTAATGGGAGTTAAGTCTGCATTAAGTTTTATTGGCATTTCTTTGATTTTTCAGGCCCAAATTTTCACGTGTTTGCTCAATGTATCACTGACTTCAGTCATTCCTTCTCTCCCCATCTCCCCAAACCTATCAGTCTTTCAAACATCCCCAAAGCCTTATCTAATTTGGAAACAGGGGATCCCTTATTTGGGAGGCCCAGAAACGGGACCGCATCTGGATGAACACTGAGGCTCTTGACATAAAATCTCACCACCCTTGTGAAATCCGCCCAGCACATCCCAGCCTACTGTATTGACTTTGGCAATACTTGTTGGCCTTGTCATGCCAATAACGTTATTGAGACTAAATTGAACGAACATGTGGCTATGTCCTCCAAATGTTTCTGATACAGTTAAATGGAAAACTGTAGATTACATTTATTTATTTTGTGATAAACCCTTTGTTTATGTTGCTGGTGATCCAGAAAAAGTGGTCTCTTACAACACGCCATGACCTAAACAACGACAAGTTGAATTACTATTTCATTTACTGTAGGAGACATTCCACCATGTGTTTCACAGCAATGATTTTTGACACAACTTAAGAAATGATAAATTACACCCAACAAAAACAAAAAGAAACTGGGAGTTTTATAGCAGATGATTGTAAGGAAAACAGTTATTTGCATGTCTGTCTCCCGCATTTTCAAAAAACAATGTACTTAAAACAAAAAAGGTCTAAGAATAGTAAAAACAATTTCATTTTCCTCTTATAATTGGAAACATTTGGAGCAAGCACTTTGTCTCCTCAAACTGCATATTTATGGCTTAATTTTACATGGGGAATGTTACTATACCTTTTCCTCTCATTCCCTTGTTATTTCAGTTTTCACAAATGACCAATATCATGTTATTGAAACAAATGAAGCAAGTACAATAGCATTCCTAGATATGCACACACCAGCACAGCTGTCCTTTGCATTTCAAAGCATTCTATTGAAGTATTAACCTAGTCTGCAAGGTCATATAAAAGAAGAAAGCAGGGCTGGAAATGCCTTCCATACCCCGTCAGTAATAACAGCAAGTGTGTGGCCAAGTTGCATGAGGATGACATGAACTTCTGGTCATTGATGTTCACACAAAATCATCATAAAAAGCAAAATAGGTATAAAAATACTCACAGGACATCAGCACATCAAAGAATAACTCTCTCTAATTGGTTTTAAACAGGCTTATGATGTTCTGCATCCTCCCTTTCCTTTGAATTATTTTTCAATTATTTAAAACTGCTTTGAAAGGAACTACATGCATGTCACCTTGTCAGTGAGACAGATATTTTTACTGTTAAGAACCAGCACTGATTTCTATTTTTCAGAAATAATAACTTTACCCTTCCCCATAGCTAGTGGGAAGCACCCGCAGCACAGGGAGATCAGCTCGGTGCTTTGTGTCCACCTAGAGGGGTGGGATACTTAAGAGGGAGGAGATATGGGGATATAGGTATATGTATAGCTGATTCACTTTGTTATACAGCAGAAACTAACACACCATTGTAAAGCAATTATACTTAAATAAAGATGTTAAAAAAAGAAATAATGACTTTAGAATTGTATTAACTTTTTGGAAGCTAAAATCATTATTATTATTTATTTTTTAAAAATTTATTTATTTATTTATTTTTGGCTGCGTTGGGTCTTCTTTGCTGCGTGCGGGCTTTCTCTAGTTGTGGCAAGCAGGGGCTACTCTTCATGGCAGTGCGCGGGCTTCTCATTGCGGTGGCTTCTCTTGTTGCAGAGCGTGGGCTCTAAGCACGCGGGCTTCAGTAGTTGTGGCTCGCGGGCTCTAGTGCGCAGGCTGAGTAGTTGTGGCGCACAGGCTTAGCTGCTCCACGGCATGTGGGATCTTCCCGGACCAGGGCTCGGACCAGGGTTTGAACCCTTGTCCCCTGAATTGGCAGGTGGATTCTTAACCACTGCGCCACCAGGGAAGTCCCTAAAATCATTATTTTTAACAGTCTCCAGAATTAAATCTATTTATATTGACTAACTTCAAGCTGCAGATGAATTAATTCAATAACCCAGGGATATACTTTCCAGCTCAATTATCCCAGTAGTTTCACTGAGAAGCAATGTTTTTTCAAATCAGTTGATACAAGATAGTTATACGGAGGGTCTATATGGCTCTAATGGGTGACTAATTATTTCTGTTTTAAAATTTTTAGTGATTAAAAACCACCTTTTCCATGTTTTAGGGCACCATACATTGAGAACTCAATTAAGCAATAATTCCCATAATGTGTTTGGCCCAAAATCATTTCCTGAGCAAAATTCTGACTCTACGTAAGTCCCACCTTTGTTTGCATATGAGTTGGTACCGCTGATTGGATTCTTTATTTTCATATGTTGTACTAATCTCATCAACCGCTTCTCTGTTTTTTAAAGTACGCAGACTACCTCTTCACAAAGGTAAAAGGTAGCACTGCTTTCAACAGCAAGAAATAGAAAATCACATCACTAGTAGGAGAGACCATATTTACTCTTTATTATATTATTATTATTTTATTGTTTACTTAAGAATCTGCAGGTAGACTGTCTCAAGATTGGACTCAGAGTTCAATATCAGCTAAGACCCAGGCACTCTCTCTCTTTTCTCAAGACTGTCCTCAACTAGTTGGCTTTTCAGTCTCACACTTTTGGCCTCATATAGCTGCCACTGAACCAGGTATCACATCTATGTTCAAAAGAGGAACAAGGGGGAAGAGGCTTTTATAGAAAAAGACAGGCAAGAGAAGTGAATTTGGGAATAGCCATTGCGTTAACCAAACTATGAGTGACTACCTCAGCAAGCAGACCAATTGCAAGTACTTCCTGGCCTCATCTGAGAACTGCCTCAGGCTGTCTGTTACTAATATCCCATCTAGCTTATATGAGGGTCAGGAATTCTCTCTGCTCCTTTAGAAACTCTGATATCTATCCTTGAAACTTGCTGCATCACTAGAGGCATTTTTGCCCTTTGTAGAATCACTGTCAGTTGAATATTAGTGCTGCATCTTAAACATTTATGGAATCTCTTACACAGCAGGACTCAAAGCCCATGAGAACCATTATTGGGCTTTGCTGTAAAAATGTTCTTAAAAACAATTTCCATGCATTGCTCCCTACTCCCAAAAGTAACCCCTAAGAGTTTTTGTTTCTTTTTTGAATTCCAGGCCGGAATTGATTCACTTGCTCTAGGGAAATCGGGATGCTGTCTTCTTCCTGGTAATGCAAATAATGTAAAGCATGGTAACTTCCACTTAGCTTTGGGTACCAGGAACTACTGATACAGCTTCGGAACATAGCTGTCATGGGGCAGGGCCTCAGGGAAAGCCTATTTGTCTTTGTGTTCTCCTTAATCTGGTTTTCATTTTGCTATTGCTTTGTTGACTGTGTTCTGTTGGAACCCCCCTCAAATTTTCTGTGGAAAAGGGGCAAATGGTAGCTAGGGAAGAGAGAAATAATGTGTTGCTATTTCAACACATTTAATCAAAGTGAAGTCAAAGGCTGACATCATCACTATGGTGAATCAAAGGGGCCATCGTGGAGAATGATTTGACTGAAACACGGCACAGTTTTTCTTACCACATAGAACACTCCCAGGTTAAATGGATCCTTAACGACAAAAGGTTGAGTTCCAAAGTTCCTATTTTTATACTTTTTGTACTGTTTATAACTGTTTGTACTTTTATGTATTCCATTTCCCCAATTTTTCTTTTCATGAATTTAATGCTTAAAAATCACCAAAAGATCAATATGTTCACCTTCACTGTTACAGATGTCTGTGTCTGTGGCAGGACTGGCTAGCTGCCCATCAAATACACATCCTCTTATTCCATATGAACAGAATCTCAGCTTAGTTGGAGGTACCAAAGTGCTCATCTAAAAAACATATATTTCCCAATTTACCTTTCAGCTTAGAATACACATGTAACCTAATTCTGACCAATGAGAATAGATGGAGTTTGTTAAAGGGGTTCCTTAGGAAAGCCCCTTAAATGGGGGAAGACTCAGCTCCTTCCAAAAGAAGATCCTGAGACAAGACCCTGGTTGAAGGTGGTTTACTCTGGAGGTGATCACAGGAAACACAAATGGAGGGGAGAGTGGGAAGAGGAAGGGAGAAGAGCATATGAAGAAGGCAGTAATAAGCCAGTTACAATGGGGGCCTCAGTGCTACTCAGGACCCAGGAGCTGTGCAGAATGTGCCTCATGACTGTCTCACTGGAGGACAAGCAGGTTGGGCCTCCTATTCCCCATTGCTTGGGATCATCTTGGGGCTGTTAACTCCAGTACACTGACTGGTTGTTCTGGCTTGTGGATGATGGTCTTCTGTGACTCCAGCAAAGCAAAGAGATGCTGCACTATGGTTGGTGTGTGATGCTCATAATGTGCATGGAACTGTGTACGAGGCTGGCTGAGATGGAGAACTCAAGGGAATGTGGCCGGAGCATCACAGCCTCTACCAGAGCCAGCTCGTCCCCGTGTGCACTCCACTTTTCCTCTTTCCTTCTGCCCAGAGTGAAAACATGACAGCTGGAACTCTAGTAGCTGTGAGCATGACGGAGGGCCACACCCTAAGAAGGGCTGAATGGAGAGTTAGAAGAAGCTATACGTTCTAGCTCCGTGTCACCATGGAGCTAATAAAGCCTTGGACCATATAACTTCTCAGCTTGTTACATGAGAGGAAAATAAACCCTCATATTATTTAAGCCTCAGTCATTAGGTTTCTTTTTAAATAGAGCTGAACTCAATCCTAACTGATACATATCTCTAGCACAAGCCACACTCACCAGAATCAGCTACACAGGAACCATTAATAAGCCAATGTTTTCACTGTGACCAGCACCCTCTGATTCAGTTCAGGCTGGGTTCCTCCTCAGTGAAAGTTACCCAGAGGAACTCTTTCCCACTTTGATTTTTACTAAGCTGCCTGGAAATTAAGCAGCATTTTTTTTCTCCATGCATGATATCAAAAACATCACTGAACACCTGAGTTCACTGAGTTTTTTTGTTTTCAACAGATTTTCTATTAGTCAGCACAGGATAAGTGCTGTAACAAACAATCCCAACCTCTCAGTGACATATCATGATAAAGGTCTATTTCTTGGTCATGTAACAGTCCAAAGCAGGTTGGAGAGGGCTCTGCTCCATGCAGTCATTCGGGGACCCAGGAAGTCCACAGGTGGTTTCATGGTCTAGACTTGGATGTAGTATGCATCACTTCTGCCACATTCTCTGATCAGAGTTCAGTCACATGGCCCTGCATATCTGCAGGGGAGTCTGGGAAATAAAGTCTGGCTGGGTGCCCAAAAGGAAAAGAAGAAGACAGAGCCTAACAAACATTTAACATACCAAAGATGTCAGTGTTCACAAAATGTTCCTCACAAAGATTGCCAACTATGACCAGTGTCAGGAGAGTCCTGCTGCCATGGTGTCCAGAAGTTCGTACCCACATCCCTCTAAAATTGTTTTTGCAAATTGTGTACCCCCTTGCTTTTTAAAGTTTACACCTGAAATTTTTCATCATAAGTATAGTTATGAAAAAATATAATTTCTGGCATATTATAAATATCTATATTTGTGATGGTGGTGACAACACACCACCAAGATCCTCCTCCGAAGAAAGACTTGCTGTCTCCCAGCCACCTGCTGCCAGAGTGCTGCCAACTCCAGGCTGCAGCCCTGTCAGGTCTGCCTCAGTTGCAGACCTGCTTTATCCCAGGTCACGTCTTTTCTCAGGCAGCCCACATCCCACAGGGCAGGGGCAGGCAACTCTGACAAACCCTCAGAGTGGCAGAGCTTCCACGGGGTCACTAAATCTGCCATGGGCTGCATCACTCTCCCACTCCTGCTTCCTCCCTCTTCTTTCCACAGGAATCCCTCCCAAGGGCACCCCCTATCAACATTGTACACACAAAACCCCATGTCACAACCCCCTTCCCAGAGACCCAACCTATAATGTCATTTCAAAGTAAAATGATTTTCATATTCCTTTGTGGCAAAACATAAATCTAAATTTATTTTAAACATTACTTAGTACCATAAGCTTTCAAGCAATTAAAAATGTATTCTGGATAGAGGTGTCATTTCATTGCTATTACAATTGATCAAAAGAATTATTCACATTGATTTTGATCATTTTTAAAAGGAAAAAGTCATTTTTCGGGAAATGTATTTCTTACTGTGATTGAAGGGGCTATTTTAGGGTCCCGAGAATGTAGGATCAACATTAGAGGACACCAATATTTGAATTATGCCCTTGTTAGGCACTCTGAAATTTTTTCATAACTTGAAGCAGTTCACTTGAGAATATTCAGGAAGGGTAAGGATATACCTTGCTTTTGTAAAGTGGGAGAAGGCCAATTTTAAAAGCAAAGATGAGAGGGAGGGTGATGCAGGAGGGAAGAGATATGGGAACATATGTATATGTATAACTGATTCAGTTTGTTGTAAAGGAAAAACTAACACACTATTGTAAAACAATTATACTCCAATAAAGATGTTAAAAAATAAAATAAAATAAAAAAATAAAAAATAATAAAAATATTTAAAAAATAAAAAAATAAAAAAAAAATAAAAGCAAAGATGAGAAAGGAAACCATCATAATGCTTCCTGATCAATTTTAGAAAGAGTGCAATTGCAAGCTGATTCTTTGAAAACCATCCAGGTCTGGATCACAGATCCAGAGCTAGAGTGCCCTTTGGAAAATATGTGTACCCAATTTGAAACCTGCTGTCCGCTGCACAAAATTCTACTACTATTTGTTCTTTCCTTCATTTCTGTTCTAGACACGTGGATCATATCAATCAATTTCAAACCACTTTCCAGGAAAATGTCCCCTTCTGAAATGGCATACCCTGCGATTGTGTGGTCACAGTGGCACCCACCACAGCTGATTGGACCAGGGGTGGCATCTGATTTGACAACAGCCAATCTATAGATGAGCCAACATTGGTGGCCTTGCACAAAATGATGAACTGAGCCAATCAGAGGTCCTCTTTCAGAGGGATTTGAACTGGGGACATGAAGAAAGCCATGCTGTTAGAAAAGAGAGAAAGAGGTGAGGTAACCTAGAAAGACAAGAGCCAAAGGGCAGAGTCCCAGCCATACAGGGCCAGGGCCAAGTTGGAACCACATGAGATGGGGGCAGAGGGCCTGGCGGAGAAGCCCCCAGCTTGAGGGGCCGTATGTGCCTGGATTCTCAGAGCTCCTGAGTCCTTCATGGTCTGTAGTCAGAATAGACTATTCTGGCTTTCTATTGTTGTGTAAGAAACCACCCCAACACTTAGTGGCTTCAAACAGCAAGGCATTTATTTTGCTTATGTATCTGCAATTTGGGCAGAGCTTGGCAGGAACTACTCATCTTTGCTCCATGATACCTGGGGCCTCACTGGAATGACTGGGGGACCAGATCACAGAGCTAGCGGCCCAAATTCAGGTAGTTAATTCTGACTGGGGTACTCCTCTCATCTCCCAGGTTGCTTATTGGATGAAAGGTGGACATCACTGGTCTGAGCAAGCTGCTGAAGTCCCATCACTTCTTGTTCTTCCTGGGGCCATGTTTACCTCCCTTGGTGAACACGGAACTCTCCACAGTTTGAAGGATGTAGAATAAGAGCTGCAGTTAAAGTCCAGTTGTTTTGCAATTTGACCTGATTTGTGCTGATTCAGGGCACAGATGGAGATCAAGTCCTATGGTGGCCCAAGGCAAAACCTGGCCAAATGAGTTCCTGTTTCATCTTGGAATAATTATTAATGGAGATGCTTGGGGCCCCAGGAAAGAATACAGAAAGATCACGGTGTTCTATAAAGATGTCTCAATCATCCTTTCATCCAAAGGCCTCAGACTAGTGGCCTACAGAGGAAAATCCAGCCCACAGATATATTTATCTTGCTTGTTTCATACTGTGCTTTTAAAAAAAAAAAACTTTAAAAGTCTTGGGAGAAATTACATTTAAAATGGCTTTCTAACTCCTCTTGAGGAGACTGGAGAGACATGGAAACAGGGGTCCACTTGCTCACATGGTGTGTGACAGCGGGTTCTGAGTGGCTCTGAGCCTCCATCTCTCCTCATCCAGATCTCCTGCCTGGCTCCCTTAGGCTTCTGAGTTTGAGATCTTCCTGGCTTTCAAAGGGAACATGAGTGCAGTCATTGGCCGGAAAGAATGTACGTGGTGACATTTTACTTTTGCATTTCACAAAATGTCTTCCCAGTCCCCAGCCAGCAATTTTGAATAGCTTTGTTTCAAGGACTTGAGCTGGCACAATGACAGGGTCGATGCATAAAGAGCAAGGTAGGGGTTGGCCTGCAAGTCTTCAAAGGCACTGACTCCTCTGTGCCATGAGGTACAAGCTCTCCCTTTTAAATGATGCCTATTAAATCTGTAGACTGGTGGCCTAGTTATGGCAAGTAGATCCACATGGGTCATAGTTTAGCTAAAGATTTTGTCCACAGGTTGGGTATGAGGATTCTGCAAGTATGAAAGTGGCACACTTATCATGGGGTATTAGTTTCTCCCAACCACATATTTATACTATTTTACTGCATTCCTCATGATCATTTTACTAATTATTAAATGCAAATTCCCAGGTCCTAATCTTTCACCTTATGATGGCATTGTTAACACAGCAGGCATTTTAGATCAGACTTACTGCCTGTAGGAGGGGAATCCTCTGGACACCAGGGGCTGCAAGTCTTGCCATTACTCCGAGCCCCAGCAAAGCCAGGTGGCCTCAGAACTGAAGCTTAAAGCATATTGTTCTCACTGGAGTTGGTCTTGTTTTCCAGGACACAACAGCCAGGTGTAGAAGTAACATTATAGTATCTCTCTGGCCCTCCCCACACCAGAGGAACTCTAGACCTCAGTTAGCCAGGGTCTCCCTGGGAGGAATCCCCTACAAGTCGCCCTTTCAGGTGCCACCTGACATTTGCCATCTTCCTCCTCTGAGGTTCTATTTCTCCCTGGTGGTACCTGAAGCCCAGGCCGCCCAAGTTCCCCAGAGGCTGTCATGCCCAGGCCATGACACCCCTGACATGCTGGCCACATGTGGCTCCAAAAGGGACCCCCAGGAAAAGGCCTGTCATCACTCCTGCCCCACAGCCACTGCCCCCCTCCACACACACACATATGCAGTGCTGCCTAGGCTCTGAGCTTAGGGCACTATCACAGCCTCTCCTCCCAGCACCCAGCAATGGTTCCTGGCGCTGCACTGAGGACAGCCGAGTGGCTGACACCATGATGCATGCTCAGACTCCCTTCCACTGGCCCATTGTTCTTGAGCCAAACCTGGACCCTCAACTGTTTCTGCCACAAGAGTTTCCTTAGGTCCCCCTGGTCCCCCAAAATGGTCTAGATCCTAGGCCTAACCAACTACACGAGCTGTTTTCCTGACCCCTCCAGATAAAATAGTGTTCCCCCACTCCTCTCAGTACCCTCTCAGTCCCCTTTCTCTATTTGTGATTTTTCCTCTCACCGCTTCCTGTTTTTACCAACCAAACTTGAGTCCACTTGCCTGCGCACAGTAAAACCAATCTACTGACACCGGGTGGTGGTGAAGGAAAGTGCAGCGTTTGTGGTAAGGTGCCAGACAAGGACTCTAGGGAGGCTAGTATTCAAAAAACTCAAACTCTCTAATGGGTTTCAGGGAGGCATTTTTAAAGGCCAGTTGAGGGAGGGGAGCGCAGGGTATGTGATCAGCTTGTACAAGATTTTCTGATTGATGGTGAGGTAACAGGGTAATGTCACAGGGGTTAACACTTTCAATCCTCAGGCTCCAGTAGCACTGGGGGCTACATGCTCATGGTCATCAAGTAGTTAACATCTTCCATTTGGTGGGGGTTTTAGCATCTGCAAAACAACTCAGAAAGTGTACATCAGATACTACCAGCTAGGTACTTCAGAGAGGAATTAAGGCAGAAGATATGGTGGGAGGGGTCTGCCCCCATAGGGTCCTCCTCAGTTACACTGTCCTATTATACCCTTATTTTTTGTTTATTGTCTATCTCCTGTCAACTGGAATGTAAGCATCATGAGCAGGAGTCCAGATTTTGCTGAATTCCGTATTCCTAACGCCTGAACAGTGCCTGGCACACAGTATGTGCATAATATATATGTTGAGTGAAAAGTAGAGACAGATTTATCTTCCATTCCATAAACATAATTTCTTTCCTTTATTAGCCACAGTTAAGAAACTGAAGACATGGAGATTAGAAGATAGGATAGGAGAGACTTATGGGGCTTTGCCTGCTTTTTGCAATCTTCATTGGCAATAAAAATGGCCAACAAGGAGAAGTAAGATGTTAAGATTCTTTGCAAACTGGTACAGGCTTGATCACTTTGAATGATGATGGCATTCCTGTGGGGTGAGGAAAGATTTAGCCTCATAGCTTGAGTGTAGTGGGTTGTTCTGTGTCTGGTTGTGCCTTCTCTGAGCACGGAGACACCCATCTTCTTATTTGTTATTGTATCAGGCACAATCTCAATCATTATCTATGGTAGAATGATAATGTGCCTGGCACTATACTAGGCCCTGTGTATAGACTGACAGATGACATTTGGGAGTGAGACAATAAACAAGTAATCAAACAAATAGACAAGGTAATTTCAGACAGTGACCAGTCTTAAAGATGTGATTGGGCGTGGCTCCTAGTGGGTATCGTTACCTATTTGTGGCAAGCCAACTCTTAGTTCTCAGAAGATTGATCTAACTTAGACTACGGAAGTAAGTGTTTTAAACTGCATTTTAAAATATCTAAACCCAACCAGGAAACCAAAAAATTTGATCTTGAAGCCTTCACAGCACTTAAAAATTCACTGAAAATTCACTGGCATGTATATCTTCTGGCTGAAGATGATTTATAGGTTAAATCTGGGTTCATGATTCTATCTCACTTAGTTTACTCATTTCTGATTTTTAACAGGCTTTATTTTAATAAATATTTATTAAGGGTCTACTATGTGTCAGGTTTAGGAGCAAGAGATATGGGAAGGAATGTGACAAAGATGAGAGAGTCTTCATGTTGTAGGAGACAAGCAGGGCCTTTGGAATCAGGCAGATCTGCATTGGGGTCCTGACTCCTCCTCTTCCTTACTAGCTCATAATTTTGCCTCTTTGAGCCACTTTTTTCTTTCGTAAAATGATCATATCCAACTCACAGAGTTGCTAGGACATTTAAATGACATAAATTACAAACCCCCATGGCATCACATAAAGAATGTTCCATAAAAGGAAGCAATTTCCTCCCTGAGACATTTTGGTTCCTAGGAGCCAACAGGAGCCTGGAGTGAGTAAATGGCAGATACTCCTGAATAGGGACCTAACATTTAAGGAATTGGTACAGCTGGAGGTTTCAAATGTCACCCAGTTTCCCAGTGTAGTGGGGTACAGGAAGCCATGTTGGTGAATGGTGGTGGTGCATTCTCTTTGCTTGGGGCATAGACAGCTCAACTGGAGGCAGTCAGCTTCTCTGGGGCTATGGCTCCCTTTGGGCACTATTATCATACTTCATGACAATAGGGAATATCTAATTATAATCCTTTTCCTCCCAAGGAGCAGGGAGCTGCTTTGCATATTTTGCATCCTTTGTAGAGTCCTAAATCACTTTGTAATGTGAAACATGTCTATAGAGAGCCTTTGTGTTATTCATTCTTATGGTTTCACGCAAAGATTGAGCAAGAAGAATTTGTTATAAACAGCTTGCAATTATTTAGTGAAAAAATATAAAAATAAAGTTGGGTGGGCATAAATCAGACTTCTGGACAAATCCAAGCTCCCTCAACAAGAATGATCAAGTGCAATGGCACACAAGGATTCTGGGCACAGACTTATGTTCAACCTAACTTAAAAGGTTTAAAAAATCAGGGGTGGGGCCTGGAAACTTGTACATTTTGCATTGATTTGAGGACTGTCTGCTTCAGTTTAGCCTAAGGTCTATACATGAATGCCTTGGAACCATGGATGAGTGAAAACACCTCCCCAGAGCCCACCCACTGGGGCACATTTACCCACATGGAAGATCAACTTCAGAAAGATTTGGAAGAGTAATTCTCAGCTTTAGGAGACCAGAGGTGGGGAAATAAAGAAATTGTGGAAAAGGGATAGTGTAGGACTTTCCATCTATCTTTTCCTCTGTAATTTCTGGTTCAAATTTTCATGTTTATGAGTTGCAAGCTCAATGTGGCTTATGGAAAGCCATCTGTTTCTTTTGTCATTTACTTCAGTAGTTCCCAACCTTTCTGGCACCAGGGACCAGTTTCATGGAAGACAATTTTTCCATGGATGGGGGGGTGGGGGGAGGATGGTTTCTGGATGATTCAAGCGCATTACATTTATTGTGCACTTTATTTCTATTATTATTACATTGTAATATATGATGAAATAATCATACAACTCACCATAATGCAGAATCAATGGGAGCCCTGAGCTTGTTTTCCTGCAATTAGATGGTCCCATCTGGGGGTGATGGGGGACAGTGACACCCGAAGCGTGTTGCTTATGTCCGGTCTACTCCGTGATCTTGTTTCGGTTGCTGTCACTGCAGAAAAACCCTGCTTCGCAAAGATAGGATGTTGGAAATGGAAACGGGCTTCTCAGTGCTTTTGTGGCAATCTCAGGATATTCTGCCTTGACTTTAATCCAGAACATATGGAGATTTGAAGTTGTCTCAAACACACTTTTAAGGTCATCATCATTTGCGATCTCAAGCAGTTTATCCTCTTCTAGCATGGACAAAGCCGATTCAACTGGCTTATTCACAAATGGGTTGCGGATACATTCCTTCCCAGTTTGGGGGTCTTTTGTGGTTGGAAAGTAATGCTCACACTCTTTTGAAAGCTGAGATAGGTGATCATGCACCAGATGGGAGAAAGAAGGCCCCGGCTCAGTCTCTTTCAAAATCCCTGCTAATGTTTGAAACATGTCAAAAATCCCAATGTTCACTCGTCCCCATAATTCCGATTTGGCTTTGAATGCAGCCACTTGATCTTCTGACAGGAACACAGTTGTTTTTCTCCCCTGAAGTGACAGATTGAGTTCATTGAGCAGGTTGAATATGTCACACAAATAAGCAAGTTTTGTGACCCATTCTGTGTCACTGAAATGTGCTGCCAGTGGTGACTGATTTTCTAAAAGAAATCTCTGGAGCGGCTCTCCTAACTCAAAAACTCTGGCCAGTGATCTACCTTTAGAAAGCCATCTCACATAAGAGAAGATGTCTGTGCTCTGCATCCCTCTCCTCACAGAGCTGCACAAACAGATGTGAGTTAAGGGCATGTACTTTAATGTGGTTGATAATTTTAATCACATCCTGCAAAATGTTGTTAAGTTCAGGTGACATCTTTCAGCTAGCCAGCATCTCGCTATGGATGACACAGTGCATAGACTCACATTCAGAAGCGACCTCTTTGACCTGAGTAGAGTAGTGAAACCAGAAAGCCGTCCAGTCACGGCAGACACTCCATCTGGGCACATACCAACACAAAATGACCAGTTCACTTTTCCTGATGTGTAATCATTCAACGACTTGAATAGTTCTGTAGCTGTGGTGTTGGTTGGCAACAAAAGTGCACATAACATAACCCCACGCACATCCTCCTGAAAAATATATGGCCCAGAAACAAGCATTGTCGCCTTGTTGTCAACACTGGTAGACTCGTCAACCTGGATTACGTACTACGGTGACTCATTAATCCTCTCTAAAAATTGTGCCTCAATAGCCTCTGCTAGTTCATCAATTTGTCTAGTTACGTTGGTAGCCGAAAGAGGAACACGTGCCACCTTTTGGACTGCAGCCTCTCCTAAAAGTTCACAACAAATGTCCTTAGCAGCAGGCAGGATCAACTCTTCACCAATAGTAAAGGGCTTCTTAGCTTTAGCAATGCAATTAGCCACTAAGAATGATGCTCTCAGTGCAGGCACATTTGATGAAGTGGTGGCCTTCAGTAATCGCTTCTGTTCTTCGTGTTCACATTTTTTCCTCTTGAAAAACTCCAAAGGCTTGTCTTTTAATGCAGGGTGCTTGGTCTCCATGTGGCGAAGCAGTTTTGAAGGTTTCATGGCTTCGTTGGATAGTCAGTCACCACATATTATACAAAGCGGGCTTGGAGAATGTGAATCACCTGTGTCAATGAAACCGTAATTTAAGTAGGACTCTTGGTATTTTCTTTTAAATGCTGCTTTCCTTTTATTGGCAGTCTTAGAGTCTCCTGCTGTCTCATCACTGGGTCTTTCCCCCTTTTCAAGGAAGCTCTCCAGCAATGTTTGATTTTACTCATGGCTAGGGTTAGCTTGTGGGCTTAACCAAAACTGTGACTGAGACAAGTGCGCGGTGCAGGAAAGAGGCGCGGACAGAAGTGGCAAATAAAATAATGGGCGGGCCATGCATGGACTAAAATAAGTGTCGGATTCTGACTTAAAGCCTGCCACCAGATGCAGCTGTACAATTGAAGTACATCAACTCACTTGCCTCTATAAAGCCTGCCACCAGATGCAGCTTAAATGTCACTTGCCACTCACTGATAGGGTTTTGATATAAGTCTGCAAGCAACTGATTTATTATGGTCTCTGCGCAGTCAGACCTCTCTGCTAATGATGATCTGTATTTGCAGCCGCTCCCCAGCGTTAGCATCACCGCCTCAGCTCCACCTTAGATCATCAGGCATTAGATTCCCATATGGAGCGCGCAACCTAGATCCCTCGCATGCGCGGTTCACAGTAGGGTTTGTGCTCCTATGAGAATCTAGCGCCACCGCTGATCTGACAGGAGGAGGAGCTCAGGTAATGCGAGTAATGGGGAGGCGGTTGTAAATACAGATGGAGCTTTGCTCACTCACCCACAGCTCACCTCCTGCTGTGGGGCCTGCTTCCTAACAGGCCATGGACCACTACAGGTAGTGGTCCGTGGTCTGGGGGTTGGACACCCCTGATTTACTTCATCATCAGGAATCTACTGGTGGAAAAAGATAAGCAGTGTGTGTGTGTGTGTGTGTGTGTGTGTGATGGAGAGAGTCATGATTCCATGACTGTGATATTCCTTGAGAGTAATGGCAGTAGCAGCAAAAGTCTTGACTTGTGTGCTCACTAAGCCATTGCAACAGAAGAATAACCCAGGGAGTTGATCTTTTGAGATGATGATCAGACTGCCAAACACAAAGATACTTTGCTGATTGTGTCCATACCATTTTTGTTAAACAGACTCTAGCCTTTGCTCTACCCTGATGTATTACTACCATTTGCATATGCTATTTCCATGGTTCTGCTAAATTCATTAACTGCGATCTCTATCTATATAAACTTCATAAACTACTTTATAAATAATTGTAAAAACTAAGAGTGAGATCTATATCACTTTTCTGGTTTCTGCTACGAATGCTTTATGTATGTTTACTGTCTCCATGGTATGTACTTAAGAGGAATAGCATGTTCTGCTGTAGATGAAGTTTAACATTTTTCTTTCCACAAATGGAACCTGAGAGGAGTTATTTCCCCTACATTCTTTCTCAAATGGAGCCAATAATGCAGACAATCTAAATGACATAATTGTATGTATGCTGTGTGTATATGTATATTTTGACTAACCATAGGAATACTATTCTGGTATTCCTTAAATTGATTACTTCTACTCCAAGATTTTGCCATCAGCTCTGGGCTCATCAGAGGCCTTTCTGGTTGAGCGAGAAAAGCAAGGCAGTGATGCACTGTGTGGAGAGATCGTGTGCTTTATGCTCACTGATGGGGAAAAGGTTTGCCACCCCAAAATGACAACGTGAAGACAAAGGAAACACAGTCTCCCCCTCCCTGATGTAGACATTAGCTTTGGAAAATGTGTCTTCTGAAATTCCACCTCCCCCACCCTGCCATCCAAATGAGGGCTCTTTCCAAGAAAAACATCAGTGGCTCCAGCTCTGCTTCCATTATCTTGCATGTGAATTCTCTGTTTTAATAGAGGTGCTGCTGGGTGTGTTTCAATGTTTCCAAGAGCGGAATAAAACAGTGTGCTGGCTCTCAGCCTTTTTAGTAGCTGATGACAGGTATTTGTGATCCACAGAGATATACATAAAGATGGAGGAGACCAGGGCAGGCTTTTGTGATATTTGTATAATATCCCACCGTCCAGCACCAGTTGCACACAGACAAGTTAGTTGCCTCCTCTTCTGCTCCCAGTGTTCTTTATTCATCCTGCAACTATGCAACTCACATTCTAACACTGCTGCCCCCACCATGTAGCCGTGAGTTCCTGAAGCTTCAAGAGGTGACCTGCCAACTTTTGATCCTCAGCACTCAGGGCGATGTCCAGGACATAAAATATTGAATAGATGCCTGCTGATGGAGTGGTTGAATAGATTTCAACTGTTTTATCATTTACAAGGACTTTACATACACTAGTATATCTGAAGATTCTAGAAGTTCTGTCTCTTCCAGCCTCCCTTTGGTTTTGGCTATAACAGCCCTTCAGTTCAGCCATATGGTGGCTGAAACTTGTAGTTCAGGATGGTGGACACCAAATCGGTTAACCGAATTTCCCACTATTTAACCAGTTAACCTGATACTATATCTAAATTTTAAAATCAATAATTTATAAGCAGTTCCCAGGTGATGGTGATGGTGATGCTGCTGATCTGAAGACCACACTTTGATTACCACTGACCTAGACAGTGAATTCAACCCGACAGTAATCTTAATGGTTAGGAATCGAGTTTATCAGTTGTTTGATTTGATGTAATCAGGTTTGTGTCTTGCCACTGGATAGACAAAGCCTTCATTTCTGTCTTATTCCTTTTCCTCATTAAAAAAGAAAAGAAAGCTTGCATTGATTTGATGGACACATCAAATTAGTAGGATGGCAGGAGTGCAGTGGTGAACGGCCAGCTCTCAACAACAGCAAAAGCCCTGATTTGTAGCATTTCCTCCCATGATGTAAATCCCCTCTGTGGCCAACGTCAGACTTTTTTTCCAATTATAATTCAGAAAACTTGGAAAACATAGAACTTCATTAAAAGAAAAATAGCACCAAAATACCACCACTCAGAGATTACCACTATTAACAATTTTTGGAGATCTTCTGGGATTTTTTTGTATTTATATGCACATTCTCCTATGATTATGGCCAATGTCACGCTACCAGCATGCACTCCTGGGCCTGGGGTTGGGAAGAGAGGGCCACGCTGGGAGCAGCAGGTGCTTTGAATTGGATGAAGTCCAGCCCTGTTACCAACTAGACGAGACGCTTACCCTCTGGGTGTGTTGTTTAAATCTCTTTAAGCCTCGGTTTTCTTATCTGTAAAACATCCTACAAACTGGTGGGGCTGCTGGGAGGAGTATGGAAACCTGCTGTGACACACCAGGCATGCAGGCACTCCAGGGGCAGTAGCTGTGATGTGAAAGGGACTGGAGGCCTGGCCACGCTCTCAGGTAGCTGTGCTTGAGCTGTTTTAAATGCCATTTTCTGTAAGGGTGCTAGCGAGAGCTGTAGCATCTCTTCCATCTCACTCCTGAAAAAAACTTCCTGTGGCTGTTCCCTTGGTCTGTGCTTACTACATGTGATTGCTTAATTTGCTTTGAGTCTGTTCAGCAACCAGTGTGAGCTCTGCTGGCACGACATTAATTGCCCTGAAGAGTTTGCACTGAATGTCCTATTTCGGCTCCTCATTTCTATCTGCCTCACTGATTTGGTTCTTTGTTCTATCACCTAGAAGATTTCATCTTCTGGGTCAACCACCATAAGGATGATTGGGGTCTTTTCTGGCCATTTATTCCCTGCCTTTTTGGGGGGGTAAATTCTTAATCTAAACATTGGTCTGGTGCTTGGATTATAAATTATCCTGCATTCCTTCCACACAACAGCAATGCTAAGGGGTTGGCAACCTGTAAGCAGTTAAAAGTAGGCATGGGATTTATAATTGTGAAAAAATCTGGAAACAACTCAAAGGGCCAACAATAGGGGGTTGGTTAAGTAAACTCTGTATAGCCGCAGGATGCCTGCTATGCAGCAATTAAAAATGACATTTGTGAAGTGTTTCTAAGAATATAAGAAAATGCTATGACTCGTTCTGTGACAAAACAGTATAAACACACACACACAGACCCACACTGTGATCTCAATTATACACAAACAACAAAAATGCACAGAGAAAAAAATGAAAAGAAAATACACTAAAATATTAAAATTGATTATGACTGGATGGAAAGATTAAGCACAATCTTTGCTCCCACATCTTCTTTCTATGATTTCCAGATTTTATATAATAGTAGCTCCTGTTTATTGAGTAAGGGTGTGCCAAGCACAGTGGTAGACTCTTTGTGTATATTATCCCTCATCCCCAAGACAGAAGGCAAGGCAAGTTTTATTCCTACTTTACAGGTAAGAAAATTGAGGTACAGAGAGATTAGCCAATTTGTCCAAGATGACAAACTAGTAAACGAGAGAACCAAGATTTGAAGTAACATGTGTTCAACTCCAAAAACCTATGTTCTTTCTACCACAATACACTTTGAAGATTTATGCATTGTTTTTATGATGTTAAAGCCATGCAACGGACATTGTTTTTAAAAAGCATAGTATGCAATTTTAAAAAAATAGTTATGAAAGCCAAGACTAGAGATTATTTAAAGGCAGAAATGTATAAGTAGAGAGGGTTGCACTCAAGGTCACTGCTTCATAATGTTTCTATATAATTTGAAAAACTGCTTTTCCTTCCTGCCAGCAGAGTCAGCCCCACACCAAGGCACATGGCTCAGAGAGCTGAATGCATTCTCAAGTTCAGCCTCCTTTCCCTTTTGGCAGAGTGCACTGATGCAGTCAACAACCTGTGCAGCTGCACGTGGCCACCCACTGGGCATCAGAAGCAGCACACTCCTAAGAGAAGGATGTAGCATCTCTTTCATCTTTTTCTCACTCTCCTCTCCCATCTTCCCTTTCTCCAAGCTCCTTATCACTTGAGTTTCTTCTTGGTTATCCTATTTTGAGGCCTTGTGTGCTGGGAGGGGTGTGTATTTGCTATATTGCCCTTCAATGCCCTTCCTTGGGTGGTAGCCCCTTTGCCTTATGTCTTGGACAGTAGGGTTGTGGGCAGAACTTGCACTGTTCAAGATGATAGTTATTTACCCTGAGGATATTTGGAATTTGGTCAGGAAAGATGTGAATGATTGTATCTCAAAAAAACTGAGAAGCCACAAGTGACTTTGAGCAATCACACAGTGTGTTCCAGACAAATGTCACCAACCATTCAGGACAACAGTGTTCTTAAAGTTTCTCATGAGCTTAATCTCTCAAAGAGCATGGAATTCTTTCTTGTGTTCCACCAAATCCTCTCATGCTTTAATTTCAATACTCTTCCTTTTTTTCAGTCCTGAAGACCACAAACAATACTGATTGGTATTTACTTCATAAAAACACTCACATATGTATGTATGTGTTTATACTTGCATTGTTCCAAAAAGGATTTCAATTAGCTTATAAGAACATAAACCCTCCAACATAATGGCATGAAAGTAGGAACAAAAGAGAAACAAAAGAAAGAGAGAAACAAGGGTGGGGACATAATCAATTGCATATTGGAAGGCAGAAGTCAAGTTCTTATGAGCAGGGTTGGCAACTTCTTAGCCCTGGAAACCATTATGCAGGTCTGCCTTGACCCAGCTACACTGAATTGAGCTGCTCCTACCCGCAGTTAACTGCATCTCATTCCAAAAACACTCAGGCATGGTGGTCCTGTGGTGCAAACTGAAGTTCACCCCCATGACTAATTCCCACTAAAACCTGCCCAAAGGAGGGGACAGCCAGATTTCTCTTAGTCCTGTTGCTGATTTGTTTGAAGCCCAATATGAGTCGCCATAAGTCTTTCACAGGCCAGTGAGTATGATGGCAGGACAAGAGTGTTGATTCCCATCTCAGTCCTCTGTCAAGCTCATCCTAGGAAGGGATGCATAGTTGTGTTTGGCAAGAACTTTCTAGAACTTCATAAGAGGTGAAAATTTCTTAGTTGTTTAATGAGCAGAAAGTTACCAAGAAGTAATCACAGAATATATAGCATTATCCTAGGAACTATGAATGTTTCTAAAATTGTATTTTTTTAAAGTTGTCGAACCTAAAAAGAGTTATTTACTGGAGAAGGGGGGCACAATACCCCAGATCGTTGGACACCAGACACATACACATTATAAATACAGGGATATAGTGGAGTCATGAGTTTGAGAGACTTTTCTCCCCTTTAAGAGAAGAAAGAGTATTTTAGGTGACCCTGGATTACATGGGCAACAAAGGGAGGACAAGAGAACAGACCCATTCTCCATGACCTGAGACTCTTTCCACAATGATTTCATTCATAATTCCTTATGATATGCTGTGAGAATCAAAACTTTTATTTCAAAACCGGGAAATTCTCAGATATTCCTGGTCATACATCCAGAGAAAGGAAGTCAGTGGGGGGATGGGGAGGGCAAAGGAGTCCACTGGATTGATCAAGTCTTTTGGTTGTAAGTCACAGGAATCAATTTAGCTCAGGAAAAATGGGGGAATTTATCTCACAGACTGTATAAGAGAATTGAATTACCAAGCCATAGACGGAACAGAGAAGCAGCTGGGGCTCAATGAACTAGAACCCTGCCAAGATTTTTGCTCTGTTTCTCTCTTTTCTGCTTCTTTCTGTATTTCAGCTTTAAAAAGGTTGGGTTTCTTCAACCTCTCATCATCACCATCACATAGCAATTAAACATTTCTCCAGTTGCACTTTAAAAAAATCCCCAGGGAAGGACACTGATTGGCCAGGATTAGGTCAGGGGCTCACCCCTGAACCAATCAACCATGGCCAGATGTGTGTGGGAGGGGTGCTATAATTGCCTCAATGTTAGTCAGGGTACTTCCTCAGTCAATGGACTCTGGCCCAAGAAATGAGGTTGAGTAAAATTTTGGAAGTCCCCACTTGAACCATAAGGCTGAAAAAGTAATAGCAGCTCTTCTGTGAAGAAAGGGAAAAGAGCTGAAGAAATGAGACACTAGATGTCCATCACAGCTACCAACCCATAGATATCACATAGACTCCAGCCATGTAGAATGGACAGGCCTGGCAGATGGAGTATTATAAAGAAAAGCTCCCTGAGCTGTGGGAGGAATAGAGGTTGAGGTTCCTGTAGCCTAAAGACTACAATGTTTTTATTCATATATAAAGTTCAGGGTAGGGACTAGGAAGCATATAGGCAGTTCTTCTTTCTTAATAGTTCTCAAGAAATAATTAATGGACATAAGGTCAAAATAAGAAAATAAATGAATGTCCGTGTCATTTTCTATATGTTACAGAAATGGTATAAATATACATGCATCAAATAATAAAAATATAGTAGTGAGGGCTTCCCTGGTGGCGCAGTTGTTGAGAGTCCGCCTGCCGATGCAGGGGACATGGGTTCGTGCCCCGGTCCAGGAAGATCCCACATGCCACGGAGCGGTTGGGCCCGTGAGCCATGGCCACTGAGCCTGCGCATCCAGAGCCTGTGCTCCGCAGCGGGAGAGGCCACAACAGTGAGAGGCCCGCATACCGCAAAAAAAAAAAAAAAAAAAAAAAAGTAGTGAAATCATTTTAAAGACTCCTCTACAGTAGAGTATTTTTAAAAATATTTAATAATCTTTAATAGTTCTCAGTCCATGGTTTCTCTGTGACCTCCTGCAGTTCTGCCAGGTTTCACGAGACCTTGTTACTAAAAAGATACTGGCTTCAGTCTTTCATTTGACAACAATGTAATTTGTCCATGTTCTGGGCCAGGCACTGTGCTAAGTGCGATGGATATAGTGCTGAGCAAGGCAAAAACTGTCTCTGCCTTCACAGAGTTTGCATTCTAATGGGGAGTGCAACTGTAAACAAATATTGCAGACATGATCATAAGGAGAAAACATTAAGAGAACCACGAACATTTCAAATGGGTAAACCTATCATCACACATAAGAAGGAATCAATATTGTAGGAGTAAACCCCAGACCTGCCCTAGTCCAGGCTACACAGCAGTAACCTGCCCTCTGTGGAATTAACTAAAGAAACCTCAGATAAAATTGGCGTTGACACAGGCATGTAGAGGGAACTCTCATGCCCTGCCATGTATCATCAATTACTATAAACAGGAAGAGACATACACCTGCATCTCTGACAGGAAGGTGCACCTACTTTACTATTCAGCAGAAGGAAGAAAACCTCTCTCTGTCTCAGGGCAGCCCAGGCAATCAGAGACTGTAGCAGCCCAATAAGAAGCCTCTATACTTTAGATTTCCAGCTTCCTGCAACAGACTCTTTGGTTATTACAGCTCCTCCCAGCTCCCCACTTTTCCTTTAAAAGCAAGCTCTCCTGCCTTGTTCTCTGGTTTGCCTATGGTCTACCATAGTTCGAATATCTCAAATTGCAATTCCTCTGACTATTCCTGAATAAATTTGCTTTTGCTGGTAAAATAACTGGCTAGTGTATTATTAAAGTTGACATATTGTCCAAGGAGAGGAAACCTCCAGGCACACACAGGTCAATTAAATTAGCAATTGGAAGGGCTAGGTGGGGACTCATTCTCTGTGGCTCTCTGTATCTCTCAGTTCCCCATACTGCAGGTTAAACATAGATTGGGTAGTTCTCATCCACTTGCAACAAAAATGCCTTTTAGTGGTAGCTGTGTTCAATTCATTGACATATGGCATGAGAAACAGAAGAAAGCTCTTCTCACTTGGATTCAGGTGAGTAAGCTGTTTGTCCCCTTTTGAATTCAAGATTTAAAAAAAACAATCTATGCTCATTATAAACAAACAAATAAAAACTGAATTGCCTAGAAGACTACTTAGGAAAATGTAGACTGCCTGGAAGTTTGAGATATTTTCATAAATACAGGCATATACTTCATTTTATTGTATGTTGCTTTATTGCATTTCACAGATATTGTTTTTTTATAAATTGAAGGTTTGTGGCATCCCTGCATTGAGCAAGTCTATCGACACCATTTTTACAACAGCATTTGCTCACTTTGTGTATCTATGTCACTGTTTGGTAATTCTGGCAATATTTCACTTTTTCATTATTGTTATATTTGTTATGGTGATCTGTGATCAGTGATTGATGTTACTATGACTCACTGAAGGCTCAGATGATGGTTAGCATTTTTTTTTTGTAGTAAAGTAGTTTTTAATTACGATATGTACATTGCTTTTTTTAGACACAGTGCTGTCGCACACTTAATAAGTGACACTATAGTGTAAACATAACTTTTATATGCACTGGGAAACTAAAAAATTTGTGTGACTCGTTTTATTGCAATATTTGCTTTATTGTGGTGGTCTAGAGCCAAACCCAAAATATCTCTGGAGTCTGCCTGTACAAGATTAAAAGTTTAAAGAAGATGGGTGCTTTAAAAAGATAGCTGCAAATAGGAATAGGGGGAATGATGGTGAATCATGCATTGGGTCTTGAAATGACATATGTCACTTTTACTTACATTTTTCTGGCCAAAGCAAGTCAAACGGCTACATCTAATTTAAGTGGAACAAAAGAATGCCATACTACCCCAATGACTGACTTCACAAAAGAAAATAATCATTCAGAATGATATTTTTAAGAAGTGGAAATTTAATTCAGCTACATGTATTGTTCCATACGTTTTAATTTTTAAAAGATATTTTCCGAGGCTTTAATCATCTTAACTAGGCACTTGATTAATGCACAGAGGAGTGGAGTCTAATTATCCCCCCCCTTGAATCTGGGCTGGTTTTAGTAAACTGCTTGACCAACAGAATATGGCAGAAGTAATGCTCTGGGGCTTCTGAGGTTAAGGCACAAGAAGCTTTGCAGCCCCCACACAGTCCCTGTGATGGGCAGAGCCCATGCCAGCTTGGGATGCATTGAAGCATGAGGCTCTTGCTCTTGAGCCCTGAACTGCCAGGCAACAGGTCCAGCCACCCTGAAGTCACCATGCTGGACAGGCCACATGGAGAGGCCACATGGAGAGACCACATGGAGAGACCTAGAGTCCAGCAAGGAAAGAACGACTCCCAGCTGGTTACTTCTTTGGTTTGAGTCTTTGGATAAATGTATTTCTGCCTTCTAAATGTTGTGTGAAGTTATAAATATCCCCGGGATTAATAATACATCTAATTCACTTCTTCAGGCTCTAATTCTTGAGAGTAAATGAGTGGATCAGAATATGTTTTTTCTTAGGAGTTTTGGGAGGAATAGGAGCCTTGTTTCTCCAAGGGCAGGGAGAAGTGAGAAATAGTTTTGAGGCCTGAGTTATTGCCTGGGGCAGGGTGTTCTTGTGTGGTAGAAGCCAGCAATCAGCATAAAAATAAAGCACACCCAAGAGTAAAGTCCCTGGAGGACCTCCCACCTTCACCCCCAGCCGCATGTGTAGGACCGCCCTGAGCTGGCAGCAGGGTGGGCTCTGAGCAGATTCAAGATGGATCATGGATTCAGTCTTGTCTACTGAAAACCCCTCTGTCACACTATGGAAGCTGTTTTGGGTTTTTCGAGGAGAAACAGTAAATAGCATCCTTCTTCCCTAGCCAAGCTGTAAACACATTGACAGAAAAATTCCCCCAAATGTATGGGAACTGGGGACTGGAACATCACATGTATTCTGATAAACCTGATGATGGAGAATGAAGCTTCACATCTTCTATCCTCACAATCTTACTCTCTAAACCCCAGAATTAGGCAGAATTTATCACCTAGTCACAGAGGGTATTGGATGACGGTGGGACTTCCAGTGTGGGCAAAACCTGTGATGTGGAGAAGTACAGGAAAACACATGCTTCCTGTGGACATCTAAAAGAAAAGTGAGGGGGCCTGAAATGAGCAAGCCCAATGTATTGTGTTTCTCCCAAATGTAACCAAAATCTAAGTCCCACATCCCTTTATGGAGTAAATAAAAAGGCAGAGAGAAACCAGGAGTATTATACTAACTGAGCTCCCTCTATGTGGAAGAAAACATTAAGAACAGGGAAGGAGGATCCCCCTCAGTTGGTGAAGTTGACAGATGCCTTGCAAGATGGGTACAGGCCTTTGCCCCAGCAATGCAGAGCTGAAGCAATCACGTTGGTCTTAAGACCTGAAGTACAGGTCCACCAGATCTTGTGCTTGCTTCTCATTTCATGTCAGCAAGCATTTATTAGATGTCTGCTATCAACACGACTCTGATTATATGATCCTAACCCTAATTAATGAGGGTATAGGATAAGTTGCTATAACCCAAAGCCCTCAATGCACAGGCTCTATGCCAGGCAGTTTAACCAGATTCTGGAGTAAGGAGATGAAGAGGACAATATCCTACCATTAAGAGCCATATACTGTCTGTGAGTGAGACAGACAAGTGTAGAACCATAGTATATACTGGAGGCATGACCACAGCATCACAGAAATAAAGAGGCAATCAGCTTTGCGCAAGAGGTTAGAGAAAGAGCACAGGGGCAGTGATGGCTGAGCCCAGCCTTGAAAGAAGAGTTTGGATTTTCCAAGTTGGGGGACAGTTGTAGGAAAGCATGGAAGCAGGAGAGAGCAAGTTGTATGCCCAGACTATGGCAGTTTCCCTCATTCAACAGGTATTCATTAAGCACTCCTGCCATCAGTTTTAAGGACTAAATGTTGAATGGGATAGGCACAAGCCCTGCCCTTGGGAAATGTATTGTCCCACTCTATAAAAGAGACAGTAGTGGGAAGCAAGACTGGGAAGGTGGGTATGGGACCAGATCACAGAAGGTCTTATGTATCATGCCATGGAGGTTGTGTTTACCCAAAGCCTGTTCCCAGTTCGTTATTGCCACATCATGCTGTGGAAGGGGCCAGTGATGGGGATGCACCACATCCCCCTCAGTCTCCAAAGTAGCTACGCTCACGGTGATGGAAAACAGGATGTGCAACAAAGCAACAGCCTTTCCTGTTCTAGAAATCCCAAAAGTACGAGGAATAGTTTCATCTTTTTCTCCCAAGCCAAGCCATAAGGACAATCAGTGAAAATAAGCCAAAATTAAAACAAGCATTTGCACCATTATTACACTTAATACTGAAATGCAATACATGAAAATTTTAGCAAATCTTTTGAAAGGACCATAAGGATTAAGTAAAGTCTCAAAAGTCTCGGAATGTTTTCTTGGCCAATAGAGAAAGAAATAAATAAGGATGGGCTTACCTGGTGGTGCAGTGGTTGAGAGTCCACCTGCCGATGCAGGGGACACGGGTTTGTGCCCCGGTCCGGGAAGATCCCACATGCCGCAGAGCGGCTAGGCCCACGAGCCCTGGCCGCTTAGCCTGTGTGTCCGGAGCCAGTGCTCCACAACAGGAGAGGCCACGACAGTGAGAGACCCGTGTACTGCAAAAAAAAAAAAGAAAAGAAATAAATAAGGATGAAGTTTATAATTAATTCCAAGATCTGACCAAATTTCTAACTTTCAGGATTCTGCTATTTTTCATTTTCTTAAGCTCACAAGATGTTTAGATTGTTCTGGAAGATAGGGTATTGGAGAAATTTAATGAGGGAAACATTAATCCAACAACAAATTTTATTGGACACCTGTATACTCCAGGCTTGGTGCTACAGCATGTGAGAAAGTTAAATTGTCTGTTTAATTAATACTAAATGTTTAAACTTTAATGGATAAAACTTTATTATACTCATGGTAAATATGTTCCTAAAAGTAAAGATCCAGTCCATCCAGCTTTTCATAAGAGGAAACGGACATTCTTCACTGAACAAGTTAATCTGAAACAATTGTGGGGGGTGTATTGCTTAAGAGTTTTATGAGTAAATGTAAGCCCTTGTGCAAATTTCAAGTTTTTTCAAGGAGTAGAATCTTTCTTTAGAAGAGAGAAAACTATTCCCTTTGATTTGGGACACAAAGATAACAATGGGAATTCATATTGTTGACCTGGAAATGGACTCTTCAGCATAACTATCTCTCTGTTCTGGCTTTTTTCAAGCTCTAGGGAGGAGGAAAGTGTGGATCTTTAAGGTTCTCATCCCAACTGCTAAGTAAAAGAGACAGACATGACTGCATTCATTCACAAATACTTCTGGGGTACTGTGGTCGTCTTCAGGATTCTTCACAAATCTCCTGGTTCACCTCTCTTTCTGAGATCAGCACAAGTTTGAAGCCCCTGTGAAGTGAGGTATGGCCACATGACTTGCTTTGGCCAATGAAACGTGAGGCTCTAAGAGCTGGCGTGGTACCCACCATGTTCCCTTCCCCACCCATCCACAGCCGCATGGTGGAGGCAGGTGGCAAGACGGCACCTCTGGGACTGGGCTCATTCCAAAAGAAGGTCCTCTCAGTAAGAAATAAAGTTGTTGCATTAGGTCAAAAGATCTGGGAGTTGTTTGTTATTCTAGTGTAAAGGGCTCTGCCCACTGACAGCTGTCCACAATGTAAGCAGCATGGTGCTAGGCAAGATGGTGGTTGGAAAGAATCCCCTATCATCAGAAACTCGTACCCCAGGGGAGAAAAAGGGATGGGAAGACAATTATGAGGTAGCAGATAGCCACAGTTGAATGGTAAACCCAGCCTCAGGGGAACTCAAAAACAAGAAAAGTGGTGAGAGTTGCTTCTTTCCTGTAAAACTTGAAGGGAAAAGACAAGAAAAACCTCTCTTACATATTCGATTACAATCTGATCTATACTTAACTATGGTCTACCCTATTTATAGTGAAGAGGTGGAATTGTTTACATGCTAGTGGAAAGCTTGATATTCTACTTGACATATTTAAGTATTTCTGTAAAAATTCTAGTTCCAGGATGGCAAACAGGAGACATCTTTTGAATCAACTCCAATAGATAAGTAGTGGTTGCCTGGCATTTTATTTGAGAAAGATTATGATGCTGCATCCCAGCTTGAGAGCATAGTGATGTGATCAATTAGTATTATCTGTCTTGTGTTTAGGAGAGGGGAGTTCTTTAAAAAAAATTACCATTTGCCAACCTATACCTAGCTGAAACAGAAGAATTATTTAACAGCTTATGATTTCCCATCCAAAAAAGAATGGAATCGCCTGGAAAACTCACATCTATAAAGTACGGCAATAACATACTTGGGGAATAACAAGAAATATGTTATGCAATTTCAGTGCCTAACCTGCAGATAGAAGCATAGCCATGTGAAGAAGAAAAATACACATCATCTTGGTTGTGCTGTCTTAACCTGTGACAGAGAATAGGCTAAGTGCCTGCAACAAAAACCTTAAATACAATAGCATTATTTCTCTTTTACAAAACAGTCCATGAGCAACTCTGCCATACTTGTTATGAGGCTTAGTCATGGACTGAGGTGGCTGCTCCAGTTATCCTTTTCTGCATGGCTGAGGATAGCTCCTAGAAAAAGTCGAGGAAGAGACTTTATCTCTAATGAGCAGAGATCTTCTCCACTCACATTCCATTGGCCCCAACTCGGTCTATGATCCCACCTAGATTCAAGGGAATCTGGAAAATGTAATTTTTAGCTAGGCAGCTATGAACTCAGCTTCACCCTGGGGTGTTCCATTACTAAAAGGAAGAAAAGGAGAATGTATACTGGGAAGAGTCGGCAGTCTCCATCACTGCTATAGGAGAAGGGAGAGACCAATTTACACTGAGGAATCCAGGGAACCTCTTCATGAAAGAAGCAGAAGTAATAGCAGTAAAGAACCTAAATCAGTAGAGAAGACAGGAGACAGACTAAAATATAAGATTTCCTAAAATTTCCCCTTTGTTATCAGCATGCTGCACCTCCTGATATGATGCACTGAGAAGGCACACCATCACCCTGTATTCTTGCCAAAAATGCACAACATCACTCTAATCATGAGAAAAATATCACATAAACCCAAACAGAAGGACATTTTACAACATAGTTGTCCAATACCCTTCAAAAGTGCCAACATCATGAAAGACAAGGAAAGCCTGAGGAACAGGCCAGAGGAGATAAGGGGACACAACAACTAAATGCAGTGTGGGATCCAGGACCAGAGAAAGGACATTAATGGGAAAAACCAAAATTAAATGAAGTGTATTGATTAGTTACTGGTGTTTTATCAACATTGATTTCCTGGTGTTGATAGTTGTGCTATGGATCTGAAGATGTTTAGTTTAAGGAAACCTGGGTGAATATATATATATATATATGGGAACATGCTACTATTTGTGTAACTTTTCTGTAAGTTTAAAATTATTTAAAAATGAAAAGTTTTAAAAAGTCCCTGTCATGTTATATGAACACATTTCACCTGTAAGTCTGATAAAGGTCATGGAGTGAGAAACCCAGGCCCCATGAATGACATCCAACTCTTCTCCTTTCTGGGCTGTTCTAAAAGTCGTTTCACTTATCTCCATGCCTTTATTCACTCCCCAGCTCTGCAGCCTGAATGGTCCATTTCCAATACAGGTCTGATTATCCCATTGCCCCACTTGGAACCCTGCATTGGCTTCCCTGATGGATTGCCTGGTGGATTAAACCCTCATGCTTTGTTAACAGCCTACTGGCCCTTAATAATCTAGCCAAAACCTGCTTCTCCATTCTCAGATCCTGCCACTTCCAAACATTCATTCTCTTCTCCCACTCCACAGAACTGCTCACACATTTTCCAAACATTCCATTTCTATCACCATCTCCTGGAATTCACACTTACTGTTCTGACTACCTGGAATGCCTCCTTTGCTATCCAGTGAATTCCTATGTTTCCTTAAAGACTCAACCTAACACTACCTCCCTTCCAATGCCCTCTATAATTCTTTTTAGTAGTACTGTTTTCTACTAACACTTGTTTTTTCAACTCTTACGACTCTTGTTATTGATATTGTGATTCATCTGCTTTCATGGTCAGGTATTGTGCTTGTTTCTTAGATAACAAAGACAAAGGATGGAACCTCTGCTTCTAAGGACCTCATTCTGGGGTGAGTGGGGCCAGTAGGTGAGCCAACAGTGTGATCAACTTACGATACAAGTCAACACAGAGTAGTTCATTTCAGTGCGAGGAAGTCAGGAAGCCTCTCAGGGTGATTATTCATGAGTTAGATCTTAAGGATGAATGAGGACTCCCAACCTTTCCATTGAAAGGTCAGTTCTTCTCACATCTTAACTGCTTTCCTTCTCCATCTACTCAAGTCCTATCTGAACTAGTTCAATTACCAGTTCAACACAATTCAGTATTTTATGAAAAACATGAACATTAATGACAAAAGTTGATCCATTCATGTTTAAATATGTGCAGTGTCCTCAAAAGTATAGGGAAGAGATGATTACTTGTCTTGACCTTAGTTACAAACGGGTTGGAAATTCTTTTCAAAGCAAGTATTACAAATGATTGAAACATTTAGATTTCAGAGAAAATCACAATAAAACACATTTCACAGTTATTTCTTTTCTTAATATAAATAAATAAATTTATTTATTTATTCATTTATTTATTTATTTTTGACTGCATTGGGTTTTCTTTGCTGTGTGCTGGCTTTCTCTAATTGTGGCGAGCAGGGGCTCCTCTTCCTTTAGGTGCATGGGCTTCTCATTGCAGTGGTTTCTCTTTGTTGCAGAGCACGGGCTCTAGGTGTGAGCTTCAGTAGTTGCGGCACACAGGCTCAGTAGTTGTGGCTTGCAGGCTCTAGAGCGCAGGCTCAGTAGTTATGGTGCACGGGCTTAGTTGCTCCACAGCATGTGGGATCTTCCCAGACCAGGGCTCAAACCTGTGTCCCCTGTATTGACAGGAGGATTCTCAACCACTATCTTAGCCACCAAGGAGGTCCCCACAGTTATTTCTTAAAATAACTACTTAAGGATGATAAAAATTTTTACTGTTAATGATGAACCAAGGATATATATTAATATTACTTATTCCCATGGTTCTCAAGCTGTGTGTCAAGGCACCCCGGGTGCTACAGTGAATACCCAAGAACATGACGGAATATTTTAAATTTCTGTGGAAAATGCAGAGCTACTTGATATCTGTTAGACACAGAATGAACTGTTAGTTTAAAGGAGTTCACAATTTCAACATCAAATTGTGTTACATTCCTCTTGATAATGCCATATATTTGCAAACCTGGGTTTTCAGTGGTTTCTGTGATAAAAAGCCATTACTGCATGAAAACTACTGTGGAAGAGGAAATGAGGAAGTGGTGGCCAATCTGATTCCAAGATCTGAGAAGTCATGCAGTGCAACCAGACACACACATCCCAGTAGTAATTGTGGTTATTAAAGAATGAAATAATATTTTTTCTTTCCATGTATTTGTTTTATTTTTTTCAAGTAGCTACTAAATTGTTAGGACATAAATATTATTAATGTATTTGGACTTGATAAATGGAACTATGTTATTTCTTTTGGCCTAGAATGCCATGAAAAAAATTACTGAGAAATTAAGGGAACTGTGAACCAAGAAAGTTTGGGAACCTCTGGTCTCCAATATCATTGACTTGAAAGTGATGTTACTCCTTTTGTAACTGCTACATCTTCAGGCCACTGAATACTTTGGATTCTGAGGACTTTGTGGATCTTCAAGTGTAAAGATAGAAACAAAAAGTCCTAAGAGAAGAAACTCCTTATGTAACTAAAGGACATTTAAAGGATCTGTTTCATTACTTTGGGCTTCACTGGTGGGTTCTTGCAACATAAAATGTGTCCATTCTACAGATTCAGATGCCATTACTAAGTTCTCTAATAATTAGTGATGTTGAACATTTTTTCATGTGTTTGTTGGCCATCTGTATGTGTTCTTTGGAGAAATGTTTATTTAGGTCTTCTGCCCATTTTTGGATTCGGTTGTTTGTTTTTTTGATATTGAGCTGCATGAGCTATTTGTATATTTTGCAGACTAATCCTTTGTCACTTGCTTCGTTTGCAAATATTTTCTCCCATTCTGAGGGTTGTCTTCTTTCTTGTTTATGGTTTCCTTTGCTGTGCAAAAGCTTTTAAGTTTCATTAGGTCCCATTTGTTTATTTTTGTTTTTATTTCCATTTCTCTAGGAGGTGGGTCAAAAGGGATCTTTCTGTGATTTATGTCATAGAGTGTTCTGCCTATGTTTTCCTCTAAGAGTTTTATAGTGTCTGGCCTTACATTTAGGTCTTTAATCCATTTTAAGTTTATTTTTTTGTATGGTGTTAGGGAGTGTTCTAATTTCATTCTGTTACATGTAGCTGTCCAGTTTTCCCAGCACCACTTATTGAAGAGGCTGTCTTTGTTCCATTGTATATTCTGGCCTCCTTTGTCATAGATTAGGTGACCATATGTGTGTGGGTTTATCTCTGGGCTTTCTATCCTGGTCCATTGATCTATATTTCTGTCTTTGTGCCAGTCCAAATTGAAAAAGAAGAAGTAAACTGTCACTGTTTGCTGATGACATAATATTATATGTAGAAGATCCTAAAGATGCAGCCAGAAAACTACTAGAGCTAATCAATGAATTTAGTAAAGTCACAGGATACAAAATTAATACACAGAAATCTCTTGCATTCCTATACACTAACAAGAAAAGATCAGAAAGAGAAATTAAGGAAACAATCCCATTTACCATTGCAAAAAGAAGAATAAAATACCTAGGACTAAACCCACCTAAGGAGGCAAAAGACCTGTATGCAGAAAACTATAAGATACTGATGAAAGAAAGACGACAGAAACAGATGAAGAGATATTCCATGTTCTTGGATTTGAAGAATCAATACTACCCAAAGCAATCTACAGATTCAATGCAATCCCTATCAAATTACCAATAGCATTTTTCACAGAGCTAGAACAAAAAAATTTACAATTTTTATGGAAACACAAAAGACCTCAAAGAGCAAAAGCAATCTTGAGAAAAAAAAAAAAAATAGATGGAGGAATCAGGCTCCCTGACTTCAGACTATACTACAGAGCTACAGTAGTATGGGGCCATTGACCATGAGTTTAGGAAGAGATGAACACCGTCAGCCTTCAGTATGAACGGTACTGACATATACAAGCTGGCTCCAGCACACCACTGACAATAAGTGATGTGCCTAAGAGTTTTTGCAAACTTAATATTTTACTTATATCACCAAAGTGACTAGCAAAATCCCCCTAAATGTACCAAATTAAGGCAGACATGAAGGTTGGGGTGTGGAGTGGGGCAGTTATAAGAGATAGCTTTATCATCTGGCCAAAAATATAGATATTTTTAGCTACTTTTGATGGAAACCATGCAAATTCATAATTTGGTTGGTCATATAGCCACTTGAAAATAGCCTTCCTAACTAAATAAAATGTTGGAGAAAAACAGTAATTATGTAACCACAATCCCCTCTGTCCCCATGAACTGCTGCAGTCAAGCATTTCTGTACACATGTCCCCCGAGATGTCACTTACTCCTCAGGGTGGTCTCCTAGGTTCAGAATTTTCTGGCCACAGAAGAAATATCTGTTTGTTGATATTTTTCTAGACTGCTAATTACATGAACCCTATGATTTTCCACTCTGGTGAATGAACAAAAACAAGGTTCACAGTTGATGCAGAAACTCAGAACACTGGTGACTTGTTATAAATGAGGAAACAACCACAATGGCTGATACTAAGGTAAAACTCTCACTAAGAAAAAACACCTTAAAGGTTGAGGTTTGCTCTTTGCAGTCAGCTACTCAGACAGCACACCACATGGAAATGGTATGACAAGTCTTCAGGTTTATTTTGGGAATAAAAATAAATTCCTCATTCAAATTTCTCTGGAAAACCAAATTTCCATGGCATGATATATGTCCAGATCTTGCCCACTGGACTAAGGGGTAGGGCTGACCTCTGGAAAAAAGCAATTTCCCTCAGATTGCTTATTTTCCTGTCCTGTTGGGACCTGCTATGGAGACATCTGGGTCATAAATACAAATCAGTCAAGACAGATTGACAGAAAGGATGCACAGATGGAAAAAAGACTTTTTCCCCATTCTTGCAGCAAAGATGCATACAGTTTAGAGTATGGTCCAAACAGTTCCAAATATGTGATTTTGCATTTCAAATCCCAGAGCATCAAAATACTGAAAAATCACCCAGTTCTTCCCACAAATATCTAAGGGTTCAGTAGCTAACCTACAGATTTACTTAAAAAAAAGAAGTATTTAGTATATATCAAAATGCCATCTGGGAAAAGTACTTGACTTGAAATCCTTTCTACTTACCAAAGGCAGGATATCAATAAGCTTCTCAGTAAGTCAAACTATCTAATATACCCATCTCAACTCTCCTGAAGAATTCAGTCAGTCTCCAAAAGTAGTATTATTAGTAGTAATAATAATAACTAACATTTTATTCCAGGCTTCATTTGTCCCAGGGACCAAGCTATGTTTTTTACAAGTATACTTTGAAGAATGGTCAAAGTATCTTCACACTCGCAACAACCTTAGGAGGTAAATTCTACTGTCCCCATTTCATAGATAAAGAAACTGAGACATCAAATATTCAGTAGTTAGAAGAAAGTTCACAAAGTTAACACATGGCAGAGCCAAAGATTGAAATGAGTCCTTAAACATACTGACTTTCCAGGTCAATTAGACAAAACCTGCAAGGTATGTAAAAGATAAAGAATGATGAAAAGATATTTGAAAGCAATAACAGCTATAAGTGTGCAGAGAAATTCAGCCTTTGGATTTAGAAAAATAATAATTAACATTTGCATAGCATGCTAGAATTTGCAAAACATTTTCACATACCTTTGACCTTCGCAGAAATTCTGGAAACCAGAAAAATATCTATGATTTTCATTTATAAAGATGATTCTCAATATACAGAATAGAAGGCTCAGGAAATGATTTATGAAAACAGATCATTCTGCTATTCCAGGCCAGCAGAAAAGATGAAGAGCTTCTCAGTTCATTTTCAAAACTAAGACAGCCATAACACCAAAATCCAATAAAGACAGACAAAGCAATACTATAGACTAATTTCACTTATGAAAATAAATTCTAAATAGAATATTTTTGAATTAGTATAGATGTGGCAATTCTAAATAAAGTACTTGCAAATAGAATCCAGCAGTATATAAAATAATTACATACCATGACTCCCTAGGGTATATTTGGAGAATTCAAGAATGGTTCAATGTAAGGAACTCTCTCAACATAATATATTATACCAAGAAATTAGAATAGGAAAAGCATATTACAATGTCAGCTTCCTAAATAGACATTTGATCAGTAGCCATTTCTAATAAGTTAGGGAGAGAAATCACGATGCTGTCATTCAATGCCTGTGACAGTGAGTCCTCAAGTATTTGTTAAATCAAGTACACATGCTCTAAAATAAGAGAAGAAAATGAGATGCTTTAGGCCTACTTTTAACCAAATATGAAGGGGCAAATACTCTATATATCTGACATGTGTACACAATGTATCTGTATGGAAAGCCTGCAAACAGAGCTGTAAAATAACAGGCAGCAATCGTGCTCGGCCCTTCCCATCACAACTGCCTGTCTGTAGGAATGTTCAGGGGTGCATCCAGCTTTATCACTAAGAAACTTTGGTGCCGATTTTTATTTTTTAATAAGGGTTCATCCAGTTTTCACTTACTGAAGTCTTACAGAAGATGTTCTGTGTTATTGGAGTTTAAACGCACCACAGAGTGTGCTTACCTTTTTCTTTTGGAAAAGTATTCCGAAATGAAACCCTGAGTAATCGGAAGTGATTATTTGTGAACCAGAAGCTTGATGTCACCAAGGGCTGGGCGGATTGGCTTCAGGATGCAAGAGTAGTGTGTGGAGAAGTTAGCCCAGTGAGATCTAGACGAAGAACCTGTAAAGTGAGGCCCCCTGCAATAGGAAGAACAAGAGTCTGAGAGGATTTTTAGTAGAAGTCTTGGGGAGCATTTTTATTGGTGAAAAAAATGACTACTCTTGAAAGTTTAGAAACCAAAGTTTCTGTATATATATAACTAAGTTTGGAAGAAGAAGAAAAATAAGCTTATTAAAAAGTAGAGAGAGATGGCTTCAAGATGGCGGAAGAGTAAGACGCGGAGATCTCCTTCCTCCTCACAGAGACATCAGAAATACATCTACACGTGGAATTTCTCCTATAGAACATCCACCAAACGCTAGCAGAAGACCTCAGACCTCCCAAAAGGTAAGAAACTCCCCACGTACCTGGGTAGGGCAAAAGAAAAAAGAATAAACAGAGACAAAGAATAGGGTCGGGACCTACACTAGTAGGAGGGAGCCGTGAAGGAGGAAAGATTCCCACACACTAGAAGCCCCTTCGCGGGCGGAGACTGCGGGTGACGGAGGGGGAAGCTCCGGAGCCGCGGAGGACAGCTCAGCCACAGGGTGCGGAGGGCAAAGCGGAGAGATTCCCGCAGAGAATCGGTGCCGACCGGCACTCACCAGCCCGAGAGGCTTGTCTCCTCCCCCGCCGTGGCGGGCGGGGGCCGGGAGCTGAGGCTCAAGCTTCAGTCGGATCCTAGGGAAAGGTCTGGAGTTGGCAGAGTGAAAACAGCCTGAAGGGGTTAGAGCGCCACGGCTGGCCGGGAGGGAGTCCGGTTGAAGTCTGGAGCTGCGGAAGAGACAAGAGACCTTTTCTTCCCTCTTTGCTTCCTGGGGCGCTAGGAGAGGGGATTAAGCGCTCCGCTTAAAGGAGCTCCAGAAACGGGCGCGAGCCGCGGCTGTCAACACGGACAGTAGAGACGGGTGTGGGACGCTAAGGTTGCTGCTGCCGCCACCAAGAGGCCTGTGTGTGAGCACAGGGCACTCTCCACACCGCCCCTCCCGGGAGCCCGTGCAGCCCGCCACTGCCGGGGTCCCGGGATCCAGGGACAGCTTTCCCGGGAGAACGCGCAGCGTGCCTCGGGCCGGTGCAGCGTCACGTCGGCCTCTGCCGCCGCGGACTCGCCCCGCATCCGTGCCACTCCCTCCCCCCAGCCTGTGCCAGAGCCCCCGAATCAGCTGCTCCTTTAACCCCGTCCTGTCTGAGTGAAGGGCAGACGCCCTCGGACGACCTACACGCAGAGGCAGGGCCAAGTCCAAAGCTGAACCCCAGGAGCTGTGCGAACAAATAGGAGAGGGGGAGGTCTCTCGCAGCAGCCTCAGAAGCGCGGATTAAAGCTCCACAATCAACTTGAAGTGCCCTGCATCTGTGGAAAACCTGAATAGACAACGAATCATCCCATGTTGAGGAGGTGGACTTTGGGAGCAAGATATACTATTATTTTCCCCTTTTTTCTTTTTGTGAGTGTGTATGTGTGTGCTGCTGTGTGAGATTTTGTCTGTATAGCTTTGCTTTCACCATGTGTCCTAGGGTTAGACCGACCCGTTTTTCTGTTTTTTTTAATATAAATTTTTCTTCTTAATAATTATTTTTTATTTTAATAACTATATCCTACTTTATTTTGTCTTCTCACTTTCTTTCTTCCTTTCTTCCTTCCTTTCTTCCCTCCTTCCCTCCTTCCTTCCTTCCTCCCTTCTTTCCTCCCTTCCTTTCTCCCTTCCTCTCTTCCTTCCTCCCTTTCTTCCTCTCCTCCTTCCTTCCTTTCCTCCTTCCTTCCTTCCTTCATTTCATCCTTCCTTCCTCCCTTCCTTTCTTCCTTCCTCCCTTCCTTTCTTCCTTCCTTCCTTCCCTGCCTCCCTCCTTCCTTCCTTCCTTCTTTCCTTCCTTCCTTTTCTTTCCTTCCTTCCTTTTCTTTCCTTTCTATTTTTTCTCCCTTTTATTTTGAGCAATGTGGATTAAAGGCTCTTGGCACCCCAGCCAGGCACCAGGGCTGTGTCTCTGAGGTGGGAGAACCAACCTCAGGACACTGGTCCACAAGAGACCTCCCAGCTCCACGCAATATCAAATGGCGAAAATCTCCCAGAGATCTCCATCTCAACACCAAGACCCAGCTTCACTCAAGGACCAGCAACGAACAGTGCTGGACACCCTATCCCCAACAAAAAGCAAGACAGGTCTACAGCCCCATCCATTAGCAGAGAGGCTGCCTAAGATCATAATAAGGCTACCAACATCCCCAAACACACCACCAGACGTGGATATGCCCACCAGAAAGACAAGATCCAGCCTCATCCACCAAAACAGAGGCACTAGTCCCCCCAACCAGGAAACCTACTCAACCCACTGAACCAACCTTAGCCACTGGGGACAGCCACCAAAAACAACGGGAACTACGAACCTGCAGCCTGCAAAAAGGAGACCCCAAACACAGTAAGATAAGCGAAATGAGAAGACAGAAAAACACACAGCAGATGAAGGAGCAAGATAAAAACACACCAGACCTAACAAATGAAGAGGAAATAGGCAGTCTACCTGAAAAAGAATTCAGAATAATGATAGTAAAGATGATTCAAAATCTTGGAAATAGAATAGAGAAATTGCAAGAAACAGTTAACAAGTACCTAGAAGAAATAAAGAGGAAGGAAGCAACGATGAACAACACAATAAATGAAATTAAAAATACTCTAGATGGGATCAATAGCAGAATAACTGAGGCAGAAGGACGGATAAGTGACCTGCAAGATAAAATAGTGGAAATAACTACTGCAGAGTGGAATAAAGAAAAAAGAATGAAAAGAACTGAGGACAGTCTCAGAGACCTCTGGGACAACATTAAACACACCAACATTCAAATTATAGGGATCCCAGAAGAAGAAGAGAAAAAGAAAGGGACTGAGAAAATATTTGAAGAGATTATAGTTGAAAACTTCCCTAATATAGGAAAGGAAATACTCAATCAAGTCTAGGAAGCACAGAGAGTCCCATACAGGGTAAACCCAAGGATAAACACGCCAAGACACATAATAATCAAACTGTCAAAAATTAAATACAACAAAAACATATTAAAAGCAGCAAGGGAACAACAACAAATAACACACAAGGGAATCCCCATAAGGTTAACAGCTGATCTTTCAGCGGAAATTCTGCAAGCCAGAAGGGACTGGCAGGACATATTTTAAGTGATGAAGGAGAAAAGCCTAAAACCAAGATTACTCTACCCAGCAAGGATCTCATTCATATTTGATGGAGAAATTAAAACCTTTACAGACAAGCAAAAGCTGAGAGAGTTCAGCACCACCAAACCAGCTCTACAACAAATGCTAAAGGAACTTCTCTAGGCAAGAAACACAAGAGAAGGAAAAGACCTATAAGAACAACCTGAAACAATTAAGTAAATGGTAATAGGAACATACATATCGATAATTACCTTAAATATAAATGGATTAAATGCTCCCACCAAAAGACACAGACTGGCTGAATGGATACAAAACTAAGACCCATATATATGCTGTCTACAAGAGACCCACTTCAAACCTAGGGACACATACAGACTGAAAGTAAGGGGATGGAAAAAGATATTCCATGCAAATGGAAATCAGAAGAAAGCTGGAGTAGTAATCTTCATATCAGACAAAATAGACTTTAAAATAAAGATGATTACAAGAGACAAAGAAGGACACTACATAATGATCAAGGGATCGATCCATGAAGAAGATATAACAATTGTAAATATTTATGCACCCAACATAGGATCACCTCAATATATAAGGCAAATACTAACAGCCTTAAAAGGGGAAATCGACAGTAACACAATCATAGTAGGGGACTTTAACACCTCACTTTCACCAATGGACAGATCATCCAAAATGAAAATAAATAAGGAAACACAAGCTTTAAATGATACATTACACAAGATGGACTTAATTGATATTTATAGGACAGTCCATCCAAAATCAATGGAATACACATTTTTCTCAAGTGCTCATGGAACATTCTCCAGGATAGATCATATATTGGGTCACAAATCTAGCCTTGGCAAATTTAAGAAAATTGAAATCATATCAAGTATCTTTTCAGACCACAATGCTATGAGACTAGATATCAATTACAGGAAAAGATCTGTAAAAAATACAAACACATGGAGGCTAAACAATACACTACTTAATAACGAAGTGATCACTGAAGAAATCAAAGAGGAAATCAAAAAATACTTAGAAACAAATGATAATGGAGACACGACGACCCAAAACCTATGGGATACAGCAAAAGCAGTTCTAAGAGGGAAGTTTATAGCAATACAATCATACCTTAAGAAACAGGAAACATCTCGAATAAACAACCTAACTTTGCACTTAAAGCAATTAGAGAAAGAAGAACAAAAAACCCCAAATTTAGCAGAAGGAAAGAAATCATAAAGATCAGATCAGAAATAAATGAAAAAGAAATGAAGGAAACAATAGCAAAGATGAATAAAAGTAAAAGCTGGTTCTTTGAGAAGATAAATAAAATTGATAAACCATTAGCCAGACTCATCAAGAAAAAAAGGGAGAAGACTCAAATCAATAGAATTAGAAATGAAAAAGGAGATGTAACAACTGACACTGCAGAAATACAAAAGATTATTAGAGATTACTGCAAGCAACTCTATGCCAATAAAATGGACAACCTGGAAGAAATGCACAAATTCTTAGAAATGCACAACCTGCTGAGACTGAACCAGGAAGAAATAGAAAATATGAACAGACAATCACAAGCACTGAAACTGAAACTGTGATTAAAAATCTTCCAACAAACAAAAGCCCAGGACCAGATGACTTCACAGGCGAATTCCGTCAAACATTTAGAGAAGAGCTAACACGTATCCTTCTCAAACTCTTCCAAAGATAGCAGAGGGAGGAACACTCCCAAACGCATTCTATGAGGCCACCATCACCCTGATACCAAAACCAGACAAGGATGTCACAAAGAAAGAAAACTACAGGCCAATATCACTGATGAATATAGATGCAAAAATCCTCAACAAAATATTAGCAAACAGAATCCAACAGCACATTAAAAGGATCATACACCATGATCAATTTGGGTTTATTCCAGGAATGTGAGGATTCTTCAATATACGCAAATCAATCAACGTGATACACCATATCAACAAACTGAAGGAGAAAAACCATATGATCCTCTCAATAGATGCAGAGAAAGCTTTTGACAAAATTCAACACTCATTTATGATAAAAACCCTGCAGAAAGTAGGCATACAGGGAACTTTCCTCAACATAATAAAGGCCATATATGACAAACCCACAGCTAACATCGTTCTCAATGGTGAAAAACTGAAACCATTTCCACTAAGATCAGGAACAAGACAAGGTTGCCCACTCTCACCACTCTTATTCAACATAGTTTTGGAAGTTCTAGCCACAGCAATCAGAGAAGAAAAAGAAATAAAAGGAATCCAAATAGGAAAAGAAGAAGTAAAGCTGTCACTGTTTGCAGATGATATGATACTATACATAGAGAATCCTAAGGATGCTGCCAGAAAACTACTAGAGCTAATCAATGAATTTGGTAAAGTTGCAGGATACAAAATTAATGCACAGAAATCTCTGGCATTCTTATACACTAATGATGAAAAATCTGAGAGTGAAATTAAGAAAACACTCCCATTTACCATTGCAACAAAAAGAATAAAATATCTAGGAATAAACCTACCTAAGGAGACAAAAGGCTTGTATGCAGAAAACTATAAGACACTGATGAAAGAAATTAAAGATGATACAAATAGGTGGAGAAATATACCATGTTCTTGGATTGGAAGAATCAACATTGGGAAAATGACTCGTATACTACCCAAAGCAATCTACAGATTCAATGCTATCCCTATCACATTACCACTGGCATTTTTTACAGAACTAGAACAAAAAACTTCACAATTTGTATGGAAACACAAAAGACCCCGAATAGCCAAAGCAATCTTGAGAAAGAAAAACAGAGCTGGAGGAATCAGGCTCCCAGACTTCAGACTATACTACAAGGCTACAGTAATCAAGACAGTATGGTACTGGCACAAAAACAGAAATATAGATCAATGGAACAGGATAGAAAGCCCAGAGATAAACCCACACACATATGGTCACCTTATCTCTGATAAAGGAGGGAAGCATATACAGTGGAGAAAAGACAGCCTCTTCAATAAGTGGTGCTGGGAAAACTGGACAGCTACATGTAAAAGTATGAAATTAGAACACTCCCTAATACCACACACAAAAATAAACTCAAAATGGGTTAAAGACCTAAATGTAAGGCCAGACACTATAAAACTCTTAGAGGAAAACATAGGCAGAACACTCAATGACACAAATCACAGCAAGATCCTTTTTGACCCATCTCCTAGAGAAATGGAAATAAAAACAAAAATAAACAAATGGGAACTAATGAAACTTAAAAGCTTTTGCACAGCAAAGGAAATGTATAAATAAGACGAAAAGACAACCCTCAGAATGGGAGAAAATATTTGCAAATGAAGCAACGGACAAAGGATTAATCTCCAAAATTTATAAGCAGCTCATGCAGCTCAATAACAAAAAAACAAACAACCCAATCCAAAAATGGGCAGAAGAACTAAATAGACATTTCTCCAAAGAAGATATACAGATTGCTAACAAACACATGAAAGAATGCTCAACATCATTAATCATTAGAGAAATGCAAATCAAAACTACAATGAGATATCATCTCACACTAGTCAGATTGGCCATCATCAAAAACTCTAGAAACAATAAATGCTGGAGAGGGTGTGGAGAAAAGGGAACCCTCTTGCACTGCTGGTGGGAATGTAAATTGATACAGCCACTATGGAGAACAGTATGGAGGTTCCTTAAAAAACTAAAAATAGAACTACCATATGACCCAGCAATCCCACTACTGGGCATATACTCTGAGAAAACCATAATTCAAAAAGAGTCATGTAGGGCTTCCCTGGTGGCACAGTGATTGAGAATCCGCCTGCCGATGCAGGGGACATGGGTTCGTGCCCCAGTCTGGGAAGATCCCATGCCGTGGAGCAGCTGGACCCGTGAGCCATGGCCACTGAGCCTGCGCGTCCGGAGCCTGTGCTCCGCAACGGGAGAGGCCACAACAGTGAGAGGCCCGCATACCACAAAAAAAAAAAAAGAGTCATGTACCAAAATGTTCATTGCAGCTCTACTGACGATAGCCAGGACATGGAAGCAACCTAAGTGTCCATCAACAGATGAATGGATAAAGAAGATGTGTCACATATATACAGTGGAATATTACTCAGCCATAAAAAGAAATGAAACTGAGTTATTTGTAATGAGGTGGATAGACCTGGAGTCTGTCATACAGAGTGAAGTAAGTCAGAAGGAGAAAAACAAATACTGTATGCTAACACTTATATATGACTCTAAGAAAAAAAAAATGTCATGAAGAGATTAGTGGTAGGACGGGAATAAAACACAGACTTACTAGAGCATGGACTTGAGGATATGGGGAGGGCGAAGGGTAAGCTGTGACTAAGTGAGAGAGTGACAGGGACATATATACACTACAAAATGTAAATTAGATAGCTAGTGGGAAGCTGCTGCATAGCACAGGGAGATCACCTTTGTGCTTTGTGACCACCTAGAGGGGTGGGATAGGGAGGGTGGGAGGGAGGGTGACGCAAGAGGGAAGAGATATGGGAACATATGTATATGTATAACTGATTCACTTTGTTGTAAAGGAAAAACTAACACACTATTGTAAAACAGTTATACTCCAATAAAGATGTTTAAAAAAAAAAGAAACTTTGATGGCAAACCACAGTTGGGTCAGGCCAAAGTCTAACAGCCATGACAGGCTGCTGAAACCTTAATCAGCCCGTAAGGAAATGACTTGGGACCTCTCTTTTTAGAGGGCGCACCAGCAGCCTCCACGGTCACTGGTCACTAAAGTCTAAAATTGCGGGCTGTAGAGAGAATGGCAGTGACTACCTTTCTACTCTAACAGGGAGTGGCAACAGACCCTTCTATCTAGCTTCACCCAGATCATGCCTCACCCAGCCATGAAACAAGAGCAAGCACCCCATTGCCACCGTAGCAACTATGCACAGAGCCACCAGCAAGTCCCCAAGGGTGAGTGCACAGAGCCAGTTTTGAGGACACCAGTGCCCATCCACACGTGGACATAGTTGCTGGGTTGGAAAGAGTTAGAGAGCATGGTCTTGTGCACAGATGCTTTACACTGAAGTTATAGATGGAACACTTCACAGTGCCATTTTTCCAAGTGGTGCAGGAAATGAACAGGGTGGCTGCTCCTGAGCAGTCTTGAGCAGAAGCCCAAGCTTCCTTGTAGAATCTTGTTAGCTCATCAGAATGCTGAATGAATGGGAAGAGCATTAAGAATAAAATAAGTGGTATTTTCTCATCTCTTTTTCCTCCTTCCCTAAGTCACAGAAGGAATACAGTTACCCAGAAAGCTCTACCTGATCTGCAATTTTTATTCCAAAAAGCTGAACAAGAAAACTGTTCATTTTTTCTGACACCCACAGAAAGGGGGTAGCTGCCTAATTGTTGTGCTAATAATCAAAATTCTACAAAAATAAAATTATTTTGTAAATACAATGGACTTCTCACAAATTAAAACTAAACAAAGCAGCTTTACCCTCATAGTTCAAGAATACTACTTTTGGGCTCCAGCTGAAATACAAGATTTACTTCATCTTATGCTTTATTTGTTTATAATCTTTTTATATTTAAAAATGAGAGTTCTTAATGGGTTTTGAGCACTATGTAGAATTTTGTACCTTACCCATGTGGCAGCATGCCTGGGCCAGCAGACATGTTTTGTTTCACTAACTCTTGTATATACTCAGATATATGGTTAGCTGGGTCAAAATTGCAGAGGCCATTTTAAACTGCATGACACAAGTGTTTTTGCTTAGCAATATTATAAATCTTAAAAGGCAATAGTACATCCCTATAAGGGATTCATAAAAGTGAATCCTTAAACTCCTATGTGCTTTTATTTAGCCAATTTAATTAAAATATACTCACATACCTAAAACATCTCCAGAAGAAATTTTTTTTAATTTTTAGAATTGGATATTGTAAAATAAAGTAAATATTTTAAGAACTACTCATCAGTTAGTTATAGTCTAATATGGAATGATATTATATCAATCTACTTTTTTAGTTAGAAAACCAAATTAATTTACCTTAAATGTTTCCATGTGCTAATTTGCTCCCTAGAAGATTTAATGCATCTGAAATATACTCTTGTATTTATTTAAAAGGTATCTCAAAGACACAACATTTCAATAAAATTCCATTCAGAAAAGGCTCATTGTAGGGGGACAGTCTTTTCTATGCTAGGGGGAAGCAGTATTTTTGTCGTGGACTTTGAGGTCCCAGCTAATGTAAAAGATTAATACTAATTATTTGAGTCTGTTCTTGGTTCGTCTTTTTCAAACCATGAGGGCCCCGCCTATACACATTCTATCCACAGACACATTTACACAACACTGTATAGTTACTGAGGTTAAAAATCAAGAAGAATGCAGAGAAAGAGTGGAAAGGCAACAAGGAGCTAACCAAATGGAATGAACCCAACTTTAAGTGTTCCCATCAACTCTCATGAATTTGAGGGCAGAATGGTCCAGTGTTGGATGAATCCAGGATGGAAAGTAAGCCCAAGTATCATGAACAAAAAAATATTACAAAAATATAAGAGCCCACATGTGAAAAGTTTGAAAGAACTAGTGAGAGGAAGTTATAAGTTATCTGAGGAAAAAGAAGGATTAAGATAACCATACATGTAATAGTCTTTCACTCATATAATCTATTTCCCCCTGAAACATGCCATGAGTTACACACAAACAAGCACTGAGTAGAGCTGAGCACTCATACTTTTAGCAAATATTTGGGCACTGAGTATTACAAACAGTCTGGCAGGTTTTAGGCAGATAGAAGGAATACAGGGATAAATAGGTAGTCTTTGATAAGGGATGCAAGGGCAGATAAACTAATAATCATCACACAACATGATAATAATATACTGTACCATGAGAAATGAGAGAAGGAAAAAGAAGATAGCTCACTCTGGGAAGAAGAGATGGCGTCATAGGAGAAATGAACTGAGTTGGACAAGGATGAGAATACATTAAAGAGGGAAATAAAAAATTATCACCCTGGGGTCATCCCTTGAGTGAAGAGAAGAGCGATCTTAATGGCCACAGGAAATGAGGAACTCTGTCTTTATGTTGTAGTCAAGAGCAAATGCAGTGCTGAGAAATGGTGGTGACAAATAGATTTATAGATGTGAGAGAAGAGCAATGGCTGGGGATTTGGATGACAGGGTTATGGACTGTGGGGTCAGGCAACACAAGTCCAGAAAGAGTTAAGGATGACAGTTTTCTTTTGCTTTCAGTAAAGCACGTGACTATGGAGACACACTGATTGCGATTTTAGCTTCGTAAGGGTGTAGAGAACTTCCTCAGCCCATACTCACTGTGCTCTCAGATCTTTGGCATCAATTAAAATATTTGAGATAAATATTCCACATGTAGATCTTTGCAACAATTATGCTAGCTATTAAAAAAGAAGAAATGGGGCTTCCCTGGTGGCACAGTGGTTGAGAGTCCACCTGCTGATGCAGGGGACGCAGGTTCGTGCCCCGGTCCGGGAAGATCCCACATGCCGCAAAGCGGCTGGGCCCGTGAGCCATGGCCGCTGAGCCTGCACATCGGAGCCTGTGCTCCGCAACGGGACAGACTGCAACAATGAGAGGCCTGCGTACCGCAAAAAAAAAAAAAAGAAAGAAAGAGACCCTTCACACCATGTCCAGAATGGTAATGAAATCTCTTTTAAGGTTGTAAAATCCCCATAAATTTGCTTTTGAAATTTTACCTTCAGCTTGCAAGCTCTGTCAAATTATAAAATACCATAATATGCTCCAATATTTCCATTTCTACTTGAGTGTTCAGAGTTTATGGCAACATTATTTATTACACTAAAATATTCAACAGAGCCAAAATACAGGGCAAATGAGAAATGTTTAAATAAATTGTGGCTAGCCATTTGATCAAATAGTATGTTGTCATTTAAAAATTATCTTACATTTAAATATGAGAAACTGTCCATAATGTGAAAAGAATAAAAGTTTACAAACTGTATACATCTTTTGGTCCCACTTTTGTAATATCAAAAGAAAAAACAATTAGAAAACAATAGCCCCATGGCCAACAGTAATCCTGTCTAATCAATGCAATTAATGGATGAATTTTATTTTCTTCTATATACTTTTCATCATTTATCTTCTCTGCAATTAACTCTTATTTACTTTATAATCAGAGAAATGCTTTAACTTTTTAATTAACTGAATAATAATAATTAACTGGTTAATAATTAACAAAAATATATACATATGTTCAAAACTCTACTTGCAAAAGGAGTCCTGGAATTCCAGAGACAAAGTTTATTTTCTGTACTTTTGTAGCTTTCATACTAAGTTTTGACAATAGCATCGATTAGGGCATGATATATGCTATCAGGAGAAAGATACTCCTGTTTTTCCCACACGCTGAGGAAACTCAGCATATTTGTGGTTGACAATGAGGATGATGAAGATGAGATGGCCGGCTGTCCAACTAATGTTCCTAGAGTCATGGGGGAACCATTACAATCAGACTAAGTAACATGAATTCCATGGACAGGCTGAACTTAAAAAACTTTTCAAAATGTTTCAATCCAATGAACTAAAAGCAGTCTTACAAAACTCAGCAGGCAGCTTCAGACCACCTGTAGGTCCCTAACTGCAGTGGTAAAATTGCTTCAGTAGCTTTTGGGGAAGGCCAAGTACATTCTAAGACTAATTTGACAAAGAAAGCCTTGATTTTGGAGCTAAAGACTAATGAAGTGCCACAGAGGGAATTATCTGTAAGTTGGGAATTGCTCAGGAAAGGGAATTAGAAAAAGGAGAGTATTATACTGAAAGGAGGAAGAAGAGGAGGAGGTAAGAAGGAGAAAAGATTATTAATTATCCAAAATAGTGATTATTTTGCATGGTGAAAAAAAATCAACATAGGAGAAAAAAAATTTAAGAGTTGGACGTAGAAATGAAAATGACAGATATAGATACCAACAGCCAGGGGACCAGGGAATCTAGACCATTAGATATGAGTTTGACAGAGGAGTGGAATTTTTTTTTCAGAAGTCTACAAAAAAAAAGAATAAAATTATATGCATTCAGTTGCATTCCTTAACCTTTAAAACACTCCATCCAAAATAAAATTTACAGCACTTGCCAATGTTTAATGGTGTTCTTTAAGCCAAGCACGATCAAAGTTGGCTTTCTGCTGGTAGCTGGAAGCCAAAAGCGGGTTCTGAGAACGACACACAAAGCTGAAAGCCTCCAGGCAGAAGAGGTGATCCCCAGCTCCCTCCCAGGGAGGAGGTCAGACATCTGGCAGCCACGCTGGCCCGGAGCTAGGCCGCGGAGAACGGCAGAGCCATGTGCAGATGGTTACCGCGAACCTCCCAAGGAGCCAGGCAGTAGGATGGGGCAGAGATGAGTATCTGGACGGACGGATTTACAACTCAGAGAGTTTGGTGGTAGCTGCAGCAGCACTCACAAAAAGAAAAGGGCCACGGCCTTCGAATGGAAATGAGCTCCTCTATTCTAAGAAATCTCCTTTAAGACCCCAAATCTGACTAAACCAGTGGTCTTGTTTTCAGCAAAACATGTATTCATTGTCTTCCTCTATACACTTTTTAAAGGACCATTTTTCAAATACCTAGTAAGAACAATAAAAGGCATTAGAATCTATTTTTAAAGTATATTAATAATTTTTTCAAATCACAATTTTTGGTATTTTACTGTCACTGTAAAATATACTTCCCAATCTGTCACCTCACCTCCCCCCAGTGCTGATGGCCCCCTACCAACTTCCTTACTCCCAGGCCCAATGAACCCTTTATGACCAGCCCCCAAAACTCCCTCACAGTCTCTGTTTCTGGTGCTCTGCTTTCTGAAAGATTCAGCAGCAGCTGCAATATTCCTATTTCTCTAGCACTCCACGGAGACCTACCATCATTGATCTGCCTTCACTCTGTCCCTTACTCAGGTCCCTCTTTAGAGCTTAAGTCTAGGATTTGTCATTAAAACCACTCCCCAAGTCCCTCCTCATCCCTCTTGCCCCTGCTTCACCTGTCCTCATCTGGGGCAAGGGATACTGTGCTGTGCCACCCTTCAGAATGGAGACACTTGTACCCCAGCTGCCGGGAGCATTTGTGGCTGAAGACTCACAGCTCAGTTGCTCTCTGGGAATGGTCTTGGGCAAAAAGGAGTTGTCCCATCCAAAGTTATGCCCAATCTCCAAAGGCAGCCTGCATCCGTGATAGGGGTGCAAAAGCCGGGCCCCCTCACCTAAATTCTAGACAATTCTAAATGGCCCTCCAAACTCCAGAGTCAGATCAGTTGAGGCCATAACTGCATCACAGTTCAGCTTCTCCCTCTGCCTCATCCTGCTTCCCTCACTCACTTATGAGAATACTCCACAATAAACCTGCTGCTTGCAAATGTTCCAGAGAACCCAGCCTAACAGCTACCAAAACCCCAACTCTGCCTTATCAGACAGGGTCCCAGAAACAGAAAGCAACCTCAGAGGAGTTACCCAAGAGAGTTCACTGAAAAGACAGTTGACAAAGTTGTGAGCAGATTGAATGGAAAAAACAAGGGTTGGTGAAGTGTGCAGGGAATAGTAATGTGGTTGGTACAGAAGAAAGAAAGACTATTCTTTAGTTCTTTAGCTGTTGATTCTAAGTTTAAGTCAGTCCTATAAAAAAATGAGCATTAATGACAGCAAAGCGTTACCTTGTTTCCCATTCCAGCTGTACAAAAAGTTTGATTAAATCCAAGAATTATTTACTGAGCATCTACTATGTAAAAGATAATATGCAAGGCACAGCACAACACTAAAATAACCAACCAATAACAAGACAACCCCGATCTTCAGCAAATTATTTTGGCTACAAGATGCTGATTGATTTGAAAAATAAACTTACTGAATCAACGCATTCTTCTGTAATCTGGTAAACAAAAGCCATAAAAATGTAATTGGCACACCATTCTTCATACAAGATTAACTTTAGTCACAAGGATAAAACTGTCTTGCAGGCATTTCCTTTAATCCACCACCAAGTGTAAATATACCAGACATCCTGTAAAAGAGAAAACTACCTCTCTCTACTCCCTTCTACCTCCCATCAAATCTGCCCTTTTTTATACTTTATACTGTTCAATGCTTTACTTCTTAATTTATTAATAAAGCTTCTCACTATGTTCACGTTAAAATTTGGGGACTTGATTTTAGAGTCAAATGGTTGTATTTCTTAATGAGGACTTTATATTTTCATAGAAGCCATGGTATTTATTATTGACTATCGGAGTGACCTGGCAACATCCAATATATCAATTTCATTAAAAATATCAATGCTGGGCTTCCCTGGTGGTGTAGCTTTTGAGCGTCCGCCTGCCAATGCAGGGAACACGGGTTCGTGCCCCGGTCCGGGAAGATCCCACATGCCGCGGAGCGGCTGGGCCCGTGAGCCATGGCCACTGTGCCTGTGCGTCCGGAGCCTGTGCTCCGCAACGGGAGAGGCCACAACAGTGAGAGGCCCGAGTAACGCAAAAAAAAAAAAAAAAATCAATGCTATGTCTAACAGGGGATGTTTATTTTCATAAATACGTTTTCTCAATGCCACCATTTCTGATTTCACTGCTGCTCTTTCTCTGTTTATCACTCAATTAAATAGAACTTCTTGAGTGTTTTCCATGTTCAAGGCTGTGGGACATTGTGGGAATGTCAAAGAACTGGAACCCTTGATAGGAGAATGACATAGACAATTAATTATTGAGTGAGAGTGACAGATCCTACACTTCAGCCTATGCTGAAACCCATTGGATGCCTCTTGCCTCTCAAAGGCACTGAAACCACAGACCGAGATTACCATGTTTTTCTTGTATTCATCACTTGATTTCAGGGGAGACTATTTTAAAACTGTGTCCTGAAGTAAACATTTTAGAAGAAGCCTGTCAATTCTGGTAGCTGCAAAATAAACAGATCTTTCCAAAGAGATAGGGCCTGCATTGGCCATATTTGTTCCTGTTCAGCATATGCACATTCACTCTAGTTTCCATGCTAAGTTTAAAGAGGAGAAAGAAATTTGAAGTGAAATGTGAAAACTGAAAGTGATGTGGCAGTTTATTAAAAATGCATATTTCATGTTAGGCCAGAAAACAAGTCTCAATAAATTTCAAAATAAATTTATGGATTTAAATCTGATCACAATGGAATTAAATTATAAATCAATAATAAGATGCTTTTAGAAAAGATATCTAGAAAATCTCCATCCATTTGGAGATATAAAATTTCTTTATTTTATTTATCTATTTTTGGTTGTGTTGGGTCTTCGTAGCTGCGTGCGGGCTTCTCATTGTGGTGGCTTCTCTTGCTGAGTTGCGCAGGCTCTACGCACATGGGCTCAGTAGTTGTGGCACACGGGCTTAGTTGCTATATGGCAAGTGGGATCTTCACGGACCAGGGATCGAACCCATGTCCCCTGTATTGGCAGGCAGATTCTCAACCACTGCACCACCAGGGAAGCCCTAATCACACATTTTTAATAACACATAGTTTTTTTAAAAAGGAAGAAATCATTCAAATTAGAAAATATTTCAAATTGAAAAATAATAAAAACTCAGCATGTCAAAATTTGTAGGATGCAGCTTAAACAATCCTTAGAGAGGAAATATGTTCTTTTAAATGCCTGTATAAAAAAAGAAAAATGTTTAAAATCAGTATCTATGCTTTCACCATGAGAACTAGAATAAGTAGAGTGAATAAAACCCAAAGTAGAAGAAATAAAGAATATAGGTAAAAACAGAAATCAAAGAAATAGAAAACAAACAATACAGAAAATCAACAAAGCCAGATGTTGGTTCTCTTAAAGTCTTATTTAAAAAAAAAAAAAAAACTTCAATACACATGTAACAGGTGTCCACTCCTATGGTTTATCTGGAAAAATAAGTTACTTCCAGAAGATTAAAAGCCATTAATACTTATTCCATTAAAAAGTAGGAAAAGGTCATATTTATGCATACAATAAACAGTATGGCTTCATATATCTAGTCAAATGGAGTAGTCACAGAAAAAGACCTAAACTGTACTTTAAATTGAAACTCACATACATACACACAAATGTGGGAATTTGCCAAAAATATTACTAAATATTTATTTAAATAAATAAGATCCAAAGTAGCATTTAAAACTAGAAGACTGTTATTTAATTTCTGTATTTCTTCATTGCATCTATGAAATAGAGCTGTTTGAAATCATTTGTAGCTCAAGTTCAGACACTTTTCTCTCCACGCTCCTTATAGTTCTCATGCTGCATTATTTTTTAGTATAAAACTGTCTGCATAATAGTGGTGAGAGTGGGCAACCTTGCCTTGTTCCTGATCTTAGAGGAAATGGTTTCAGTTTTTCACCACTGAGAACAATGTTGGCTGTGGGTTTGTCATATATGGCCTTTATTATGTTGAGGTAGGTTCCCTCTATGCCTACTTTCTAGAAAGTATTTATCATAAATCAGTGTTGAATTTTGTCAAAAGCTTTTTGTGCAACAATTGAGATTATCATATGGTTTTTATCCTTCAGTTTGTTAATATGGTATATCACATTGATTGATTTGCATATATTGAAGAATCCTTGCATTCCTGGAATAAACCCCACTTGATCATGGTGTATGATCCTTTTAATGTGCTGTTGGATTCTGTTTGCTGGTATTTTGTTGAGGATTTTTGCATCTATATTCATCAGTGATATTGGCCTGTAGTTTTATTTTTTTGTGACATCTTTGTCTGGTTTTGGTATCAGGGTGATGAAGGCCTCGTAGAATGAGTTTGGGAGTGTTCTTCCCTCTGTTATATTTTGGAAGAGTTTGAGAAGGATAGGTGTTAGCTCTGCTCTAAACGTTTGATAGAATTTTTCTATGAAGCCATCTGGTTAGCCAGGGCAATCAGAGAAGGAAAAGAAATAAAAGGAGTCCAAATCAGAAAAGAAGAAGTAAAACTGTCACTCTTTGAAGATGACATGATACTATACATAGAGAATCCTAAAAATGCTACCAGAAAACTACTAGAGCTAATCAATGAATTTGGTAAAGTTGCAGGATACAAAATTAATGCACAGAAATCTCTGGCATTCTTATACACTAATGATGAAAAATCTGAGAGGGAAATTAAGAAAACACTCCCATTTACCACTGCAACAAAAAGAATAAAATATCTAGGAATAAACCTACCTAAGGAGACAAAAGACTTGTATGCAGAAAACTATAAGACACTGATGAAAGAAATTAAAGATGATACAAACAGTTGGAGAGATATACCATATTCTTGGATTGGAAGAATCAACATTGTGAAAATGACTATACTACCCAAAGCAATCTACAGATTCAATGCAATACCTATCAAAATACCAATGGCATTTTTCACAGAACTAGAACAAAAAATTTCACAATTTGTATGGAAACACAAAAGACCCCGAATAGCCAAAGCAATCTTGAGAAAGAAAAACAGAGCTGGAGGAATCAGGTTCCTGGACTTCAGACTATACTACAAGGCTACAGTAATCAAGACAGTATGATATTGGCACAAAAACAGAAATATAGACCAATGGGACAGGATAGAAAGCCCAGAGATAAACCCACACACATATTTTTGATAAAGGAGGCAAGAATACAATAGAGAAAAGACAGCCTCTTCAATAAGTGGTGCTGGGAAAACTGGACAACTATACATAAAAGAATGAAATTAGAACACTCCTTAACACCATACACAAAAATAAATTCAAAATGTATTAAAGACCTAAATGTAAGGCCAGACACTATAAAACTCTTAGAGGAAAACATAGGCAGAACGCTCGATGACATAAATCACAGCAAGATCCCTTTTGACCCACCTCCTAGAGAAATGGAAATAAAAACAAAAATAAACAAATGGGACCTAATGAAACTTACTTTTGCACAGCAAAGGAAAACATAAACAAGATGAAAAGGCAACCCTCAGAATGGGAGAAAATATTTGCAAATGAAGCAACTGACAAGGGATTAATCTCAAATATGTATAAGCAACTCATGCAGCTCAATATAAAGAAAACAAACAACCCAATCCAAAAATGGGCAGAAGACCTAAACAGACATTTCTCCAAAGAAGATATACAGATTTCCAATAAACACATGAAAGAATGCTCAACATCACTAATCATTCGAGAAATGCAAATCAAAACTACAATGAGGTATCACCTCACACCTGGCAGAATGGCCATCATCAAAAAATCTACAAACAATAAATGCTGGTGAGGGTGTGGAGATAAGGGAACCCTCTTGCCCTGTTGGTGGGAATGTAAATTGATACAGCCACTATGGAGAACAGTATGGAGGTTCCTTAAAAAACTACAAATAGAACTACCATATGACCCAGCAATCCCACTACTGGGCATATACCCTGAGAAAACCATAATTCAAAAAGAGACATGTACCACAGTTCATTGCAACACTATTTACAATAGCCAGGACATGGAAGCAACCTAAGTGTCCATCAACAGATGAATGGATAAAGAAGATGTGGCACATATATACAATGGAAAATTACTCAACCATGAAAAGAAAAGAAACTGAGTTATTTGTAGTGAGGTGGATGGACTTAGAGTCTGTCATACAGAGTGAAGTAAGTCAGAAAGAGAAAAACAAATACCATATGCTAACACATATATATGGAATCTAAAAAAGAAAAAAAATGGTTCTGATGAACCTAGGGGCAGGACAGGAATAAGATGCAGACATACAGAATGGACTTGAGGACTCAGGGAGGGGGAAGGGTAAGCTGGGACTAAGTGAGAGAGTAGCACTGACATATATACACTACCAAATGTAAAATAGATAGCTAGTGGGAAGCAGCTGCATAGCACAGGGAGATCAGCTAGGTGCTTTGTGACCACCTAGAGAGGTGGGATAGGGAGGGTGGGAGGGAGATGCAAGAAGGAGGGGATGGGGGATATATGTATACATGTGGCTGATTCACTTTGTTATAGCAGAAACACAACATTGTAAAGCAATTATACTCCAATAAAGATGTTAAAAAAAAAGAAAAACTGCATAACTAAAACAGCTTCCAAGCCTCCATTAATGGCATATTTGTCAGAACAATGTATTTTATATATATATAGTTTTAAAAATCAAGAATATTTTAAGCTCCTTAAAATTCAACCTGATGGGACACTTCCTATATTAATTCCTGGGAACATGAGATCGTGGTACACTCCGGGGCTTTCCAAAAATCCAGCCTAAGCATAAGTGAGTTGCAATCACCCAGCAACATGGGCCATGATGGCTGGACGGTGCCCTAGATGGGCAGAGCCATCTGGATCGTGGGCAGAAAGACAGAGAGAAGGTGGGACGGGAGTGCCAGGAAGGTCAGCCATGATGTTGATGAACTGTGGAAGGACTGGGCTCTCCAAAGTCTTGGGCTTCGCTGTGCTCCCTCCTCTCAGCTCTCACGTGCAGTGCAGATAACACATACAGTACACATGCTAGAAGGCAGAAGAAAGAGAAAACATCCAGGGGCCTGCACGTATTCCACAAGTTTCAAGACAAAGGTATACTGGAGCTGGCCTTTACGTGGACTTGATATGGGCTAGTCGCTCCAAATAGAGGACCGAGAGGTGATGAGCTGAAAGTTTTGTCACATTGCCAGTGTGCATGAGCTAGGAGAAACAGCAAGTTTATTTAAAGCTATGCACAATAAACTCTCTTTTACATTTATTCCTTCAATCAACAAATATTTATTGATGGTCTACATGTGCCAGCTCCTGCACTAGGCATGCAGATAATTAGGACAAGCTTTCACAGAGTTTACATTCTCTTGGTGGAGGCAGACAACAAAAAGAGAAAACAGATTAAAGGGATAATTTCAGAACGTAATATTGCTCTAAGGGATATAAAACAGGGTGATGTGATGGGGTGTGACTCGTACAGTTTGTACAGGATGGGGTTATTTTAGATATGGGATCCAAGCTGACCACTGAGACAGTGCCCCAAAGGGGGACCCACTCTCAGAGATTAATACTCTGTAGTCGCTGTATCAAAATTCTTTTTTTTTTTTTTTTTTTTTTTTTTTTCCGGTACGCGGGCCTCTCACTGTTGTGGCCTCTCCCGTTGCGGAGCACAGGCTCCGGAAGCACAGGCTCAGCGGCCAGAGCTCACGGGCCCAGCCGCTCCGCGGCATGTGGGATCTTCCCGGACCAGGGCACGAACCCGTGTCCCCTGCATCGGCAGGCGGATTCTCAACCACTGCGCCACCAGGGAAGCCCTGTATCAAAATTCTTAATAATTTTATCTTTGACTTTGTGTTTTCCAAGTGATGTCTGAAGGGACAGTGGAGCATGCATCTAGGACAGCTGGGCTGGGGCACCAACACAGAGAACCTCGGGGTTGAGCGTCATCCCCAGGAGCCTGTGAGGGTTTGTACTACAAGTTTCTTCATGCCCAAGGGAGCATGACATTAAATAGCAAATCAAAAACACCATAACAGGGCTTCCTTGGTGGCGTAGTGGTTGAGAGTCCGCCTGCTGATGCAGGGGACACGGGTTCGTGCCCCGGTCCGGGAGGATCCCGCGTGCTGCGGAGCGGCTAGGCCCGTGAGCCATGGCTGCTGGGCCTGTGCATCCTGAGCCTGTGCTCCACAATGGGAGAGGCCACAGCAGTGAGAGGCCCACGTACCGCAAAGAAAAAACAAAAAACACCATGACAGTCAAGAGAGAGACTGCAGAAGGTATGATCAAGCTTCTTTCCTGCTTTTGAAAGCAGGACACTCCTCATATTTTCATTTTACACGGGGACCCGTAACTTGTGTCTGTGGTCCTGCCCTGAGAAGGAGCATTTGGAGCACAGGTGGGAGCATTCCAGGCAGGAAGAAGTGCAAGTGCAAAGGCAGTGAGGTCCACACAAACTCAGTGTGTCCACAGAAGAGAAAGCCAACAGTGGCAGCAACCTCCTGAACAGGGCAGAGACCAGAACCAGGTACTGGAAGGAGCAGCAGACCCAGGGGCTGAGGGAAGAGGCCCATCAAGAAGCCCAGATCAAGATTTCATCACAGTGTGATTTGGGTGTTAGTGCCTATATGGAAAGTAGAGAACAAGCCCTGGAAGGAGTGGGAAATGGCAGGGAGAGTGGGGGGAACTAAGATGTTGGAGACGCTGCCATTTCACTTCCCAAGTTTGCCTGCAAAGTCTTGGAAGACCCAAACATCTGAGATCCATCCAACACCTTCCAGCCCAGCTCTGACCCCAGGGAATTCCATATTCTACTCCCAAGACCCCTTGAGCTGTGGTTCCTCTGTCTTCTACATCGTCACTCCATAGTACACACTAAAGTGTGTGCCTGGATCTGTGTTAGGTGTGCAGCTCAGCCTGGATCCTCATTCCAGGCTCCTAGGTCCTCTTTTCCTTCTCAAACTGACGACTCTAAACCTTATCCTGGGCTTGCCTCTGCCTTACGACTTCTCTCTGCCACACCCATCCAACCCTACTACCCTCCTAAGATTCTACATAAATGACCCTTTAGAGCCCTTGTGCAAACCCCAGACTAGTTTAGGTCTCTCCATTGTAAGCTCACTTCTTTTGCAGCAAATGTATGGTGTGGTCATTTGATTACTACCTGTGGACTGTGAAGTCCACAAGTGGACTGTGAAGTCCTTGAGGACAGGAACAGGTCTCTTCTGCCTACAGTCGTGTCTTTAGCACCCTCCACAGGGAGGTACAGTGCAGGCTCCACTGAGCCTAGGGCTAGGGCAGTGCAGGAGGGAGGAGAATGAGCTGGGCCTTTGGAAATGCAAGGGATGGTGTGAGGAAAGAAGAGGCCTGCTTAAGGATAGAACTACCCAAGTATAAAGGCAGAGAGGAAGGGAGAAATGAACAGGAGATCTTCCCTATCGCATGCAAGGCCTAGAATATGAAGGTGCTAATGGAGTGGCAACCGGGAACAGTTGCCCATCGCTCCCATCTTGCCTGCATCTCCCGCCCCAGTCCT